>NC_090923.1:1486089457-1486714457 GCF_040938575.1 Ambystoma mexicanum | reverse complement strand
ATCAAACTTGAGACCCTCCCTATAACATGAGATGTGACATCCAAGTCCTCCCCATTCCAATCCTGAGACCCTTCCGATAGCAGAGATGTGATATCTCAATGCTTGTACCAAACCTGAGACCCTTCCTATGGCCTGAGATGTCATATGCAACTCCTTCCCATTCCAATCCTGAGACCCTTCCTATAGCATTAGATGTGATATCTCAATGCTTATACCAAATCTGAGACCCTTCCTATAGCATGAGATGTGATATCCAACTTCTTCCCATTCCAATCCTGATACCCTTCCTATAGCATGAGATGTGATGTCTCAATTCTTCTAATACCAAACCTGAGATCCTTCCTATAACATGAGATGTGATATCCAACTCCTTCCCATTCCAATCCTGAGACCCTTATGATAGCATGAGATGTGATATCTCAATGCCTCTAATACCAAACCTGAGATACTTCTGATAGCATGAGATGTGATATCTCAATGCTTCTAATACCAAACCTGAGATCCTACCTCTAACATGAAATGTGATATCCATCTCCTTCCTTTTCCAAACCTGAGACCCTGCCTATAGCATGAGATGTGATATCCAAGTCCTTCCCATTCCAATCCTGAGACCCTTTCTATAGCATGAGATGTGATATCACAATGCTTATACCAAACCTGAGACCGTTCATATAGCTTGAGATGTGATATCCAACTCCTTCCCATTCCAATCCTGAGACCCTTCCTATAGCATGAGATGTGATATCTCAAGGCCTCTAATACCAAACCTGAGATCGTTCCTCTAACATGAAATGTGATATCCAACTCCTTCCCCTTCCAAACCTGAGAGCCTTCCTATAACATGAGATGTGACATCCAAGTCCTCCCCATTCCAATCCTGAGACCCTTCCTATAGCATGAGATGTGATATCTCAATGCTTCTAATACCAAACCTGAGACCCTTCCTATAACATGATTTGGGATATCCAACTCCTTCCCATTCCAATCCTGAGACCCTTCCGATAGCAGAGATGTGATATCTCAATGCTTATACCAAACCTGAGACCCTTCCTATGGCCTGAGATGTCATATGTAACTCCTTCCCATTCCAATCCTGAGACCCTTCCTATAGCATTAGATGTGATATCTCAATGATTATACCAAATCTGAGACCCTTCCTATAGCATGAGATGTGATGTCTCAATTCTTCTAATACCAAACCTGAGATCCTTCCTATAACATGAGATGTGATATCCAACTCCTTCCCATTCCAATCCTGAGACCCTTATGATAGCATGAGATGTGATATCTCAATGCCTCTAATACCAAACCTGAGATACTTCTGATAGCATGAGATGTGATATCTCAATGCTTCTAATACCAAACCTGAGATCCTTCCTATAACATGAGATGTGATTTCCAAATCCTTCCACTTCCAAACCTGAGACCCTCCCTTTAGCATGAGATGTGATATCCAACTCCTTCCCATTCCAATCCTGAGACCCTTCTGATAGCATGAGATGTGATATTTCAATGCCTCTAATACCAAACCTGAGATCCTACCTCTAACATGAAATGTGATATCCATCTCCTTCCCTTTCCAAACCTGAGACCCTGCCTATAGCATGAGATGTGATATCCAAGTCCTTCCCATTCCAATCCTGAGACCCTTCCTATAGCATGTGATGTGATATCTCAATGCTTATACCAAACCTGAGACCCTTCCTATGGCATGAGATGTCATATACAACTCCTTCCCATTCCAATCCTGAGACCCTTCCTATAGCATGAGATGTGATATCTCAATGCTTATACCAAACCTGAGACCCTTCCTATAGCATGAGATGTGATATCCAACTTCTTCCCATTCCAATCCTGAGACCCTTCCTATAACATGAGATGTGATGTCTCAATGCTTCTAATACCAAACCTGAGACCCTTCCTATAACATGAGATGGGATATCCAACTCCTTCCCATTCCAATCCTGAGACCCTTCCGATAGCAGAGATGTGATATCTCAATGCTTTTACCAAACCTGAGACCCTTCCTATGGCCTGAGATGTCATATACAACTCCTTCCCATTCCAATCCTGAGACCCTTCCTATAGCATGAGATGTGATATCCAACTCCTTCCCATTCCAATCCTGAGACCCTTCCTATAGCATGAGATGTGATGTCTCAATGCTTCTAATACCAAACCTGAGATCCTTCCTATAACATGAGATGTGATATCCAACTCCTTCCCATTCCAATCCTGAGACCCTTATGATAGCATGAGATGTGATATCTCAATGCCTCTAATACCAAACCTTGATACTTCTGATAGCATGAGATGTGATATCTCAATGCATCTAATACCAAACCTGAGATCCTTCCTATAACATGAGATGTGATTTCCAAATCCTTCCCCTTCCAAACCTGAGACCCTCCTTTTAGCATGAGATGTGATATCCAACTCCTTCCCATTCCAATCCTGAGACCCATCTGATAGCATGAGATGTGATATTTCAATGCCTCTAATACCAAACCTGAGATCCTACCTCTAACATGAAATGTGATATCCATCTCCTTCCCTTTCCAAACCTGAGACCCTGCCTATAGCATGAGATGTGATGTCCAAGTCCTTTCCATTCCAATCCTGAGACCCTTCCTATAGCATGTGATGTGATATCTCAATGCTTATACCAAACCTGAGACCCTTCCTATGGCATGAGATGTCATATACAACTCCTTCCCATTCCAATCCTGAGACCCTTCCTATAGCATGAGATGTGATATCTCAATGCTTATACCAAACCTGAGACCCTTCCTATAGCATGAGATGTGATATCCAACTTCTTCCCATTCCAATCCTGAGACCCTTCCTATAACATGAGATGTGATGTCGCAATGCTTCTAATACCAAACCTGAGATCTTTCCTATAACATGAGATGTGATATCCAACTCCTTCCCATTCCAATTCTGAGACCCTTCCTATAGCATGAGATGTGTTATCACAATGCTTATACCAAACCTGAGACCGTTCCTATAGCTTGAGATGTGATATCCAACTCCTTCCCATTCCAATCCTGAGACCCTTCCTATAGCATGAGATGTGATATCTCAAGGCCTCTAATACCAAACCTGAGACCGTTCCTATAGCTTGAGATGTGATATCCAACTCCTTCACCTTTCAAACCTGAGAGCCTTCCTATAACATGAGATGTGATATCCAACTCCTTCCCATTCCAATCCTGAGACCCTTATGATAGCATGAGATGTGATATCTCCATGCCTCTAATACCAAACCTGAGATACTTCCGATAGCATGAGATGTGATATCTCAATGCTTCTAATACCAAACCTGAGATCCTTCCTATAACATGAGATGTGAATTCCAAATCCTTCCCCTTCCAAACCTGAGACCCTCCCTTTAGCATGAGATGTGATATCCAACTCCTTCCTATTCCAATCCTGAGACCCTTCTGATAGCATGAGATGTGATATTTCAATGCCTCTAATACCAAACCTGAGATCCTACCTCTAACATGAAATGTGATATCCATCTCCTTCCCTTTCCAAACCTGAGACCCTGCCTATAGCATGAGATGTGATATCCAAGTCCTTTCCATTCCAATCCTGAGACCCTTCCTATAGCATGTGATGTGATATCTCAATGCTTATACCAAACCTGAGACCCTTCCTATGGCATGAGATGTCATATACAACTCCTTCCCATTCCAAACCTGAGACCCTTCCTATAGCATGAGATGTGATATCTCAATGCTTATACCAAACCTGAGACCCTTCCTATAGCATGAGATGTGATATCCAACTTATTCCCATTCCAATCCTGAGACCCTTCCGATAACATGAGATGTGATGTCGCAATGCTTCTAATACCAAACCTGAGATCCTTCCTATAACATGAGATGTGTATCCAACTCCTTCCCATTCCAAAACCTGAGACCCTTCCTATAGCATGAGATGTGATATCTTAATGCTTCTAAAACCAAACCTGAGACCCTTCCTATACCATGAGATGTGATATCTCAATGCTTCTAATACAAAACCTGAGACCCGTCCTAAAACATGAGATGTGAGATCCAAATCCTTCCCCTTCCAAACCTGAGAACCTTCCTATAGCTTGAGATGTGATATCAAACTCCTTCCCATTCCAATCCTGAGATAGCTTGAGATGTGATATCCAACTCCTTCCCATTCCTATCCTGAGACCCTTCCGATAGCAGAGATGTGATATCTCAATGCTTGTACCAAACCTGAGACCCTTCCTATGGCATGAGATGTGATATCCAACTCCTTCCCATTCCAATCCTGAGACCCTTCCTATAGCATGAGATGTGATATCTCAATGCTTCTATCAAACCTGAGTCCCTTCCTTTAGCATGAGATGTGATATCCAACTCCTTCCCATTCCAATCCTGAGACCCTTCCTATAGCATGAGATGTGATATCTCAAAGCTTCTAATACCAAACCTGGGACCCGTCCTTTAACATGAGATATGATATCCAAATCCTTCCCCTTCCAAACCTGAGACCCTTCCTTTAGCATGAGATGTGATATCCAAATCCTTCCCATTCCAATCCTGAAACCCTTCCTATAGCATGAGATGTGATATCTCAATGTTTCTAATAAAAAACCTGAGACCCTTCCTATAGCAAGAGATGTGATATCCAAATCCTTCCCATTCCAATCCTGAGACCCTTCCTATAACATGAGATGTGATATCCAACTCCTTCCAATTCCAACCTGAGAACCTTCCTATAGCATGAGAAGGGATATCCAACTCCTTCCCATTCCAATCCTGAGACCTTCCTATAGCATGAGATGTGATATCTCAAAGCTTCTAATACCAAACCTGCGACCCGTCCTATAACATGAGATATGATATCCAAATCCTTCCCCTTCCAAACCTGAGACCCTTCCTTTAGCATGAGATGTGATATACAAATCCTTCCCATTCCAATCCTGAAACCCTTCCTATAGCATGAGATGTGATATCTCAATGTTTCTAATAAAAAAACTGAGACCCTTCCTATAGCAAGAGATGTGACATCCAAATCCTTCCCATTCCAATCCTGAGATCCTTCCTATTGGATGAGATGTGATATCCAACTCCTTCCCATTCCAATATTGAGACCCTTCCTATACCATGAGATCTGATATCTCAATGCTTCTACCAAAACTGAGACCCTTCCTTTAGCATGAGATGTGATATCCAACTCCTTCCCATTCCAATCCTGAGACCCTTCCTATAGCATGGAATGTGATATCTCAATGCCTCTAATACCAAACCTGAGATTCTTCCTATAACATGAGATGTGATATCTCAATGCTTCTAATACCAAACCTGAGACCCTCCCTTTAGCATGAGATGTGATATCCGACTCCTTCCCATACCAATCCTGAGACCCTTCTGATAGCATGAGATGTGATATCTCAATGCCTCTAATACCAAACCTGAGATTCTTCCTATAACATGAGATGTGATATCTCAATGCTTCTAATACCAAACCTGAGACCCTCCCTTTAGCATGAGATGTGATATCCGACTCCTTCCCATTCCAATCCTGAGACCCTTCTGATAGCATGAGATGTGATATCTCAATGCTTCTAATACCAAACCTGAGACCCTTCCTATAACATAAGATGGGATATCCAACTCCTTCCCATTCCAATCCTGAGACCCTTCCGATAGCAGAGATGTGATATCTCAATGCTTATACCAAACCTGAGACCCTTCCTGTGGCATGAGATGTCATATACAACTCCTTCCCATTCCAATCCTGAGACCCTTCCTATAGCATGAGATGTGATATCCAACTCCTTCCCATTCCAATCCTGAGACCCTTCCTATAGCATGAGATTTGATATCTCAATGCTTCTAACACCAAACCTGAGATCCTTCCGATAGCATGAGATGTGATATCTCAATGCTTCTAATACCAAACCTGAGATCCTACCTCTAACATGAAATGTGATATCCATCTCCTTCCCCTTCCAAACCTGAGAGCCTTCCTATAACATGAGATGTGACATCCAAGTCCTCCCCATTCCAATCCTGAGACCCTTCCTATAGCATGAGATGTGATATCTCAATGCTTCTAATACCAAACCTGAGACCCTTCCTATAACATGAGATGGGAATATCCAACTCCTTCCCATTCCAATCCTGAGACCCTTCCCATAGCAGAGATGTGATATCTCAATGCTTATACCAAACCTGAGATCCTTCCTATAACATGAGATGTGATATCCAACTCCTTCCCATTCCAATCCTCAGACACTTCCTATAGCATGAGATGTGATATCTCACTGCTTATACCAAACCTGAGACCCTTCCTATAGCTTGAGATGTGATATCCAACTCCTTCCCATTCCAATCCTGAGACCCTTCCTATAGCATGAGATGTGATATCTCAATGCTTCTAATATCAAACTTGAGACCCTCCCTATAGCATGAGATGTGATACCCAAGTCCTTCCCATTCCAATCCTGAGACCCTTCCTACAGCATGCGATGTGATGTCTCAATGCTTCTAATACCAAACCTGAGACTCTTCCTATAACATGAGATGGGATATCCAACTCCTTCCCATTCCAATCCTGAGACCCTTCCGATAGCAGAGATGTGATATCTCAATGCTTATACCAAACCTAAGACCCTTCCTATGGCATGAGATGTCATATACAACTCCTTCCCATTCCAATCCTGAGACCCTTCCTATAGCATGAGATGTGATATCTCAATGCTTATACCAAACCTGAGACCCTTCCTATAGCATGAGATGTGATATCCAACTCCTTCCCATTCCAATCCTGAGACCCTTCCTATAGCATGAGATGTGATGTCTCAATGCTTCTAATACCAAACCTGAGATCCTTCCTATAACATGAGATGTGATATCCAACTCCTTCCCATTCCAATCCCGAGACCCTTCCTATAGCATGAGATGTGATATCTCAATGCTTATACCAAACCTGAGACCCTTCCTATAGCATGAGATGTGATATCCAACTCCTTCCCATTCCAATCCTGAGACTCTTCCTATAGCATGAGATGTGATATCTCAATGCCTCTAATACCAAACCTGAGATCCTTCCTCTAACATGAAATGTGATATCCA
The DNA here is from genome assembly GCF_040938575.1 of Ambystoma mexicanum. Classification (NCBI taxonomy): domain Eukaryota; kingdom Metazoa; phylum Chordata; class Amphibia; order Caudata; family Ambystomatidae; genus Ambystoma; species Ambystoma mexicanum. The sequence goes on along the minus strand of NC_090923.1, from coordinate 1,486,707,348 downwards.
ACTCCTTCCCTTTCCAAACCTGAGAGCCTACCTATAGCATGAGATGTGATATCCAAGTCCTTCCCATTCCAATCCTTAGACCCTTCCTACAGCATGCAATATGATATCTCAATGATTCTAATAACAAACCTGAGACCCGTCCTATAACATGAGATGGGATATCCAACTCCTTCCCATTCCAATCCTGAGACACTTCCGATAGCAGAGATGTGATATCTCAATGCTTATACCAAACCTGAGACCCTTCCTATAACATGAGATGTGATATCCAACTCCTTCCCGGTCCAAACCTGAGACCCTTCCTATAGCATATGTGATATCCAACTCCTTCCCATTCCAAACATGAGACCCTTCCTATAGCAAGAGTGTAATATCGAACTCCTTCCCATTCCAATCCTGAGACCATTCCTATAGCATGAGATGTGATATCTCAATGCTTCTAATACCAAACCTGAGATCCTTCCTATGACATGAGATGTGATATCCAATTCCTCCCCATTCCAAACCTGAGAACCTTCCTACAGCATGCAATGTGATATCTCAATGCTTCTAATACCAAACCCGAGACCAGTCCTATAACATGAGATTGGATATCCAACTCCTTCCCCTTCCAAACCTGAGACTCTTCCTATAGCATGAGATGTGATATCCAACTTCTTCCCATTCCAATCCTGAGACCATTCCTATAGCATGAGATGTGATATCTCAATGCTTCTAATACCAAACCTGAGATCCTTCCTATGACATGAGATGTGATATCCAATTCCTCCCCATTCCAAACCTGAGAACCTTCCTACAGCATGCGATGTGATATCTCAATGCTTCTAATACCAAACCCGAGACCAGTCCTATAACATGAGATTGGATATCCAACTCCTTCCCCTTCCAAACCTGAGACTCTTCCTATAGCATGAGATGTGATATCCAACTTCTTCCCATTCCAATCCTGAGACCCTTCCTATAACATGAGATGTGATGTCTCAATGCTTCTAATACCAAACCTGAGATCTTTCCTATAACATGAGATGTGATATCCAACTCCTTCCCATTCCAATCCTGAGACGCTTCCTATAGCATGAGATGTGATATCTCAATGCTTATACCAAACCTGAGACCCTTCCTATAGCTTGAGATGTGATATCCAACTCCATCCCATTCCAATCCTGAGACCCTTCCTATAGCATGAGATGTGATATCTCAAGGCCTCTAATACCAAACCTGAGATCCTTACTCTAACATGAAATGTGATATCCAACTCCTTCCCCTTCCAAACCTGAGAGCCTTCCTATAACATGAAATGTGATATCCAATTCCTTCCCATTCCAACCTGAGACCCTTCCTATAGCATGAGATGGGATATCCAACTCCTTCCAAATCCAATACTGATACCCTTCCGATAGCATGAGATGTGATATCCCAATGCTTCTACCAAACCTGAGACCCATACTATGGCATGAGATGTGATATCAAACTCCTTCCCATTCCAATCCTGAGACCCTACCTATAGCTTGAGATGTGATATCCAACTCCTTCCCATTCCAATTCTGAGACCCTTCCTATACCATGAGACTTGATATCTCAATGCTTCTAATACCAAACCTGAGACCCGTCCTATAACATGAGATGTGATATCCAAATCCTTCCCCTTCCAAACCTTAGACCCTTCCTTTATCATGAGATGTGATATCCAATTCCTTCACATTCCAATCCTGAGACCCTTCCGATATAATGAGATTTGTTATCTCAATGCTTCTAATATCAAACTTGAGACCCTCCCTATAACATGAGATGTGACATCCAAGTCCTCCCCATTCCAATCCTGAGACCCTTCCGATAGCAGAGATGTGATATCTCAATGCTTGTACCAAACCTGAGACCCTTCCTATGGCCTGAGATGTCATATGCAACTCCTTCCCATTCCAATCCTGAGACCCTTCCTATAGCATTAGATGTGATATCTCAATGCTTATACCAAATCTGAGACCCTTCCTATAGCATGAGATGTGATATCCAACTTCTTCCCATTCCAATCCTGATACCCTTCCTATAGCATGAGATGTGATGTCTCAATTCTTCTAATACCAAACCTGAGATCCTTCCTATAACATGAGATGTGATATCCAACTCCTTCCCATTCCAATCCTGAGACCCTTATGATAGCATGAGATGTGATATCTCAATGCCTCTAATACCAAACCTGAGATACTTCTGATAGCATGAGATGTGATATCTCAATGCTTCTAATACCAAACCTGAGATCCTACCTCTAACATGAAATGTGATATCCATCTCCTTCCTTTTCCAAACCTGAGACCCTGCCTATAGCATGAGATGTGATATCCAAGTCCTTCCCATTCCAATCCTGAGACCCTTTCTATAGCATGAGATGTGATATCACAATGCTTATACCAAACCTGAGACCGTTCATATAGCTTGAGATGTGATATCCAACTCCTTCCCATTCCAATCCTGAGACCCTTCCTATAGCATGAGATGTGATATCTCAAGGCCTCTAATACCAAACCTGAGATCGTTCCTCTAACATGAAATGTGATATCCAACTCCTTCCCCTTCCAAACCTGAGAGCCTTCCTATAACATGAGATGTGACATCCAAGTCCTCCCCATTCCAATCCTGAGACCCTTCCTATAGCATGAGATGTGATATCTCAATGCTTCTAATACCAAACCTGAGACCCTTCCTATAACATGATTTGGGATATCCAACTCCTTCCCATTCCAATCCTGAGACCCTTCCGATAGCAGAGATGTGATATCTCAATGCTTATACCAAACCTGAGACCCTTCCTATGGCCTGAGATGTCATATGTAACTCCTTCCCATTCCAATCCTGAGACCCTTCCTATAGCATTAGATGTGATATCTCAATGATTATACCAAATCTGAGACCCTTCCTATAGCATGAGATGTGATGTCTCAATTCTTCTAATACCAAACCTGAGATCCTTCCTATAACATGAGATGTGATATCCAACTCCTTCCCATTCCAATCCTGAGACCCTTATGATAGCATGAGATGTGATATCTCAATGCCTCTAATACCAAACCTGAGATACTTCTGATAGCATGAGATGTGATATCTCAATGCTTCTAATACCAAACCTGAGATCCTTCCTATAACATGAGATGTGATTTCCAAATCCTTCCACTTCCAAACCTGAGACCCTCCCTTTAGCATGAGATGTGATATCCAACTCCTTCCCATTCCAATCCTGAGACCCTTCTGATAGCATGAGATGTGATATTTCAATGCCTCTAATACCAAACCTGAGATCCTACCTCTAACATGAAATGTGATATCCATCTCCTTCCCTTTCCAAACCTGAGACCCTGCCTATAGCATGAGATGTGATATCCAAGTCCTTCCCATTCCAATCCTGAGACCCTTCCTATAGCATGTGATGTGATATCTCAATGCTTATACCAAACCTGAGACCCTTCCTATGGCATGAGATGTCATATACAACTCCTTCCCATTCCAATCCTGAGACCCTTCCTATAGCATGAGATGTGATATCTCAATGCTTATACCAAACCTGAGACCCTTCCTATAGCATGAGATGTGATATCCAACTTCTTCCCATTCCAATCCTGAGACCCTTCCTATAACATGAGATGTGATGTCTCAATGCTTCTAATACCAAACCTGAGACCCTTCCTATAACATGAGATGGGATATCCAACTCCTTCCCATTCCAATCCTGAGACCCTTCCGATAGCAGAGATGTGATATCTCAATGCTTTTACCAAACCTGAGACCCTTCCTATGGCCTGAGATGTCATATACAACTCCTTCCCATTCCAATCCTGAGACCCTTCCTATAGCATGAGATGTGATATCCAACTCCTTCCCATTCCAATCCTGAGACCCTTCCTATAGCATGAGATGTGATGTCTCAATGCTTCTAATACCAAACCTGAGATCCTTCCTATAACATGAGATGTGATATCCAACTCCTTCCCATTCCAATCCTGAGACCCTTATGATAGCATGAGATGTGATATCTCAATGCCTCTAATACCAAACCTTGATACTTCTGATAGCATGAGATGTGATATCTCAATGCATCTAATACCAAACCTGAGATCCTTCCTATAACATGAGATGTGATTTCCAAATCCTTCCCCTTCCAAACCTGAGACCCTCCTTTTAGCATGAGATGTGATATCCAACTCCTTCCCATTCCAATCCTGAGACCCATCTGATAGCATGAGATGTGATATTTCAATGCCTCTAATACCAAACCTGAGATCCTACCTCTAACATGAAATGTGATATCCATCTCCTTCCCTTTCCAAACCTGAGACCCTGCCTATAGCATGAGATGTGATGTCCAAGTCCTTTCCATTCCAATCCTGAGACCCTTCCTATAGCATGTGATGTGATATCTCAATGCTTATACCAAACCTGAGACCCTTCCTATGGCATGAGATGTCATATACAACTCCTTCCCATTCCAATCCTGAGACCCTTCCTATAGCATGAGATGTGATATCTCAATGCTTATACCAAACCTGAGACCCTTCCTATAGCATGAGATGTGATATCCAACTTCTTCCCATTCCAATCCTGAGACCCTTCCTATAACATGAGATGTGATGTCGCAATGCTTCTAATACCAAACCTGAGATCTTTCCTATAACATGAGATGTGATATCCAACTCCTTCCCATTCCAATTCTGAGACCCTTCCTATAGCATGAGATGTGTTATCACAATGCTTATACCAAACCTGAGACCGTTCCTATAGCTTGAGATGTGATATCCAACTCCTTCCCATTCCAATCCTGAGACCCTTCCTATAGCATGAGATGTGATATCTCAAGGCCTCTAATACCAAACCTGAGATCGTTCCTCTAACATGAAATGTGATATCCAACTCCTTCACCTTTCAAACCTGAGAGCCTTCCTATAACATGAGATGTGATATCCAACTCCTTCCCATTCCAATCCTGAGACCCTTATGATAGCATGAGATGTGATATCTCCATGCCTCTAATACCAAACCTGAGATACTTCCGATAGCATGAGATGTGATATCTCAATGCTTCTAATACCAAACCTGAGATCCTTCCTATAACATGAGATGTGAATTCCAAATCCTTCCCCTTCCAAACCTGAGACCCTCCCTTTAGCATGAGATGTGATATCCAACTCCTTCCTATTCCAATCCTGAGACCCTTCTGATAGCATGAGATGTGATATTTCAATGCCTCTAATACCAAACCTGAGATCCTACCTCTAACATGAAATGTGATATCCATCTCCTTCCCTTTCCAAACCTGAGACCCTGCCTATAGCATGAGATGTGATATCCAAGTCCTTTCCATTCCAATCCTGAGACCCTTCCTATAGCATGTGATGTGATATCTCAATGCTTATACCAAACCTGAGACCCTTCCTATGGCATGAGATGTCATATACAACTCCTTCCCATTCCAAACCTGAGACCCTTCCTATAGCATGAGATGTGATATCTCAATGCTTATACCAAACCTGAGACCCTTCCTATAGCATGAGATGTGATATCCAACTTATTCCCATTCCAATCCTGAGACCCTTCCGATAACATGAGATGTGATGTCGCAATGCTTCTAATACCAAACCTGAGATCTTTCCTATTACATGAGATGTGATATCCAACTCCTTCCCCTTCCAAACCTGAGAGCCTTCCTATAGCATGAGATATGATAGCCAAGTCCTTCCAATTCCAATCCTGAGACCCTTCCTATAACATGAAATGTGATATCCAACTCCTTCCCATTCCAACCTGAGACCCTTCCTATAGCATGAGATGGGATATCTCAATGCTTCTAATACCAAACCTGAGACTCTTCCTATAACATGAGATGGGATATCCAACTCATTCCCATTCCAATCCTGAGACCCTTCCGATAGCAGAGATGTGATATCTCAATGCTTATACCAAACCTGAGACCCTTCCTATGGCCTGAGATGTCATATACAACTCCTTCCCATTCCAATCCTGAGACCCTTCCTATAGCATGAGATGTGATATCTCAATGCTTATACCAAATCTGAGACCCTTCCTATAGCATGAGATGTGATATCCAACTCCTTCCCATTCCAATCCTGAGACCCTTCCTATAGCATGAGATGTGATGTCTCAATGCTTCTAATACCAAACCTGAGATCCTTCCTATAACATGAGATGTGATAACCAACTCCTTCCCATTCCAATCCTGAAACCCTTATGATAGCATGAGATGTGATATCTCAATGCCTCTAATACCAAACCTGAGATACTTCCGATAGCATGAGATGTGATATCTCAATGCTTCTAATACCAAACCTGAGATCCTTCCTATAACATGAGATGTGATTTCCAAATCCTCCCCCTTCCAAACCTGAGACCCTCCCTTTAGCATGAGATGTGATATCCAACTCCTTCCCATTCCAATCCTGAGACCCTTCTGATAGCATGAGATGTGATATCTCAATGCCTCTAATTCCAAACCTGAGATCCTTCCTATAACATGAGATGTGATAACCAACTCCTTCCCATTCCAATCCTGAAACCCTTATGATAGCATGAGATGTGATATCTCAATGCCTCTAATACCAAACCTGAGATACTTCCGATAGCATGAGATGTGATATCTCAATGCTTCTAATACCAAACCTGAGATCCTTCCTATAACATGAGATGTGATTTCCAAATCCTTCCCCTTCCAAACCTGAGACCCTCCCTTTAGCATGAGATGTGATATCCAACTCCTTCCCATTCCAATCCTGAGACCCATCTGATAGCATGAGATGTGATATTTCAATGCCTCTAATACCAAACCTGAGATCCTACCTCTAACATGAAATGTGATATCCATCTCCTTCCCTTTCCAAACCTGAGACCCTGCCTATAGCATGAGATGTGATGTCCAAGTCCTTTCCATTCCAATCCTGAGACCCTTCCTATAGCATGTGATGTGATATCTCAATGCTTATACCAAACCTGAGACCCTTCCTATGGCATGAGATGTCATATACAACTCCTTCCCATTCCAATCCTGAGACCCTTCCTATAGCATGAGATGTGATATCTCAATGCTTATACCAAACCTGAGACCCTTCCTATAGCATGAGATGTGATATCCAACTTCTTCCCATTCCAATCCTGAGACCCTTCCTATAACATGAGATGTGATGTCGCAATGCTTCTAATACCAAACCTGAGATCTTTCCTATAACATGAGATGTGATATCCAACTCCTTCCCATTCCAATCCTGAGACCCTTCCTATAGCATGAGATGTGTTATCACAATGCTTATACCAAACCTGAGACCGTTCCTATAGCTTGAGATGTGATATCCAACTCCTTCCCATTCCAATCCTGAGACCCTTCCTATAGCATGAGATGTGATATCTCAAGGCCTCTAATACCAAACCTGAGATCGTTCCTCTAACATGAAATGTGATATCCAACTCCTTCCCCTTCCAAACCTGAGAGCCTTCCTATAACATGAGATGTGATATCCAACTCCTTCCCATTCCAATCCTGAGACCCTTATGATAACATGAGATGTGATATCTCCATGCCTCTAATACCAAACCTGAGATACTTCCGATAGCATGAGATGTGATATCTCAATGCTTCTAATACCAAACCTGAGATCCTTCCTATAACATGAGATGTGAATTCCAAATCCTTCCCCTTCCAAACCTGAGACCCTCCCTTTAGCATGAGATGTGATATCCAACTCCTTCCCATTCCAATCCTGAGACCCTTCTGATAGCATGAGATGTGATATTTCAATGCCTCTAATACCAAACCTGAGATCCTACCTCTAACGTGAAATGTGATATCCATCTCCTTCCCTTTCCAAACCTGAGACCCTGCCTATAGCATGAGATGTGATATCCAAGTCCTTTCCATTCCAATCCTGAGACCCTTCCTATAGCATGTGATGTGATATCTCAATGCTTATACCAAACCTGAGACCCTTCCTATGGCATGAGATGTCATATACAACTCCTTCCCATTCCAAACCTGAGACCCTTCCTATAGCATGAGATGTGATATCTCAATGCTTATACCAAACCTGAGACCCTTCCTATAGCATGAGATGTGATATCCAACTTCTTCCCATTCCCATCCTGAGACCCTTCCTATAACATGAAATGTGATGTCACAATGCTTCTAATACCAAACCTGAGATCTTTCCTATAACATGAGATGTGATATCCAACTCCTTCCCCTTCCAAACCTGAGAGCCTTCCTATAGCATGAGATATGATAGCCAAGTCCTTCCAATTCCAATCCTGAGACCCTTCCTATAACATGAAATGTGATATCCAACTCCTTCCCATTCCAATCTGAGACCCTTCCTATAGCATGAGATGGGATATCTCAATGCTTCTAATACCAAACCTGAGACTCTTCCTATAACATGAGATGGGATATCCAACTCATTCCCATTCCAATCCTGAGACCCTTCCGATAGCAGAGATGTGATATCTCAATGCTTATACCAAACCTGAGACCCTTCCTATGGCCTGAGATGTCATATACAACTCCTTCCCATTCCAATCCTGAGACCCTTCCTATAGCATGAGATGTGATATCCAACTCCTTCCCATTCCAATCCTGAGACCCTTCCTATAGCATGAGATGTGATGTCTCAATGCTTCTAATACCAAACCTGAGATCCTTCCTATAACATGAGATGTGATAACCAACTCCTTCCCATTCCAATCCTGAAACCCTTATGATAGCATGAGATGTGATATCTCAATGCCTCTAATACCAAACCTGAGATACTTCCGATAGCATGAGATGTGATATCTCAATGCTTCTAATACCAAACCTGAGATCCTTCCTATAACATGAGATGTGATTTCCAAATCCTCCCCCTTCCAAACCTGAGACCCTCCCTTTAGCATGAGATGTGATATCCAACTCCTTCCCATTCCAATCCTGAGACCCTTCTGATAGCATGAGATGTGATATCTCAATGCCTCTAATTCCAAACCTGAGATCCTTCCTATAACATGAGATGTGATAACCAACTCCTTCCCATTCCAATCCTGAAACCCTTATGATAGCATGAGATGTGATATCTCAATGCCTCTAATACCAAACCTGAGATACTTCCGATAGCATGAGATGTGACATCTCAATGCTTCTAATACCAAACCTGAGATCCTTCCTATAACATGAGATGTGATATCCATCTCCTTCCCTTTCCAAACCTGAGACCCTGCCTATAGCATGAGATGTGATATCCAAGTCCTTCCCATTCCAATCCTGAGACCCTTCCTATAGCATGTGATGTGATATCTCAATGCTTATACCAAACCTGAGACCCTTCCTATGGCATGAGATGTCATATCCAACTCCTTCCCATTCCAATCCTGAGATCCTTCCTATAGCATGAGATGTGATATCACAATGCTTATACCAAACCTGAGACCGTTCCTATAGCTTGAGATGTGATATCCAACTCCTTCCCATTCCAATCCTGAGACCCTTCCTATAGCATGAGATGTGATATCTCAAGGCCTCTAATACCAAACCTGAGATCCTTCCTCTAACATGAAATGTGATATCCAACTCCTTCCCCTTCCAAACCTGAGAGCCTTCCTATAGCATGAGATATGATATCCAAGTCCTTCCCATTCCAATCCTGAGACCCTTCCTATAACATGAAATGTGATATCCTACTCCTTCCCATTCCAACCTGGGTCCCTTCCTATATCATGAGATGGGATATCTCAATGCTTCTAATACCAAACCTGAGACCCTTCCTATAACATGAGATGGGAATATCCAACTCCTTCCCATTCCAATCCTGAGACCCTTCCGATAGCAGAGATGTGATATCTCAATGCTTATACCAAACCTGAGATCCTTCCCACAACATGAGATGTGATATCCAACTCCTTCCCATTCCAATCCTGAGACACTTCCTATAGCATGAGATGTGATATCTCACTGCTTATACCAAACCTGAGACCCTTCCTATAGAATGAGATGTGATATCCAACTCCTTCCCATTCCAATCCTGAGACCCTTCCTATAGCATGAGATGTGATATCTCAATGCTTCTAATATCAAACTTGAGACCCTCCCTATAGCATGAGATGTGATACCCAAGTCCTTCCCATTCCAATCCTGAGACACTTCCTATAGCATGAGATGTGATATCTCAATGCTTCTAATACCAAACCTGAGACTCTTCCTATAACATGAGATGGGATATCCAACTCCTTCCCATTCTAATCCTGAGACCCTTCCAATAGCAGGGATGTGATATCTCAATGCTTATACCAAACCTAAGACCCTTCCTATGGCATGAGATGTGATATCCAACTCCTTCCCATTCCAATCCCGAGACCCTTCCTATAGCATGAGATGTGATATCTCGATGCTTATACCAAATCTGAGACCCTTCCTATAGCATGAGATGTGATATCCAACTCCTTCCCATTCCAATCCTGATGCCCTTCCTATAGCATGAGATGTGATGTCTCAATGCTTCTAATACCAAACCTGAGATCCTTCCTATAACATGAGATGTGATATCCAACTCCTTCCCATTCCAATCCTGAGACCCTTCCTATAGCATGAGATGTGATGTCTCAATGCTTCTAATACCAAACCTGAGAACCTTCCTACAGCATGCGATGTGATGTCTCAATGCTTCTAACACCAAACCTGAGACCCTTCCTAAAGCTTGAGATGTGATATCCAACTCCTTCCCATTCCAATCCTGAGACCCTTCCTATAGCATGATATGTGATATCTCAATGCCTCTAATACCAAACCTGAGATCCTTCCTCTAACATGAAATGTGATATCGAACTCCTTCCCTTTCCAAACCTGAGAGCCTACCTATAGCATGAGATGTGATATCCAAGTCCTTCCCATTCCAATCCTTAGACCCTTCCTACAGCATGCAATATGATATCTCAATGATTCTAATAACAAACCTGAGACCCGTCCTATAACATGAGATGTGATATCCAACTCCTTCCCGTTTCAAACCTGAGACCCTTCCTATAACATGAGATGTGATATCCAACTCCTCCCCGTTTCAAACCTGAGACCCTTCCTATAGCATATGTGATATCCAACTCCTTCCCATTCCAAACATGAGACCCTTCCTATAGCAAGAATGTAATATCCAACTCCTTCCCATTCCAATCCTGAGACCATTCCTATAGCATGAGATGTGATATCTCAATGCTTCTAATACCAAACCTGAGATCCTTCCTATGACATGAGATGTGATATCCAATTCCTCCCCATTCCAAACCTGAGAACCTTCCTACAGCATGCGATGTGATATCTCAATGCTTCTAATACCAAACCTGAGACCAGTCCTATAACATGAGATTGGATATCCAACTCCTTCCCCTTCCAAACCTGAGACCCTTCCTATAGCATGAGATGTGATATCCAACTTCTTCCCATTCCAATCCTGAGACCCTTCCTATAACATGAGATGTGATGTCTCAATGCTTCTAATACCAAACCTGAGATCTTTCCTATAACATGAGATGTGATATCCAACTCCTTCCCATTCCAATCCTGAGACCCTTCCTATAGCATGAGATGTGCTATCTCAATGCTTATACCAAACCTGAGACCCTTCCTAAAGCTTGAGATGTGATATCCAACTCCTTCCCATTCCAATCCTGAGACCCTTCCTATAACATGAAATGTGATATCCAACTCCTTCCCATTCCAACCTGAGACCCATCCTATAGCATGAGATGGGATATCCAACTCCTTCCAAATCCAATACTGATACCCTTCCAATAGCATGAGATGTGATATCCCAATGCTTCTACCAAACCTGAGAACCATACTATGGCATGAGATGTGATATCAAACTCCTTCCCATTCCAATCCTGAGACTCTTCCTATAGCTTGAGATGTGATATCCGAAATCCTTCCCATTCCAATTCTGAGACCCTTCCTATACCATGAGACTTGATATCTTAATGCTTCTAATACCAAACCTGAGACCCGTCCTATAACATGAGATGTGATATCCAAATCTTTCCCCTTCCAAACCTTAGACCCTTCCTTTATCATGAGATGTGATATCCAACTCCTTCCCATTCCAATCCTGAGACCCTTCCGATATCATGAGATTTGTTATCTCAATGCTTCTAATATCAAAATTGAGACCCGCCTATAACATGAGATGTGATATCCAAATCTTTCCCCTTCCAAACCTTAGACCCTTCCTTTATCATGAGATGGGATATCCAACTCCTTCCCATTCCAATCCTGAGACCCTTCCGATAGCAGAGATGTGATATCTCAATGCTTATACCAATCCTGAGACCCTTCCTATGGCCTGAGATGTCATATACAACTCCTTCCCAATCCAATCCTGAGACCCTTCCTATAGCATGAGATGTGATATCTCAATGCTTATACCAAATCTGAGACCCTTCCTATAGCATGAGATGTGATATCCAACTCCTTCCCATTCCAATCCTGAGACCCTTCCTATAGCATGAGATGTGATGTCTCAATGCTTCTAATACCAAACCTGAGATCCTTCCTATAACATGAGATGTGATATCCAACTCCTTCCCATTCCAATCCTGAGACCCTTCCTATAGCATGAGATGTGATGTCTCAATGCTTCTAATACCAAACCTGAGAACGTTCCTACAGCATGCGATGTGATATCTCAATGCTTCTAATACCAAACCTGAGACCAGTCATATAACATGAGATTGGATATCCAACTCCTTCCCCTTCCAAACCTGAGACCCTTCCTATAGCATGAGATGTGATATCCAACTTCTTCCCATTCCAATCCTGAGACCCTTCCTATAACATGAGATGTGATGTCTCAATGCTTCTAATACCAAACCTGAGATCTTTCCTATAACATGAGATGTAATATCCAACTCCTTCCCATTCCAATCCTGAGACCCTTCCTATAGCATGAGATGTGCTATCTCAATGCTTATACCAAACCTGAGACCCTTCCTAAAGCTTGAGATGTGATACCCAAGTCCTTCCCATTCCAATCCTGAGACACTTCCTATAGCATGAGATGTGATATCTCAATGCTTATACCAAACCTGAGACCCTTCCTATAGCATGAGATGTGATATCCAACTCCTTCCCATTCCAATCCTGAGACCCTTCCTATAGCATGAGATGTGATGTCTCAATGCTTCTAATACCAAACCTGAGATCCTTCCTATAACATGAGATGTGATATCCAACTCCTTCCCATTCCAATCCAGAGACCCTTCCTATAGCATGAGATGTGATATCTCGATGCTTATACCAAACCTGAGACCCTTCCTATAGCATGAGATGTGATATCCAACTCCTTCCCATTCCAATCCTGAGACCCTTCCTATAGCATGAGATGTGATATCTCAATGCCTCTAATACCAAACCTGAGATCCTTCCTCTAACATGAAATGTGATATCCAACTCCTTCCCTTTCCAAACCTGAGAGCCTACCTATAGCATGAGATGTGATATCCAAGTCCTTCCCATTCCAATCCTTAGACCCTTCCTACAGCATGCAATATGATATCTCAATGATTCTAATAACAAACCTGAGACCCATCCTATAACATGAGATGGGATATCCAACTCCTCCCCATTCCAATCCTGAGACACTTCCGATAGCAGAGATGTGATATCTCAATGCTTATACCAAACCTGAGACCCTTCCTATAACATGAGATGTGATATCCAAGTCCTTCCCATTCCAATCCTTAGACCCTTCCTACAGCATGCAATATGATATCTCAATGATTCTAATAACAAACCTGAGACCCATCCTATAACATGAGATGGGATATCCAACTCCTCCCCATTCCAATCCTGAGACACTTCCGATAGCAGAGATGTGATATCTCAATGCTTATACCAAATCTGAGACCCTTCCTAAAGCATGAGATGTGATATCCAACTCCTTCCCATTCCAATCCTGAGACCCTTCCTATAGCATGAGATGTGATGTCTCAATGCTTCTAATACCAAACCTGAGATCCTTCCTATAACATGAGATGTGATATCCAACTCCTTCCCATTCCAATCCTGAGACCCTTCCTATAGCATGAGATGTGATGTCTCAATGCTTCTAATACCAAACCTGAGAACGTTCCTACAGCATGCGATGTGATATCTCAATGCTTCTAATACCAAACATGAGACCAGTCCTATAACATGAGATTGGATATCCAACTCCTTCCCCTTCCAAACCTGAGACCCTTCCTATAGCATGAGATGTGATATCCAACTTCTTCCCATTCCAATCCTGAGACCCTTCCTATAACATGAGATGTGATGTCTCAATGCTTCTAATACCAAACCTGAGATCTTTCCTGTTAGGAAAGATTTCGTAATTGTAGGGAATTTTCCTTCCATGTGGCAACCCCTAAACTTTTTGCTATTGTTTTTAACCTTGTTCTCGACTTTGCCAGAGAAGTACAGCCTTCTGCCGCACTTTTCTGGGCTTTCGCTCCTTTTCTTACGGGGAAACTGACATGCCCTTAAGACAGTCAGTACCGGGGAACGTGGTTTCCCGTAGTTTCTTTTATCGTGTCGCAGCTTTAGTGCAACACGACACAAGAGGGCACTGTAAGCTAAGTTACAGCTCTCTTGGGTCTCTAGCCTTCTACGGGCCCTAGATACTCTTATAGGATGGTATTTGATCGGTGCAAGTCATTCAGGGACTGGAATGGTGGCAGCGATCGTTTTGTTTATTTTGAGCTCCTTTTGGCGTTCTGAGCACGATTTTGCACTGAACCCAAAATGGTGGCCTGGCTCCCAAAATGGCCAGGCCGCGAGGCTCCTTTGTCCTGTCCACTGTCCGTCTTGCCCCCTTCACCTTCCCCAGGTCCGGCGACCCGGGGCCTTCCTTATTTGGGCATGTACTTTCCCGCGAAACGTGGTTGCTTTCGCGGGCTTCTACATGTCGTTTGTGTGCCTCCAGGGTGTGGGCTGGGATGTCTGGTCCCAATACACATCCTGGGTGCCAGAGAGTCTAGGGTGGTGTGAATGCCTGGGACCACCGTGGTCCGTGATTGGTCCACGTATGGTATGTGTTTTGATGAGCGGATCTCCCATTGGCTCCCCTCCGTTTTGGCGCGAAGGGAACCGTGGATAAGAGGGGGCTGGAAACACCACTACCAGGTCGATCTCCTGAGTTCTCACGAACAAAGGAATACAGGAGCCAAGTATCCTGCAACTACGAGGCTGGACCGAGGAATCGCTGGTGACCCGCTGAAGGAATCCTCCTTTGCACTGCTGTCGTCCGGAGAGCCCCTGTCCTCCTTTGATCGAACCAGAAGGCCTGTACTGGTGCTTCGACCTTTGGAATAGCAGGAACAGCTATTCCCGGCATCTTCAACCATCTCCTGCCAAGTAAGCCTTCGGAAGCGTCTCTGGGCCATCCAGTTGACTGACCAGCTTACCAAGGGGTTTGGCTCTGCAACCGCCGCGAGGTTGTGTCGTATTGCGAGTCCTTGTCACTCTCCCACGCTTCGTACGCTTGGCGTCCCCAGGTCTGGAGGGAGGAGTGTTCATTTGGCTCGAATACGCACGGCCGCTCCGTTGTCCTGTGCGGCAACAAAACTGTGCTGGTTTCGTCGATTGGGACGTCTTTTTGCTCTACACGACCACAAGGCGTTCCCTGCTCTTCTGAACCTGCCAGCTGCTGAATCTATCGTGGAGAAGCCTGGGTCTGCTTGCTTCGGGGACCGGTGAGTAGTATATCTAGGATCTGGTTGCCCTCCTGCAGTATCCCATTGCTTTCCCCTGCTGTGTAAAAACAGCACCCTTTTGCCGCGCTCGCGCTCTGCTTCTGCCCGCTGTGGAGGCTGCGCTTGAGTTGCGGAACCTGTTCTTCTTCTGCTGTGCACTAGCGTGAACCGCCTGACTTCCTCCGAAGAGCTTCCCGTTGTGCCCGTCGGCACCGGCGTGGCAGGTACTTTGAGCGCAAGGCTCCACTCTTCGTAGGGCTCGGACTTCCATCTAGTTAGGTGCCTATGAAGGCGAACTGAGTCGAAAGCATTATCGCACTGCCTGTTTTCCTTCCCTTTCAGGTGGACTACATATTTCGTGCTTTAAACGCTTGCGACTGTGTATTTGTATATATATTGTGTTGATTTGGTATGTGTTGGCTTAATACTGTGTTATTGTGATTTTCTCGCTACGGTCGTTGTTTTAAAGGCCTTAAAATAAATGTGTTTATATTTTTGATATAAGACCTGTTTGGAGTAGTTTGTAAGCGCTCTTGCTTTGTGTGCTCACTGCGGGCTTTCAGTCACCCTCACCCCTCTTGAGACCTAGTCTTGACCGCCGCGATCGCTACCTTGATTGGTCTGGCTTGTCCAGAGGTTACCCTGTTCCAAGTAATTAGGTTGGCCTTCTGAACTTCTGCGCCACCAGGACAGAGTTCAGAAATCCGTCTTAACAAATTGGTGTACAGCGGTGGGATACGACTGAAGGTATCCAGTGTTGCGCTCGAACTAAGGCATTTCAGGTTATTCCAAACAGTGCACGTAGTGAGTTGTTGTAATATAACTTTAAAAAGGCCATAGTCCTATCAAACAGTATGGAAACAAATACGTTAACTTTAAATGCTTCCAAATCAGAAACGCTGAAAAAGATGTGTGCGGAGAGAGGTGTTTCCTCTCAAGGCACGAAATTGGAAATGATCCAAAGAATCGTGGCGTGGCAAGAAGCGCAGCTTGACGCTATTACTTCTGAGGACAGTGCGGAAGGTGGTGGGGCTGCTCTCACTGGTAGAACCGACGGTTCTGCCGCCGCACTGTTCCACCGCGACCACGAGGACAGGGAGGACGAGCTGTCTAATGTTTCCTCTGCCAGTGTTGATGGGGAGGCTATGCTTGAATTCAAGAAGCAAGAGCTGCGGCTTAGGCAGCAGGAGCTTGAATTCAGCATAGCCAAACTAAAAATCGAACAGGCAGAAAAACAAAAAGACAGGGATCACCAGTTGGAACTGGCCAAGCTTCAGGTTGCAAATGGGTCCAAGGGTCCTGGACATGGTTCTGGGGCTTCCTCTCATCCACGGTTTCCAAAAGATCTGCTCAGTGTGTATGAAGAGAGGAATGACATTATGGACTGGCTGAATGCGTTTGAGTATGCATGCGAGGTCCAGAAAGTTGACAGTGCTGATAAGATTGCGTGGTTGCTCAGTAGACTGCCCCATTCTGGCTGTAGTGCCATTATGGAAATGTCGAAGGCTGAGCGGGCTGATTTCGCAATGTTAAAGCAGACTCTCATTTTAAAGTTTGGGAAGACTCCGGCCCAATATTTAAAGCGTTTTCGAGAGTATAAGAAAAAGGAAGGTGGTACTTGGGTATCTTATGTCGCTGAATCTTTGAAAAACTTAACTGGCTGGGTCGAAGGCTATAAGGTTTCTACCTTCGACGGCATGATAAATCTTGTCATGCTGGAACACATTTTTGCTTCTTCTTCCCCGGAGCTTAAGCAGCATTTGGCCGATTCGAAGGAGATAGATCCTAAGAAGCTGGCCATTGCAGCAGACTTATGGGTGTCACATCGAGTGTCCCATAAGGACAAAACTCATCCTGGTAAGCAGGAGGAGGGGAAAAAGTCCAAAGATATGGAGGGTGGGGAATCTGCTAAATCTTCTTCCCAAAAGGGCCACAAAAAGAAAAACAAGGGTAAGACACAAGAGAACTCACAGGGTAGTGGAGGTGCGCCTCCGAAACAGAACTCTGGTTACAATAAGCCTCCCTACGTAAACAGACCCACTGGGGCTTGTTTTTCTTGTGGAGCAACTGACCATGTGAAGGGGGATCCCCGCTGTAAGGTTAGACCTTTGGGGGTCCACTCCGCTAATCTGGCCTTCTCCTCCTACGAGGAAGAAGAGATTACAGGAGCATCCTTCTCCTCGGACTCATTTCCCAGCGGAATAGAGGCCGAGGTAGTTTTAGTGTCCCTGGGTTCCTGGGAGCCTAAAGTCGCAGAGGCTTATGCTAGGATTCCGGATAATACCAAGCACTACTTTAAAGACAGTGTGCTGATCAATGGAGTGGATACTCCAGCTCTTAGGGATAGTGGGTGCAGTCGAACTGTAGTGGATTCTACCTTGGTAGACTCAGAGGAAGTTGCCAGAGCTACTCTGATGCCCACTAAGTTGGCTGACGGCCCCCTCCGTATGTTTCCCGTGATCCCTGTTAATCTAACTTTAAATGGTACAGCTGTCAGGATTCCAGTGAGCATTCAGAGAAACGTCCCGGGAAAGGTCTTATTAGGCAATGATCTCAGAGCTTTAGGGCTCGTAGGAGACACTGCCGAACGACCCTACACACGGTCTCAAGCACGGGCGGCATTGGCCAAGTCCAATACGCCGCCCCAGCCGAAGGGGCAACCCAAGGCGAAAGGAGTCTACAAGTCAAGACGGGGGAAAGAGAATATTCCCCCGAGCTCGCCTACCACTGCGGTGGAGGGAGTTGGTCAATCGCCCGAACCTGACGAGGAGGTGGCGATGCCTGAAGTATTCGACCCCAACGATCATCCTGAACTAAAAGACTTGTTAGTTGAAGGAGGTCCTGATAGGGACGAATTCAGTAAAGGCCAACGTGAGTGCCCATCTCTGGAAGGCCTAAGGAGACAGGCCTGCTCCCAGCTTGAGGGTGAACCTCCTGGGAAGCATAGGATTTATTGGGAAGGTGGACTCCTGTATAGTGAGCCCACAGAGTCTACAGAAGGAGACCATAGGAGGTTGGTGGTTCCCCTTGCTGTTAGACCCTTCCTCCTGCAGTTGGCGCATGAAGTTCCCCTTGCTGGTCACCTTGGTATGAAGAGGACCAAGCAAAGGTTATCCATGCACTTCTACTGGCCCAAGATGGGGGTGCAAGTAGAAAGTCACTGCAGGAGTTGCGCCTCCTGCCAGTTGTCTGGTAAGGTTGGCGCGACAATCCAAGCTCCGTTGGTACCGCTCCCAGTTGTGGGGGTACCATTTGAAAGGGTAGGGATCGACATCGTCGGTCCCCTTGACCCGCAAACATCCTCGGGCAATAGGTTTATCCTGGTGATGGTCGACCATGCAACCAGGTATCCTGAGGCCATCCCATTGAAAACTGTAACTGCCAAGTCAGTTGCAAAAGCTTTACTCAGCATATTTACTAGGGTTGGCTTCCCTAAAGAAGTTGTGTCAGATCGTGGCAGCAACTTTATGTCGAAGTATATGCAGGCTATGTGGAAAGAATGTGGGGTCACCTACAAGTTCTCTTCTGCATACCACCCCCAGACCAATGGTCTGGTGGAACGTTTCAACAGAACGTTAAAGAGCATGATTGGGGCTCTGGAGGAGCCTCAGAGAAGAAAATGGGATCTTCTTTTACCATGCTTGCTGTTTGCCTACCGAGAGGTACCACAGGAGGGTGTTGGCTTCAGCCCCTTCGAACTTCTGTTCGGTCATCCCGTACGGGGACCCTTAGCCATTGTCAAGGAGGGATGGGAGATGCCCACTCCCCCTGTTACTACCAATGTAGTTGACTATGTGCTAGGGCTCAGAAAACGGATGGTACTTCTGATGGGCTTGGCTAGTGATAAATTGAAGGCAGGGCAAGCGCTGGTGAAACATTGGTACGACCAGAAGGCTTCCCTCATCAACTTTACACCTGGTCAGCAAGTCCTGATCATGAATCCAATAAGGCCTCGAGCTTTACAGGACAAATGGTCAGGCCCTTACACAGTGGTGGAGCCCCTGGGTGAGGTAAACTATTTAGTGGACCTTGGAAGGCCTGGACAGGCTCCAAAAGTGTTTCACGTGAATAGGCTGAAGGCTTTCGCCCCAAGAGTCGAAATCGCAGCACTGCTACTGGCGTCAGACGTTGAGGAAGAGGAGTCAGAACCTCTCCCCGACCTGTTCCACAGCGGTCCTTCAGATAGCTCCGTTGAGGGTGTCCGAGTGGCCCCTCACCTGACTTCTGATCAGCAGGCTGAGGTGAAAAGTTTGCTTAGGCAGTTTTCCCCCCTGTTTTCACAGTCCCCTGGTTTGACACCTTGGTGCAAACATAACATTGACACAGGAGACAGTGTACCTACCAAAAGTAGGGGATACAGGATGTCGGATAAAGTACGGTCTTATATTAAGACCGAGGTCAACAAAATGTTGGACCTTGGGGTGATTGAACCCTCTAGTAGTCCTTGGTCCAGTCCTGTGGTTCTGGTTCCAAAGGCAGGCACTTCTGAATTGAGGTTCTGCGTGGATTACAGGGCTCTGAATGCTGTCACCAAGACAGATGCCCACCCCTTGCCTCGAACAGATGAGCTGGTGGATACTTTGGGTGCCTCCAAGTACCTCAGCACGTTTGACCTCACTGCTGGCTATTGGCAAATAGCGTTAGCAGAACATGCCAGGGAGAAGACAGCATTTTCTACACCAGACGGCCTTTACCAATTCCGGGTAATGCCGTTCGGGTTGAAGAATGCACCTGCCACTTTCCAGAGCCTTGCGAATCATGTGTTGAATGGGTTGGACGAATTCTGTCTTGCATATCTGGACGATATAGCAGTTTTCAGTGCCACCTGGGAAGACCATGTGAAACACCTCAAGATTGTGCTCCAGGCTCTTCAGAAAGCCCACTTGACCATAAAGGCTAATAAGTGCCAGATTGGACAAGGCTCAGTGGTTTACCTTGGACATGAAGTAGGTGGAGGGAGGATACAGCCTCTACCCAGTAAAGTACAAGCAGTACAAGACTGGCCTACCCCCACTACGCAAACCCAAGTGAGAGCCTTTTTAGGACTCACGGGGTATTACCGCAATTTTGTGGCAGACTATGGTACCATAGCTGCTCCTCTGACTGCCCTCACAACTCCGAAGAAACCCAAGAAGGTAACTTGGACCGACGAGTGTGAGAAGGCCTTCAATGGCTTAAAAGACTCCTTGTGCCAGGCCCCTGTGCTCAGGGCCCCTGATTATCAAAGACCTTTTATCGTGCAGACGGATGCCTCTGACACTGGGATAGGAGCTGTACTATCACAAGTAGATGAGAAGGGTAAGGAACACCCTATCGGTTTTATTAGTCGCCAGCTTAAGGACAGAGAGCTCAGGTGGTCCACGGTAGAGAAAGAATGTTTCTCTGTTGTGTGGGCCCTAAGGAAGCTGAGGCCCTACCTCTATGGGACCCACTTCACTGTGCAGACTGAACATAAGCCGTTAAAGTGGCTAATGAACATGAAGGGGGAGAATCCAAAGTTGCTTAGGTGGTCCATAAGTCTTCAAGGCTTCGACTTCACTATTGAGCATAGACCAGGTGTCCAACATAGCAATGCTGATGGGTTGTCCAGAATGTTTAACCGACCTGAACAAGAGACTCATCCAGGGGTGGATTAGTTCCCCCTGTCCATAGTCTGGGAGGGGCGAGTGTTAGGAAAGATTTCGTAATTGTAGGGAATTTTCCTTCCATGTGGCAACCCCTAAACTTTTTGCTATTGTTTTTAACCTTGTTCTCGACTTTGCCAGAGAAGTACAGCCTTCTGCTGCACTTCTCTGGGCTTTCGCTCCTTTTCTTACGGGGAAACTGACATGCCCTTAAGACAGTCAGTACCGGGGAACGTGGTTTCCCGTAGTTTCTTTTATCGTGTCGCAGCTTTAGTGCAACACGACACAAGAGGGCACTGTAAGCTAAGTTACAGCTCTCTTGGGTCTCTAGCCTTCTACGGGCCCTAGATACTCTTATAGGATGGTATTTGATCGGTGCAAGTCATTCAGGCACTGGAATGGTGGCAGCGATCGTTTTGTTTATTTTGAGCTCCTTTTGGCGTTCTGAGCACGTTTTTGCACTGAACCCAAAATGGTGGCCTGGCTCCCAAAATGGCCAGGCCGCGAGGCTCCTTTGTCCTGTCCACTGTCCGTCTTGCCCCCTTCACCTTCCCCAGGTCCGGCGACCCGGGGCCTTCCTTATTTGGGCATGTACTTTCCCGCGAAACGTGGTTGCTTTCGCGGGCTTCTACATGTCGTTTGTGTGCCTCCAGGGTGTGGGCTGGGATGTCTGGTCCCAATACACATCCTGGGTGCCAGAGAGTCTAGGGTGGTGTGAATGCCTGGGACCACCGTGGTCCGTGATTGGTCCACGTATGGTATGTGTTTTGATGAGCGGATCTCCCATTGGCTCCCCTCCGTTTTGGCGCGAAGGGAACCGTGGATAAGAGGGGGCTGGAAACACCACTACCAGGTCGATCTCCTGAGTTCTCACGAACGAAGGAATACAGGAGCCAAGTATCCTGCAACTACGAGGCTGGACCGAGGAATCGCTGGTGACCCGCTGAAGGAATCCTCCTTTGCACTGCTGTCGTCCGGAGAGCCCCTGTCCTCCTTTGATCGAACCAGAAGGCCTGTACTGGTGCTTCGACCTTTGGAATAGCAGGAACAGCTATTCCCGGCATCTTCAACCATCTCCTGCCAAGTAAGCCTTCGGAAGCGTCTCTGGGCCATCCAGTTGACTGACCAGCTTACCAAGGGGTTTGGCTCTGCAACCGCCGTGAGGTTGTGTCGTATTGCGAGTCCTTGTCACTCTCCCACGCTTCGTACGCTTGGCGTCCCCAGGTCTGGAGGGAGGAGTGTTCATTTGGCTCGAATATGCACGGCCGCTCCGTTGTCCTGTGCGGCAACAAAACTGTGCTGGTTTCGTCGATTGGGACGTCTTTTTGCTCTACACGACCACAAGGCGTTCCCTGCTCTTCTGAACCTGCCAGCTGCTGAATCTATCGTGGAGAAGCCTGGGTCTGCTTGCTTCGGGGACCGGTGAGTAGTATATCTAGGATCTGGTCGCCCTCCTGCAGTATCCCATTGCTTTCCCCTGCTGTGTAAAAACAGCACCCTTTTGCCGCGCTCGCGCTCTGCTTCTGCCCGCTGTGGAGGCTGCGCTTGAGTTGCGGAACCTGTTCTTCTTCTGCTGTGCACTAGCGTGAACCGCCTGACTTCCTCCGAAGAGCTTCCCCTTGTGCCCGTCGGCACCGGCGTGGCAGGTACTTTGAGCGCAAGGCTCCACTCTTCGTAGGGCTCGGACTTCCATCTAGTTAGGTGCCTATGAAGGCGAACTGAGTCGAAAGCATTATCGCACTGCCTGTTTTCCTTCCCTTTCAGGTGGACTACATATTTCGTGCTTTAAACGCTTGTGACTGTGTATTTGTATATATATTGTGTTGATTTGGTATGTGTTGGCTTAATACAGTGTTATTGTGATTTTCTCGCTACGGTCGTTGTTTTAAAGGCCTTAAAATAAATGTGTTTATATTTTTGATATAACACCTGTTTGGAGTAGTTTGTAAGCGCTCTTGCTTTGTGTGCTCACTGCGGGCTTTCAGTCACCCTCACCCCTCTTGAGACCTAGTCTTGACCGCCGCGATCGCTACCTTGATTGGTCTGGCTTGTCCAGAGGTTACCCTGTTCCAAGTAATTAGGTTGGCCTTCTGAACTTCTGCGCCACCAGGACAGAGTTCAGAAATCCGTCTTAACATTTCCTATAACATGAGATGTAATATCCAACTCCTTCCCATTCCAATCCTGAGACCCTTCCTATAGCATGAGATGTGCTATCTCAATGCTTATACCAAACCTGAGACCCTTCCTAAAGCTTGAGATGTGATACCCAAGTCCATCCCATTCCAATCCTGAGACACTTCCTATACCATGAGATGTGATATCTCAATGCTTATACCAAACCTGAGACCCTTCCTATAG
The DNA here is from genome assembly GCF_040938575.1 of Ambystoma mexicanum. NCBI lineage: Eukaryota > Metazoa > Chordata > Amphibia > Caudata > Ambystomatidae > Ambystoma > Ambystoma mexicanum. The sequence continues at coordinate 1,486,683,628 of NC_090923.1, read as the reverse complement.
CATGAGATGTGATATCCAACTCCTTCCCATTCCAATCCTGAGACCCTTCCTATAGCATGAGATGTGATGTCTCAATGCTTCTAATACCAAACCTGAGATCCTTCCTATAACATGAGATGTGATATCCAACTCCTTCCCATTCCAATCCCGAGACCCTTCCTATAGCATGAGATGTGATATCTCGATGCTTATACCAAACCTGAGACCCTTCCTATAGCATGAGATGTGATATCCAACTCCTTCCCATTCCAATCCTGAGACCCTTCCTATAGCATGAGATGTGATATCTCAATGCCTCTAATACCAAACCTGAGATCCTTCCTCTAACATGAAATGTGATATCCAACTCCTTCCCTTTCCAAACCTGAGAGCCTACCTATAGCATGAGATGTGATATCCAAGTCCTTCCCATTCCAATCCTTAGACCCTTCCTACAGCATGCAATATGATATCTCAATGATTCTAATAACAAACCTGAGACCCATCCTATAACATGAGATGGGATATCCAACTCCTCCCCATTCCAATCCTGAGACACTTCCGATAGCAGAGATGTGATATCTCAATGCTTATACCAAACCTGAGACCCTTCCTATAACATGAGATGTGATATCCAACTCCTTCCCGGTCCAAACCTGAGACCCTTCCTATAGCATATGTGATATCCAACTCCTTCCCATTCCAAACATGAGACCCTTCCTATAGCAAGAATGTAATATCCAACTCCTTCCCATTCCAATCCTGAGACCATTCCTATAGCATGAGATATGATATCTCAATGCTTCTAATACCAAACCTGAGATCCTTCCTATGACATGAGATGTGATATCCAATTCCTCCCCATTCCAATCCTGAGACCCTTCCTATAGCATGAGATGTGATATCTCAATGCCTCTAATACCAAACCTGAGATCCTTCCCTTAACATGAAATGTGATATCCAACTCCTTCCCTTTCCAAACCTGAGAGCCTACCTATAGCATGAGATGTGATATCCAAGTCCTTCCCATTCCAATCCTTAGACCCTTCCTACAGCATGCAATATGATATCTCAATGATTCTAATAACAAACCTGAGACCCATCCTATAACATGAGATGGGATATCCAACTCCTCCCCATTCCAATCCTGAGACACTTCCGATAGCAGAGATGTGATATCTCAATGCTTATACCAAACCTGAGACCCTTCCTATAACATGAGATGTGATATCCAAGTCCTTCCCATTCCAATCCTTATACCCTTCCTACAGCATGCAATATGATATCTCAATGATTCTAATAACAAACCTGAGACCCATCCTATAACATGAGATGGGATATCCAACTCCTCCCCATTCCAATCCTGAGACACTTCCGATAGCAGAGATGTGATATCTCAATGCTTATACCAAATCTGAGACCCTTCCTATAGCATGAGATGTGATATCCAACTCCTTCCCATTCCAATCCTGAGACCCTTCCTATAGCATGAGATGTGATGTCTCAATGCTTCTAATACCAAACCTGAGATCCTTCCTATAACATGAGATGTGATATCCAACTCCTTCCCATTCCAATCCTGAGACCCTTCCTATAGCATGAGATGTGATGTCTCAATGCTTCTAATACCAAACCTGAGAACGTTCCTACAGCATGCAATGTGATATCTCAATGCTTCTAATACCAAACCTGAGACCAGTCCTATAACATGAGATTGGATATCCAACTCCTTCCCCTTCCAAACCTGAGACCCTTCCTATAGCATGAGATGTGATATCCAACTTCTTCCCATTCCAATCCTGAGACCCTTCCTATAACATGAGATGTGATGTCTCAATGCTTCTAATACCAAACCTGAGATCTTTCCTATAGCATGAGATGTAATATCCAACTCCTTCCCATTCCAATCCTGAGACCCTTCCTATAGCATGAGATGTGCTATCTCAATGCTTATACCAAACCTGAGACCCTTCCTAAAGCTTGAGATGTGATACCCAAGTCCTTCCCATTCCAATCCTGAGACACTTCCTATAGCATGAGATGTGATATCTCAATGATTATACCAAACCTGAGACCCTTCCTATAGCATGAGATGTGATATCCAACTCCTTCCCATTCCAATCCTGAGACCCTTCCTATAGCATGAGATGTGATGTCTCAATGCTTCTAATACCAAACCTGAGATCCTTCCTATAACATGAGATGTGATATCCAACTCCTTCCCATTCCAATCCCGAGACCCTTCCTATAGCATGAGATGTGATATCTCGATGCTTATACCAAACCTGAGACCCTTCCTATAGCATGAGATGTGATATCCAACTCCTTCCCATTCCAATCCTGAGACCCTTCCTATAGCATGAGATGTGATATCTCAATGCCTCTAATACCAAACCTGAGATCCTTCCTCTAACATGAAATGTGATATCCAACTCCTTCCCTTTCCAAACCTGAGAGCCTACCTATAGCATGAGATGTGATATCCAAGTCCTTCCCATTCCAATCCTTAGACCCTTCCTACAGCATGCAATATGATATCTCAATGATTCTAATAACAAACCTGAGACCCATCCTATAACATGAGATGGGATACCCAACTCCTCCCCATTCCAATCCTGAGACACTTCCGATAGCAGAGATGTGATATCTCAATGCTTATACCAAACCTGAGACCCTTCCTATAACATGAGATGTGATATCCAACTCCTTCCCGGTCCAAACCTGAGACCCTTCCTATAGCATATGTGATATCCAACTCCTTCCCATTCCAAACATGAGACCCTTCCTATAGCAAGAATGTAATATCCAACTCCTTCCCATTCCAATCCTGAGACCATTCCTATAGCATGAGATATTTTTATTTATTTATTTATTTTACATTTATAAAGCGCTCACACAGCCCGCAGGCATCGAGGCGCTGTTAGTTTTTCTTAGTTGTGTATTTTTTTTTTTTTTTTTTTTTTCTTTGTCTTAGTTACGTATTTATAACGCGCTTAAACACTAGGATATGATATCTCAATGCTTCTAATACCAAACCTGAGATCCTTCCTATGACATGAGATGTGATATCCAATTCCTCCCCATTCCAAACCTGAGAACCTTCCTACAGCATGCGATGTGATATCTCAATGCTTCTAATACCAAACCCGAGACCAGTCCTATAACATGAGATTGGATATCCAACTCTTTCCCCTTCCAATCCTTAGACCCTTCCTACAGCATGCAATATGATATCTCAATGATTCTAATAACAAACCTGAGACCCATCCTATAACATGAGATGTGATATCCAACTCCTTCCCATTCCAATCCTGAGACCCTTCCTATAGCATGAGATGTGATATCGCAATGCTTATACCAAACCTGAGACCCTTCCTATAGCTTGAGATGTGATATCCAACTCCTTCCCATTCCAATCCTGAGACCCTTCCTATAGCATGAGATGTGATATCTCAAGGCCTCTAATACCAAACCTGAGATCCTTCCTCTAACATGAAATGTGATATCCAACTCCTTCCCCTTACAAACCTGAGAGCCTTCCTATAGCATAAGATATGATATCCAAGTCCTTCCCATCCAATCCTGAGACCCTTCCTATAACATGAAATGTGATATCCAACTCCTTCCCATTCCAACCTGAGACCCTTCCTATAGCATGAGATGGGATATCCAACTCCTTCCAAATCCAATACTGATACCCTTCCGATAGCATGAGATGTGATATCCCAATGCTTCTACCAAACCTGAGACCCATACTATGGCATGAGATGTGATATCAAACTCCTTCCCTTTCCAATCCTGAGACCCTACCTATAGCTTGAGATGTGATATCCAACTCCTTCCCATTCCAATCCTGAGACACTTCCTATAGCATGAGATGTGATATCTCACTGCTTATACCAAACCTGAGACCCTTCCTATAGAATGAGATGTGATATCCAACTCCTTCCCATTCCAATCCTGAGACCCTTCCTATAGCATGAGATGTGATGTCTCAATGCTTCTAATACCAAACCTGAGAACCTTCCTACAGCATGCGATGTGATGTCTCAATACTTCTAATACCAAACCTGAGACCCTTCCTAAAGCTTGAGATGTGATATCCAACTCCTTCCCATTCCAATCCTGAGACCCTTCCTATAGCATGATATGTGATATCTCAATGCCTCTAATACCAAACCTGAGATCCTTCCTCTAACATGAAATGTGATATCGAACTCCTTCCCTTTCCAAACCTGAGAGCCTACCTATAGCATGAGATGTGATATCCAAGTCCTTCCCATTCCAATCCTTAGACCCTTCCTACAGCATGCAATATGATATCTCAATGATTCTAATAACAAACCTGAGACCCGTCCTATAACATGAGATGTGATATCCAACTCCTTCCCGTTTCAAACCTGAGACCCTTCCTATAACATGAGATGTGATATCCAACTCCTTCCCGTTTCAAACCTGAGACCCTTCCTATAGCATATGTGATATCCAACTCCTTCCCATTCCAAACATGAGACCCTTCCTATAGCAAGAATGTAATATCCAACTCCTTCCCATTCCAATCCTGAGACCATTCCTATAGCATGAGATGTGATATCTCAATGCTTCTAATACCAAACCTGAGATCCTTCCTATGACATGAGATGTGATATCCAATTCCTCCCCATTCCAAACCTGAGAACCTTCCTACAGCATGCGATGTGATATCTCAATGCTTCTAATACCAAACCTGAGACCAGTCCTATAACATGAGATTGGATATCCAACTCCTTCCCCTTCCAAACCTGAGACCCTTCCTATAGCATGAGATGCGATATCCAACTTCTTCCCATTCCAATCCTGAGACTCTTCCTATAACATGAGATGTGATGTCTCAATGCTTCTAATACCAAACCTGAGATATTTCCTATAACATGAGATGTGATATCCAACTCCTTCCCATTCCAATCCTGAGACCCTTCCTATAGCATGAGATGTGCTATCTCAATGCTTATACCAAACCTGAGACCCTTCCTAAAGCTTGAGATGTGATATCCAACTCCTTCCCATTCCAATCCTGAGACCCTTCCTATAACATGAAATGTGATATCCAACTCCTTCCCATTCCAACCTGAGACCCTTCCTATAGCATGAGATGGGATATCCAACTCCTTCCAAATCCAATACTGATACCCTTCCAATAGCATGAGATGTGATATCCCAATGCTTCTACCAAACCTGAGAACCATACTATGGCATGAGATGTGATATCAAACTCCTTCCCATTCCAATCCTGAGACTCTTCCTATAGCTTGAGATGTGATATCCGAAATCCTTCCCATTCCAATTCTGAGACCCTTCCTATACCATGAGACTTGTTATCTCAATGCTTCTAATATCAAAATTGAGACCCGCCTATAACATGAGATGTGATATCCAAATCTTTCCCCTTCCAAACCTTAGACCCTTCCTTTATCATGAGATGGGATATCCAACTCCTTTCCATTCCAATCCTGAGACCCTTCCGATAGCAGAGATGTGATATCTCAATGCTTATACCAATCCTGAGACCCTTCCTATGGCCTGAGATGTCATATACAACTCCTTCCCAATCCAATCCTGAGACCCTTCCTATAGCATGAGATGTGATATCTCAATGCTTATACCAAATCTGAGACCCTTCCTATAGCATGAGATGTGATATCCAACTCCTTCCCATTCCAATCCTGAGACCCTTCCTATAGCATGAGATGTGATGTCTCAATGCTTCTAATACCAAACCTGAGATCCTTCCTATAACATGAGATGTGATATCCAACTCCTTCCCATTCCAATCCTGAGACCCTTCCTATAGCATGAGATGTGATGTCTCAATGCTTCTAATACCAAACCTGAGAACCTTCCTACAGCATGCGATGTGATATCTCAATGCTTCTAATACCAAACCTGAGACCAGTCCTATAACATGAGATTGGATATCCAACTCCTTCCCCTTTAGAAGCATTGAGATATCACATCTCATGCTATAGGAAGGGTCTCAGGATTGGAATGGAAGGAGTTGGATATCACATCTCATGTTATAGGAAGGATCTCAGGTTTGGTATTAGAAGCATTGAGACATCACATCTCATGCTATAGGAAGGGTCTCAGGATTGTAATGGGAAGGAGTTGGATTTCACATCTCATGCTATATGAAGGGTCTCAGGTTTGGTATAAGCATTGAGATATCACATCTCATGCTATAGGAAGGGTCTCAGGATTGGAATGGGAAGGAGTTGGATATCACATCTCATGCTATAGGAAGGGTCTCAGGTTTGGTATAAGCAGTGAGATATCACATCTCTACTATCGGAAGGGTCTCAGGATTGGCATGGGAAGGAGTTGGATATCCCATCTCATGTTATAGGAAGAGTCTCAGGTTTGGTATTAGAAGCATTGAGATATCTCATCTCATACTATAGGAAGGGTCTCAGGATTGGAATGGGAAGGAGTTGGATATCACATCTCATGCTATAGGAAGGGTCTCAGGTTTGGTATAAGCAGTGAGATATCACATCTCATGCTATAGGAAGTGTCTCAGGATTGGAATGGGAAGAAGTTGGATATTACATCTCATGTTATAGGAAGGATCTCAGGTTTGGTATAAGCATTGAGATATCACATCTCTGTTATCGGAAGGGTCTCAGGATTGGAATGGGAAGGAGTTGGATATTCCCATCTCATGTTATAGGAAGGGTCTCAGGATTGGAATGGGAAGGACTTGGATATCACATCTCATGCTGTAGGGAGGGTCTCAAGTTTGATATTAGAAGCATTGAGATATCACATCTCATGTTATCGGAAGGGTCTCAGGATTGGAATGGGAAGGAGTTGGATATCACATCTCATGATAAAGGAAGGGTCTAAGGTTTGGAAGGGGAAGGATTTGGATATCACATCTCATGTTATAGGACGGGTCTCAGGTTTGGTATTAGAAGCATTGAGATATCAAGTCTCATGGTATAGGAAGGGTCTCAGAATTGGAATGGGAAGGAGTTGGATATCACATCTCAAGCTATAGGAAGGGTCTCAGGATTGGAATGGGAAGGAGTTTGATATCACATCTCATGCCATAGTATGGGTCTCAGGTTTGGTAGAAGCATTGGGATATCACATCTCATGCTATCGGAAGGGTATCAGGATTGGATTTGGAAGGAGTTGGATATCACATCTCATGTTATAGGAAGGGTCTCAGGTTTGGTATAAGCATTGAGATATCACATCTCTGCTATCGGAAGTGTCTCAGGATTGGAATGGGAAGGAGTTGGATATCCCATCTCATGTTATAGGACGGGTCTCAGGTTTGTTATTAGAATCATTGAGATATCATATTGCATGCTGTAGGAAGGGTCTAAGGATTGGAATGGGAAGGACTTGGATATCACATCTCAAGCTATAGGTAGGCTCTCAGGTTTGGAAAGGGAAGGTGTTGGATATCACATTTCATGTTAGAGGAAGGATCTCAGGTTTGGTATTAGAGGCATTGAGATATCACATCTCATGCTATCGGAAGGATCTCAGGTTTGGTATTAGAGGCATTGAGATATCACATCTCATGCTAAAGGGAGGGTCTCAGGTTTGGTATAAGCATTGAGATATCACATCTCATGCTATAGGAAGGGTCTCAGGATTGGAATGGGAAGGATATGTATATGACATCTCATGCCATAGGAAGGGTCTCAGGTTTGGTATAAGCTTTGAGATATCACATCTCTGCTTTTGGAAGGGTCTCAGGATTGGAATGGGAAGGACTTGGATATCACATCTCAAGCTATAGGTAGGCTCTCAGGTTTGGAAAGGGAAGGTGTGGGATATCACATTTCATGTTAGAGGAAGGATCTCAGGTTTGGTATTAGAGGCATTGAGATATCACATCTCATGCTAAAGGGAGGGTCTCAGGTTTGGTATAAGCATTGAGATATCACATCTCATGCTATAGGAAGGGTCTCAGGATTGGAATGGGAAGGAGTTGGATATCACATCTCATGCTATAGGAAGGGTCTCAGGTTTGGTATAAGCATTGAGATATCACATCTCATGCTATAGGAAGGGTCTCAGGATTGGAATGGGAAGGATATGTATATGACATCTCATGCCATAGGAAGGGTCTCAGGTTTGGTATAAGCATTGAGATATCACATCTCTGCTTTTGGAAGGGTCTCCGGATTGGAATGGGAAGGAGTTGGATATCCCATCTCATGTTATAGGAAGAGTCTCAGGTTTGGTATTAGAAGCATTGAGATATCACATCTCATGCTATAGGAAGTGTCTCAGGATTGGAATGTGAAGGACTTGGATATCACATCTCATGCTATAGGGAGGGTCTCAAGTTTGATATTAGAAGCATTGAGATATCACATCTCATGCTATAGGAAGGGACTCAGGATTGGAATGGGAAGGAGTTGGATATCACATCTCATGCTATAGGAAGGGTATCAGGTTTGGTATAAGCAGTGAGATATCACATCTCATGCTATAGGAAGTGTCTCAGGATTGGAATGGGAAGGAGTTGGATATCACACCTCATGTTATAGGAAGGATCTCACGTTTGGTATAAGCATTGAGATATCACATCTCTGCTATCGGAAGGGTCTCAGGATTGGAATGGGAAGGAGTTGGATATTCCCATCTCATTTTATAGGAAGGGTATATCAGGTCTTAGCATGAGATGTGATATCCAATTCCTTCCCATCCCAATCCTGAGACACCTCCGATAGCAGAGATGTGAAATCTCAATGCTTATACCAAACCTGAGACTCTTACTATAACATGAGATGTGATATCTAACTCCTTCCCGTTCGAAACCTGAGACCCTTCCTATAGCATGAGATGCGATATCCAACTCCTTCCCATTCCAATCCTGAGACCCTTCCCATAGCATGAGATGTGATATCTCAATGCTTCTAATACCAAACCTGTGATCCTTCCTATAACAAGAGATGTGATATCCAAATCCTTCCCCTTCCAAATCTGAGACCCTCCCTTTAGCATGAGATGTGATATCTCAATGCCTCTAATACCAAACCTGAGATCCTTCCGATAGCATGAGATGTGATATCTCAATGCTTCTAATACCAAACCTGAGATCCTTCCTATAACATGAGATGTGATATCCAAATCCTTCCCCTTCCATTCCTGAGACCCTCCCTTTAGCATGAGATGTGATATCCAACTCCTTCCCATTCCAATCCTGAGACCCTTCTGATAGCATGAGATGTGATATCTCAATCCCTCTAATACCAAACCTGAGATCCTACATCTAACATGAAATGTGATATCCAACTCCTTCCCTTTCCAAACGTGAGACCCTCCCTATAGAATGAGATGTGATATCCAAGTCCTTCCCATTCCAATCCTGAGACCCTTCCTATAGCATGAGATGTGATATCTCAATGCTTCTAATACCAAACCTGAGACCCTTCCTATAACGTAAGATGGGATATCCAACTCCTTCCCATTCCAATCCTGAGACCCTTCCGATAGCAGAGATGTGATATCTCAATGCTTATACCAAACCTGAGACCCTTCCTGTGGCATGAGATGTCATATACAACTCCTTCCCATTCCAATCCTGAGACCCTTCCTATAGCATGAGATGTGATATCTCAATACTTATACCAAACCTGAGACCTTTCCTATAGCATGAGATGTGATATCCAACTCCTTCCCATTCCAATCCTGAGACCCTTCCTATAACATGAGATGTTATGTCTCAATGCTTCTAATACCAAACCTGAGATCCTTCCTATGGCATAAGATGTCATATAAAACTCCTTCCCATTCCAATCCTGAGACCCTTCCCATAGCATGAGATGTGATATCGAACTCCTTCCCATTCCAATCCTGCGACCCTTCCTATAGCATGAGATTTGATATCTCAATGCTTCTAATACCAAACCTGAGATCCTTCCGATAGCATGAGATGTGATATCTGAATGCTTCTAATACCAAACCTGAGATCATTCCTATAACACGAGATGTAATATCCAAATCCTTCCCCTTCCAAACCTGAGACCCTCCCTTTAGCATGAGATGTGATATCCAACTACTTCCCATTCCAATCCTGAGACCCTTCCTATAGCATGAGATGTGATGTCTCAATGCTTCTAATACCAAACCTGAGATCCTTCCTATAACATGAGATGTGATATCCAACTCCTTCCCATTCCAATCCTGAGATACTTCCTATAGCATGAGAAGTGATATCTCCATGCTTATACCAAACCTGAGACCCTTCCTATAGCATGAGATGTGATATCCAAATCCTTCCCATTCCAATCCTGAGACCCTTCCTATAGCATGAGATGTGATATCTCAATGCTTATACCAAACCTGAGAGCCTACCTATAGCATGAGATGTGATATCCAACTCCTTCCCGTTCCAAACCTGAGATCCTTCCTATAGCATATGTGATATCCAACTCCTTCCCATTCCAAACATGAGACCCTTTCTACAGCATGCGATGTGATATCTCAATGCTTCTAATACCAAACCTGAGACCCGTCCTATAACATGAGATGGGATATCCAACTCCTTCCCGTTCCAAACCTGATACCCTTCCTATAGCATGAGATGTGATATCCAACTCCTTCCCATCCCAATCCTGAGACACCTCCGATAGCAGAGATGTGATATCTCAATGCTTATACCAAACCTGAGACTCTTCCTATAACATGAGATATGATATCCAACTCCTTCCCGTTCCAAACCTGAGACCCTTCCTATAGCATGAGATGTGATATCCAACTCCTTCCCATTCCAATCCTGAGACCCTTCTGATAGCATGAGATGTGATATCTCAATGCTTCTAATACCAAACCTGTGATCCTTCCTATAGCATGAGATGTGATATCCAACTCCTTCCAATTCCAATCCTGAGACCCTTCCTACAGCATGAGATGTGATATCTCAATGCTTCTAATACCAAACCTGAGACCCTTCCTATAACATGAGATGGGAATATCCAACTCCTTCCCATTCCAATCCTGAGACCCTTCCGATAGCAGAGATGTGATATCTCAATGCTTATACCAAACCTGAGATCCTTCCTATAACATGAGATGTGATATCCAACTCCTTCCCATTCCAATCCTGAGACCCTTCCTATAGCATGAATTTAGAAGTGTTCCCAACACCCTCTCTGGAAAAGCCTCTCTGAAAATTGACTTAATAGTGCGCCCAGAATCCACTACGTAGAAAATTGAATTTAGAATTGCGCCCAATAGCGTCGCTATGAAGGTTGCAGTTAGAAGTGCAACCAATACCCTCTGTGAAAGTTGATTATAGAAGTGTATCCAATAGACGCTCTGTAAAGTTGAATTTAGAAGTGTCCCCAATAGCATCTGTGAAAGTTGACTATAGAACTGTATCCTATAGACACTCTGGAAAGTTTCATTTATAAGTGTGCCCAATAGCCTCTAGTAAACTGAATCTAGAAGTGTGCCCAATAGCCTCTCTGTGGAAAACTGTATTTAGAAATACGCCCAGTACCCTCTCTGGGAAAGTTGCAATTAGAAGTGTGCTCAGTGAAAGAGCATATAACCGATCATACCACACCACCATGCTTACTCTCTCCTTACATCACCACTCAACTAGAACACAGAGATACTATGACACCATTCGGTATAACTGTTCTCATACCAACATTCCGCCGCTTACTCCACATCATTCTATGTAATCACTGCTGGTTCCACACCCCCAGCCAGGCGTTTTCCTCAGGCCTAACGCAGCCACATCCGTTCCGGATAAATCCTGCCAGAACGAACACATTCTCCTGATCTCTCAACCACCACACCTACCGCTATGAAGCAGCTATTACACGAGTACCGCACGAGCTGCACACATACCCGGTGCTCACACGCACCTTTTGACTCTCCCTACTCTCTCTACTGATCTGAACTTCGGTTCCCAAGGGCGTTCAACCTACAAGCGCCTTCAGACCATACCAATGGTATATAAGGCGCTATATAAGTGCAAAATAACAATAACAATAACAACAATGAGATGTGATATCTCACTGCTTATACCAAACCTGAGACCCTTCCTATAGCATGAGATGTGATATCCAACTCCTTCCCATTCCAATCCTGAGACCCTTCCTATAGCATGATATGTGATATCCAATGCTTCTAAAACCAAACCTGAGACTCTTCCTATAACATGAGATGGGATATCCAACTCCTTCCCATTCCAATCCTGAGACCCTTCCGATAGCAGAGATGTGATATCTCAATGCTTATACGAAACCTGAGACCCTTCCTACGGCATGAGATGTCATATAAAACTCCTTCCCATTCCAATCCTGAGACCCTTCCTATAGCATGAGATGTGATATCTCAATGCTTATACCAAACCTGAGACCCTTCCTATAGCATGAGATGTGATATCCAACTCCTTCCCATTCCAATCCTGAGACCCTTCCTATAGCATGAGATGTGATATCTCAATGCTTCTAATACCAAACCTGAGACCCTTCCTATAACATGAGATGTGATATCCAAATCATTCCCATTCCAATCCTGAGACCCTTCCGATAGCAGAGATGTGGTATCTCAATGCTTATACCAAACCTGAGACCCTTCCGATAGCATGAGATGTGATATCTCAATGCTTCTAATACCAAACCTCAGATCCTTCCAATAACATGAGATGTGATGTCCAAATCCTTCCCCTTCCAAACCTTAGACCCTCCCTTTAGCATGAGATGTGATATCCAACTCCTTCCCATTCCAATCCTGAGACCCTTCTGATGGCATGAGATGTCATATCTCAATGCCTCGAATACCAAACCTGAGATCCTACCTCTAACATGAGATGTGATATCAAACTCCTTCCCATTCCAAACCTGAGACCCTTCCGATAGCATGAGATGTGATATTTCAATGCTTCTAAAACCAAACATGAGAACCATCCTATAACATGAGATGTGAAATCCAAATCATTCCCTTTCCAAACCTGAGGCCCTTCCTATAGCTTGAGATGTGATATCAAACTCCTTCCCATTCAATGTGATATCCAACTCCTTCCCATTCCAATCCTGGGACCCTTCCTATACCATGAGATGTGATATTTCAATGCTTCTAATACCAAACCTGAGACCCGTCCTAAAACATGAGATGTGAGATCCAAATCCTTCCCCTTCCAGACCTGAGACCTTTCCTTTAGCATGAGATGTGATATCCAACTCCTTCCCGTTCCAAACCTGAGACCCTTCCCATAGCATGAGATGTTATAGCTCAATGATTCTAAAACCAAACATGAGAACCATCCTATAACATGAGATGTGAAATCCAAATCCTTCCCTTTCCAAACCTGAGACCCTTCCTATAGCTTGAGATGAAATATCAAACTCCTTCCCATTCCAATCCTGAGATAGCTTGAGATGTGAGATCCAAATCCTTCCCCTTCCAAACCTGAGACCCTTCCTATAGCTTGATATGTGATATCAAACTCCTTCCCATTACAATCCTGAGATAGCTTGAGATGTGATATCCAACTCCATCCCATTCCAATCCTGAGACCCTTCCGATAGCATGAGATGTGATAGCTCAATGCTTCTAATATCAAAACTGAGACCCTCCCTATAGTATGAGATGTGAAATCTAAGTCCTTCCCATTCCTATCCTGAGACCCTTCCGATAGCAGAGATGTGATATCTCAATGCTTATACCGAACCTGATGACCCTTCCTTTAGCATGAGATGTGATATTCAACTCCTTCCTATAACATGAGACGTGATATCCAACTCCTTCCCATTCCAAACCTGAGACCTTTCCTTTAGCATATGTGATATCCAACTACTTCCCATTCCAATCCTGAGACCCTTCCGATAGCATGAGATGTGATATCCAACTCCTTCCAATTCCAATACTGAGACCCTTCCAATAGCATATGTGATATCTCAATGCTTCTAATATCAAAACTGAGACCCTCCCTATAACATGAGATGTGATATCCAACTCCTTCCCATTCCAATACTGAGACCCTTCCAATAGCATATGTGATATCTCAATGCTTCTAATATCAAAACTAAGACCCTCCCTATAACATGAGATGTGATATCCAACTCCTTCCCATTCCAATCGAGACCCTTCCTATAACATGAGATGTGATATCTCTATGCTTCTAATACCAAACCTGAGGCCCTTCCCGTAGTATATGTGAAATCCAACTCCTTCCCATTCCAAACTTGTGACCCTTCCTGTAGCATGAAATGTGATTTTTCACCCCTTCCAATACCATACCCGAGACCATTCCCACAGCCTGAGATTTGAAATCTCATTTCTTCCAATACCAAACCCGAGACCCTTCCGATAGGATGTGATTTGATATCTCAGTGCTTCTAATACCAAACCTGAGACCCTCCCTATAACAAGAGATATCATATCCAACTCCTTCCCATTCCAATCCTGAGACTCTTCCTATAGCATGACATGTGATATCGAACTTCCCATTCAAATCCTCAGACTCAGACCTCCCCGTCTAACCTCACCACCCCTAGCTCCCGGATTGATAATGCACTCCTGCTGTGTCTTCTCTCCCTTCTTCTGCTTCCTTTCCTCTCTCCTTCCTCATGTGCCCTAGGTCAGGCTTCTTCTACACCTCCGCAAGGATTACTGATTTGTACCCCTCCCCACTCTCAACTCTCACTCAGTTAACACTCATCTGACATCTGCCATTTCCTGGAAGAACCCGACCTTGATGTCCTTGGTCTAACCGAGACATGGATGACGGCCAGCGCTGTCTCGAGCTCTGACACTTTCCTCCCTGATGACAAGTTCCTCTCCATGCCCAGATCCAACCATTCTTGAGGGGGAGTATCCTTGATTCCTGTAGTAAATTGCTTTCCTTTGCAGGCCGACTCCTCTCACGAATGCCTTGTCTGCATGCATTCTCTCTTTCCTGGCCATTCTCTCACCGTGGCTATTTGCCTACCCCCTTCCTCTCTCAGTGGATGGACTTCTCCATCCTAGCCTCCTACCACTCAACTCCGCCTACTTGGAGAATTCAAAATGAACCTGTATGCTTCCTGACCTGGACTTTTACGAGATCTGCAACTCTTCATGTCTCTGGCCCTACACACTGCAGGGAATACTCAGGATTTTCTGATCTCAGACATCCCCCTATGTAACCCTCTCAACAATCCTCTCCCGTGGTGATCAAGTTCTCATCTCCAAAGAAGGCTAACTACCAGCTGTTCCTCCTCAGTGGAGTTCTCCCTTTCTGTCCCTGCTCTCTGCACCGTTTCGCGTTGCAAACACTCGCTTCCCTGCTCTCTGGTTTAGACGCTTTTCCTTCTTCCTTTCTGTGCTTGTTCTCTGCATCGTTTCGCGTTGCAGAGAACAACTCGCTTCCCAACTCTCTGGTTTAGACGTGTGTTCCCTGCCTTCTCTCCTCTTCCCGCTGCCTTCAAATCAACAAATGAGCTTCAAAAGATACACGGTGCTCAGAATGCTTTATAACACCCATTATTCAAGATATAGCTGTAACCCGCTAGACGTATTGAAAAGTGCTAAAAACTAGCAAAAATAGCTAGAAAATGTTCTTTCCTCGCGTTTTTGTAAATGCGAATTCTGGTGGGTTCCCATGTTGTATGTACTGTGTCCGTGTGTTTGTGTCGAATCCTGAAGTTTTTAACCACTGTTCTCCCATACTAGGGAGGGGGGGTCAACATCTACTGCTGTTCACAGGCTGAATGTATACGGCTGAAATCTTCAAGGCATTATCAGCTTTCCTGACTGTTTTGGAACGTGTATTTGCCATCTGTTAATGCAGTCGCCCTTTGTTCATCGTTCCTTCTAGTTTACAGGCTGCACTCCCCTAGTGATCACATTCTTCTCTCCTATGCAGGCTAACTACCAGCTGCTCCTCCTCATAGGTGTTCATCCTTTCTGTCCCTGCTCCCTGCACCGTTTCGCGTTGCATGTACTCGCTTCCCAGCTCTCTGGTTGAGATGCGTGGTCCCTGCCTTCTCTCCTCTTGCTACAGCCTTCCAATTTGCTCCACAAGATACAGGCCCTCATTACGACCCTTGCGGAATTCGGAAAACGATGGCGGAAATGCAATACCGCCATTGAATAGCGCTCGGTGCGACTATGACCCGTCACCGCAAAGTACGAAGCCATTAGCGACACCGTAATGAACGCCAACGCTAACTGCACCAAGCACGCGCGCGCGCGCCATGCCAAACCGCAAACACCACCATGGCGCAAGGGTACGCCAATTCCGACCCTAGCGGACATGTACCTAACGCCATCAAGCATGGCGGAATGTACCATTCCGCCATGGTGAGAAGTACGGCATCGCGAATCAACTGTAAACGGCCCCACTGAGTGCCTGTACACCGCTCCCTGCCCACAAAGTACAACTCCCCGTAGGTGCAATGAAGTCACAATGCAACCATTGAAATGTACAAGTCACCCATGCATGCCAACGAACAAAAGAAACACAACAGGGGCCAATGGGAGCTGCAGGGCACAGATGGCACGAATACAGAAGCCACACAAATGGACATGACCTCAGTCTCCCTCCAAGAAACGCACGCAAACACAGGCACCTGTGACCAGCCATATTCTGATAATCACATCATACCACCAATCCAACTGGCTGACCGGCATCTGTTACACAAAACCCAATCCCCCGCCCCTGAGCATGACAACATTCAAACTGTCATATTGGCAGCCCCCATCCCTGACCTCACGGGCTTCGTAGGCAAACGCGCCCAGTACAGTACCACGCAACTAAACTCCGAAGCTGGAACCCAATGCAGATCTCCGCACAATACATCGCCCCCCAAATAGGCATATGCCACATCACTTGCAAAGAAAAACGCTACACGGGCCAAATCAGAATAGAAATTTAATGCACATCAAAATCACCAAGCCCATACAGCCATCAGGCCATGAACTCCAAAACACTTTTCACCATTGTGGGCTGCATCCGCAAGAAATGACCAGCCACTACTTGTGTGACGCCCTGTTCCCTCATGGTACACAGAGCCACATTCACGTACGAAAAGGCAACATGGAAGCGCACAGAACCGCAGGGCCGTCCCAATGGGGAGGCACTAGTCCAGCTGAAAGGCCGAAATGTTGCTCCGAGCCACCAGTACTGCGTAAGGGCATGTGGGCCATTGGCGATCGTCCCATAAGATCGTAATGCTGCTCCACTGATTAACACGAAGCAGCAGGTGTCGGGAGTAAAACCCATCTGCAGGAGTGGCATACAGATGGCAGTGGCAAAAGGGGAGGAGATACCTGTCAACCAAAAGAAAAGAAAAAGAACAGAATGGCCATCAGAACTACATTCGAACAACTCACTTCAATGATCACACTAAATCCACAGCCATATGCATGCTAGCCCACTCCAAAGGATCATCACCACCCCAAAACCACTTGCGACTCATAACCATCTATATCGAGGTGCAAACACCATCACAAACGAGTGTACCTGTGCATGCGTCTGTCAAAACAGAATCCATCAGATGGGAATGTTAACGTGCATGGACACAAGTGTCTGAGGGCGCGTCGAGACAGGGAGGGCTCAACAAGGCCAGATAGACGATGGTCCCACTATGGCAGCCCTGCATCACATAGCGTAGGGGAGGCGGATAGATCCCAAGAAGCCCTGTACATGGCAAACTCTGTATCAAATCACCTGCCCATGCATCCATTCATCATTCCCTCATCCCGGGATTAAAACGCCTGAATATTTACTCACATAACATTAGAAATATCCATTGAGTCTGTGCGTTATGCAGCCTGCAAAATCCACAGTGCCCCAGCCCGTAATTCCAGTGTAGTGAAGTAACATGTATTTGGGAACGTCCGGCCTTATCGCCCACTTCGCTATTGCGCATCCCAAACTATTCATATCAATCATTGCATCCTCGCCATGGCCCCTGTCTCAAGGACATTGAACAATAGTACGTTATATTTGCAGTCAGACCTGTGGGCATTTCCTCGCCGCTAGCTGAAAACCGAAAGCGCGGCCCTTCGAATTCCTCATTTGCAACATCACGTCGAAGAGGCATCTGTGGCCGTTTGAAATCACTAATTATTCCATCGAGTGCGGCTGTGTGTGAAAATGGCAACTGCCTTCACCCACAAATGGGACGCCCCGCCCGTCGTTGCAACTCGGTACAGTGATGCATGAGGGCCCACCGTTACTCGAGTACTACGTTCCACTGACCCTTCACAAGTCTGTTCGCGACTGCACAGATAGTATGTGAAACAATGGGACCACAGCAGAATGAACATATCAACCAATCTTACACGGCCATCGGGTACAAATACATGATTGCAATAGCAAGATGCCATTCCCCGAATTGCAGCGTTGTGCGCGGGACGTGCTCGGCCAAAGGGGAGAGCAGTTTGCACAGGTGGAATTAATCACCACAGGTGGAGGCCATACAGCCTGAAAACACATAAATTGCACAGCCAGTCTCCTCCCACAACCACACCGAAATGCTACCGGCAGGACTCGCGA
Source organism: Ambystoma mexicanum (assembly GCF_040938575.1). Taxonomy (NCBI): domain Eukaryota; kingdom Metazoa; phylum Chordata; class Amphibia; order Caudata; family Ambystomatidae; genus Ambystoma; species Ambystoma mexicanum. Next base: position 1,486,665,147 of record NC_090923.1, on the reverse strand, counting down.
TGTTGGCCCTGGGGGACCTGATAGCACTGCAAGTACTCCAACTCCAAGAAGAAGACGAACACCAACTACAACCGGCCGCACGGAGGAGACGCAGGAGGAGGAGGAGGCCAAGGCAGGGCCAGCAAGGGCCGCCAGCACAGCCACTACCACCACGCAGGCAGCCCGCAATCCCACGCCTCCGAGCACATCCGTTCAACCTCACTGATGAGCAGATCCACACCCTCTACCGTCTGGACCGGGACACCATAGCCGCCATTGTGGACATGACACAGGCTGACCTTGTCAGCATGATAGATAGCCCAACCGCCTTCCCACCCCTACTGAAGGTGGTGTCTGTACTACACTTCCTGGCCACAGGCACCTACCAGCACACAGTCGGACAGTTGCATGGCATTTCTCAGCCACTGTTCTCACGGACACTATTTCAAGTGTTCGATGCCCTCCTGCAGCACGCAGACGACTACATCTCTCTACCACGCTCGGAGCAGGAAATTACCAACACAAAAGTGGGATTCCATGCACTTGCCGGCATACCGGGTTGCATTGGTGCCATCGACTGCACCCATGTGGAATTGGTCGTCCCACATGCCATGGAGGCCCAGTACCGCAACCGAAAACAATTTCATTCCCTGAATGTACAAATGGTGTGTGACTCCAACAGGATCATTACACATTGTTGTGCCAGATTCCCTGGATCAACCCATGATTCTATGGTCTTGAGGAACTCTACAATACCACGCTACATGGAGCGACACGCAGGGAACAGATCCTGGCTACTCGGTGAGTCTCATTACATGCATGATGATGTGGGGTATGTGATTTGGCAATGACCTGGCAGGAAGGGGGGGGGGTGTGCGTACGTAGCAATGGCATTCCACATCATACGTTTCTCGTCCACATACAGGTGATGCTGGATATCCACTGAAGAGATGGCTCCTCACACCAGTCCGGAACCCACGGGACCAGCATGAGGAGGACTACAACCATGCCCACTAACGTACCCGTGTAGTCATTGAACAGGCATTCGGCCTACTGAAGACTCGTTTCCGCTGCCTCAGCAGGTCTGGCGGGGCACTCCTGTACCGCCATGAGAAGGTTGCAAAGATGGTCATGGCATGTGTCATGCTCCACAACATGTGCGTACGTAGAAATGTGCCCATGCCCCCTGACGCAGAACTGCAAGCACCTGATGATGGTCATGATGAGGGTGGGGATGTGGCAGCACCTCATGGAGTCTGCGAGGCACCGGAGGCCCGTGACATTCGTCAGCATCTCATTGATGCATGCTTCTAGCACTCACGCCTGGTGGCTGATACATGGACACGGGACTCGTGGCACTGTGTGTGTCTGGGACATGCACAATATGGACTGTACGCCTATGATGGCCTAGTACACAAAGATCAATGTCCACACATCTCATTGGTTGATCGTGCACTGTTTATGGCATATGTGATATCATGTTGAACACCCTATCGACCCGCCACCCAAGTGAGCCCAACACACCCCCTCCACCCTCCTACCTCCCCCCCGAACACCAGTGTCCAAAGATGCTCATTGTCAGTGGGCTGTCGCTATTGCAAGCCCCCTCTGCGGGTATCAGGGGCACCCCTGCCTGTGGAGCGCAGGTTCCTCCCAGATCTACGTTGGGGGCTGCCCTGGACGGAACTTGCAACGGATGATGTCTCTGCCTGCTCACGTCCATGCATGTCCCTAAGGGTTTGTGAGAGCTCAGTGAGCACACGGCGCACAGCGGCAAGTTCGGCACATACGTCTTTGGACGTCGCATGCAGTTCCCCCCTCAGGCTCTCGGTGCTTCTCTCCATTTGGACTCTCAGGCTCTCGGTGCTACTCTCCATTTGGACTCTCAGGCTCTCGGTGCTACTCTCCATTTGTGCCCTTAGCGTCTCTGTACCTCTCTCCATTTCTGCCCTAAGTGTCTCAGTTGATGTTTCTATGTCTGCATTAGTGCCCCCACATTCATCGGCATGGTCCTTGAGGAGCGTGGCCAGTTGCTGCTGTTGCACGATTAACTGGTCGAGGGACTGTTGCCTCTGCTGGGCCATGGCCATTTGCGGGGGTGTCACAGAGGGGCTGTTGTCCTCATGTTGCCTTGCCACAGGGCTTGTGGGGGATGGCCAGTCGTCGTCTTGTGGGTGCCCCTGCGTGGTATCCTCATGTTGTACGGGATGGGACAGACAGGGGGATTGGGACAGGTCATGGATGGATCTGACTTCGACATCCCCGTTTTCTGTGTCCGAGCATGCTGCCATCAATGGGGTGTCACCTATGGTGCTGCTGCCACCAGAGGCAGTGCCTTCTGTGGCATCCATTGGGGGGACCTGTGGTGGTGGTGGTGTGGGCATGCTGGCTGCTGGGGTGCCTGTTGATGTTCCCTCCTCTGTGCTGCCACCTGATTTGTGCTGCTGCCGTGTCTTGATGCGTGCAGCTGAGGTGGAGGGTCTCTGGCCGTTGGTCTTGGCCCTCTTTGCAGGTGTGCTGGTAGGGGTGTCCTGAAGCTCGTCGTTTGGATCGGACCCTGTGGTGGAGTAAAGGAGGGCGAGGGTTATTGATGGGTCTGTGGGAATTGGAATGGCATTGTATCACATGCATTGGGGTGGTACCTGAGGGTGATTTGGGTCGGGGCCTTGGAGGTGCTTTCATTTGTGTGTGGAGTGAGGGTGCAGTTGTTTGGCAGCCTGCAGTTAGGGTGTGCCTGCTGCACGTGTAGTGCGTGTTTTAGGGGTTTTTAATTATTTATGTTTTTATTGTGGGTTTTAACGTGCGCTATCAGGGCGATGTGTGTGGACGTTCTCCTGGACATGTGTTTCTGTTGCACTATGTGGACGCATGGTACTTCACATGGATGGACTGTGTGGATTTGGCATTGTTTTATTTGGCCCACCTACCTGAATCTTCGGATGTCTGCACTCCTTTCTCCATCCCTCCGACTCCCTCTATGCTCTCCATTCCGATGGTGGAGGCACAGATTTCTTCCCAGGGGGTCAACTTGATGGGTGATTCGGGACCTCCCCCGGTGGCTGTGGCAATGTTGCGGTTGGCAGAGAGTATGCTGCGGACGCGTATCCGCAGGTCGTCCCATCGCTTGCGGCATTGCTGTGGGGTGCGGGGTGCGGTCCCCACCGCACTTACCCGCTGTGCCACCAGAGCCCATATGGCCTTCTTGTTTGCAAGTGCCGTTCTGGTCATTTGCGTGGAGAAGACAACGGCAGCATTCTCCTGGAGGGTCTCTGTTAGCACGGTGAGTTCCTCACGGGAGAAGTGGACCTGCCGCTTGCGGTCGCACGCTTTCTTCGCTACTTTTCCCATTTTTCTTGGTTTCGCTAGGGTGGATGACGGGTTGGGGTGTGTTTCAGGGTAGTGATTTTAGTGGTTGTGTGGTTTTAGTGGTTTTATGGGTGTACGGCGGGATGTTTCCCGTTCCGGGCCCATGTTTTTACTTCCGTTTCCGTATATTTCCGGTCACCGTACTTTCCGGTAGGCGCACACTGCGGTGACCGCTAAGAGGGGTGGCGGTATTGCACCTAGGGCGCCGTACGGCGGCGGTGTGGGCCGTTTTGGGGTCATTTCCGCCATCGCGGACTTTGCACTTCCGCCATGGCGTGGTGCTCGTGCCCGATGGGTCGGAATGGGCCGCACTTTGCTCCTTCGTGCAATGGCGGAAACGCTATTTACGCTGTGGCGGTCCGGTCAGTCACTTTCCGCCAGGGTCGTAATGAGGGCCACAGTGTTCAGAATGCTTTATAACACCCATTATTCAACATATAGCTGTAACCCGCTAGACGTATTGAAACGTTCTAAAAACTAGCAAAAACAGCTAGAAAATGTACTTCCCTCGCGTTTTGGTAAATGCAGGGTACACGCGTCTAAACCAGAGAGCAGGGAAGCGAGTATTTCAGCAGTATAAATTCAGCCTGTGAACAACACATTTTGACCCTCCCTTGTATGGGAGAAGAGTGGTTCAAAAGACCAGGATTCGACTGAACAAACGCACGAACAGAGTACAAAATGGGAGTCCACCAGAATTCGCATTTACCAAAACGCGAGGAAAGTACATTTTCTAGCTGTTTCTGCTCGTTTTTAGCACGTTTCAATACGTCTAGCGGGTTACAGCTATATGTTGAATAATGGGTGTTATAAAGCATTCTGAACACTATCTTGTGGAGCTCATTGGAAGGCTGTAGGAAGAGGAGAGAAGGCAGGGAACACGCATCTAAACCAGAGAGCTGGGAAGCGAGTACATGCAACGCGAAACGGTGCAGGGAGCAGGGAGCAGGGACAGAAAGGATGAACGCCTATGAGGAGGAGCAGCTGGTAGTCAGCCTGCTCTGGAGAGGAGAATGTGATCACCAGGGGAGTGCAGCCTGTAAAGTAGAAGGGACGATGAACACAGGACGACTGCATTAACAGATGGCAAATACACGTTCCAAAACAGTCAGGAAAGCTGATAATGCCTTGAAGATTTCAGCCGTATACATTCAGCCTGTGAACAGCAGTAGACGTTGACCCCCTCCCCCCCTTGTATGGGAGAACAGTGGTTAAAAACTTCAGGATTCGACAACAAACGCACGGACAGTACATACATGGGAACCCATCAGAATTAGCATTTACAAAAACGCGAGGAAAGTACATTTTCTAGCTGTTTTTGCTAGTTTACAGCACGTTTCAATACGTCTAGCGGGTTACGGCTATATGTTGAATAATGGGTGTTATAGAGCATTCTGAGCACTGTGTATCTTTTGGAGCTCATGTTTTGATTTGAAGGCAGCGGGAAGAGGAGAGAAGGCAGGGAACACGCGTCTAAACCAGAGAGCTGGGAAGCGAGTACTTGCAACGCGAAAAGGGCAGAAAGGAAGAAGGCCTCTGAGAAGGAAAAGCGTCTAAACCAGAGAGCAGGGAAGCGAGTGTTTGCAACGCGAAACGGTGCAGGGAGCAGGGACAGAAAGGGAGAACTCCTCTGAGGAGGAACAGCTGGCAGTTAGCCTTCTTTGGAGATGAGAACTTGATCACCACGGGAGAGGATTGTTGAGAGGGTAACAGAGGGGGAGGTTTGAGATCAGAAAATCCTGAGTATTCCCTGCAGTGTGTAGGGCCAGCGACATGAAGAGTTGCAGATCTCGTAAAAGTCCAGGTCAGGAAGCATACAGGTTCATGTTGAATTCTCCAAGTAGGCGGAGTTGAGTGGTAGGAGGCTAGGATGGAGAAGTCCATCCACTGAGAGAGGAAGGGGGTAGGCAAATAGCCACGGGGGGAGAATGGCCAGGAGAGAATGCATGCAGACAAGGCATTCGTGACAGGAGTCGGCCTGCAAAGGAAATCAATTTACTACAGGAATCAAGGATAAGCATTGAGATATCACATCTCATGCTATAGGAAGGGTCTCAGGATTGGAATGGGAAGGACTTAGATATCACATCTCATGCTATAGGGAGGGTCTCAAGTTTGATATTAGAAGCATTGAGATATCACATCTCATGCTATAGGAAGTGTCTCAGGATTGGAATGGGAAGGACTTGGGTATCACATCTCATGCTATAGGGAGGGTCTCAAGTTTGATATTAGAAGCATTGAGATATCACATCTCATGCTATAGGAAGGGTCTCAGGATTGGAATGGGAAGGAGTTGGATATCACATCTCATGCTATAGGAAGGGTCTCAGGTTTGGTATAAGCAGTGAGATATCACATCTCATGCTATAGGAAGTGTCTCAGGATTGGAATGGGAAGGAGTTGGATATCACATCTCATGTTATAGGAAGGATCTCAGGTTTTGGTATAAGCATTGAGATATCACATCTCTGCTATCGGAAGGGTCTCAGGATTGGAATGGGAAGGAGTTGGATATTCCCATCTCATGTTATAGGAAGGGTCTCAGGTTTGGTATTAGAAGCATTGAGATATCACATCTCATGCTATAGGAAGGGTCTCAGGATTGGAATGGGAAGGACTTGGATATCACATCTCATGCTATAGGGAGGGTCTCAAGTTTGATATTAGAAGCATTGAGATATCACATTTCATGATATCGGAAGGGTCTCAAGATTGGAATGGGAAGGAGTTGGATATCACATCTCATGATAAAGGAAGGGTCTTAGGTTTGGAAGGGGAAGGATTTGGATATCACATCTCATGTTATAGAACGGGTCTCAGGTTTGGTATTAGAAGCATTGAGATATCAAGTCTCATGGTATAGGAAGGGTCTCAGAATTGGAATGGGAAGGAGTTGGATATCACATCTCAAGCTATAGGAAGGGTCTCAGGATTAGAATGGGAAGGAGTTTGATATCACATCTCATGCCATAGTATGGGTCTCAGGTTTGGTAGAAGCATTGGGATATCACATCTCATGCTATCGGAAGGGTATCGGGATTGGATTTGGAAGGAGTTGGATATCCCATCTCATGCTATAGGAAGGGTCTCAGGTTGGAATGGGAAGGAGTTGGATATCACATATGTTATAGGAACGGTCTCAGGATTGGAATGGGAAGGACTTGGATATCACATCTCATGCTATAGGAAGGCTCTCAGGTTTGCAAGGGGAAAGAGTTGGATATCACATTTCATGTTAGAGGTAGGATCTCAGGTTTGGTATTAGAAGTATTGAGATATCACATCTCATGCTATCAGAAGGATCTCAGATTTGGTATAGAAGCATTGAGATATCATATCTTATGCTATCAGAAGAGTCTCAGGATTGGAATGGGAAGTAGTTGGATATCACATCTCATGCTAAAGGGAGGGTCTCAGGTTTGGAAGATAAGGATTTGGATATCACATCTCATGTTATAGGAAGGATCTCAGGTTTGGTATTAGAAGTATTGAGATATCACATCTCATGCTATCGGAAGGATCTCAGGTTTGGTATAGAAGCATTGAGATATCATACCTTATGCTATCAGAAGGGTCTCAGGATTGGAATGGGAAGGAGTTGGATATAACATCTCATGCTAAAGGGAGGGTCTCAGGTTTGGAAGGGGAAGGATTTGGATATCACATCTCATGTTATAGGATGGATCTCAGGTTTGGTATTAGAAGTATTGAGATATCACATCTCATGTTATCGGAAGGATCTCAGGTTTGGTATTAGAAGTATTGAGATATCACATCTCATGCTATAGGAAGGGTCTCAGGATTGGAATGGGAAAGAGTTGGATATCACATCTCATGCTAAAGGAAGGGTCTCAGGTTTGGTAGAAGCATTGAGATATCACATCTCATGCTATAGGAAGGGTCTCAGGATTGGAATGGGAAGGACTTAGATATCACATATCATGCTATAGGGAGGGTCTCAGTTTTGATATTAGAAGCATTGAGATATCACATCTCATGCTATCGGAAGTGTCTCAGGATTGGAATGGGAAGGAGCTGGATATCACATCTCATGCTAAAGGAAGGGTCTCAGGTTTGGAACGGGAAGGAGTTGGATATCACATCTCATGTTATAGGAAGGGTCTCAGGTTTGGTATAAACATTGAGATATCACATCTCTGCTATCGGAAGTGTCTCAGGATTGGAATGGGAAGGAGTTGGATATCCCATCTCATGTTATAGGACGGGTCTCAGGTTTTTTATTAGAATCATTGAGATATCATATTGCATGCTGTAGGAAGGATCTAAGGATTGGAATGGGAAGGACTTGGATATCACATCTCAGGCTATAGGAGGGGTCTCAGGATTGGAATGGGAAGGAGTTGGATATCACATCTCATGCTATAGGAAGGGTCTCAGGTTTGGTATAAGCATTGAGATATCACATCTCATGCTATATGTTAGGAAAGATTTCGTAATTGTAGGTAATTTTCCTTCCCTGTGGCAACCCCTAAACTTTTTGCTGTTGTTTTTCACCTTGTTCTTGACTTTGCCAGAGAAGTGCAGCCTTCTGCCGCACTCCTCTGGGCTTTCGCTCCTTTTCTTACGGGGAAACTGACATGCCCTTAAGACAGTCAGTACCGGGGAACGCTGTTTCCCGTAGTTTCTTTTATCATGTTGCGGCTTTAGTGCAACATGACACAAGAGGGCACTGTAAGCTAAGTTACAGCTCTCTTGGGTCTCTAGCCTTCTACAGGCCCTAGATACTCGTTTAGGATGGTATTTTGATCGGTGCAAGTCATTCAGGGACTGGAATGGTGGCAGCGATCGATTTGTGTATTTTGAGCTCCATTTGGCGTTCTGAGCGCGTTTTTCGCACTGAACCCAAAATGGTGGCCTGGCTCCCAAAATGGCCAGACCACGAGGCTCCTTTGTCTTGTCCACTGACCGTCTTGCTCCCTTCACCTTCCCCAGGTCGAGCGACCCGGGGCCTTCCTTATTTGGGCATGTACTTTCCCGCGAAACGTGTCTTTTGTGTGCCTACAGGGTGTGGGCTGGGATGTCTGGTCCCAATACACATACTGGGTGCCAGAGAGTCTAGGGTAGTGTGAATGCCTGGGTCCGTGATTGGTCCACGTATGGTATGTGTGTTGATGAGCGGATCTCCCATTGGCTCCCCTCCGTTTTGGCGCGAAGGGAACCGTGGATAAGAGGGGGCTGGAAACACCACTACCATGTCGATCTCCTGAGTTCTCACGAACGAAGGAATACAGGAGCCAAGTATCCTGCAACCAAGAGGCTGGACCGAGGAATCGCTGGTGACCCGCTGAAGGACTCCTTTGCACTGCTGTCGTCCTGTGAAACCCTTTCCTCATTTGATCGAACCAGAAGGCCTGTACTGGTGCTTCGACCTTTGGAATAGCAGGAACAGCTATTCTCGGCGACTTCATCATCTCCTGCCAGTAAGCCTTCGGAAGCGTCTCTGGGCCATCCAGTTGACTGACCAGCTTACAAGGGAGTCTTGCTCTGTAACCGCCGCCAGGTTGTGTTGTATTTCGAGTCCTGGTCACTCTCACACGCTTAGTACACTTGGCGTTCCCAAGTCTGAAGTGAGGAGTGTACATTTGGCTCGGATACACACGGCTGCTCCGTTGCCCTGCGGTGGTGACAAAACTGTGCAGGTTTCTTCGATTGGGACGTCTTTTTTCTCTACACGACGACGAGGCATTCCCGGCTCTTCTGAACCTGCCAGCTGCTGAAACTAACGTGGAGAAGCCTGGGTCTGCTTGCATCGGGGACCGGTGAGTAGTTTAGCTAGGATCTGGTCGCCCTCCTGCAGTAGCCCATTGCTTTTCCCCGCTGTGTAAAAACAGCACCCTTTTGTCCGTACTCGCGCTCTGCTTCTGCTTACTGTGGAGGCTGCGCTTGAGTCGCGGAACCTGTTCTTCTTCTGTTGTGCACTAACCCGAACTGCCTGACTTCCTCCGAAGAGCTTCTCCTTTGGCCCGTTGGCACCAGCGTGTGCAGGTACTTTGAGCACAAGGCTCCACTCTTCGCAGGGCTCGGACTTCCATCTAGTTAGGTGCCTCTGAAGGCGAACTGAGTCTAAAGCATTATTGCACTGCCTGTTTTCCTTCCCTTTCAGGTGGACTACACATTTCGTGCATATAACGCTTGCGACTGTCGTATTTGTATATATATTGTGTTGATATGGTATGTGTTGGCTTAATATTGTGATATTGTGATTTTCTCGCTACGGTCATTGTTTTAAAGGCCTTAAAATAAATGTGTATATATTTTTGATATAACAACTGTTTGGAGTAGTTTGTAAGCGCTCTTGCTTTGTGTGCTCATTGCGGGCTTTCAGTCACCCTCACCCCTCTTGAGACCTAGGCCCTCATTACGACCCTGGCGGAAAGGGGTTTACGCCAGCGTAATGCATGGCGTACCTCTCCGCCAGATTACGAGTTCCCGTAGCGCCATGGTGATTTTTACGCCTGCTTTTTGCAGGCGGAAAAATCCATGGCGCTACGGGACTTGTTGTTAATTACGCCACCGTAATTTACGGTGGCGTAGTTAACGCCTTCCCCACTCCCATTATACCCTATGGGGCAAAAATGGAAATGGGGAAGGGTAAATGGGGATTGGGGACTTACCGCCCCGCCAACCTCGGAATGATGCGGTAAGTCCGCCAACCCCCATGGCGGAGTTGGCAGCTCAGCGCCATGGTCCATGGTGCAAATTGCACCATGGATCTCCGCCAGGGTCGTAATGAGGGCCCTAGTCTTGACCGCCACGATCGCTACCTTGATTGGTCTGGCTCGTCCAGAGGTTACCCTGTTCCAAGTAATTAGGTTGGCCTTCTGAACTTCTGCGCCACCAGGACAGAGTTCAGAAATCCGTCTTAACACTATAGGAAGGGTCTCAGGATTGGAATGGAAGGAGTTGGATATCACATCTCATGTTATAGGAAGGATCTCAGGTTTGGTATTAGAAGCATTGAGACATCACATCTCATGCTATAGGAAGGGTCTCAGGATTGGAATGGGAAGGAGTTGGATATCACATCTCATGCTATAGGAAGGGTCTCAGGATTGGAATGGGAAGGAGTTGAATATGACATCTCATGTTATAGGAAGAGTCTCAGGTTTGGTATTAGAAGCATTGAGATATCACATCTCATGCTATAGGAAGTGTCTCAGGATTGGAATGGGAAGGACTTGGATATCACATCTCATGCTATAGGTAGGGTCTCAAGTTTGATATTAGAAGCATTGAGATATCACATCTCATGCTATAGGAAGGGTCTGAGGATTGGAATGGGAAGGAGTTGGATATCACATCTCATGCTATGGGAAGGGTCTCAGGTTTGGTATAAGCAGTGAGATATCACATCTCATGCTATAGGAAGTGTCTCCAGATTGGAATGGGAAGGAGTTGGATATCACATCTCATGTTATAGGAAGGATCTCAGGTTTGGTATAAGCATTGAGATATCACATCTCTGCTATCGGAAGGGTCTCAGGATTGGAATGGGAAGGAGTTGGATATTCCCATCTCATGTTATAGGAAGGGTCTCAGGTTTGGTATTAGAAGCATTGAGATATCATATCTCATGCTATAGGAAGGGTCTCAGGATTGGAATGGGAAGGACTTGGATATCACATCTCATGCTATAGGGAGGGTCTCAAGTTTGATATTAGAAGCTTTGAGTTATCACATCTCATGATATCGGAAGGGTCTCATGATTGGAATGGGAAGGAGTTGGATATCACATCTCATGATAAAGGAAGGGTCTAAGGTTTGGAAGGGGAAGGATTTGGATATTACATCTCATGTTATATTACGGGTCTCAGGTTTGGTATTAGAAGCATTGAGATATCAAGTCTCATAGTATAGGAAGGGTCTCAGAATTGGAATGGGAAGGAGTTGGATATCACATCTCAAGCTATAGGAAGGGTCTCAGGATTGGAATGGGAAGGACTTGGATATCACATCTCATGCTATAGGAAGGCTCTCAGATTTGGAAGGGGAAAGAGTTGGATATCAAATTTCATGTTAGAGGTAGGATCTCAGGTTTGGTATTAGAGGCATTGAGATATCACATCTCATGCTATCAGAAGGGTCTCAGGAATGGAATGGGAAGGAGTTGGATATCACATCTCATGCTAAAGGGAGGGTCTCAGGTTTGGAAGGGGAAGGATTTGGATATCACATCTCATGGTATAGGAAGGATCTCAGGTTTGGTATTAGAAGCATTGAGATATCACATCTCATGTTATAGGAAGGGTCTCAGGATTGGAATGGGAAGAAGTTGGATATCACATCTCATGCTATAGGAAGAGTCTCAGGTTTGGTATAAGCATTGATATATCACATCTCATGATATAGGAAGGGCTCAGGATTGGAATGGGAAGGAGTTGTATATGACATCTCATGCCATAGGAAGGGTCTCAGGTTTGGAAGGGGAAAGAGTTGGATACCACATTTCATGTTAGAGGTAGGATCTCAGGTTTGGTATTAGAGGCATTGAGATATCACATCTCATGCTATCAGAAGGGTCTCAGGAATGGAATGGGAAGGAGTTGGATATCACATCTCATGCTAAAGGGAGGGTCTCAGGTTTGGAAGGGGAAGGAGTTGGATATCCCATCTCATGTTATAGGACGGGTCTCAGGTTTGTTATTAGAATCATTGAGATATCATATTGCATGCTATAGGAAGGGTCTAAGGATTGGAATGGGAAGGATTTGGATATCACATCTCATGCTATAGGTAGGCTCTCAGGTTTGGAAAGGGAAGGAGTTGGATATCACATTTCATGCTAGAGGTATCTCAGGTTTGGTATTAGAGGCATTGAGATATCACATCTCATGCTATCAGAAGGGTCTCAGGATTGGAATGGGAAGGAGTTGGATATCACATCTCATGTTATAGGAAGGATCTCAGGTTTGGTATTAGAAGCATTGAGATATCACATCTCATGCTATCGGAAGTATCTCAGGTTTGGTATTAGAGGTATTGAGATATCACATCTCATGCTATCATAAGGGTCTCAGGATTGGAATGGGAAGGAGTTGGATATCACATCTCATGCTAAAGGGAGGGTCTCAGGTTTGGAAGGGGAAGGAATTGAATATCACATCACATGTTATAGGAAGGATCTCAGGTTTGGTATTAGAGGCATTGAGATATCACATCTCATGCTATCGGAAGGGTCTCAGGATTGGAATGGGAAGGAGTTGGATATCACATCTCATGCTATAGGAAGGGTCTCAGGTTTGGAACGGGAAGGAGTTGGATATCCCATCTCATGTTATAGGACTGGTCTCAGGTTTGGTATTAGAAGCATTGAGATATTACATCGCATGCTGTAGGAAGGGTCTCAGGTTTGGAATGGGAAGGAATTGGATATCACATCTCATTTCATAGGAAGGATCTCAGGTTTGGTATTAGAAGCATTGAGATATCACATCTCATGCTATAGGAATGGTCTCAGGATTGGAATGGGAAGGAGTTGGATATTGCATTCTTGCTATGGGAAGGGTCTCATGTTTGGAATTGGAAGGAGTTGGATATCACATATGCTATAGGAAGGGTCTCAGGTTTGGAATGGGAAGGAGTTGGATATCACATCTCATGTTATAGGAAGGGTCTCAGGTTTGGTATAAGCATTGAGATATCACATCTCTGCTATCGGAAGTGTCTCAGGATTGGAATGGGAAGGAGTTGGATATCCCATCTCATGTTATAGGACGGGTCTCAGGTTTGTTATTAGAATCATTGAGATATCATATTGCATGCTGTAGGAAGGGTCTAAGGATTGGAATGGGAAGGACTTGGATATCACATCTCATGCTATAGGTAGGCTCTCAGGTTTGGAAAGGGAAGGTGTTGGATATCACATTTCATGTTAGAGGAAGGATCTCAGGTTTGGTATTAGAGGCATTGAGATATCACATCTCATGCTATAGGAAGGGTCTCAGGATTGGAATGGGAAGGAGTTGGATATCACTCTCTCATGCTATAGGAAGGGTCTCAGGTTTGGTATAAGCATTGAGATATCACATCTCATGCTATAGGAAGGGTCTCAGGATTGGAATGGGAAGGATATGTATATGACATCTCATGCCATAGGAAGGGTCTCAGGTTTGGTATAAGCATTGAGATATCACATCTCTGCTTTTGGAAGGGTCTCAGGATTGGAATGGGAAGGAGTTGGATATCCCATCTCATGTTATAGGAAGAGTCTCAGGTTTGGTATTAGAAGCATTGAGATATCACATCTCATGCTATAGGAAGTGTCTCAGGATTGGAATGTGAAGGACTTGGATATCACATCTCATGCTATAGGGAGGGTCTCAAATTTGATATTAGAAGCATTGAGATATCACATCTCATGCTATAGGAAGGGACTCAGGATTGGAATGGGAAGGAGTTGGATATCACATCTCATGCTATAGGAAGGGTATCAGGTTTGGTATAAGCAGTGAGATATCACATCTCATGCTATAGGAAGTGTCTCAGGATTGGAATGGGAAGGAGTTGGATATCACACCTCATGTTATAGGAAGGGATCTCAGGTTTGGTATAAGCATTGAGATATCACATCTCTGCTATCGGAAGGGTCTCAGGATTGGAATGGGAAGGAGTTGGATATTCCCATCTCATTTTATAGGAAGGGTATATCAGGTTTTAGCATGAGATGTGATATCCAGCTCCTTCCATTCCAATCCTGAGACCCTTCCGATAGCATGAGATGTGATATCTCAATGCTTCTAATATCAATACTGAGACCCTCCCTATAGCATGAGATGTGATAGCTAAGTCCTTCCCATTCCAATCCTGAGACCCTTCCGATAGCAGAGATGTGATATCTCAATGCTTATACCAAACCTGAGACCCTTCCTATAGCACGAGATGTGATATCCAACTCCTTCCCATTCCAATCCTGAGACCCTTCCTATAGCATGAGATGTGATATCTCAATGCTTCTACTAAAACTGAGACCCTTCCTTTAGCATGAGATGTGATATCCAACTCCTTCCCATTCCAATCCTGAGACCCTTCCTATAGCATGAGATGTGATATCTCAATGCTTCTAATACCAAACCTGAGATCCTTCCTATAACATGAGATGTGATATCCAACTCCTTTCCATTCCAATCCTGAGACCCTTCCTATAGCAGGAGATGTGATATCTCAATGCTTCTAATACCAAACCTGAGATCCTTCCGATAGCATGAGATGTGATATCTCAATGCTTCTAATACCAAACCTGAGACCCTCCCTTTAGCATGAGATGTGATATCCAATTCCTTCCCATTCCAATCCTGATACCCTTCTGATAGCATGAGATGTGATATCTCAATGCCTCTAATACCAAACCTGAGATCCTACCTCTAACATGAAATGTGATATCCAACTCCTTCCCTTTCCAAACCTGAGAGCCTTCCTACAGCATGAGATGTGATATCCAAGTCCTTCCCATTCCAACCTGAGACCCTTCCTATAGCATGAGATGGGATATCCAACTCCTTCCAAATCTAATCCTGATATCCTTCCGATAGCATGAGATGTGATATCCCAATGCTTCTACAAAACCTGAGACCCATACCATGGCATGAGATGTGATATCAAACTCCCGTCCTATACCATGAGACTTGATATCTCAATGCTTCTAATACCAAACCTGAGGCCAGTCCAATAACATGAGATGTGATATCCAAATCCTTCCCCTTCCAAACCTTAGACCCTTCCTTTATCATGAGATGTGATATCCAACTCCTTCCCATTCCACTCCTGAGACCCTTCCTATAGCATGAGATGTGATATCTCAATGCTTCTAATACCAAACCTGAGACCCTTCCTATAACATGAGATGTGATATCCAAGTCCTTCCCATTCCAATCCTGAGACCCTTCCTATAGCATGAGATGTCATATCTCAATGCTTCTAATACCAAACCTGAGACCCTTCCTATAACATGAATTGTGATATCCAAGTCCTTCCCATTCCAATCTTGAGACCTTTCCAATAGCAGAGATGTGATATCTCAATGCTTATACCAAACCTGAGATCCTTCCTATGACATGAGATGTGATATCTAAATCCTTCTCATTCCAAACCTGAGACCCTTCCTACAGCATGTGATGTGATATCTCAATGCTTCTAATATCAAAACTGAGACCCGTCCTATAACATGAGATGGGATATCCAACTCCTTCCCGTTCCAAACCTGATACCCTTCCTATAGCATGAGATGTGATATCCAATTCCTTCCCATCCCAATCCTGAGACACCTCCGATAGCAGAGATGTGAAATCTCAATGCTTATACCAAACCTGAAACTCTTACTATAACATGAGATGTGATATCTAACTCCTTCCCGTTCCAAACCTGAGACCCTTCCTATAGCATGAGATGCGATATCCAACTCCTTCCCATTCCAATCCTGAGACCCTTCCCATAGCATGAGATGTCATATCTCAATGCTTCTAATACCAAACCTGTGATCCTTCCTATAACAAGAGATGTGATATCCAAATCCTTCCCCTTCCAAATCTGAGACCCTCCCTTTAGCATGAGATGTGATATCTCAATGCCTCTAATACCAAACCTGAGATCCTTCCGATAGCATGAGATGTGATATCTCAATGCTTCTAATACCAAACCTGAGATCCTTCCTATAACATGAGATGTGATATCCAAATCCTTCCCCTTCCATTCCTGAGACCCTCCCTTTAGCATGAGATGTGATATCCAACTCCTTCCCATTCCAATCCTGGAACCTTCTGATAGCATGAGATGTGATATCTCAATGCCTCTAATACCAAACCTGAGATCCTACATCTAACATGAAATGTGATATCCAACTCCTTCCCTTTCCAAACGTGAGACCCTCCCTATAGAATGAGATGTGATATCCAAGTCCTTCCCATTCCAATCCTGAGACCCTTCCTATAGCATGAGATGTGATATCTCAATGCTTCTAATACCAAACCTGAGACCCTTCCTATAACGTAAGATGGGATATCCAACTCCTTCCCATTCCAATCCTGAGACCCTTCCGATAGCAGAGATGTGATATCTCAATGCTTATACCAAACCTGAGACCCTTCCTGTGGCATGAGATGTCATATACAACTCCTTCCCATTCCAATCCTGAGACCCTTCCTATAGCATGAGATGTGATATCTCAATACTTATACCAAACCTGAGACCCTTCCTATAGCATGAGATGTGATATCCAACTCCTTCCCATTCCAATCCTGAGACCCTTCCTATCACATGAGATGTTATGTCTCAATGCTTCTAATACCAAACCTGAGATCCTTCCTATGGCATGAGATGTCATATAAAACTCCTTCCCATTCCAATCCTGAGACCCTTCCCATAGCATGAGATGTGATATCGAACTCCTTCCCATTCCAATCCTGCGACCCTTCCTATAGCATGAGATTTGATATCTCAATGCTTCTAATACCAAACCTGAGATCCTTCCGATAGCATGAGATGTGATATCTGAATGCTTCTAATACCAAACCTGAGATCATTCCTATAACACGAGATGTAATATCCAAATCCTTCCCCTTCCAAACCTGAGACCCTCCCTTTAGCATGAGATGTGATATCCAACTACTTCCCATTCCAATCCTGAGACCCTTCCTATAGCATGAGATGTGATGTCTCAATGCTTCTAATACCAAACCTGAGATCCTTCCTATAACATGAGATGTGATATCCAACTCCTTCCCATTCCAATCCTGAGACACTTCCTATAGCATGAGAAGTGATATCTCCATGCTTATAGCAAACCTGAGACCCTTCCTATAGCATGAGATGTGATATCCAAATCCTTCCCATTCCAATCCTGAGACCCTTCCTATAGCATGAGATGTGATATCTCAATGCTTATACCAAACCTGAGAGCCTACCTATAGCATGAGATGTGATATCCAACTCCTTCCCGTTCCAAACCTGAGACCCTTCCTATAGCATATGTGATATCCAACTCCTTCCCATTCCAAACATGAGACCCTTCCTATAGCAAGAATGTAATATCCAACTCCTACCCATTCCAATCCTGAGACCATTCCTATAGCATGAGATGTGATATCTCAATGCTTCTAATACCAAACCTGAGATACTTCCTATGACATGAGATGTGATATCCAATTCCTTCCCATTCCAAACCTGAGATCCTTCCTACAGCATGCGATGTGATATCTCAATGCTTCTAATACCAAACCTGAGACCCGTCCTATAACATGAGATGGGATATCCAACTCCTTCCCGTTCCAAACCTGATACCCTTCCTATAGCATGAGATGTGATATCCAACTCCTTCCCATCCCAATCCTGAGACACCTCCGATAGCAGAGATGTGATATCTCAATGCTTATACCAAACCTGAGACTCTTCCTATAACATGAGATATGATATCCAACTCCTTCCCGTTCCAAACCTTAGACCCTTCCTATAGCATGAGATGTGATATCCAACTCCTTCCCATTCCAATCCTGAGACCCTTCTGATAGCATGAGATGTGATATCTCAATGCTTCTAATACCAAACCTGTGATCCTTCCTATAGCATGAGATGTGATATCCAACTCCTTCCAATTCCAATCCTGAGACCCTTCCTACAGCATGAGATGTGATATCTCAATGCTTCTAATACCAAACCTGAGACCCTTCCTATAACATGAGATGGGAATATCCAACTCCTTCCCATTCCAATCCTGAGACCCTTCCGATAGCAGAGATGTGATATCTCAATGCTTATACCAAACCTGAGATCCTTCCTATAACATGAGATGTGATATCCAACTCCTTCCTATTCCAATCCTGAGACCCTTCCTATAGCATGAGATGTGATACCCAACTCCTTCCCATTCCAATCCTGAGACCCTTCCTATAGCATGAGATGTGATATCTCAATGCTTCTAATATCAAACTTGAGACCCTCCCTATAGCATGAGATGTGATATCCAAGTCCTTCCCATTCCAATCCTGAGACACTTCCTATAGCATGATATGTGATATCCAATGCTTCTAATACCAAACCTGAGACCCTTCCTATAACGTAAGATGGGATATCCAACTCCTTCCCATTCCAATCCTGAGACCCTTCCGATAGCAGAGATGTGATATCTCAATGCTTATACCAAACCGGAGACCCTTCCTGTGGCATGAGATGTCATATACAACTCCTTCCCATTCCAATCCTGAGACCCTTCCTATAGCATGAGATGTGATATCTCAATACTTATACCAAACCTGAGACCCTTCCTATAGCATGAGATGTGATATCCAACTCCTTCCCATTCCAATCCTGAGACCCTTCCTATCACATGAGATGTTATGTCTCAATGCTTCTAATACCAAACCTGAGATCCTTCCTATGGCATGAGATGTCATATAAAACTCCTTCCCATTCCAATCCTGAGACCCTTCCCATAGCATGAGATGTGATATCGAACTCCTTCCCATTCCAATTCTGCGACCCTTCCTATAGCATGAGATTTGATATCTCAATGCTTCTAATACCAAACCTGAGATCCTTCCGATAGCATGAGATGTGATATCTGAATGCTTCTAATACCAAACCTGAGATCATTCCTATAACACGAGATGTAATATCCAAATCCTTCCCCTTCCAAACCTGAGACCCTCCCTTTAGCATGAGATGTGATATCCAACTACTTCCCATTCCAATCCTGAGACCCTTCCTATAGCATGAGATGTGATGTCTCAATGCTTCTAATACCAAACCTGAGATCCTTCCTATAACATGAGATGTGATATCCAACTCCTTCCCATTCCAATCCTGAGACACTTCCTATAGCATGAGAAGTGATATCTCCATGCTTATAGCAAACCTGAGACCCTTCCTATAGCATGAGATGTGATATCCAAATCCTTCCCATTCCAATCCTGAGACCCTTCCTATAGCATGAGATGTGATATCTCAATGCTTATACCAAACCTGAGAGCCTACCTATAGCATGAGATGTGATATCCAACTCCTTCCCGTTCCAAACCTGAGACCCTTCCTATAGCATATGTGATATCCAACTCCTTCCCGTTCCAAACATGAGACCCTTCCTATAGCAAGAATGTAATATCCAACTCCTACCCATTCCAATCCTGAGACCATTCCTATAGCATGAGATGTGATATCTCAATGCTTCTAATACCAAACCTGAGATACTTCCTATGACATGAGATGTGATATCCAATTCCTTCCCATTCCAAACCTGAGATCCTTCCTACAGCATGCGATGTGATATCTCAATGCTTCTAATACCAAACCTGAGACCCGTCCTATAACATGAGATGGGATATCCAACTCCTTCCCGTTCCAAACCTGATACCCTTCCTATAGCATGAGATGTGATATCCAACTCCTTCCCATCCCAATCCTGAGACACCTCCGATAGCAGAGATGTGATATCTCAATGCTTATACCAAACCTGAGACTCTTTCTATAACATGAGATATGATATCCAACTCCTTCCCGTTCCAAACCTTAGACCCTTCCTATAGCATGAGATGTGATATCCAACTCCTTCCCATTCCAATCCTGAGACCCTTCTGATAGCATGAGATGTGATATCTCAATGCTTCTAATACCAAACCTGTGATCCTTCCTATAGCATGAGATGTGATATCCAACTCCTTCCAATTCCAATCCTGAGACCCTTCCTACAGCATGAGATGTGATATCTCAATGCTTCTAATACCAAACCTGAGACCCTTCCTATAACATGAGATGGGAATATCCAACTCCTTCCCATTCCAATCCTGAGACCCTTCCGATAGCAGAGATGTGATATCTCAATGCTTATACCAAACCTGAGATCCTTCCTATAACATGAGATGTGATATCCAACTCCTTCCTATTCCAATCCTGAGACCCTTCCTATAGCATGAGATGTGATATCTCACTGCTTATACCAAACCTGAGACCCTTCCTATAGCATGAGATGTGATATCCAACTCCTTCCCATTCCAATCCTGAGACCCTTCCTATAGCATGAGATGTGATATCTCAATGCTTCTAATATCAAACTTGAGACCCTCCCTATAGCATGAGATGTGATATCCAAGTCCTTCCCATTCCAATCCTGAGACACTTCCTATAGCATGATATGTGATATCCAATGCTTCTAATACCAAACCTGAGACTCTTCCTATAACATGAGATGGGATACCCAACTCCTTCCCATTCCAATCCTGAGACCCTTCCGATAGCAGAGATGTGATATCTCAATGCTTATACGAAACCTGAGACCCTTCCTACGGCATGAGATGTCATATACAACTCCTTCCTATTCCAATCCTGAGACCCTTCCTATAGCATGAGATGTGATATCTCAATGCTTATACCAAACCTGAGACCCTTCCTATAGCATGAGATGTGATATCCAACTCCTTCCCATTCCAATCCTGAGACCCTTCCTATAGCATGAGATGTGATGTCTCAATGCTTCTAATACCAAACCTGAGTTCCTTCCTATAACATGAGATGTGATATCCAACTCCTTCCATTCCAATCCTGAGACCCTTCCTATAGCATGAGATGTTATATCTCAATACTTATACCAATCCTGAGACCCTTCCTATAGCATGAGATGTGATACCCAACTCCTTCCCATTCCAATCCTGAGACCCTTCCTATAGCATGAGATGTGATATCTCAATGCTTCTAATATCAAACTTGAGACCCTCCCTATAGCATGAGATGTGATATCCAAGTCCTTCCCATTCCAATCCTGAGACACTTCCTATAGCATGATATGTGATATCCAATGCTTCTAATACCAAACCTGAGACTCTTCCTATAACATGATATGTGATATCCAACTCCTTCCCATTCCAAACCTGAGACCCTTCCGATAACATGAGATGTGATATCTCAATGCTTCAAAAACCAAACATGAGAACCATCCTATAACATGAGATGTGAAATCCAAATCCTTCCCTTCCCAAACCTGAGACTCTTCCTATAGCATGAGATGTGATATCTCAATGCTTCTACCAAACCTGAAACCCTTCCTATAGCATGAGATGTGATATCCAACTCCTTCCCATTCCAATCCTGAGACCCGTCCTATAACATGAGATGGGATATCCAAATCCTTCCCCTTCCAAACCTGAGACCCTTCCTTTAGCATGAGATGTGATATCCAGCTCCTCCCATTCCAATCCTGAGACCCTTCGGATAGCAGAGATGTGATATTTCAATGCTTATACCAAACCTGAGACCCTTCCCATAGCATGAGATGTGATATCCAACTCCTTCCCATTCCAATCCTGAGACCCTTCCTATAGCATGAGATGTGATATCTCAATGCTTCTAATACCAAACCTGAGATCCTTCCTATAACATGAGATGTGATATCCAACGCCTTCCCAAACCCGAGACCCTTCCTATAGCATGAGATGTGATATCTCAATTCTTCTAATACCAAACCTAAGGTCCTTCCTATAACATGAGATGTGATATCCAAATCCTTCCCATTCCAAACCTGAGACCCTCCCTTTAGCATGAGATGTGATATCCAACTCCTTCCCATTCCAATCCTGATACCCTTAGATGTGAATTCTAAGTCCTTCCCATTCCTATCCTGAGACCCTTCCGATAGCAGAGATGTGATATCTCAATGCTTATACCAAACCTGATGACCCTTCCTATGGCATTAGATGTGATATCCAACTCCTTCCCATTCCAATCCTGAGTTCCTTCCTATAGCATGAGATGTGATATCTCAATGCTTCTATCAAACCTGATACCCTTCCTTTAGCATGAGATGTGATATTCAACTCCTTCCCATTCTGTTAGGAAAGATTTCGTAATTGTAGGGAATTTTCCTTCCATGTGGCAACCCCTAAACTTTTTGCTGTTGTTATTCACCTTGTTTTTGACTTTGCCAGAGAAGTGCAGCCTTCTGCCGCACTCCTCTGGGCTTTCGCTCCTTTCTTACGGGGAAACTGACATGCCCTTAAGACAGTCAGTACCGGGGAACGCTGTTTCCCGTAGTTTCTTTTATCGTGTTGCGGCTTTAGTGCAACATGACACAAGAGGGCACTGTAAGCTACGTTACAGCTCTCTTGGGTCTCTAGCCTTCTACAGGCCCTAGATACTCTTTTAGGAATGTATTTGATCGGTGCAAGTCATTCAGGGACTGGAATGGTGGCAGCGATCGTTTTGTTTATTTTGAGCTCCTTTTGGCGTTCTGAGCACGTTTTTCGCACTGAACCCAAAATGGTGGCATGGCTCCCAAAATGGCCAGACCACGAGGCTCCTTTGTCCTGTCCACTGTCCGTCTTGCTCCCTTCACCTTCCCCAGGTCGAGCGACCCGGGGCCTTCCGTATTTGGGCATGTACTTTCCCGCGAAATGTGGTTGCTTTCGCGGGCTTCTACATGTCGTTTGTGTGCCTCCAGGGTGTGGGCTGGGATGTCTGGTCCCAATACACATCCTGGGTGCCAGAGAGTCTAGGGTGGTGTGAATGCCTGGGACCACCGTGGTCCGTGATTGGTCCACGTATGGTATGTGTGTTGATGAGCGGATCTCCCATTGGCTCCCCTCCGTTTTGGCGCGAAGGGAACCGTGGATAAGAGGGAGCTGGAAACACCACTACCATGTCGATCTCCTGAGTTCTCACGAACAAAGGAATACAGGAGCCAAGTATCCTGCAACCAAGAGGCTGGACCGAGGAATCGCTGGTGACCCGCTGAAGGAATCCTCCTTTGCACTGCTGTCGTCCTGTGAAACCCTTTCCTCCTTTGATCGAACCAGAAGGCCTGTACTGGTGCTTCGACCTTTGGAATAGCAGGAACAGCTATTCCCGGCGACTTCATCAACTCCTGCCAAGTAAGCCTTCGGAAGTGTCTCTGGGCCATCCAGTTGACTGACCAGCTTACAAGGGAGTCCTGCTCTGTAACCGACGCCAGGTTGTGTTGTATTTCGAGTCCTGGTCACTCTCCCACGCTTCGTACGCTTGGCGTCCCCAGGTCTGAAGGGAGGAGTGTACATTTGGCTCGAATACACACGGCCGCTCCGTTGTCCTGCTGCGGCAACAAACTGTGCTGGTTTCGTCGATTGGGACGTCTTTTTGCTCTACACGACTACGAGGCGTTCCCTGCTCTTCTGAACCTGCCAGCTGCTGAAACTAACGTGGAGAAGCCTGGGTCTGCTTGCTTCGGGGACCGGTGAGTAGTTTAGCTAGGATCTGGTCGCCCTCCTGCAGTATCCCATTGCTTTTCCCTGCTGTGTAAAAAACAGCACCCTTTTGGCCGTACTCGCGCTCTGCTTCTGCCGGCTGTGGAGGCTGCGCTTGAGTTGCGGAACCTGTTCTCCTTCTGCTGTGCACTAACCCGAACTGCCTGACTTCCTCCGAAGAGCTTCCCCTTTTGCCCGTTGGCACCGGCGTGGCAGGTACTTTGAGCACAAGGCTCCACTCTTCGCAGGGCTCGGACTTCCATCTAGTTAGGTGCCTCTGAAGGCGAACTGAGTCTAAAGCGTTATCGCACTGCCTGTTTTCCTTTCCTTTCAGGTGGACTACATATTTCATGCTTTAAACGCTTGCGACTGTGTATTTGTATATATATTGTGTTGATATGGTATGTGTTGGTTTAATATTGTGATATTGTGATTTTCTCGCTACAGTCATTATTTTAAAGGCCTTAAAATAAATGTGTATCTATTTTTGATATAACAACTGTTTGGAGTAGTTTGTAAGCGCTCTTGCTTTGTGTGCTCATTGCGGGCTTTCAGTCATCCTCACCCCTCTTGAGACCTAGTCTTGACCGCTGCGATCGCTACCTTGATTGGTCTGGCTTGTCCAGAGGTTACCCTGTTCCAAGTAATTAGGTTGGCCTTCTGAACTTCTGCGCCACCAGGACAGAGTTCAGAAATTCGTCTTAACAAATTGGTGTACAGCGGTGGGATACGACTGAAGGTATCCAGTGTTGCGCTCGAACTAAGGCATTTCAGGTTATTCCAACCAGTACACGTAGTGAATTGTTGTAGTATAACTTTAAAAAGGCCATAGTCCTATCAAACAGTATGGAAACAAATACGTTGTTAACTTTAAATGCTTCCAAATCAGAAACGCTGAAAAATATGTGTGCGGAGAGAGGTGTTTCCTCTCAAGGCACTAAATTGGAAATGATCCAAAGAATCGTGGCGTGGCAAGAAGCGCAGCTTGACGCTATAACTTCTGAGGACAGTGCGGAAGGTGGTGGGGCTGCTCTCACTGGTAGAACCGACGGTTCTGCCGCTGCACTGATCCATCGCGACCACGAGGACAGGGAGGATGTGATGTCTAATGTTTCCTCTGCCAGTGCTGATGGGGAGGCTATGCTTGAATTCAAGAAGCAAGAGCTGCGGTTTAGGCAGCAGGAGCTTGAATTCAGCATAGCCAAACTAAAAATCGAACAGGCAGAAAAACAGAAAGACAGGGATCACCAGTTGGAACTGGCCAAGCTTCAGGTTGCAAATGGATCCAAGGGTCCTAGACATGGGTCTGGGGCTTACTCTCATCCACGGTTTCCGAAAGATCTGCTCAGTGTGTATGAAGAAAGGAATGACATTATGGACTGGCTGAATGCGTTTGAGTATGCATGCGAGGTTCAAGAAGTTGACAATGCTGATAAGATTGCGTGGTTGCTCAGTAGACTGCCCCATTCTGGCTGTAGTGCCATTATGGAAATGTCGAAGGCTGAGCGAGCTGATTTCGCAATGTTAAAGCAAACTCTCATTTTAAAGTTTGGGAAGACTCCGGCCCAATATTTAAAGCGTTTTCGAGAGTATAAGAAAAAGGAAGGTGGTACTTGGGTATCTTATGTCGCTGAATCTTTGAAAAACTTAACTGGCTGGGTCGAAGGTTATAAGGTTTCTACCTTCGAAGGCATGATAAATCTTGTCATGCTGGAACATATTTTTGCTTCTTCTTCCCCGGAGCTTAAGCAGCATTTGGCCGATTCGAAGGAGATAGATCCTAAGAAGCTGGCCATTGCAGCAGACTTATGGGTGTCACATCGAGTGTCCCATAAGGACAAAACTCATCCTGGTAAGCAGGAGGAAGGGAAAAAGTCCAAAGATATGGAGGGTGGGGAATCTGCTAAATCTTCTTCCCATAAGGGCCACAAAAAGAAAAACAAGGGTAAGACACAAGAGAACTCACAGGGTAGTGGAGGTTCGCCTCCGAAACAGAACTCTGGTTACAATAGGCCTCCCTACGTAAACAGACCCAATGGGGCTTGTTTTTCTTGTGGAGCAACTGACCATGTGAAGGGGGATTCCCGTTGTAAGGTTAGACCTTTGGGGGTCCACTCCGCTAATCTGGCCTTCTCCTCCTACGAGGAAGAAGAGATTACAGGAGCATCCTTCTCCTCAGACTCATTTCCCAGCGGGATAGAGGCTGAGGTAGTTTTAGTGTCCCTGGGTTCCTGGGAGCCTAAAGTCGCAGAGGCTTATGCTAGGATTCCGGATAATACCAAGCACTAATTTAAAGACAGTGTGCTGATCAATGGAGTGGATACTCCAGCTCTTAGGGATAGTGGGTGCAGTCGCACTGTAGTGGATTCTACCTTGGTAGACTCAGAGGAAGTTGCCAGAGCTACTCTGATGCCCACTAAGTTGGCTGACGGCCCCCTCCGTATGTTTCCCGTGATCCCTGTAAATCTTACTTTAAATGGTACAGCAGTCAGGATTCCAGTGAGCATTCAGAGAAACGTCCCGGGAAAGGTCTTGTTGGGTAATGATCTCAGAGCTTTAGGGCTCGTAGGAGACACTGCCGAAAGACCCTACACACGGTCTCAAGCACGGGCAGCATTGGCCAAGTCCAATACGCCGCCCCAGCCGAAGGGGAAACCCAAGGCGAAAGGAGTCTACAAGTCAAGACGAGGGAAAGAGAATATTCCCCCGAGCTCGCCTACCACTGCGGTGGAGGAAGTTGGTCAATCGCCCGGGCCTGACGAGGAGGTGGCGATGCCTGAAGTATTCGACCCCAACGATCATCCTGAACTAAAAGACTTGTTAGTTGAAGGAGGTCCTGATAGGGACGAATTCAGTAAAGGCCAACGTGAGTGCCCATCTCTGGAAGGCCTAAGGAGACAGGCCTGCTCCCAGCTTGAGGGTGAACCTCCTGGGAAGCATAGGATTTATTGGGAAGGTGGACTCCTGTATAGTGAGCCCACAGAGTCTACAGAAGGAGACCATAGGAGGTTGGTGGTTCCCCTTGCTGTTAGGCCCTTCCTCCTGCAGTTGGCGCATGAAGTTCCCCTTGCTGGTCACCTTGGTATGAAGAGGACCAAGCAAAGGTTATCCATGCACTTCTACTGGCCCAAGATGGGGGAGCAAGTAGAAAGTCACTGCAGGAGTTGTGCCGCCTGCCAGTTGTCTGGTAAGGTTGGCGCGACAATCCAAGCTCCGTTGGTACCGCTCCCAGTTGTGGGGGTACCATTTAAAAGGGTAGGGATCGACATGGTTGGTCCCCTTGACCCGCAAACATCCTCGGGCAATAGGTTTATCCTGGTGCTGGTCGACCATGCAACCCGGTATCCTGAGGCCGTCCCATTTACAACTGTAACTGCCAAGCCAGTTGCAGAAGCTTTACTCGGCATGTTTACTAGGGTTGGCTTCCCTAAAGAAGTTGTGCCGGATGATGGCAGCAACTTTATGTCGAAGTATAGGCAGGCTATGTGGATAGAATGTAGGGTCACCTACAGGTTCTCTTCTGCATACCACCCCCAGACCAATGGTCTGGGGGGGCGTTTTAACAGGACGTTCGAGAGCATGATTGGGGCTCTGGAGGAGCCTCAGAGAAGAAAATGGGATCTTCTTGTTTCATGCTTACTGTTTGCCTACCGAGAGGTACCACAGGAGGGTGTTGGCTTCAGCCCCTTCGAACTTCTGTTCGGTCATCCCGTACGGGGACCCTTAGCCATCGTCAAAGAGGGATGGGAGATGCCCACTCCCCCTGTTAATACCAATGTAGTTGATTATGTGCTAGGGCTCAGAAAACGGATGGTACTTCTGATGGGCTTGACTAGTGATAAATTGAAGGCAGGGCAAGCGCTGGTGAAACATTGGTACGACCAGAAAGCTTCCCTCATCAACTTTACACTTGGTCAGCAAGTCCTGATCATGAATCTCATAAGGCCTCGAGCTTTACAGGATAAATGGTCAGGTCCTTGCCCAGTGGTGGAGCCCCTGGGTGAGGTTAACTATTCAGTGGACCTTGGAAGGCCTGGACAGGCTCCAAAAGTGTTTCACGTGAATAGGCTGAAGGCTTTCGTCCCAAGCGGCGAAATCGCAGCACTGCTATTGGCTTCAGACGTTGAGGAAGAGGAGTCTGAACCTCTCCCCGACCTGTTCAAAAGCAGTCCTTCAGATAGCTCTTTAGAGGGTGCCCGAGTGGCCCCTCACCAAAATGGACAAGGCTCAGTGGTTTACCTTGGACATGAAGTAGGTGGAGGGAGGAGACAGCCTCTACTCAGTCAGGTACAAGCAGTACAAGACTGGCCTACCCCCACTACGCAAACCCAAGTGAGAGCCTTCTTAGGACTCACGGGGTTTTACCGCACTTTTGTGGCAGACTATGGCACCATAGCTGCTCCTCTGACTGCCCTCACAACTCCGAAGAAACCCAAGAAGGTAACTTGGACCGACGAGTGTGAGAAGGCCTTCAATGGCTTAAAAGACTCCTTGTGCCAGGCCCCTGTCCTAAGGGCCCCTGATTATCAAAGACCTTTTATCGTGCAGACGGATGCCTCTGACACTGGGATAGGAGCTGTACTATCACAAGTAGATGAGAAGGGTAAGGAACACCCTATCGGTTTTATTAGTCGCCAGCTTAAGGACAGAGAGCTCAGGTGGTCCACGGTAGAGAAAGAATGTTTCTCTGTTGTGTGGGCCCTAAGGAAGCTGAGGCCCTACCTCTATGGGACCCATTTCACTGTGCAAACTGACCATAAGCCGTTAAAGTGGCTAATGAACATGAAGGGGGAGAATCCAAAGTTGCTTAGGTGGTCCATAAGTCTACAAGGCTTCGACTTCACCATTGAGCATAGGCCAGGTGTCCAACATAGCAATGCTGATGGGTTGTCCAGAATGTTTAACCGACCTGAACAAGAGACTCATCCAGGGGTGGATTAGTTCCCCCTGTCCATAGTCTGGGAGGGGCGAGTGTTAGGAAAGATTTCGTAATTGTAGGGAATTTTCCTTCCATGTGGCAACCCCTAAACTTTTTGCTGTTGTTATTCACCTTGTTTTTGACTTTGCCAGAGAAGTGCAGCCTTCTGCCGCACTCCTCTGGGCTTTCGCTCCTTTCTTACGGGGAAACTGACATGCCCTTAAGACAGTCAGTACCGGGGAACGCTGTTTCCCGTAGTTTCTTTTATCGTGTTGCGGCTTTAGTGCAACATGACACAAGAGGGCACTGTAAGCTACGTTACAGCTCTCTTGGGTCTCTAGCCTTCTACAGGCCCTAGATACTCTTTTAGGAATGTATTTGATCGGTGCAAGTCATTCAGGGACTGGAATGGTGGCAGCGATCGTTTTGTTTATTTTGAGCTCCTTTTGGCGTTCTGAGCACGTTTTTCGCACTGAACCCAAAATGGTGGCCTGGCTCCCAAAATGGCCAGACCACGAGGCTCCTTTGTCCTGTCCACTGTCCGTCTTGCTCCCTTCACCTTCCCCAGGTCGAGCGACCCGGGGCCTTCCGTATTTGGGCATGTACTTTCCCGCGAAACGTGGTTGCTTTCGCGGGCTTCTACATGTCGTTTGTGTGCATCCAGGGTGTGGGCTGGGATGTCTGGTCCCAATACACATCCTGGGTGCCAGAGAGTCTAGGGTGGTGTGAATGCCTGGGACCACCGTGGTCCGTGATTGGTCCACGTATGGTTTGTGTGTTGATAAGCGGATCTCCCATTGGCTCCCCTCCGTTTTGGCGCGAAGGGAACCGTGGATAAGAGGGAGCTGGAAACACCACTACCATGTCGATCTCCTGAGTTCTCACGAACGAAGGAATACAGGAGCCAAGTATCCTGCAACCAAGAGGCTGGACCGAGGAATCGCTGGTGACCCGCTGAAGGAATCCTCCTTTGCACTGCTGTCGTCCTGTGAAACCCTTTCCTCCTTTGATCGAACCAGAAGGCCTGTACTGGTGCTTCGACCTTTGGAATAGCAGGAACAGCTATTCCCGGCGACTTCATCAACTCCTGCCAAGTAAGCCTTCGGAAGTGTCTCTGGGCCATCCAGTTGACTGACCAGCTTACAAGGGAGTCCTGCTCTGTAACCGCCGCCAGGTTGTGTTGTATTTCGAGTCCTGGTCACTCTCCCACGCTTCGTACGCTTGGCGTCCCCAGGTCTGAAGGGAGGAGTGTACATTTGGCTCGAATACACACGGCCGCTCCGTTGTCCTGCTGCGGCAACAAACTGTGCTGGTTTCGTCGATTGGGACGTCTTTTTGCTCTACACGACTACGAGGCGTTCCCTGCTCTTCTGAACCTGCCAGCTGCTGAAACTAACGCGGAGAAGCCTGGGTCTGCTTGCTTCGGGGACCGGTGAGTCGTTTAGCTAGGATCTGGTCGCCCTCCTGCAGTATCCCATTGCTTTTCCCTGCTGTGTAAAAAACAGCACCCTTTTGGCCGTACTCGCGCTCTGCTTCTGCCCGCTGTGGAGGCTGCGCTTGAGTTGCGGAACCTGTTCTCCTTCTGCTGTGCACTAACCCGAACTGCCTGACTTCCTCCGAAGAGCTTCCCCTTTTGCCCATTGGCACCGGCGTGGCAGGTACTTTGAGCACAAGGCTCCACTCTTCGCAGGGCTCGGACTTCCATCTAGTTAGGTGCCTCTGAAGGCGAACTGAGTCTAAAGCGTTATCGCACTGCCTGTTTTCCTTTCCTTTCAGGTGGACTACATATTTCGTGCTTTAAACGCTTGCGACTGTGTATTTGTATATATATTGTGTTGATATGGTATGTGTTGGTTTAATATTGTGATATTGTGATTTTCTCGCTACGGTCATTATTTTAAAGGCCTTAAAATAAATGTGTATCTATTTTTGATATAACAACTGTTTGGAGTAGTTTGTAAGCGCTCTTGCTTTGTGTGCTCATTGCGGGCTTTCAGTCATCCTCACCCCTCTTGAGACCTAGTCTTGACCGCCGCGATCGCTACCTTGATTGGTCTGGCTTGTCCAGAGGTTACCCTGTTCCAAGTAATTAGGTTGGCCTTCTGAACTTCTGCGCCACCAGGACAGAGTTCAGAAATCCGTCTTAACACATTCCAATCCTGAGACCCTTCCTATAACATGAGACGTGATATCCAACTCCTTCCCATTCCAATCCTGAGACTCCTCCTATAGCATGAGATGTGATATCTCAATGCTTCTAATACCAGACCTGGGACCGGTCCTATAACATGAGATATGATATCCAAATCCTTCCCCCTTCCAAACCTGAGACCCTTCCTATAGCAAGAGATGTGATATCCAATTCCTTCCCATTCCAATCCTGAGACCCTTCCTATAACGAGATGTGATATCCAACTCCTTCCCATTCCAACCTGAGACCCTTCCTGTAGCATGAGAAGGGAGATCCAACTTCTTCCCATTCCAATCCTGAGACCCTTCCTATACCATGAGATGTGATATCTCAATGCTTCTAATACCAAACCTGGGACCCGTCCTATAACATGAGATACGTCCTATAACATGAGATATGATATCCAAATCCTTCCCCTTCCAAACCTGAGACCCTTCCTTTATCATGAGATGTGATATCCAAATCCTTCCCATTCCAATACTGAAACCCTTCCTATAGCATGAGATGTCATATCTCAATGTTTCTAATAGAAAACCTGAGACCCTTCCTATAGCAAGAGATGTGATATCCAAATCCTTCCCATTTCAATCTTGAGACCCTTCCTATAACATGAGATGTGATATCCAACTCCTACCCATTCCAACCTGAGACCCTTCCTATAGCATGAGAATGGATATCCAATTCCTTCCCAATCCAATCCTTAGACCCTTCAGATAGCAGAGATGTGATATCTCAATGCTTATACCAAACCTGAGACCCTTCCTTTAGCATGAGATGTGATATCCAAATCCTTCACATTCCAATCCTGAGACCCTTCCTATAGCATGAGATGTGATATCTCAATGCTTCTAATACAAAACCTGAGATCCTTCCTATAACATGAGATGTGATATCCAAGTCCTTCCCATTCCAATCCTGAGACCCTTCCTATAACATGAGATGTGATATCCAACTCCTTCTATTCCAACCTGAGACCCTTCCTATAGCATGAGATGTGATATCCCAATGCTTCTACAAAACCTGAGACCCATACCATGGCATGAGATGTGATATCAAACTCCCGTCCTATACCATGAGACTTGATATCTCAATGCTTCTAATACCAAACCTGAGACCGGTCCAATAACATGAGATGTGATATCCAAATCCTTCCCCTTCCAAACCGTAGACCCTTCCTTTATCATGAGATGTGATATCCAAGTCCTTCCCATTCCATTCCTGAGACCCATCCTATAGCATGAGATGTGATATCTCAATGCTTCTAATACCAAACCTGAGACCCTTCCTATAACATGAGATGTGATATCCAAATCCTTCCCATTCCAATCCTGACACCCTTCCGATAGCAGAGAGGTGATATCTCAATGCTTATACCAAACCTGAGACCCTTCCGATAGCATGAGATGTGATATCTCAATGCTTCTAATACCAAACCTCAGATCCTTCCAATAACATGAGATGTGATGTCCAAATCCTTCCCCTTCCAAACCTTAGACCCTCCCTTTAGCATGAGATGTGATATCCAACTCCTTCCCATTCCAATCCTGAGACCCTTCTGATGGCATGAGATGTCATATCTCAATGCCTCTAATACCAAACCTGAGATCCTACCTCTAACATGAGATGTGATATCAAACTCCTTCCCATTCCAAACCTGAGACCCTTCCGATAGCATGAGATGTGATATTTCAATGCTTCTAAAACCAAACATGAGAACCATCCTATAACATGAGATGTGAAATCCAAATCATTCCCTTTCCAAACCTGAGGCCCTTCCTATAGCTTGAGATGTGATATCAAACTCCTTCCCATTCAATGTGATATCCAACTCCTTCCCATTCCAATCCTGGGACCCTTCCTATACCATGAGATGTGATATTTCAATGCTTCTAATACCAAACCTGAGACCCGTCCTAAAACATGAGATGTGAGATCCAAATCCTTCCCCTTCCAGACCTGAGACCTTTCCTTTAGCATGAGATGTGATATCCAACTCCTTCCCATTCCAAACCTGAGACCCTTCCCATAGCATGAGATGTGATATCTTAATGCTTCTAAAACCAAACATGAGAACCATCCTATAACATGAGATGTGAAATCCAAATCCTTCCCTTTCCAAACCTGAGACCCTTCCTATAGCTTGAGATGAAATATCAAACTCCTTCCCATTCCAATCCTGAGATAGCTTGAGATGTGATATCCAACTCCATCCCATTCCAATCCTGAGACCCTTCCGATAGCATGAGATGTGATAGCTCAATGCTTCTAATATCAAAACTGAGACCCTCCCTATAGTATGAGATGTGAAATCTAAGTCCTTCCCATTCCTATCCTGAGACCCTTCCGATAGCAGAGATGTGATATCTCAATGCTTATACCGAACCTGATGACCCTTCCTTTAGCATGAGATGTGATATTCAACTCCTTCCCATTCCAATCCTGAGACCCTTCCTATAACATGAGACGTGATATCCAACTCCTTCCCATTCCAAACCTGAGACCTTTCCTTTAGCATATGTGATATCCAACTACTTCCCATTCCAATCCTGAGACCCTTCCGATAGCATGAGATGTGATATCCAACTCCTTCCAATTCCAATACTGAGACCCTTCCAATAGCATATGTGATATCTCAATGCTTCTAATATCAAAACTGAGACCCTCCCTATAACATGAGATGTGAAATCCAACTCCTTCCCATTCCAATACTGAGACCCTTCCAATAGCATATGTGATATCTCAATGCTTCTAATATCAAAACTGAGACCCTCCCTATAACATGAGATGTGATATCCAACTCCTTCCCATTCCAATAGAGACCCTTCCTATAACATGAGATGTGATATCTCTATGCTTCTAATACCAAACCTGAGGCCCTTCCCGTAGTATATGTGAATTCCAACTCCTTCCCATTCAAAACTTGTGACCCTTCCTGTAGCATGAAATGTGATTTCTCACACCTTCCAATACCATACCCGAGACCATTCCCACAGCCTGAGATTTGAAATCTCATTTCTTCCAATACCAAACCCGAGACCCTTCCGATAGGATGTGATTTGATATCTCAGTGCTTCTAATACCAAACCTGAGACCCTCGCTATAACAAGATATCATATCCAACTCCTTCCCATTCCAATCCTGAGACTCTTCCTATAGCATGACATGTGATATCGATTTTCCCATTCAAATCCTGAGACTCAGACCTCCCCGTCTAACCTCACCACTCCTAGCTCCTGGATTGATAATGCACTCCTGCTGTGTCTTCTCTCCCTTCTTCTGCTTCCTTTCCTCTCTCCTTCCTCATGTGCCCTAGGTCAGGCTCCTTCTACACCTCCGCAAGGATTACTGATTTGTACCCCTCCCCACTCTCAACTCTCACTCAGTTAACACTCATCTGACATCTGCCATTTCCTGGAAGAACCCGACCTTGATGTCCTTGGTCTAACCGAGACATGGATGACGGCCAGCGCTGTCTCGAGCTCTGACACTTTCCTCCCTGATGACAAGTTCCTCTCCATGCCCAGATCCAACCGTTCTTGAGGGGGAGTATCCTTGATTCCTGTAGTAAATTGCTTTCCTTTGCAGGCCGACTCCTCTCACGAATGCCTTGTCTGCATGCATTCTCTCTTTCCTGGCCATTCTCTCACAGTGGCTATTTGCCTACCCCCTTCCTCTCTCAGTGGATGGACTTCTCCATCCTAGCCTCCTACCACTCATCTCCGCCTACTTGGAGAATTCAAAATGAACCTGTATGCTTCCTGACCTGGACTTTTACGAGATCTGCAACTCTTCATGTCTCTGGCCCTACACACTGCAGGGAATACTCAGGATTTTCTGATCTCAGACATCCCCCCTATGTAACCCTCTCAACAATCCTCTCCCGTGGTGATCAAGTTCTCATCTCCAAAGAAGGCTAACTACCAGCTGTTCCTCCTCAGTGGAGTTCTCCCTTTCTGTCCCTGCTCTCTGCACCGTTTCGCGTTGCAAACACTCGCTTCCCTGCTCTCTGGTTTAGACGCTTTTCCTTCTTCCTTTCTGTGCTTGTTCTCTGCATCGTTTCGCGTTGCAGAGAACAACTCGCTTCCCAACTCTCTGGTTTAGACGTGTGTTCCCTGCCTTCTCTCCTCTTCCCGCTGCCTTCAAATCAACAAATGAGCGTCAAAAGATACACGGTGCTCAGAATGCTTTATAACACCCATTATTCAAGATATAGCTGTAACCCGCTAGACGTATTGAAAAGTGCTAAAAACTAGCAAAAATAGCTAGAAAATGTTCTTTCCTCGCGTTTTTGTAAATGCGAATTCTGGTGGGTTCCCATGTTGTATGTACTTTTGGTAAAGGCAGGGTACACGCGTCTAAACCAGAGAGCAGGGAAGCGAGCATTTCAGCAGTATAAATTCAGCCTGTGAACAACACATTTTGACCCTCCCTTGTATGGGAGAAGAGTGGTTCAAAAGACCAGGATTCGACTGAACAAACGCACGAACAGAGTACAAAATGGGAATCCACCAGAATTCGCATTTACCAAAACGCGAGGAAAGTACATTTTCTAGCTGTTTCTGCTCGTTTTTAGCACGTTTCAATACGTCTCGCGGGTTACAGCTATATGTTGAATAATGGGTGTTATAAAGCATTCTGAACACTGTATCTTGTGGAGCTCATTGGAAGGCTGTAGGAAGAGGAGAGAAGGCAGGGAACACGCATCTAAACCAGAGAGCTGGGAAGCGAGTACATGCAACGCGAAACGGTGCAGGGAGCAGGGACAGAAAGGATGAACGCCTATGAGGAGGAGCTGCTGCTAGTCAGCCTGCTCTGGAGAGGAGAATGTGATCACCAGGGGAGTGCAGCCTGTAAAGTAGAAGGGACGATGAACACAGGGCGACTGCATTAACAGATGTCAAATACACGTTCCAAAACAGTCAGGAAAGCTGATAATGCCTTGAAGATTTTCAGCAGTAGACGTTGACCCCCCCCCCCCCTTGTATGGGAGAACAGTGGTTAAAAACTTCAGGATTCGACAACAAACGCACGGACAGTACATACATGGGAACCCATCAGAATAAGCATTTACAAAAACGCGAGGAAAGTACATTTTCTAGCTGTTTTTGCTAGTTTACAGCACGTTTCAATACGTCTAGCGGGTTACGGCTATATGTTGAATAATGGGTGTTATAGAGCATTCTGAGCACTGTGTATCTTTTGGAGCTCAGTTTTTGATTTGAAGGCAGCGGGAAGAGGAGAGAAGGCAGGGAACACGCGTCTAAACCAGAGAGCTGGGAAGCGAGTACTTGCAACGCGAAAAGGGCAGAAAGGAAGAAGGCCTCTGAGAAGGAAAAGCGTCTAAACCAGAGAGCAGGGAAGCGAGTGTTTGCAACGCGAAACGGTGCAGGGACAGAAAGGGAGAACTCCTCTGAGGAGGAACAGCTGGCAGTTAGCCTTCTTTGGAGATGAGAACTTGATCACCACGGGAGAGGATTTGTTGAGAGGGTTACAGAGGGGGAGGTCTGAGATCAGAAAATCCTGAGTATTCCCTGCAGTGTGTAGGGCCAGCGACATGAAGAGTTGCAGATCTCGTAAAAGTCCAGGTCAGGAAGCATACAGGTTCATGTTGAATTCTCCAAGTAGGCGGAGTTGAGTGGTAGGAGGCTAGGATGGAGAAGTCCATCCACTGAGAGAGGAAGGGGGTAGGCAAATAGCCACGGTGACAGAATGGCCAGGAGAGAATGCATGCAGACAAGGCATTCGTGACAGGAGTCGGCCTGCAAAGGAAATCAATTTACTACAGAAATCAAGGATAAGCATTGAGATATCACATTGCATGCTGTAGGAAGGGTCTAAGGATTGGAATGGGATATACTTGGATATCACATCTCATGCTGTAGGTAGGCTCTCAGGTTTGGTATAAGCATTGAGATATCACATCTCATGCTATAGGAAGGGTCTCAGGATTGGAATGGGAAGGAATTGGATATCACATCTCATGCTATAGGAAGGGTCTCAGATTTGGTATAAGCATTGAGATATCACATCTCATGCTAAAGGAAGGGTCTCAGGATTGGAATGGGAAGGAGTTGTATATGACATCTCAGGCCATAGGAAGGTTCTCAGGTTTGGTATAAGCATTGAGATATCACATCTCTGCTATCGGAAAGGTCTCAGGATTGGAATGGGAAGGAGTTGGATATCCCATCTCATGTTATAGGAAGGGTCTTAGGTTTGGTATTAGAAGCATAGAGATATCACATCTCATGCTATAGGAAGGGTCTCAGGATTGGAATGGGAAGGACTTGGATGTCACATCTCATGCTATAGGGAGGGTCTCAAGTTTGATATTAGAAGCATTGAGATAACAAATCTCATGATATCGGAAGGGTCTCAGGATTGGAATGGGACGGAGTTGGATATCACATCTCATGATAAAGGAAGTGTCTAAGGTTTGGAAGGGGAAGGATTTGGATATCACATCTCATGTTATAGGACGGGTCTCAGGTTTGGTATTAGAAGCATTGAGATATCAAGTCTCATGGTATAAGAAGGGTCCCAGAATTGGAATGGGAAGGAGTTGGATATCACACCTCAAGCTATAGGAAGGGTCTCCGGATTGGAATGGGAAGGAGTTTGATATCACATCTCATGCCATAGTATGGGTCTCAGGTTTGGTAGAAGCATTGGGATATCACATCTCATGCTATCGGAAGGGTATCAGTATTGGATTTGGAAGAAGTTGGATATCCCATCTCATGCTATAAGAAGGGTCTCAGGTTGGAATGGGAAGGAGTTGGATATCACATTTCATGTTATAGGAAGGGTCTCAGGATTGGAATGGGAAGGACTTGGATATCATATCTCATGCTATAGGACGGGTCTCAGGTTTGTTATTAGAATCATTGAGATATCATATTGCATGCTGTAGGAAGGGTCGAAGGAATGGAATGGGAAGGACCTGGATATCACATCTCATGCTATAGATAGGCTCTTAGGTTTGGAAAGGGAAGGAGTTGGATATCACATTTCATGTTAGAGGAAGGATCTCAGGTTTGGTATTAGAAGCATTGAGATATCACATCTCATGCTATAGGAAGGGTCTCAGGATTGGAATGGGAAGTAGTTGGATATCACATCTCATGCTATAGGAAGGGTCTCAGGTTTGGTATAAGCATTGAGATATCACATCTCATGCTATAGGACGGGTCTCAGGATTGGAATGGAAGGAGTTGGATATCACATCTCATGTTATAGGAAGGATCTCAGGTTTGGTATGAGAAGCATTGAGACATCACATCTCATGCTATGGGAAGGGTCTCAGGGTTGGAATGGGAAGGAGTTGGATATCACAACTCATCCAATAGGAAGGGTCTCAGGTTTGGAATGGGAAGGAATTGGATATCACATCTCATGTTATAGGAAGGATCTCGGGTTTGGTATTATAAGCATTGAGATATCACATCTCATGCTATAGGAAGTGTCTCAGGATTGGAATGGGAAGGAGTTGGATATCACATCTCATGTTATAGGAAGGATCTCAGGTTTGGTATAAGCATTGAGATATCACATCTCTGCTATCGGAAGGGTCTGAGGATTGGAATGGGAAGGAGTTGGATATTCCCATCTCATGTTATAGGAAGGGTCTCAGGTTTGGTATTAGAAGCATTGAGATATCACATCTCATGCTATAGGAAGGGTCTCAGGATTGGAATGGGAAGGACTTGGATATCACATCTCATGCTATAGGGAGGGTCTCAAGTTTGATATTAGAAGCTTTGAGATATCACATCTCATGATATCGGAAGGGTCTCAGGATTGGAATGGGAAGGAGTTGGATATCACATCTCATGATAAAGGAAGGGTCTAAGGTTTGGAAGAGGAAGGATTTGGATATCACATCTCATGTTATATTACGGGTCTCACGTTTGGTATTAGAAGCATTGAGATATCAAGTCTCATAGTATAGGAAGGGTCTCAGAATTGGAATGGGAAGGAGTTGGATATCACATCTCAAGCTATAGGAAGGGTCTCAGGATTGGAATGGGAAGGACTTGGATATCACATCTCATGCTATAGGAAGGCTCTCAGGTTTGGAAGGGGAAAGAGTTGGATATCACATTTCATGTTAGAGGTAGGATCTCAGGTTTGGTATTAGAGGCATTGAGATATCACATCTCATGCTATCAGAAGGGTCTCAGGAATGGAATGGGAAGGAGTTGGATATCACATCTCATGCTAAAGGGAGGGTCTCAGGTTTGGAAGGGGAAGGATTTGGATATCACATCTCATGTTATAGGAAGGATCTCAGGTTTGGTATTAGAAGCATTGAGATATCACATCTCATGCTATCGGAAGGATCTCAGGTTTGGTATTAGAAGCATTGAGATATCACATCTCATGCTATCAGAAGAGTCTCAGGGTTGGAATAGGAAGGAGTTGGATATCACATCTCATGCTAAAGGGAGGGTCTCAGGTTTGGAAGGGGAAGGATTTGGATATCACATCTCATGTTATCGGAAGGATCTCACGTTTGGTATTATTATATTATTGAGATATCATATCTCATGCTATAGGAAGGGTCTCAGGATTGGAATGGGAAGGAGTTGGATATCACATCTCATGCTATAGGGATGGTCTCAGGATTGGTATAAGCATTGAGATATCACATCTCTGCTATCGGAAGTGTCTCAGGATTGGAATGGGAAGGAGTTGGATATCCCATCTCATGTTATAGGACGGGTCTCAGGTTTGTTATTAGAATCATTGAGATATCATATTGCATGCTGTAGGAAGGGTCTAAGGGTTGGAATGGGAAGGACTTGGATATCACATCTCATGCTATAGATAGGCTCTTAGGTTTGGAAAGGGAAGGA
Source organism: Ambystoma mexicanum (assembly GCF_040938575.1). Lineage (NCBI taxonomy): Eukaryota > Metazoa > Chordata > Amphibia > Caudata > Ambystomatidae > Ambystoma > Ambystoma mexicanum. The sequence goes on along the minus strand of NC_090923.1, from coordinate 1,486,625,622 downwards.
GTTAGATATCACATTTCATGTTAGAGGAAGGATCTCAGGTTTGCTAGTATAGGAAGGGTCTCAGGGTTGGAATGGGAAGGAGTTGGATATCACATCTCATCCAATAGGAAGGGTCTCAGGTTTGGAATGGGAAGGAATTGGATATCACATCTCATGTTATAGGAAGGATCTCAGGTTTGGTATTAGAAGCATTGAGATATCACATCTCATGCTATAGGAAGGGTCTCAGGATTGGAATGTGAAGGATTTGGATATCACATCTCATGCTAAAGGAAGGGTCTCAGGTTTGGTAGAAGCATTGAGATATCACATCTCATGCTATAGGAAGGGTCTCAGGATTTGAATGGCAAGGAGTTGGATATCACATCTCATGCTATAGGAAGGGTCCCAGGTTTGGTATAAGCATTGAGATATCACATCTCTGCTATCGGAAGGTTCTCAGGATTGGATTGGGAAGGAGTTGGATATCCCTTCTCATGCTATAGGAAGTGTCTCAGGTTGGAATGGGAAGGAGTTGAATATCACATCTCATGTTATAGGAAGGGTCTCAGGATTGGAATGGGAAGGATTTGGATATCACATCTCTTGCTATAGGAAGGGTCTCAGGATTGGAATGGGAAGGATTTGGATATCAAATCTCATGTCATAGGAAGGATCTCAGGTTTGGTATTAGAAGCATTGATATATCACATCTCATGCTATAGGAATGGTCTCAGGATTGGAATGGGTTGGAGTTGGATATTACATTCTTGCTATAGGAAGGGTCTCATGTTTGGAATGGGAAGGAGTTGGATATCACATATGCTATAGGAAGTGTCTCAGGTTTGGAACGGGAAGGAGTTGGATATCACATCTCATGTTATAGGAAGGGTCTCAGGTTTGGTATAAGCATTGAGATATCACATCTCTGCTATCAGGAGTGGCTCAGGATTGGAATGGGAAGGAGTTGGATATCCCATCTCATGTTAAAGGACGGGTCTCTGGTTTGGTATTAGAATCATTGAGATATCACATCGCATGCTGTAGGAAGGGTCTAAGGATTGGAATGGGAAGGACTTGGATATCACATCTCATGCTATAGGTAATCTCTCAGGTTTGGTATAAGCATTGAGATATCACATCTCATGCTATAGGAAGGGTCTCAGGATTGGAATACGAAGGATTTGGATATCACATCTCATGCTATAGGAAGGGTCTCAGGTTTGGTATAAGCATGGAGATATCACTTCTCATGCTATAGGAAGGGTCTCAGGATTGGAATGGGAAGGTGTTGGATATCACATCTCATGCTATAGGAAGGGTCTCAGATTTGGTATAAGCATTGAGATATCACATCTCATGCTATAGGAAGGGTCTCAGGATTGGAATGGGAAGAAGTTGTATATGACATCTCAGGCCTTAGAAAGGGTCTCAGGTTTGGTATAAGCATTGAGATATCACATCTCTGCTATCGGAAGGGTCTCAGGATTGGAATGGGAAGGAGTTGGATATCCCATCTCATGTTATAGGAAGGGTCTCAGGTTTGGTATTAGAAGCATTGAGATATCACATCTCATGCTATAGGAAGGGTCTCAGGATTGGAATGGGAAGGACTTGGATGTCACATCTCATGCTATAGGGAGGGTCTCAAGTTTGATATTAGAAGCATTGAGATAACAAATCTCATGATATCGGAAGGGTCTCAGGATTGGAATGGGAAGGAGTTGGATATCACATCTCATGATAAAGGAAGGGTCTAAGGTTTGGAAGAGGAAGGATTTGGATATCACATCTCATGTTATAGGACGGGTCTCAGGTTTGGTATTAGAAGCATTGAGATATCAAGTCTCATGGTATAAGAAGGGTCTCAGAATTGGAATGGGAAGGAGTTTGATATCACATCTCATGCCATAGTATGGCTGTCAGATTTGGTAGAAGCATTGGGATATCACATCTCATGCTATCGGAAGGGTATCAGTATTGGATTTGGAAGGAGTTGGATATCCCATCTCATGCTATAGGAAGGGTCTCAGGTTAGAATGGGAAGGAGTTGGATATCACATTTCATGTTATAGGAAGGGTCTCAGGATTGGAATGGGAAGGACTTGGATATCATATCTCATGCTATAGGAAGGCTCTCAGGTTTGGAAGGGGAAGGAGTTGGATATCACATTTCATGTTAGTGGAAGGATCTCAGGTTTGGTATTAGAGGCCTTGAGATATCACATCTCATGCTATAGGAAGGGTCTCAGGATTGGAATGGGAAGGAGTTGGATATCACATCTCAAGCTATAGGAAGGGTCTCAGGTTTGGTATAAGCATTGAGATATCACATCTCATGCTATAGGAAGGGTCTCAGGATTGGAATGGGAAGAAGTTGGATATCACATCTCATGCTATAGGAAGGGTCTCAGGTTTGGTATAAGCATTGAGATATCACATCTCATGCTATAGGAAGGGTCTCAGGGTTGGAATGGGAAGGAGTTGTATATGACATCTCATGCCATAGGAAGGGTCTCAGGTTTGGTATAAGCATTGAGATATCACATCACATGCTATAGGAAGGGTCTCAGGATTGGAATGGGAAGGACTTGGATATCACATCTCATGCTATAGGCAGGGTCTCAGGTTTGGAAAGGGAAGGAGATGGATATAACATTTCATGTTAGAGGTAGGATCTCAGGTTTGGTATTAGAGGCATTGAGATATCACATCTCATGCTATCAGAAGGGTCTCAGGATTGGAATGGGAAGGAGTTGGATATCAAATTTCATGCTAAATGGAGGGTCTCAGGTTTGGAAGGGGAAGGATTTGGAAATCACATCTCATATTATAGGAAGGATCTCAGGTTTGGTATTAGAAGCATTGAGATATTACATCTCATGCTATCGGAAGGATCTCAGGTTTGGTATAAGAGGCATTGAGATATCACATCTCATGCTATCATAAGGGTCTCAGGATTGGAATGGGAAGGAGTTGGATATCACATCTCATGTTATAGGAAGGATCTCAGGTTTGGTATTAGAAGCATTGAGACATCACATCTCATGCTATAGGAAGGGTCTCAGGATTGGAATGGGAAGGAGTTGGATATCACATCTCATGCTATAGGAAGGGTCTCAGGTTTGGTATAAGCATTGAGATATCAGATCTCATGCTATAGGAAGGGTCTCAGGATTGGAATGGGAAGGATTTGGATATCACATCTTATGCTATAGGAAGGGTCTCAGGTTTGGTATAAGCATTGAGATATCACATCTCATGCTATAGGAAGGGTCTCAGGATTGGAATGGGAAGAAGTTGGATATCACATCTCATGCTATAGGAAGGGTCTCAGGTTTGGTATAAGCATTGAGATATCACATCTCATGCTATAGGAAGGGTCTCAGGGTTGGAATGGGAAGGAGTTGTATATGACATCTCATGCCATAGGAAGGGTGTCAGGTTTGGTATAAGCATTGAGATATCACATCACATGCTATAGGAAGGGTCTCAGGATTGGAATGGGAAGGACTTGGATATCACATCTCATGCTATAGGCAGGGTCTCAGGTTTGGAAAGGGAAGGAGATGGATATCACATTTCATGTTAGAGGTAGGATCTCAGGTTTGGTATTAGAGGCATTGAGATATCACATCTCATGCTATCAGAAGGGTCTCAGGATTGGAATGGGAAGGAGTTGGATATCACATTTCATGCTAAAGGGAGGGTCTCACGTTTGGAAGGGGAAGGATTTGGAAATCACATCTCATATTATAGGAAGGATCTCAGGTTTGGTATTAGAAGCATTGAGATATCACATCTCATGCTATCGGAAGGATCTCAGGTTTGGTATAAGAGGCATTGAGATATCACATCTCATGCTATCATAAGGGTCTCAGGATTGGAATGGGAAGGAGTTGGATATCACATCTCATGTTATAGGAAGGATCTCAGGTTTGGTATTAGAAGCATTGAGACATCACATCTCATGCTATAGGAAGGGTCTCAGGACTGGAATGGGAAGGAGTTGGATATCACATCTCATGCTATAGGAAGGGCCTCAGGTTTGGTATAAGCATTGAGATATCACATCACATGCTATAGGAAGGGTCTCAGGATTGGAATGGGAAGGACTTGGATATCACATCTCATGCTATAGGCAGGGTCTCAGGTTTGGTATAAGCATTGAGATATCACATCACATGCTATAGGAAGGGTCTCAGGATTGGAATGGGAAGGACTTGGATATCACATCTCATGCTATAGGCAGGGTCTCAGATTTGGTATAAGCATTGAGATATCACATCTCATGCTATAGGAAGGGTCTCAGGATTGGAATGGGAAGGAGTTGTCTATGACATCTCAGGCCATAGGAAGGGTCTCAGATTTGGTATAAGCATTGAGATATCACATCTCATGATATCGGAAGGGTCTCAGGATTGGAATGGGAAGGAGTTGGATATCACATCTCATGATAAAGGAAGGGTCTAAGGTTTGGAAGGGGGAGGATTTGGATATCACATCTCATGTTAGAGGTAGGATCTCAGGTTTGGTATTAGAGGCATTGAGATATCACATCTCATGCTATCAGAAGGGTCTCAGGATTGGAATGGGAAGGAGTTGGATATCACATTTCATGCTAAAGGGAGGGTCTCAGGTTTGGAAGGGGAAGGATTTGGAAATCACATCTCATATTATAGGAAGGATCTCAGGTTTGGTATTAGAAGCATTGAGATATCACATCTCATGCTATCGGAAGGATCTCAGGTTTGGTATAAGAGGCATTGAGATATCACATCTCATGCTATCATAAGGGTCTCAGGATTGGAATGGGAAGGAGTTGGATATCACATCTCATGTTATAGGAAGGATCTCAGGTTTGGTATTAGAAGCATTGAGACATCACATCTCATGCTATAGGAAGGGTCTCAGGACTGGAATGGGAAGGAGTTGGATATCACATCTCATGCTATAGGAAGGGGCTCAGGTTTGGTATAAGCATTGAGATATCACATCTCATGCTATAGGAAGGGTCTCAGGATTGGAATGGGAAGGATTTGGATATCACATCTTATGCTATAGGAAGGGTCTCAGGTTTGGTATAAGCATGGAGATATCACTTCTCATGCTATAGGAAGGGTCTCAGGATTGGAATGGGAAGGAGTTGGATATCACATCTCATGCTATAGGAAGGGTCTCAGATTTGGTATAAGCATTGAGATATCACATCTCATGCTATAGGAAGGGTCTCAGGATTGGAATGGGAAGGAGTTGTATATGACATCTCAGGCCATAGGAAGGGTCTCAGATTTGGTATAAGCATTGAGATATCACATCTCATGATATCGGAAGGGTCTCAGGATTGGAATGGGAAGGAGTTGGATATCACATCTCATGATAAAGGAAGGGTCTAAGGTTTGGAAGGGGGAGGATTTGGATATCACATCTCATGTTATAGGACGGGTCTCAGGTTTGGTATTAGAAGCATTGAGATATCAAGTCTCATGGTATAAGAAGGGTCTCAGGATTGGAATGGGAAGGAGTTTGATATCACATCTCATGCCATAGTATGGGTCTCAGGTTTGGTAGAAGCATTGGGATATCACATCTCATGCTATCGGAAGGGTATCAGTATTGGATTTGGAAGGAGTTGGATATCCCATCTCATGCTATAGGAAGGGTCTCAGGTTGGAATGGGAAGGAGTTGGATATCACATTTCATGTTATAGGAAGGGTCTCAGGATTGGAATGGGAAGGACTTGGATATCATATCTCATGCTATAGGAAGGCTCTCAGGTTTGGAAGGGGAAGGAGTTGGATATCACATTTCATGTTAGAGGAAGGATCTCAGGTTTGGTATTAGAGGCCTTGAGATATCACATCTCATGCTATAGGAAGGGTCTCTGGATTGGAATGGGAAGGAGTTCGATATCACATCTCAAGCTATAGGAAGGGTCTCAGGTTTGGTATAAGCATTGAGATATCACATCTCATGCTATAGGAAGGGTCTCAGGATTGGAATGGGAAGAAGTTGGATATCACATCTCATGCTATAGGAAGGGTCTCAGGATTGGAATGGGAAGGAGTTGTATATGCCATCTCATGCCATAGGAAGGGTCTCAGGTTTGGTATAAGCATTGAGATATCACATCACATGCTATAGGAAGGGTCTCAGGATTGGAATGGGAAGGACTTGGATATCACATATCATGCTATAGGCAGGGTCTCAGGTTTGGAAAGGGAAGGAGATGGATATCACATTTCATGTTAGAGGTAGGATCTCAGGTTTGGTATTAGAGGCATTGAGATATCACATCTCATGCTATCAGAAGGGTCTCAGTATTGGAATGGGAAGGAGTTGGATATCACATCTCATGCTAAAGGGAGGGTCTCAGGTTTGGAAGGGGAAGGATTTGGAAATCACATCTCATATTATAGGAAGGATCTCAGGTTTGGTATTAGAAGCATTGAGATATCACATCTCATGCTATCGGAAGGATCTCAGGTTTGGTATAAGAGGCATTGAGATATCACATCTCATGCTATCATAAGGGTCTCAGGATTGGAATGGGAAGGAGTTGGATATCACATCTCATGTTATAGGAAGGATCTCAGGTTTGGTATTGGAAGCATTGAGACATCACATCTCATGCTATAGGAAGGGTCTCAGGATTGGAATGGGAAGGAGTTGTATATGACATCTCAGGGCATAGGAAGGGTCTCAGGTTTGATATAAGCATTGAGATATCACATCTCTGCTATCGGAAGGGTCTCAGGATTGGAATGGGAAGGAGTTGGATATCCCATCTGAGTTGGATATCCCATCTCATGTTATAGGAAGGGTCTCAGGTTTGGTATTAGAAGCATTGAGATATCACATCTCATGCTATAGGAAGGGTCTCAGGATTGGAATGGGGAGGACTTGGCTGTCACATCTCCTGCTATAGGGAGGGTCTCAAGTTTGATATTAGAAGCATTGAGATAACAAATGTCATGATATCGGAAGGGTCTCAGGATTGGAATGGGAAGGAGTTGGATATCACATCTCATGATAAAGGAAGGGTCTAAGGTTTGGAAGGGGAAGGATTTGGATATCACATCTCATGTTATAGGACGGGTCTCAGGTTTGGTATTAGAAGCATTGAGATATCAAGTCTCATGGTATAGGAAGGGTCTCAGAATTGGAATGGGAAGAAGTTGGATATCACATCTCAAGCTATAGGAAGGGTCTCAGGATTGGAATGGGAAGGAGTTGGATATCACATTTCATGCTAAAGGGAGGGTCTCAGGTTTGGAAGGGGAAGGATTTGGAAATCACATCTCATATTATAGGAAGGATCTCAGGTTTGGTATTAGAAGCATTGAGATATCACATCTCATGCTATCGGAAGGATCTCAGGTTTGGTATAAGAGGCATTGAGATATCACATCTCATGCTATCATAAGGGTCTCAGGATTGGAATGGGAAGGAGTTGGATATCACATCTCATGTTATAGGAAGGATCTCAGGTTTGGTATTAGAAGCATTGAGACATCACATCTCATGCTATAGGAAGGGTCTCAGGACTGGAATGGGAAGGAGTTGGATATCACATCTCATGCTATAGGAAGGGCCTCAGGTTTGGTATAAGCATTGAGATATCACATCTCATGCTATAGGAAGGGTCTCAGGATTGGAATGGGAAGGATTTGGATATCACATCTTATGCTATAGGAAGGGTCTCAGGTTTGGTATAAGCATGGAGATATCACTTCTCATGCTATAGGAAGGGTCTCAGGATTGGAATGGGAAGGAGTTGGATATCACATCTCATGCTATAGGAAGGGTCTCAGATTTGGTATAAGCATTGAGATATCACATCTCATGCTATAGGAAGGGTCTCAGGATTGGAATGGGAAGGAGTTGTATATGACATCTCAGGCCATAGGAAGGGTCTCAGATTTGGTATAAGCATTGAGATATCACATCTCATGATATCGGAAGGGTCTCAGGATTGGAATGGGAAGGAGTTGGATATCACATCTCATGATAAAGGAAGGGTCTAAGGTTTGGAAGGGGGAGGATTTGGATATCACATCTCATGTTATAGGACGGGTCTCAGGTTTGGTATTAGAAGCATTGAGATATCAAGTCTCATGGTATAAGAAGGGTCTCAGGATTGGAATGGGAAGGAGTTTGATATCACATCTCATGCCATAGTATGGGTCTCAGGTTTGGTAGAAGCATTGGGATATCACATCTCATGCTATCGGAAGGGTATCAGTATTGGATTTGGAAGGAGTTGGATATCCCATCTCATGCTATAGGAAGGGTCTCAGGTTGGAATGGGAAGGAGTTGGATATCACATTTCATGTTATAGGAAGGGTCTCAGGATTGGAATGGGAAGGACTTGGATATCATATCTCATGCTATAGGAAGGCTCTCAGGTTTGGAAGGGGAAGGAGTTGGATATCACATTTCATGTTAGAGGAAGGATCTCAGGTTTGGTATTAGAGGCCTTGAGATATCACATCTCATGCTATAGGAAGGGTCTCTGGATTGGAATGGGAAGGAGTTCGATATCACATCTCAAGCTATAGGAAGGGTCTCAGGTTTGGTATAAGCATTGAGATATCACATCTCATGCTATAGGAAGGGTCTCAGGATTGGAATGGGAAGAAGTTGGATATCACATCTCATGCTATAGGAAGGGTCTCAGGATTGGAATGGGAAGGAGTTGTATATGCCATCTCATGCCATAGGAAGGGTCTCAGGTTTGGTATAAGCATTGAGATATCACATCACATGCTATAGGAAGGGTCTCAGGATTGGAATGGGAAGGACTTGGATATCACATATCATGCTATAGGCAGGGTCTCAGGTTTGGAAAGGGAAGGAGATGGATATCACATTTCATGTTAGAGGTAGGATCTCAGGTTTGGTATTAGAGGCATTGAGATATCACATCTCATGCTATCAGAAGGGTCTCAGTATTGGAATGGGAAGGAGTTGGATATCACATCTCATGCTAAAGGGAGGGTCTCAGGTTTGGAAGGGGAAGGATTTGGAAATCACATCTCATATTATAGGAAGGATCTCAGGTTTGGTATTAGAAGCATTGAGATATCACATCTCATGCTATCGGAAGGATCTCAGGTTTGGTATAAGAGGCATTGAGATATCACATCTCATGCTATCATAAGGGTCTCAGGATTGGAATGGGAAGGAGTTGGATATCACATCTCATGTTATAGGAAGGATCTCAGGTTTGGTATTGGAAGCATTGAGACATCACATCTCATGCTATAGGAAGGGTCTCAGGATTGGAATGGGAAGGAGTTGTATATGACATCTCAGGGCATAGGAAGGGTCTCAGGTTTGATATAAGCATTGAGATATCACATCTCTGCTATCGGAAGGGTCTCAGGATTGGAATGGGAAGGAGTTGGATATCCCATCTGAGTTGGATATCCCATCTCATGTTATAGGAAGGGTCTCAGGTTTGGTATTAAAAGCATTGAGATATCACATCTCATGCTATAGGAAGGGTCTCAGGATTGGAATGGGGAGGACTTGGCTGTCACATCTCCTGCTATAGGGAGGGTCTCAAGTTTGATATTAGAAGCATTGAGATAACAAATGTCATGATATCGGAAGGGTCTCAGGATTGGAATGGGAAGGAGTTGGATATCACATCTCATGATAAAGGAAGGGTCTAAGGTTTGGAAGGGGAAGGATTTGGATATCACATCTCATGTTATAGGACGGGTCTCAGGTTTGGTATTAGAAGCATTGAGATATCAAGTCTCATGGTATAGGAAGGGTCTCAGAATTGGAATGGGAAGAAGTTGGATATCACATCTCAAGCTATAGGAAGGGTCTCAGGATTGGAATGGGAAGGAGTTGGATATCACATTTCATGCTAAAGGGAGGGTCTCAGGTTTGGAAGGGGAAGGATTTGGAAATCACATCTCATATTATAGGAAGGATCTCAGGTTTGGTATTAGAAGCATTGAGATATCACATCTCATGCTATCGGAAGGATCTCAGGTTTGGTATAAGAGGCATTGAGATATCACATCTCATGCTATCATAAGGGTCTCAGGATTGGAATGGGAAGGAGTTGGATATCACATCTCATGTTATAGGAAGGATCTCAGGTTTGGTATTAGAAGCATTGAGACATCACATCTCATGCTATAGGAAGGGTCTCAGGACTGGAATGGGAAGGAGTTGGATATCACATCTCATGCTATAGGAAGGGCCTCAGGTTTGGTATAAGCATTGAGATATCACATCTCATGCTATAGGAAGGGTCTCAGGATTGGAATGGGAAGGATTTGGATATCACATCTTATGCTATAGGAAGGGTCTCAGGTTTGGTATAAGCATGGAGATATCACTTCTCATGCTATAGGAAGGGTCTCAGGATTGGAATGGGAAGGAGTTGGATATCACATCTCATGCTATAGGAAGGGTCTCAGATTTGGTATAAGCATTGAGATATCACATCTCATGCTATAGGAAGGGTCTCAGGATTGGAATGGGAAGGAGTTGTATATGACATCTCAGGCCATAGGAAGGGTCTCAGATTTGGTATAAGCATTGAGATATCACATCTCATGATATCGGAAGGGTCTCAGGATTGGAATGGGAAGGAGTTGGATATCACATCTCATGATAAAGGAAGGGTCTAAGGTTTGGAAGGGGGAGGATTTGGATATCACATCTCATGTTATAGGACGGGTCTCAGGTTTGGTATTAGAAGCATTGAGATATCAAGTCTCATGGTATAAGAAGGGTCTCAGGATTGGAATGGGAAGGAGTTTGATATCACATCTCATGCCATAGTATGGGTCTCAGGTTTGGTAGAAGCATTGGGATATCACATCTCATGCTATCGGAAGGGTATCAGTATTGGATTTGGAAGGAGTTGGATATCCCATCTCATGCTATAGGAAGGGTCTCAGGTTGGAATGGGAAGGAGTTGGATATCACATTTCATGTTATAGGAAGGGTCTCAGGATTGGAATGGGAAGGACTTGGATTTCATATCTCATGCTATAGGAAGGCTCTCAGGTTTGGAAGGGGAAGGAGTTGGATATCACATTTCATGTTAGAGGAAGGATCTCAGGTTTGGTATTAGAGGCCTTGAGATATCACATCTCATGCTATAGGAAGGGTCTCTGGATTGGAATGGGAAGGAGTTCGATATCACATCTCAAGCTATAGGAAGGGTCTCAGGTTTGGTATAAGCATTGAGATATCACATCTCATGCTATAGGAAGGGTCTCAGGATTGGAATGGGAAGAAGTTGGATATCACATCTCATGCTATAGGAAGGGTCTCAGGATTGGAATGGGAAGGAGTTGTATATGCCATCTCATGCCATAGGAAGGGTCTCAGGTTTGGTATAAGCATTGAGATATCACATCACATGCTATAGGAAGGGTCTCAGGATTGGAATGGGAAGGACTTGGATATCACATATCATGCTATAGGCAGGGTCTCAGGTTTGGAAAGGGAAGGAGATGGATATCACATTTCATGTTAGAGGTAGGATCTCAGGTTTGGTATTAGAGGCATTGAGATATCACATCTCATGCTATCAGAAGGGTCTCAGTATTGGAATGGGAAGGAGTTGGATATCACATCTCATGCTAAAGGGAGGGTCTCAGGTTTGGAAGGGGAAGGATTTGGAAATCACATCTCATATTATAGGAAGGATCTCAGGTTTGGTATTAGAAGCATTGAGATATCACATCTCATGCTATCGGAAGGATCTCAGGTTTGGTATAAGAGGCATTGAGATATCACATCTCATGCTATCATAAGGGTCTCAGGATTGGAATGGGAAGGAGTTGGATATCACATCTCATGTTATAGGAAGGATCTCAGGTTTGGTATTGGAAGCATTGAGACATCACATCTCATGCTATAGGAAGGGTCTCAGGATTGGAATGGGAAGGAGTTGTATATGACATCTCAGGGCATAGGAAGGGTCTCAGGTTTGATATAAGCATTGAGATATCACATCTCTGCTATCGGAAGGGTCTCAGGATTGGAATGGGAAGGAGTTGGATATCCCATCTGAGTTGGATATCCCATCTCATGTTATAGGAAGGGTCTCAGGTTTGGTATTAGAAGCATTGAGATATCACATCTCATGCTATAGGAAGGGTCTCAGGATTGGAATGGGGAGGACTTGGCTGTCACATCTCCTGCTATAGGGAGGGTCTCAAGTTTGATATTAGAAGCATTGAGATAACAAATGTCATGATATCGGAAGGGTCTCAGGATTGGAATGGGAAGGAGTTGGATATCACATCTCATGATAAAGGAAGGGTCTAAGGTTTGGAAGGGGAAGGATTTGGATATCACATCTCATGTTATAGGACGGGTCTCAGGTTTGGTATTAGAAGCATTGAGATATCAAGTCTCATGGTATAAGAAGGGTCTCAGAATTGGAATGGGAAGAAGTTGGATATCACATCTCAAGCTATAGGAAGGGTCTCAGGATTGGAATGGGAAGGAGTTTGATATCACATCTCATGCCATAGTATGGGTCTCAGATTTGGTAGAAGCATTGGGATATCACATCTCATGCTATCGGAATGGTATCAGTATTGGATTTGGAAGGAGTTGGATATCCCATCTCATGCTATAGGAAAGATCTCAGGTTGGAATGGGATGGAGTTGGATATCACATTTCATGTTATAGGAAGGGTCTCAGGATTGGAATGGGAAGGACTTGGATATCATATCTCATGCTATAGGAAGGCTCTCAGGTTTGGAAGGGGAAGGAGTTGGATATCACATTTCATGTTAGAGGAAGGATCTCAGGTTTGGTATTAGAGGCCTTGAGATATCACATCTCATGCTATAGGAAGGGTCTCAGGATTGGAATGGGAAGGAGTTGGATATCACATCTCAAGCTATAGGAAGGGTCTCAGGTTTGGTATAAGCATTGAGATATCACATCTCATGCTATAGGAAGGGTCTCAGGATTGGAATGGGAAGGAGTTGGATATCACATCTCATGTTATAGGAAAGATCTCAGGTTTGGTATTAGAAGCATTGAGACATCACATTTCATGTTATAGGAAGGGTCTCAGGATTGGAATGGGAAGAAGTTGGATATCACATCTCATGCTATAAGAAGGGTCTCAGGTTTGGAAGGGGAAGGAGTTGGATATCCAATCTCATGTTATAGGACTGGTCTCAGGTTTGGTATTAGAAGCATTGAGATATCACATCGCATGCTGTAGGAAGGTTCTCAGGTTTGGAATGGGGAGGAATTGGATATCACATCTCATGTCATAGGAATGATCTCAGGTTTGGTATTAGAAGCATTGAGATATCACATCTCATGCTATTGGAATGGTCTCAGGGTTGGAATGGGAAGGAGCTGGATATTACATTCTTGCTATAGGAAGGGTCTCATGTTTGGAATGGGAAGGAGTTGGATATCACATATGCTATAGGAAGGGTCTCAGGTTTGGTATAAGCATTGAGATATCACATCTCATGCTATAGGAAGGGTCTCAGGGTTGGAATGGGAAGGAGTTGTATATGACATCTCATGCCATAGGAAGGGTGTCAGGTTTGGTATAAGCATTGAGATATCACATCACATGCTATAGGAAGGGTCTCAGGATTGGAATGGGAAGGACTTGGATATCACATCTCATGCTATAGGCAGGGTCTCAGGTTTGGAAAGGGAAGGAGATGGATATCACATTTCATGTTAGAGGTAGGATCTCAGGTTTGGTATTAGAGGCATTGAGATATCACATCTCATGCTATCAGAAGGGTCTCAGGATTGGAATAGGAAGGAGTTGGATATCACATTTCATGCTAAAGGGAGGGTCTCAGGTTTGGAAGGGGAAGGATTTGGAAATCACATCTCATATTATAGGAAGGATCTCAGGTTTGGTATTAGAAGCATTGAGATATCACATCTCATGCTATCGGAAGGATCTCAGGTTTGGTATAAGAGGCATTGAGATATCACATCTCATGCTATCATAAGGGTCTCAGGATTGGAATGGGAAGGAGTTGGATATCACATCTCAAGCTATAGGAAGGGTCTCAGGTTTGGTATAAGCATTGAGATATCACATCTCATGCTATAGGAAGGGTCTCAGGATTGGAATGGGAAGAAGTTGGATATCACATCTCATGCTATAAGAAGGGTCTCAGGTTTGGAAGGGGAAGGAGTTGGATATCCAATCTCATGTTATAGGACTGGTCTCAGGTTTGGTATTAGAAGCATTGAGATATCACATCGCATGCTGTAGGAAGGTTCTCAGGTTTGGAATGGGGAGGAATTGGATATCACATCTCATGTCATAGGAAGGATCTCAGGTTTGGTATTAGAAGCATTGAGATATCACATCTCATGCTATTGGAATGGTCTCAGGGTTGGAATGGGAAGGAGTTGGATATTACATTCTTGCTATAGGAAGGGTCTCATGTTTGGAATGGGAAGGAGTTGGATATCACATATGCTATAGGAAGGGTCTCAGGTTTGGAACGGGAAGGAGTTGGATATCCGATCTCATGTTATAGGAAGGGTCTCAGGTTTGGTATAAGCATTGAGATATCACATCTCTGCTATCAGAAGTGTCTCAGGATTGGAATGGGAAGGAGTTGGATATCCCATCTCATGTTATAGGACGGGTCTCAGGTTTGTTATTAGAATCATTGAGATATCATATTACACGCTGCAGGAAGGGTCTAAGGATTGGAATGGGAAAGACTTGGATATCACATCTCATGCTATAGATAGGCTCTCAGATTTGGAAAGGGAAGGAGTTGGATATCACATTTCATGTTAGAGGAAGGATCTCAGGTTTGGTATTAGAGGCATTGAGATATCACATCTCATGCTATAGGAAGCGTCTCAGGATTGGAATGGGAAGGAGTTGGGTATCACATCTCATGCTATAGGAAGGGTCTCAGGATTGGTATAAGTATTGAGATATAACATCTCATGCTATAGGAAGGGTCTCAGGATTGGAATGGAAGGAGTTGGATATCACATCTCATGTTATAGGAAGGATCTCAGGTTTGGTATTAGAAGCATTGAGACATCACATCTCATGCTATAGGAAGGGTCTCAGGATTGGAATGGGAAGGAGTTGGATATCACATCTCATGCTATAGGAAGGGTCTCAGGTTTGGTATAAGCATTGAGATATCACATCTCATGCTATAGGAAGGGTCTCAGGATTGGAATGGGAAGGAGTTGTATATGACATCTCATGCCGTAGGAAGGGTCTCAGGTTTCGTATAAGCATTGAGATATCACATCTCTGCTATCGGAAGGGTCTCAGGATTGGAATGGGAAGGAGTTGGATATCCCATCTCATGTTATAGGAAGAGTCTCAGGTTTGGTATTAGAAGCATTGGATATCACATATCATGCTATAGGAAGTGTCTCAGGATTGGAATGGGAAGGACTTGGATATCACATCTCATGCTATAGGGAGGGTCTCAAGTTTGATATTAGAAGCATTGAGATATCACATCTCATGCTATAGGAAGGGTCTCAGGATTGGAATGGGAAGGAGTTGGATATCACATCTCATGCTATAGGAAGGGTCTCAGGTTTGGTATAAGCAGTGAGATATCACATCTCATGCTATAGGAAGGGGCTCAGGATTGGAATGGGAAGGAGTTGGATATCACATCTCATGTTATAGGAAGGATCTCAGGTTTGGTATAAGCATTGAGATATCACATCTCTGCTATCGGAAGGGTCTCAGGATTGGAATGGGAAGGAGTTGGATATCACATCTCATGCTATAGGAAGGGTCTCAGGTTTGGAACGGGAAGGAGTTGGATATCATATCTCATGTTATAGGAAGAGTCTCAGGTTTGGTATAAGCATTGAGATATCACATCTCTGCTATCGGAGGTGTCTCAGGATTGGGATGGGAAGGAGTTGGATATCACATCTCATGCTATAGGAAGGGTATCAGGTTTGGAACGGGAAGGAGTTGGATATCCCATCTCATGTTATAGGACGGGTCTCAGGTTTGGTATTAGAAGCATTGAGATATCACATCGCATGCTGTAGGAAGGATCTCAGGTTTGGAATGGGAAGGAATTGGATATCACATCTCATGTCATAGGAAGTATCTCAGGTTTGGTATTAGAAGCATTGAGATATCACATCTCATGCTATAGGAATGGTCTCAGGATTGGAATGGGTAGGAGTTGGATATTACATTCTTGCTATAGGAAGGGTCTCATGTTTGGAATGGGAAGGAGTTGGATATCACATATGCTATAGGAAGGGTCTCAGGTTTGGAACGGGAAGGAGTTGGATATCACATCTCATGCTATAGGTAGGCTCTCAGGTTTGGTATAAGCATTGAGATATCACATCTCATGCTATAGGAAGGGTCTCAGGATTGGAATGGGAAGGATTTGGATATCACATCTCATGCTATAGGAAGGATCTCAGGTTTGGTATAAGCATGGAGGTATCACTTCTCATGCTATAGGAAGTGTCTCAGGATTGGAATGGGAAGGAGTTGGATATCACATTTCATGTTATAGGAAGGATCTCAGGTTTGGTATTAGAAGCATTGAGACATCACATCTCATGCTATAGGAAGGGTCTCAGGATTGGAATGGGAAGTAGTTGGATATCACATCTCATGCTAAAGGGAGGGTCTCAGGTTTGGAAGGGGAAGGATCTGGATATTACATCTCGTGTTATAGGAATGATCTCAGGTTTGGTATTAGAAGCATTCAGATATCACATCTCATGCTATCGGAAGGATCTCAGGTTTGGTATTAGAAGCATTGAGATATCAAATCTCATGCTATAGGAAGGGTCGCAGGATTGGAATGGGAAGGAGTTCGATATCACATCTCATGCTATGGGAAGGGTCTCAGGATTGGAATGGGAAGGAGTTTTATATGACATCTCATGCCATAGGAAGGATCTCAGGTTTGGTATTAGAAGCATTGAGACATAACATCTCATGTTATAGGAAGGGTCTCAGGATTGGAATGGGAAGGAGTTGGATATCACATCTCATGCTATAGGAAGGGTCTCAGGTTTGGTATAAGTATTGAGATATCACATCTCATGCTATAGGAAGGGTCTCAGGATTGGAATGGGAAGGAGTTGTAGATGACATCTCATGCCACAGGAAGGGTCTCAGGTTTGGTATAAGCATTGAGATATCACATCTCTGCTATCGGAAGGGTCTCAGGATTGGAATGGGAAGGAGTTGGATATCCCATCTTACGTTATAGGAAGGGTCTCAGGTTTGGTATTAGAAGCATTGAGATATCACATCTCATGCTATAGGAAGGGTCTCAGGATTGGAATGGGAAGGACTTGGATATCACATCTCATTCTATAGGGAGGGTCTCACGTTTGGAAAGGGAAGGAGTTGGATATCACATTTCATGTTAGATGTAGGATCTCAGGTTTGGTATTAGAGGCATTGAGATATCACATCTCATGCTATCAGAAGGGTCTCAGGATTGGAATGGGAAGGATTTGGATATCACATCTCATGTTATAGGAAGGATCTCAGGTTTGGTATTAGAAGCATTGAGATATCACATCTCATGCTATCGGAAGGATCTCAGGTTTGGTATTAGAGGCATTGAGATATCACATCTCATGCTAAAGGGAGGGTCTCAGATTTGGAAGGGGAAGGATTTGGATATCACATCTCTTGTTATAGGAAGGATCACAGGTTTGGTATTAGAAGCATTGAGATATAACATCTCATGCTATGGGAAGGGTCTCAGGATTGGAATGGGAAGGAGTTGGATATCGCATCTCATGCTATAGGAAGGGTCTCAGGTTTGGAACGGGAAGGAGTTAGATATCACATCTCATGTTATAGTAAGAGTCTCAGGTTTGGTATAAGCATTGAGATTTCACATCTCTGCTATCGGAGGTGTCTCAGGATTGGGATGGGAAGGAATTGGATATCACATCTCATGCTATAGGAAGGGTATCAGGTTTGGAACGGGAAGGAGTTGGATATCCCATCTCATGTTATAGGACAGGTCTCAGTTTTGATATTAGAAGCATTGAGATATCACATCACATGCTGTAGGAAGGGTCTCAGGTTTGGAATGAGAAGGATTTAGATATCACATCTCATGTCATAGGAAGGATCTCAGGTTTGGTATAAGCATTGAGATATCACATCTCTGCTATTGGAAAGGTCTCAAGATTGGAATGGGAAGGACTTGGATATCACAATTCATGTTATAGGAAGGGTCTCAGGTTTGGTATTAGAAGCATTGAGATATGACATCTCATGCTATAGAAAGGGTCTCAGGATTGGAATGGGAAGGACTTGGATATCACATCTCATGTTATAGGAAGGGTCTCAGGTTTGGTATTAGAAGCATTGAGATATCACATCTCATGCTATAGGAAGTGTCTCAGGAGTGGAATGGGAAGGAGTTGGATATCACATTGATATCTCAATGCTTCTAATACCAAACCTGAGACCAGTCCAATAACATGAGATGTGATATCCAACTCCTTCCCATTCCAATCCTGAGACACTTCCTATAGCATGAGATGTGATATCCAAGTCCTTCCCATTCCAATCCTGAGACACTTCCTATAGCATGAGATGTGATATCTCAATGCTTCTAATACCAAACCTGAGATTCTTCCTATAACATGAGATGGGATATCCAACTCCTTCCCATTCCAATCCTGAGACCCTTCCAAAAGCAGAGATGTGATATCTCAATGCTTATACCAAACCTGAGACCCTTCCTATGGCATGAGATGTCATATACATATCCTTCCCATTCCAATCCTGAGACCCTTCCTATAGCATGAGATGTGATATCTCAATGCTTATACCAAACCTGAAACCCTTCCTATAGCATGAGATGTGATATCCAACTCCTTCCCATTCCAATCCTGAGACCCTTCCTATAGCATGAGATGTGATATCTCAATGCCTCTAATACCAAACCTGAGATCCTTCCTCTAACATGAAATGTGATATCCAACACCTTCCCTTTCCAAACCTGATAGCCTACCTATAGCTTGAGATGTGATATCCAAGTCCTTCCCATTCCAATCCTTAGACCCTTCCTACAGCATGCATTATGATATCTCAATGCTTATACCAAACCTGAGACCCTTCCTATAACATGAGATGTGATATCCAACTCCTTCCAAATCCAATCCTGATACCCTTCCGATAGCATGAGATGTGATATCCCAATGCTTCTACCAAACCTGAGACCCATACTATGGCATGAGATGTGATATCAAACTCCTTCCCATTCCAATCCTGAGACCCTTCCTATAGCTTGAGATGTGATATCCAACTCCTTCCCATTCCAATTCTGAGACCCTTCCTATACCATGAGACTTGATATCTCAATGCTTCTAATACCAAACCTGAGACCCGTCCTATAACATGAGATGTGATATCCAAATCCTTCCCCTTCCAAACCTTAGACCCTCCCTTTATCATGAGATGTGATATCCAACTCCTTCCCATTCCAATCCTGAGACCCTTCCGATATCATGAGATGTGATATCTCAATGCTTCTAATATCAAACTTGAGACCCTCCCTATAGCATGAGATGTGATATCCAAGTCCCTCCCATTCCAATCCTGAGACCCTTCCTATAACATGAGATGGGAATATCCAACTCCTTCCCATTCCAATCCTGAGACCCTTCCGATAACAGAGATGTGATATCTCAATGCTTATACCAAACCTGAGATCCTTCCTATAACATGAGATGTAATATCCAACTTCTTCCCATTCCAATCCTGAGACACTTCCTATAGCATGAGATGTGATATCTCACTGCTTATACCAAACCTGAGACCCTTCCTATAGCATGAGATGTGATATCCAACTCCTTCCCATTCCAATCCTGAGACCCTTCCTATAGCATGAGATGAGATATCTCAATGCTTCTAATACCCAACCTGAGACTCTTCCTATAACATGAGATGGGATATCCAACTCCTTCCCATTCCAATCCTGAGACCCTTCCGATAGTAGAGATGTGATATCTCACTGCTTATACCAAACCTGAGACCCTACCTATAGCATGAGATGTGATATCCAACTCCTTCCCATTCCAATCCTGAGACCCTTCCTATAGCATGAGATGTGATATCTCAATGCTTATACCAAACCTGAGACCCTTCATATAGCATGAGATGTGAAATCCAACTCCTTCCCATTACAATCCTGAGACCCTTCCTATAGCATGAGATGTGATATCTCAATGCTTCTAATATCAAACTTGAGACCCTCCCTATAGCATGAGATGTGATATCCAAGTCCTTCCCATTCCAATCCTGAGACACTTCCTATAGCATGAGATGTGATATCTCAATGCTTCTAATACCAAACCTGAGACTCTTCCTATAACATGAGATGGGATATCCAACTCCTTCCCATTCCAATCCTGAGACCCTTCCAAAAGCAGAGATGTGATATCTCAATGCTTATACCAAACCTGAGACCCTTCCTATGGCATGAGATGTCATATACATATCCTTCCCATTCCAATCCTGAGACCCTTCCTATAGCATGAGATGTGATATCTCAATGCTTATACCAAACCTGAGACCCTTCCTATAGCATGAGATGTGATATCCAAGTCCTTCCCATTCCAATCCTTAGACCCTTCCTATAGCATGCAATATAATATCTCAATGAATCTAATAACAAACCTGAGACCCGTCCTATAACATGAGATGGGATATCCAACTCCTTCCCATTCCAATCCTGAGACCCTTCCGATAGCAGAGATGTGATATCTCAATGCTTATACCAAACCTGAGACCCTTCCTACGGCATGAGATGTCATATACAACTCCTTCCCATTCCAATCCTGAGACCCTTCCCATAGCATGAGATGTGATATCTCAATGCTTATACCAAACCTGAGACCCTTCATATAGCATGAGATGTGATATCCAACTCCTTCCCATTACAATCCTGAGTCCCTTCCTATAGCATGAGATGTGATGTCTCAATGCTTCTAATACCAAACCTGAGATCCTTCCTATAACATGAGATGTGATATCCAACTCCTTCCATTCCAATCCTGAGACCCTTCCTATAGCATGAGATGTGATATCTCAATGCTTCTAATATCAAACTTGAGACCCTCCCTATAGCATGAGATGTGATATCCAACTCCTTCCCATTCCAATCCTGAGACCCTTCCTATAGCATGAGATGTGATATCTCAATGCTTATACCAAACCTGAGACCCTTCATATAGCATGAGATGTGAAATCCAACTCCTTCCCATTACAATCCTGAGACCCTTCCTATAGCATGAGATGTGATATCTCAATGCTTCTAATATCAAACTTGAGACCCTCCCTATAGCATGAGATGTGATATCCAAGTCCTTCCCATTCCAATCCTGAGACACTTTCTATAGCATGAGATGTGATATCTCAATGCTTCTAATACCAAACCTGAGACTCTTCCTATAACATGAGATGGGATATCCAACTCCTTCCCATTCCAATCCTGAGACCCTTCCAAAAGCAGAGATGTGATATCTCAATGCTTATACCAAACCTGAGACCCTTCCTATGGCATGAGATGTCATATACATATCCTTCCCATTCCAATCCTGAGACCCTTCCTATAGCATGAGATGTGATATCTCAATGCTTATACCAAACCTGAGACCCTTCCTATAGCATGAGATGTGATATCCAAGTCCTTCCCATTCCAATCCTTAGACCCTTCCTATAGCATGCAATATAATATCTCAATGAATCTAATAACAAACCTGAGACCCGTCCTATAACATGAGATGGGATATCCAACTCCTTCCCATTCCAATCCTGAGACCCTTCCGATAGCAGAGATGTGATATCTCAATGCTTATACCAAACCTGAGACCCTTCCTACGGCATGAGATGTCATATACAACTCCTTCCCATTCCAATCCTGAGACCCTTCCCATAGCATGAGATGTGATATCTCAATGCTTATACCAAACCTGAGACCCTTCATATAGCATGAGATGTGATATCCAACTCCTTCCCATTACAATCCTGAGTCCCTTCCTATAGCATGAGATGTGATGTCTCAATGCTTCTAATACCAAACCTGAGATCCTTCCTATAACATGAGATGTGATATCCAACTCCTTCCATTCCAATCCTGAGACCCTTCCTATAGCATGAGATGTGATATCTCAATGCTTCTAATATCAAACTTGAGACCCTCCCTATAGCATGAGATGTGATATCCAATTCCTTCCCATTCCAATCCTGAGACACTTCCTATAGCATGAGATGTGATATCTCAATGCTTCTAATACCAAACCTGAGACTCTTCCTATAACATGAGATGGGATATCCAACTCCTTCCCATTCCAATCCTGAGACCCTTCCAAAAGCAGAGATGTGATATCTCAATGCTTATACCAAACCTGAGACCCTTCTTATGTCATGAGATGTCATATACGTATCCTTCCCATTCCAATCCTGAGACCCTTCCTATAGCATGAGATGTGATATCCCAATGCTTATACCAAACCTGAGACCCTTCCTATAGCATGAGATGTGATATCCAACTCCTTCCCATTCCAATCCTGAGACCCTTCCTATAGCATGAGATGTGATATCTCAATGCCTCTAATACCAAACCTGAGATCCTTTCTCTAACATGAAATGTGATATCCAACTCCCAACTCCTTCCCTTTCCAAACCTGAGAGCCTACCTATAGCATGAGATGTGATATCCAAGTCCTTCCCATTCCAATCCTTAGACCCTCCCTATAGCATGCAATATGATATTCAATGATTCTAATAACAAACCTGAGACCCGTCCTATAACATGAAATGGGATATCCAACTCCTTCCCGTTCCAATCCTGAGACACTTCCGATAGCAGAGATGTGATATCTCAATGCTTATACCAAACCTGAGACCCTTCCTATAACATGAGATGTGATATCCAACTCCTTCCCATTCCAAACCTGAGACCCTTCCTATAGCATATGTGATATCCAACTCCTTCCAATTCCAAACATGAGACCCTTCCCATAGCAAGAATGTAATATCCAACTCCTTCCCATTCCAATCCTGAGACCATTCCTATAGCATGAGATGTGATATCTCAATGCTTCTAATACCAAACCTGAGATCCTTCCTATGACATGAGATGTGATATCCAATTCCTTCCCATTCCAAACCTGAGACCCTTCATACAGCATGCGATGTGATATCTGAATGCTTCTAATACCAAACCTGAGACCAGTCCTATAACATGAGATGGGATATCCAACTCCTTCCGTTCCGATCCTGAGACACTTCCGATTGCAGAGATGTGATATCTCAATGCTTATACCAAACCTGAGACTCTTCCTAAAACATGAGATGTGATATCCAACTCCTTCCCGTTCCAAACCTGAGACCCTTCCTATAGCATGAGATGTGATATCCAACTCCTTCCCATTCCAATCCTGAGACCCTTCCGATAGCATGAGATGTGATATCTCAATGCCTCTAATACCAAACCTGAGATCCTTCCTTTAACATGTGATGTGATATTCAATTCCTTCCCCTTCCAAACCTGAGTCCCTCCCTTTAGCATGAGATGTGATATCCAACTCCTTCCCATTCCAATCCTGAGACCCTTATGATAGCATGAGATGTGATATCTCAATGCCTCTAATACCAAACCTGAGATACTTCCGATAGCATGAGATGTGATATCTCAATGCTTCTAATACCAAACCTGAGATACTTCCTATAACATGAAATGTGATATCCAACTCCTTCCCATTCCAATCCTGAGACCCTTCTGATAGCATGAGATGTGATATCTCAATGCCTCTAATACCAAACCTGAGATCCTACCTCTAGCATGAAATGTGTTATCCAACTCCTTCCCTTTCCAAACCTGAGAGCCTACCTATAGCATGAGATGTGATATCCAAGTCCTTCCCATTCCAATCCTTAGACCCTTCCTATAGCATGCAATATGATATCTCAATGATTCTAATAACAAACCTGAGACCCGTCCTATAACATGAGATGGGATATCCAACTCCTTCCCATTCCAATCCTGAGACACTTCCGATAGCAGAGATGTGATATCTCAATGCTTATACCAAACCTGAGACCCTTCCTATAACATGAGATGTGATATACAACTCCTTCCAATTCCAAACATGAGACCCTTCCCATAGCAAGAATGTAATATCCAACTCCTTCCCATTCCAATCCTGAGACCATTCCTATAGCATGAGATGTGATATCTCAATGCTTCTAATACCAAACCTGAGATCCTTCCTATGACATGAGATGTGATATCCAATTCCTTCCCATTCCAAACCTGAGACCCTTCCTACAGCATGCGATGTGATATCTCAATGCTTCTAATACCAAACCTGAAACCAGTCCTATAACATGAGATGGGATATCCAACTCCTTCCCGTTCCAATCCTGAGACACTTCCGATTGCAGAGATGTGATATCTCAATGCTTATACCAAACCTGAGACTCTTCCTATAACATGAGATGTGATATACAACTCCTTCCCGTTCCAAACCTGAGACCCTTCCTATAGCATGAGATGTGACATCCAACTCCTTCCCATTCCAATCCTGAGACCCTTCCGATAGCATGAGATGTGATATCTCAATGCCTCTAATACCAAACCTGAGATCCTTCCTATAACATGTGATGTGATATTCAATTCCTTCCCCTTCCAAACCTGAGACCCTCCCTTTAGCATGAGATGTGATATCCAACTCCTTCCCATTCCAATCCTGAGACCCTTATGATAGCATGAGATGTGATATCTCAATGCCTCTAATACCAAACCTGAGATACTTCCGATAGCATGAGATGTGATATCTCAATGCTTCTAATACCAAACCTGAGATCCTTCCTATAACATGAGATGTGATATCCAACTCCTTCCCATTCCAATCCTGAGACCCTTCTGATAGCATGAGATGTGATATCTCAATGCCTCTAATACCAAACCTGAGATCCTACCTCTAAAATGAAATGTGATATCCAACTCCTTCCCTTTCCAAACCTGAGACCCTGCCTATAGCATGAGATGTGATATCCAAGTCCTTCCCATTCCAATCCTGAGACCCTTCCTATAGCATGAGATGTGATATCTCAATGTCTCGTCGTCGTGTTGAGTCTGCAGCAGCAGAGTTGAGTAAAAGACGTCCCAAACGAAGGAACCCGCACAGTTTGTTACCACAGCAGGGCAACGGAGCGGCGGTGTGTATCTGAGCCAAATGTACACTACTCACTTCAGACCTGGGAACGCCAAGTGTACGAATCATGTGAGAGTGACAAGGACTCGATATACTACACAACCTGGCGGCGGTTACAGAGCAAGACTCCTGTGTAGGCTGGTCAGTCTGCTGGATGGCCCAGAGACGCTTCCGAAGGCTTACTAGCAGGAGATGGTGAAGATGCCGAGAATAGCTGTCCCCGCTATTCCAAGGGTCGAAGTACCAGTACAGGCCTTCTGGTTCGATCAAAGGTGAAAAGGGTTTCACAAGGCGACAGCAGTGCAGAGGAGCAGTCCTTCAGCGGGTCACCAGCGATTCCTCGGTTCAGCCTCTTGGTTGCAGGATACTTGGCTCCTGTATTCCTTCGTTCGTGAGAACTCAGGAGATCGACATGGTAGTGGTGTTTCCAGCCCCCTCTTATCCACGGTTCCCTTCGCGCCAAAACGGAGGGGACCCAATGGGAGATCCGCTCATCAACAGTCACACCATTCGTGGACCTATCACGGACCACGGTGGTCCCAGGCATTCACACCACCCTAGACTCTCTGGCACCCAGGATGTGTATTGGGACCAGACATCCCAGCCCACATCCTGGAGGCACACACAAGACATGTAGAAGCCCGCGAAAGCATCTGTGTTTCGCGGGAAAGTACATGCCCAAATAAGGAAGGCCCCAGGTCGGCTCGACCTGGGGAAGGTGAAGGGAGCAAGATGGTCAGCGGACAGGACAAAGGAGCCTCGTGGTCTGGCCATTTTGGGCTCTAGGCCACCATTTTGGGTTAAGCGCGAGAAACGCGCTTAGAACGCCAAAAGGAGCTCAAAACACAATAAACGATCGCTGCCACCATTCCCGTCCGTGAATCACTTGCACCGATCAGTTACAATCCTGGAAGAGTATCTAGGGCCTGTAGAAGGCTAGAGACCCAAGAGAGCAGTAACTTATCTTACAGTGCCCTCTTGTGTCATGTTGCACGAAAGCCGCAACATGATAAAAGAAACTACGGAAACGAGCGTTTCCTGGTACTGACTGTCTTAAGGGCATGACAGTTTCCCCGTAAGAAAGGAGCGAAAGCCCAGAGGAGTGCGGCAGAAGGCTGCACTTCTCTGGCAAAGTCGAGAACAAGGTGAAAAACAACAGCAAAAAGTTTAGGGGTTGCCACATGGAAGGAAAATTACCTACAATTACGAAATCTTTCCTAACACTCGCCCCTCCCAGACTATGGACAGGGGGAACTAATCCACCCCTGGATGAGTCTCTTGTTCAGGTCGGTTAAACATTCTGCACAACCCATCAGCATTGCTATGTTGGACACCTGGCCTATGCTCAATAGTGAAGTCGAAGCCTTGTAGACTTATGGACCACCTAAGCAACTTTGGATTCTCCCCCTTCATGTTTATTAGCCACTTTAAGGGCTTATGGTCAGTTTGCACAGTGAAGTGGGTCCCATAGAGGTAGGGCCTCAGCTTCCTTAGGGCCCACACAACAGAGAAACATTCTTTCTCTACCGTGGACCATCTGAGCTCTCTGTCCTTAAACTGGCGACTAATAAAACCAATAGGGTGTTCCTTACCCTTCTCATCTACTTGCGATAGTACAGCTCCTATCCCAGTGTCAGAGGCGTCCGTCTGCACGATAAAAGGTCTTTGATAATCAGGGGCCCTGAGGACAGGGGCCTGGCACAAGGAGTCTTTTAAGCCATTGACGGCCTTCTCACACTCGTCGGTCCAAGTTACCTTCTTGGGTTTCTTCAGAGTTGTGAGGGCAGTCAGAGGGGCAGCTATGGTGCCATAGTCTGCCACAAAATTGCGGTAATACCCCGTGAGTCCTAAGAAGGCTCTCACTTGGGTTTGTGTAGTGGGGGTAGGCCAGTCTTGTACTGCTTGTACTTTACTGGGTAGAGGCTGTATCCTCCCTCCACCTACTTCATGTCCAAGGTAAAACACTGAGCCTTGTCCAATCTGGCATTTACTAGCCTTTATGGTCAAGTGTGCTTTCTGAAGAGTCTGGAGCACAATCCCGAGGTGTTTCACATGGTCTTCCCAGGTGGCACTGAAAACTGCTATATCGTCCAGATATGCAAGACAGAATTCGTCCAACCCATTCAAAACATGATGCACAAGCCTCTGGAAAGTGGCAGGTGCATTCTTCAACCCGAACGGCATTACCCGGAATTGGTAAAGGCCGTCTGGAGTAGAAAACGCTGTCTTCTCCTTGGCATGTTCTGCTAAAGCTATTTGCCAATAGCCAGCAGTGAGGTCAAACGTGCTGAGGTACTTGGAGGCACCCAAAGTATCCACCAGCTCATCTGTTCGAGGCAAGGGGTGTGCATCTGTCTTGGTGACAGCATTCAGAGCCCTGTAATCCACGCAGAACCTCAATTCAGAAGTGCCTGCCTTTGGAACGAAAACCACAGGGCTGGACCAAGGACTACTAGAGGGTTCAATCACCCCAAGGTCTAACATCTTGTTGACCTCAGTCTTAATATAAGACCGTACTTTGTCTGACATCCTGTATCCCCTACTTTTGGTAGGTACACTTTCTCCTGTGTCTATGTTATGTTTGCACCAAGGTGTCAAATCAGGCGACTGTGAAAACAGGGGGGAAAACTGCCTAAGCAAACTTTTCACCTCAGCCTGCTGATCAGAAGTCAGGTGAGGGGCCCCTCGGACACCCTCAAAGGAGCTATCTGAAGGACCGCTTTGGAACAGGTCAGGGAGAGGTTCAGACTCCTCTTCCTCAACATCTGAAGCCAGTAACAGTGCTGCGATTTCGACTCTTGGGACGAAAGCCTTCAGCCTATTCACGTGAAACACTTTTGGAGCCTGTCCAGGCCTTCCAAGGTCCACTAAATAGTTAACCTCACCCAGGGGCTCCACCACTGTGTAAGGGCCTGACCATTTGTCCTGTAAAGCTCAAGGCCTTATGGGATTCATGATCAGGACTTGCTGACCAGGTGTAAAGTTGATGAGGGAAGCTTTCTGGTCGTACCAATGTTTCACCAGTGCTTGTCCTGCCTTCAATTTATCACTAGCCAAGCCCATCAGAAGTACCATCCGTTTTCTGAGCCCTAGCACATAATCAACTACGTTGGTAGTAACAGGGGGAGTGGGCATCTCCCATCCCTCTTTGACTATGGCTAAGGGTCCCCGTACAGGATGACCAAACAGAAATTTGAAGGGGCTGAAGCCAACACCCTCCTGTGGTACCTCTCGGTAGGCAAACAGTAAGCATGGTAAAAGAAGATCCCATTGTCTTCTCTGAAGCTTCTCCATAGCCCCAATCATGCTTTTTAGCGTTCTGTTGAAACGTTCCACCAGACCATTGGTCTGGGGGTGGTATGCAGAAGAGAACCTGTAGGTGACCCCACATTCTTTCCACATAGCCTGCATATACTTCGACATAAAGTTGCTGCCACGATCTGACACAACTTCTTTAGGGAAGCCAACCCTAGTAAATATGCCAAGTAAAGCTTTTGCAACTGACTTGGCAGTTACAGTTTTCAATGGGATGGCCTCAGGATATCTGGTTGCATGGTCGACCAGCACCAGGATAAACCTATTGCCCGAGGATGTTTGCGGGTCAAGGGGACCAACGATGTCGATCCCTACCCTTTCAAATGGTACCCCCACAACTGGGAGCGGTACCAACGGAGCTTGGATTGTCGAGCCAACCTTACCAGATAACTGGCAGGAGGCACAACTCCTGCAGTGACTTTCTACTTGCACCCCCATCTTGGGCCAGTAGAAGTGCATGGATAACCTTTGCTTGCTCCTCTTAATACCAAGGTGACCAGCAAGGAGCACTTCATGCGCCAACTGCAGGAGGAAGGGCCTAACAGCAAGGGGAACCACCAACCTCCTATGGTCTCCTTCTGTAGACTCTGTGGGCTCACTATACAGGAGTCCACCTTCCCAATAAATCCTATGCGTCCCAGGAGGTTCACCCTCAAGCTGGGAGCAGGCCTGTCTCCTTAGGCCTTCCAGAGATGGGCACTCACTTTGGCCTTTACTGAATTCGTCCCTATCAGGACCTCCTTCAACTAACAAGTCTTTTAGTTCAGGATGGTCGTTGGGGTCAAATACTTCAGGCATCGCCACCTCCTCGTCAGGCCCGGGCGATTGACCAACTTCCTCCACCGCAGTGGTAGGCGAGCTCGGGGGAATATTCTCTTTCCCTCGTCTTGACTTGTTGACTCCTTTCGCCTTGGGTTTCCCCTTCGGCTGGGGCAGCGTATTGGTCTTGGCCAATGCTGCCCGTGCTTGAGACCGTGTGTAGGGTCTTTCGGCAGTGTCTCCTACGAGCCCTAAAGCTCTGAGATCATTACCTAACAAGACCTTTCCCGGGACGTTTCTCTGAATGCTCACTGGAATCCTGACTGCTGTACCATTTAAAGTAAGATTTACAGGTATTACTGGGAACATACGGAGTGGGCCGTCAGCCAACTTAGTGGGCATCAGAGTAGCACTGGCAACTTCCTCTGAGTCTACCAAGGTAGAATCCACTACAGTTCGACTGCACCCACTATCCCTAAGAGCTGGAGTATCTACTCCATTGATCAGCACACTGTCTTTAAAGTAGTGCTTGGTATTATCTGTAATCCTAGCATAAGCCTCTGCGACTTTAGGCTCCCAGGAACCCAGGGAAACTAAAACTACCTCAGCCTCTATCCCGCTGGGAAATGAGTCTGAGGAGAAGGATGCTCCTGTAATCTCTTCTTCCTCGTAGGAGGAGAAGGCCAGATTAGCGGAGTGGACCCCCAAAGGTCAAACCTTACACCGGGGATCCCCCTTCACGTGGTCAGTTGCTCCACAAGCAAAACAAGATCCATTGGGTCTGTTTACATAGGGAGGCTTATTGTAACCAGAGTTCTGTTTCGGAGGCTGACCTCCACTACCCTGTGAGTTCTCTTGTGTCTTACCCTTATTTTTCTTTTTGTGGCCCTTTTGAGAAGAAGATTTATCAGATTCTCCACCCTGCTTATCTTTGGACTTTTTCCCTTCCTCCTGCTTACCAGGATGAGTTTTGTCCTTATGGGACACTCGATGTGACACCCATAAGTCTGCTGCAATGGCCAGCTTCTTAGGATATATCTCCTTCGAATCGGCCAAATGCTGCTTAAGCTCCCGGGAAGAAGATGCAAAAATGTGTTCTAGCATGACAAGATTTATCATGCCTTCGAAGGTAGAAACCTTATAACCTTCGACCCAGCCAGTTAAGTTTTTCAAGGATTCAGTGTCATAAGATACCCAAGTACCACCTTCCTTTTTCTTATACTCTATGAATCGTTTCAAATATTGGGCCGAAGTCTTCCCAAACTTTAAAATGAGAGTTTGCTTTAACATTGCGAAATCAGCTTGCTCAGCCTTCGACATTTCCATAATGGCACTACAGCCAGAATGGGGCAGTCTGCTGAGTAACCAGGCAATCTTATCAGCATTGTCAACTTGTTGAACTTCGCATGCATACTCAAACGCATTCATCCAGTCCATAATGTCATTCCTTTCCTCATACACAATGACCAGATCTTTCGGAAACCGTGGATGAGAGGAGGCCCCAGACCCATGTCCAGGACCCTTGGACCCATTTGCAACCTGAAGCTTGGCCAGTTCCAACTGGTGATCCCTGTCTTTCTGTTTTTCTGACTGTTCGATTTTTAGTTTGGCTATGCTGAATTCAAGCTCCTTCTGCCTAAACCGCAGCTCTTGCTTCTTGAATTCAAGCATAGCCTCCCCATCAACACTGGCAGAGGAAACATTAGACATCTCATTCTCCCTGTCCTCGTGGTCGCGGTGGATCAGTGCAGCGGCAGAACCGTCGGTTCTACCAGTGAGAGCAGCCCCACCTCCTTCCGCACTGTCCTCAGAAGTTATAGCGTCAAGCTGCGCTTCTTGCCACGCCACGATTCTTTGGATCATATCCAATTTCGTGCCTTGAGAGGAAACACCTCTCTCCGCACACATTTTTTTCAATGTTTCTGATTCGGAAGCATTCAAAGTTAACAAGGTATTTGTTTCCATACTGTTAGATAGGACTATGGCCTTTTTAAAGTTATACTACAACAATTCACTACGTGTCCTGGTAGGAATAACTTGAAATGCCTTAGTTCGTGCGCAACACTGTATACCTTCAGTCGTATCCCACCGATGTGCACCAATTTGTTAAGACGGATTTCTGAACTCTGTCCTGGTGGCGCAGAAGTTCAGAAGGCCAACCTAATTACTTGGAACAGGGTAACTTCTGGACAAGCCAGACCAATCAAGGTAGCGATCGCGGCGGTCAAGACTAGGTCTCAAGAGGGGTGAGGGTGACTGAAAGCCTGCAATGAGCACACAAAGCAAGGACACTTACAAACTACTCCAAACAGGTGCTATATTAAAAATATATACACATTTATTCCAAGGCCTTTAAAACAATGACCGTAGCGAGAAATCACAATACAACTCTAGTAAACCAACACATATCATACCAATACAATATATATACAAATACAAACAAGTCTCAAGCGTTAGATGCACGAAATGTGTAGTCCACCTAAAAGGGAAGGAAAACAGGCAGTGCGAAATAATGCTTAGACCCAGTCCGCCTTCAGAGGCACCTAACTAAAAGGAAGTCCGAGCCCTACGAAGAGTGGAGCCTTGTGCTCAAAAGTACCTGCAAACGCTGGTGCCAACGGGCAAAAGGGGAGTCTCTTCGAGGGAGATCAGGCAGTTCAGTTTAGTGCACAAACGAAGAAGAACAGTGTTCCGCGACTCAAGCGCAGCCTCCACTGTGGGCAGAAGCAGAGCGCGAGTACGGAAAGGCGTGCTGTTTTGACACAGCGGGGAAAAGCTATGGGCTCCTGCAGGAGGGCGACCAGTTCCTAGCTATGCTACTCACCGGACCCCGATGCAAGCAGAAACAGGCTTCTCCGCGTCAGTTTCAGTCGCTGGCAGGTTCAGAAGAGCAGGGGACGTCTCGTCGTGGTGTTGAGTCTGCAGCAGCAGAGTTGAGTAAAAGACGTCCCAAACGAAGGAACCCGCACAGTTTGTTACCACAGCAGGGCAACGGAGCGGCCGTGTGTATCTGAGCCAAATGTACACTACTCACTTCAGACCTGGGAACGCCAAGTGTACGAATCGTGTGAGAGTGACAAGGACTCGATATACCACACAACCTGGTGGCGGTTACAGAGCAAGACTCCTGTGTAGGCTGGTCAGTCTGCTGGATGGCCCAGAGACGCTTCCGAAGGCTTACTAGCAGGAGATGGTGAAGATGCCGAGAATAGCTGTCCCCGCTATTCCAAGGGTCGAAATACTAGTACAGGCCTTCTGGTTCGATCAAAGGTGAAAAGGGTTTCACAAGGCAACAGCAGTGCAGAGGAGCAGTCCTTCAGCGGGTCACCAGCGATTCCTCGGTTCAGCCTCTTGGTTGCAGGATACTTGGCTCCTGTATTCCTTCGTTCGTGAGAACTCAGGAGATCGACATGGTAGTGGTGTTTCCAGCCCCCTCTTATCCACGGTTCCCTTCGCGCCAAAACGGTGGGGACCCAATGGGAGATCCGCTCATCAACACTCACACCATTCGTGGACCTATCACGGACCACGGTGGTCCCAGGCATTCACACGGGACCAGACATCCCAGCCCACATCCTGGAGGCACACACAAGACATGTAGAAGCCCGCGAAAGCATCCGTGTTTCGCGGGAAAGTACATGCCCAAATAAGGAAGGCCCCGGGTCGGCTCGACCTGGGGAAGGTGAAGGGAGCAAGACGGTCAGCGGACAGGACAAAGGAGCCTCGTGGTCTGGCCATTTTGGGAGCCAGGCCACCATTTTGGGTTAAGTGCGAGAAACGTGCTTAGAACGCCAAAAGGAGCTCAAAACACAAGAAACGATCGCTGCCACCATTCCCGTCCGTGAATCACTTGCACCGATCAGTTACAATCCTGAAAGAGTATCTAGGGACTGTAGAAGGCTAGAATCCCAAGAGAGCAGCAATTTAGCTTACAGTGCCCTCTTGTGTCATGTTGCACGAAAGCCGCAACATGATAAAAGAAACTACGGAAAACAGCGTTTCCCGGTACTGACTGTCTTAAGGGCATGTCAGTTTCCCCGTAAGAAAGGAGCGAAAGCCCAGAGGAGTGCGGCAGAAGGCTGCACTTCTCTGGCAAAGTCGAGAACAAGGTGAAAAACAACAGCAAAAAGTTTAGGGGTTGCCACATGGAAGGAAAATTACCTACAATTATTAAATCTTTCCTAACAGATATCACATCTCATGTTATAGGAAGAGTCTCAGGTTTGGTATAAGCATTGAGATATCACATCTCTGCAATCGGAAGTGTCTCAGGATTGGGATGGGAAGGAGTTGGATATCCCATCTCATGTTATAGGACGGGTCTCAGGATTGTTATTAGAATCATTGAGATATCATATTGCATGCTGTAGGAAGGGTCTAAGGATTGGAATGGGAAGGACTTGGATATCACATCTCATGCTATGGATAGGCTCTCAGGATTGGAATGGGAAGGAGTTGGATATCACATCTCATGCTATAGGAAGGGTCTCAGGTTTGGTATAAGCATTGAGATATCACATCTCATGCTATAGGAAGGGTCTCAGGATTGGAATGGAAGGAGTTGGATATCACATCTCATGTTAAACGAAGGATCTCAGGTTTGGTATTAGAAGCATTGAGACATCACATCTCATGCTATAGGAAGGGTCTCAGGATTGGAATGGGAAGGAGTTGGATATCACATCTCATGCTATAGGAAGGGTCTCAGGTTTGGCATAAGCATTGAGATATCACATCTCATGCTATCGGAAGGGTCTCAGGATTGGAATGGGAAGGAGTTGTATATGACATCTGAAGCCATAGGAAGGGTCTCAGGTTTGGTATAAGCTTTGAGATATCACATCTCTGTTATCGGAAGGGTCTCAGGATTGGAATGGGAAGGAGTTGGATATCCCATCTCATGTTATAGGAAGAGTCTCAGGTTTGGTATTAGAAGCATTGAGATATCACATCTCATGCTATAGGAAGTGTCTCAGGATTGGAATGGGAAGGACTTGGATATCACATCTCATGCTATAGGGAGGGTCTCAAGTTTGATATTAGAAGCATTGAGATATCACATCTCATGCTATAGGAAGGGTCTCAGGATTGGAATGGGAATGAGTAGGATATCACATCTCATGCTATAGGAAGGATCTCAGGTTTGGTATAAGCATTGAGATATCACATCTCTTCTATCGGAAGGGTCTCAGGATTGGAATGGGAAGGAGTTGGATATTCCCATCTCATGTTATAGGAAGGGTCTCAGGTTTGGTATTAGAAGCAT
Source organism: Ambystoma mexicanum (assembly GCF_040938575.1). NCBI lineage: Eukaryota > Metazoa > Chordata > Amphibia > Caudata > Ambystomatidae > Ambystoma > Ambystoma mexicanum. The sequence continues at coordinate 1,486,591,079 of NC_090923.1, read as the reverse complement.
TGAGATATCACATCTCATGCTATAGGAAGGGTCTCAGGATTGGAATGGGAAGGACTTGGATATCACATCTCATGCTATAGGGAGGGTCTCAAGTTTGATATTAGAAGCATTGAGATATCACATCTCATGATATCGGAAGGGTCTCAGGATTGGAATGGGAAGGAGTTGGATATCACATCTCATGATAAAGGAAGGGTCTAAGGTTTGGAAGGGGAAGGATTTGGATATCACATCTCATGTTATAGAACGGGTCTCAGGTTTGGTATTAGAAGCACTGAGATATCAAGTCTCATGGTATAGGAAGGGTCTCAGAATTGGAATGAGAAGGAGTTGGATATCACATCTCAAGCTATAGGAAGGGTCTCAGGATTGGAAAGGGAAGGAGTTTGATATCACATCTCATGCAATAGTATGGGTCTCAGGTTTGGGATAAGCATTGGGATATCACATCTCATGCTATCGGAAGGGTATCAGGATTGGAATTCCAAGGAGTTGGATATCCCATCTCATGCTATAGGAAGGGTCTCAGGTTGGAATGGGAAGGAGTTGGATATCACATCTCATGTTATAGGAAGGGTCTCAGGATTGGAATGGGAAGGACTTGGATATCACATCTCATGCTATAGGAAGGCTCTCAGGTTTGGAAGGGGAAAGAGTTGGATATCACATTTCATGTTAGAGGTAGGATCTCAGTTTTGGTATTAGAGGCATTGAGATATCACATCTCATGCTATCAGAAGGGTCTCAGGATTGGAATGGGAAGGAGTTGGATATCACATCTCATGCTAAAGGGAGGGTCTCAGGTTTGGAAAGGGAAGGATTTGGATATCACATCTCATGTTATAGGAAGGATCTCAGGTTTGGTATTAGAAGCATTGAGATATCACATCTCATGCTATCGGAAGGATCTCAGGTTTGGTATTAGAAGCATTGAGATATCACATCTCATGCTATCAGAATGGTCTCAGGATTGGAATGGGAAGGACTTGGATATCACATCTCATGCTATAGGGAGGGTCTCAAGTTTGATATTAGAAGCATTGAGATATCACATCTCATGCTATAGAAGGGTCTCAGGATTGGAATGGAAGGAGTTGGATATCACATCTCATGTTTTAGGAAGGATCTCAGGTTTGGTATTAGAAGCATTGAGACATCACATCTCATGCTATAGGAAGGGTCTCAGGATTGGAATGGGAAGGAGTTGTATATGACATCTCATGCCGTAGGAAGGGTCTCAGGTTTGGTATAAGCATTGAGATATCACATCTCTGCTATCGGAAGGGTCTCAGGATTGGAATGGGAAGGGGTTGGATATCCCATCTCATGTTATAGGAAGAGTCTCAGGTTTGGTATTAGAAGCATTGAGATATCACATCTCATGCTATAGGAAGGGTCTCAGGATTGGAATGGGAAGGAGTTGGATATCACATCTCATGCTATAGGAAGGGTCTCAGGTTTGGTATAAGCAGTGAGATATCACATCTCATGCTATAGGAACTGTCTCAGGATTGGAATGGGAAGAAGTTGGATATCACATCTCATGTTATAGGAAGGATCTCAGGTTTGGTATAAGCATTGAGATATCACATCTCTGTTATCGGAAGGGTCTCAGGATTGGAATGGGAAGGAATTGGATATTCCCATCTCATGTTATAGGAAGGGTCTCAGGTTTGGTATTAGAAGCATTGAGATATCACATCTCATGCTATAGGAAGGGTCTCAGGATTGGAATGGGAAGGACTTGGATATCACATCTCATGCTATAGGGAGGGTCTCAGGATTGGAATGGGAAGGAGTTGGATATCACTTCTCATGATAAAGGAAGGGTCTAAGGTTTGGAAGGGGAAGGATTTGGATATCACATCTCATGTTATAGGACGGGTCTCAGGTTTGGTATTAGAAGCATTGAGATATCAAGTCTCATGGTATAGGAAGGGTCTCAGAATTGGAATGGGAAGGAGTTGGATATCACATCTCATTCTATAGGAAGGGTCTCAGGATTGGAATGGGAAGGAGTTTGATATCACATCTCATGCCATAGTATGGGTCTCAGGTTTGGTAGAAGCATTGGGATATCACATCTCATGCTATCGGAAGGTTAGCAGGATTGGATTTGGAAGGAGTTGGATATCCCATCTCATGGTACAGGAAGGGTCTCAGGTTGGAATGGGAAGGAGTTGGATATCACATCTCATGTTATAGGAAGGGTCTCAGGATTGGAATGGGAAGGACTTGGATATCACATCTCATGCTATAGGTAGGCTCTCAGGTTTGGAAGGGGAAAGAGTTGGATATCACATTTCATGTTAGAGGTAGGATCTCAGGTTTGGTATTAGAGGCATTGAGATATCACATCTCATGCTATCAGAAGGGTCTCAGGATTGGAATGGGAAGGAGTTGGATATCACATCTCATGCTAAAGGGAGGGTCTCAGGTTTGGAAGGGGAAGGATTTGGATATCACATCTCATGTTATAGGAAGGATCTCAGGTTTGGTATTAGAAGCATTGAGATATCACATCTCATGCTATCGGAAGGATCTCAGGTTTGGTATTAGAAGCATTGAGATATCACATCTCATGCTATCAGAAGGGTCTTAGGATTGGAATGGGAAGGAGTTGGATAGGGAGGGTCTCCTGTTTGGAAGGGGAAGGATTTGGATATCACATCTTATGTTATCGGAAGGATCTCAGGTTTGGTATTAGAAGTATTGAGATATCACATCTCATGCTTTAGGAAGGGTCTCAGGATTGGAATGGGATGGAGTTGGATATCACATCTCAAGCTATAGGAAGGGTCTCAGGTTTGGTATATGCATTGAGATATCACATCTCATGCTATAGGAAGGGTCTCAGGATTGGAATGGGAAGGAGTTGGATATCACATCTCATGTTATAGGAAAGATTTCAGGTTTGGTATTAGAAGCATTGAGACATCACATCTCATGTTATAGGAAGGGTCTCAGGATTAGAATGGGAAGAAGTTGGATATCACATCTCATGCTATAGGAAGGGTCTCAGGTTTGGCATAAGCATTGAGATATCACATCTCATGCTATAGGAAGGGTCTCAGGATTGGAATGGGAAGGAGTTGTATATGACATCTCATGCCATAGGAAGGGTCTCAGGTTTGGTATAAGCATTGAGATATCACATCACATGCTATAGGAAGGGTCTCAGGATTGGAATGGGAAGGACTTGGATATCACATCTCATGCTATCAGAAGGGTCTCAGGATTGGAATGGGAAGGAGTTGGATATCACATCTCATGCTAAAGGTAGGGTCTCAGGTTTGGAAGGGGAAGGATTTGGATATCACATCTCATGTTATAGGAAGGATCTCAGGTTTGGTATTAGAAGCATTGAGATATCACATCTCATGCTATCGGAAGTATCTCAGGTTTGGTATTAGAGGCATTGAAATATCACATCTCATGCTATCATAAGGGTCTCAGGATTGGAATGGGAAGGAGTTGGATATCACATCTCATGCTATCGGAAGGATCTCAGGTTTGGTATTAGAAGCATTGATATATCACATCTCATGCTATCAGAAGGGTCTTAGGATTGGAATGGGAAGGAGTTGGATAGGGAGGGTCTCATGTTTGGAAGGGGAAGGATTTGGATATCACATCTTATGTTATCGGAAGGATCTCAGGTTTGGTATTAGAAGTATTGAGATATCACATCTCATGCTATAGGAAGGGTCTCAGGATTGGAATGGGATGGAGTTGGATATCACATCTCAAGCTATAGGAAGGGTCTCAGGTTTGGTATATGCATTGAGATATCACATCTCATGCTATAGGAAGGGTCTCAGGATTGGAATGGGAAGGAGTTGGATATCACATCTCATGTTATAGGAAAGATTTCAGGTTTGGTATTAGAAGCATTGAGACATCACATCTCATGTTATAGGAAGGGTCTCAGGATTAGAATGGGAAGAAGTTGGATATCACATCTCATGCTATAGGAAGGGTCTCAGGTTTGGCATAAGCATTGAGATATCACATCTCATGCTATAGGAAGGGTCTCAGGATTGGAATGGGAAGGAGTTGTATATGACATCTCATGCCATAGGAAGGGTCTCAGGTTTGGTATAAGCATTGAGATATCACATCACATGCTATAGGAAGGGTCTCAGGATTGGAATGGGAAGGACTTGGATATCACATCTCATGCTATCAGAAGGGTCTCAGGATTGGAATGGGAAGGAGTTGGATATCACATCTCATGCTAAAGGTAGGGTCTCAGGTTTGGAAGGGGAAGGATTTGGATATCACATCTCATGTTATAGGAAGGATCTCAGGTTTGGTATTAGAAGCATTGAGATATCACATCTCATGCTATCGGAAGTATCTCAGGTTTGGTATTAGAGGCATTGAAATATCACATCTCATGCTATCATAAGGGTCTCAGGATTGGAATGGGAAGGAGTTGGATATCACATCTCATGCTAAAGGGAGGGTCTCAGGTTTGGAAGGGGAAGGATTTGAATATAACATCACATGTTATAGGAAGGATCTCAGGTTTGGTATTAGAAGCATTGAGATATCACATCTCATGCTATCGGAATGGTCTCAGGATTGGAATGGGAAGGAGTTGGATATCACATCTCATGCTATAGGAAGGGTCTCAGGTTTGGAACGGGAAGGAGTTGGATATCACATCTCATGTTATAGGAAAGATCTCAGGTTTGGTATTAGAAGCATTGAGATATCACATCTCATGCTATAGGAAGGGTCTCAGGATTGGAATGGGAAGGAGTTGGATATCACATCTCATGCTATAGGAAGGGTCTCAGGTTTGGTATAAGCAGTGAGATATCACATCTCATGCTATAGGAACTGTCTCAGGATTGAAATGGGAAGAAGTTGGATATCACATCTCATGTTATAGGAAGGATCTCAGGTTTGGTATAAGCATTGAGATATCACATCTCTGTTATCGGAAGGGTCTCAGGATTGGAATGGGAAGGAATTGGATATTCCCATCTCATGTTATAGGAAGGGTCTCAGGTTTGGTATTAGAAGCATTGAGATATCACATCTCATGCTATAGGAAGGGTCTCAGGATTGGAATGGGAAGGACTTGGATATCACATCTCATGCTATAGGGAGGGTCTCAGGATTGGAATGGGAAGGAGTTGGATATCACTTCTCATGATAAAGGAAGGGTCTAAGGTTTGGAAGGGGAAGGATTTGGATATCACATCTCATGTTATAGGACGGGTCTCAGGTTTGGTATTAGAAGCATTGAGATATCAAGTCTCATGGTATAGGAAGGGTCTCAGAATTGGAATGGGAAGGAGTTGGATATCACATCTCATTCTATAGGAAGGGTCTCAGGATTGGAATGGGAAGGAGTTTGATATCACATCTCATGCCATAGTATGGGTCTCAGGTTTGGTAGAAGCATTGGGATATCACATCTCATGCTATCGGAAGGTTAGCAGGATTGGATTTGGAAGGAGTTGGATATCCCATCTCATGGTACAGGAAGGGTCTCAGGTTGGAATGGGAAGGAGTTGGATATCACATCTCATGTTATAGGAAGGGTCTCAGGATTGGAATGGGAAGGACTTGGATATCACATCTCATGCTATAGGTAGGCTCTCAGGTTTGGAAGGGGAAAGAGTTGGATATCACATTTCATGTTAGAGGTAGGATCTCAGGTTTGGTATTAGAGGCATTGAGATATCACATCTCATGCTATCAGAAGGGTCTCAGGATTGGAATGGGAAGGAGTTGGATATCACATCTCATGCTAAAGGGAGGGTCTCAGGTTTGGAAGGGGAAGGATTTGGATATCACATCTCATGTTATAGGAAGGATCTCAGGTTTGGTATTAGAAGCATTGAGATATCACATCTCATGCTATCGGAAGGATCTCAGGTTTGGTATTAGAAGCATTGAGATATCACATCTCATGCTATCAGAAGGGTCTTAGGATTGGAATGGGAAGGAGTTGGATAGGGAGGGTCTCATGTTTGGAAGGGGAAGGATTTGGATATCACATCTTATGTTATCGGAAGGATCTCAGGTTTGGTATTAGAAGTATTGAGATATCACATCTCATGCTATAGGAAGGGTCTCAGGATTGGAATGGGATGGAGTTGGATATCACATCTCAAGCTATAGGAAGGGTCTCAGGTTTGGTATATGCATTGAGATATCACATCTCATGCTATAGGAAGGGTCTCAGGATTGGAATGGGAAGGAGTTGGATATCACATCTCATGTTATAGGAAAGATTTCAGGTTTGGTATTAGAAGCATTGAGACATCACATCTCATGTTATAGGAAGGGTCTCAGGATTAGAATGGGAAGAAGTTGGATATCACATCTCATGCTATAGGAAGGGTCTCAGGTTTGGCATAAGCATTGAGATATCACATCTCATGCTATAGGAAGGGTCTCAGGATTGGAATGGGAAGGAGTTGTATATGACATCTCATGCCATAGGAAGGGTCTCAGGTTTGGTATAAGCATTGAGATATCACATCACATGCTATAGGAAGGGTCTCAGGATTGGAATGGGAAGGACTTGGATATCACATCTCATGCTATCAGAAGGGTCTCAGGATTGGAATGGGAAGGAGTTGGATATCACATCTCATGCTAAAGGTAGGGTCTCAGGTTTGGAAGGGGAAGGATTTGGATATCACATCTCATGTTATAGGAAGGATCTCAGGTTTGGTATTAGAAGCATTGAGATATCACATCTCATGCTATCGGAAGTATCTCAGGTTTGGTATTAGAGGCATTGAAATATCACATCTCATGCTATCATAAGGGTCTCAGGATTGGAATGGGAAGGAGTTGGATATCACATCTCATGCTATCGGAAGGATCTCAGGTTTGGTATTAGAAGCATTGATATATCACATCTCATGCTATCAGAAGGGTCTTAGGATTGGAATGGGAAGGAGTTGGATAGGGAGGGTCTCATGTTTGGAAGGGGAAGGATTTGGATATCACATCTTATGTTATCGGAAGGATCTCAGGTTTGGTATTAGAAGTATTGAGATATCACATCTCATGCTATAGGAAGGGTCTCAGGATTGGAATGGGATGGAGTTGGATATCACATCTCAAGCTATAGGAAGGGTCTCAGGTTTGGTATATGCATTGAGATATCACATCTCATGCTATAGGAAGGGTCTCAGGATTGGAATGGGAAGGAGTTGGATATCACATCTCATGTTATAGGAAAGATTTCAGGTTTGGTATTAGAAGCATTGAGACATCACATCTCATGTTATAGGAAGGGTCTCAGGATTAGAATGGGAAGAAGTTGGATATCACATCTCATGCTATAGGAAGGGTCTCAGGTTTGGCATAAGCATTGAGATATCACATCTCATGCTATAGGAAGGGTCTCAGGATTGGAATGGGAAGGAGTTGTATATGACATCTCATGCCATAGGAAGGGTCTCAGGTTTGGTATAAGCATTGAGATATCACATCACATGCTATAGGAAGGGTCTCAGGATTGGAATGGGAAGGACTTGGATATCACATCTCATGCTATCAGAAGGGTCTCAGGATTGGAATGGGAAGGAGTTGGATATCACATCTCATGCTAAAGGTAGGGTCTCAGGTTTGGAAGGGGAAGGATTTGGATATCACATCTCATGTTATAGGAAGGATCTCAGGTTTGGTATTAGAAGCATTGAGATATCACATCTCATGCTATCGGAAGTATCTCAGGTTTGGTATTAGAGGCATTGAAATATCACATCTCATGCTATCATAAGGGTCTCAGGATTGGAATGGGAAGGAGTTGGATATCACATCTCATGCTAAAGGGAGGGTCTCAGGTTTGGAAGGGGAAGGATTTGAATATAACATCACATGTTATAGGAAGGATCTCAGGTTTGGTATTAGAAGCATTGAGATATCACATCTCATGCTATCGGAATGGTCTCAGGATTGGAATGGGAAGGAGTTGGATATCACATCTCATGCTATAGGAAGGGTCTCAGGTTTGGAACGGGAAGGAGTTGGATATCACATCTCATGTTATAGGAAAGATCTCAGGTTTGGTATTAGAAGCATTGAGATATCACATCTCATGCTATAGGAAGGGTCTCAGGATTGGAATGGGAAGGAGTTGGATATCACATCTCATGCTATAGGAAGGGTCTCAGGTTTGGTATAAGCAGTGAGATATCACATCTCATGCTATAGGAACTGTCTCAGGATTGGAATGGGAAGAAGTTGGATATCACATCTCATGTTATAGGAAGGGTCTCAGGTTTGGTATTAGAAGCATTGAGATATCACATCTCATGCTATAGGAAGGGTCTCAGGATTGGAATGGGAAGGAATTGGATATTCCCATCTCATGTTATAGGAAGGGTCTCAGGTTTGGTATTAGAAGCATTGAGATATCACATCTCATGCTATAGGAAGGGTCTCAGGATTGGAATGGGAAGGACTTGGATATCACATCTCATGCTATAGGGAGGGTCTCAGGATTGGAATGGGAAGGAGTTGGATATCAATTCTCATGATAAAGGAAGGGTCTAAGGTTTGGAAGGGGAAGGATTTGGATATCACATCTCATGTTATAGGACGGGTCTCAGGTTTGGTATTAGAAGCATTGAGATATCAAGTCTCATGGTATAGGAAGGGTCTCAGAATTGGAATGGGAAGGAGTTGGATATCACATCTCATTCTATAGGAAGGGTCTCAGGATTGGAATGGGAAGGAGTTTGATATCACATCTCATGCCATAGTATGGGTCTCAGGTTTGGTAGAAGCATTGGGATATCACATCTCATGCTATCGGAAGGTTAGCAGGATTGGATTTGGAAGGAGTTGGATATCCCATCTCATGGTACAGGAAGGGTCTCAGGTTGGAATGGGAAGGAGTTGGATATCACATCTCATGTTATAGGAAGGGTCTCAGGATTGGAATGGGAAGGACTTGGATATCACATCTCATGCTATAGGTAGGCTCTCAGGTTTGGAAGGGGAAAGAGTTGGATATCACATTTCATGTTAGAGGTAGGATCTCAGGTTTGGTATTAGAGGCATTGAGATATCACATCTCATGCTATCAGAAGGGTCTCAGGATTGGAATGGGAAGGAGTTGGATATCACATCTCATGCTAAAGGGAGGGTCTCAGGTTTGGAAGGGGAAGGATTTGGATATCACATCTCATGTTATAGGAAGGATCTCAGGTTTGGTATTAGAAGCATTGAGATATCACATCTCATGCTATCGGAAGGATCTCAGGTTTGGTATTAGAAGCATTGAGATATCACATCTCATGCTATCAGAAGGGTCTTAGGATTGGAATGGGAAGGAGTTGGATAGGGAGGGTCTCAGGTTTGGAAGGGGAAGGATTTGGATATCACATCTTATGTTATCGGAAGGATCTCAGGTTTGGTATTAGAAGTATTGAGATATCACATCTCATGCTATAGGAAGGGTCTCAGGATTGGAATGGGATGGAGTTGGATATCACATCTCAAGCTATAGGAAGGGTCTCAGGTTTGGTATATGCATTGAGATATCACATCTCATGCTATAGGAAGGGTCTCAGGATTGGAATGGGAAGGAGTTGGATATCACATCTCATGTTATAGGAAAGATTTCAGGTTTGGTATTAGAAGCATTGAGACATCACATCTCATGTTATAGGAAGGGTCTCAGGATTAGAATGGGAAGAAGTTGGATATCACATCTCATGCTATAGGAAGGGTCTCAGGTTTGGCATAAGCATTGAGATATCACATCTCATGCTATAGGAAGGGTCTCAGGATTGGAATGGGAAGGAGTTGTATATGACATCTCATGCCATAGGAAGGGTCTCAGGTTTGGTATAAGCATTGAGATATCACATCACATGCTATAGGAAGGGTCTCAGGATTGGAATGGGAAGGACTTGGATATCACATCTCATGCTATCAGAAGGGTCTCAGGATTGGAATGGGAAGGAGTTGGATATCACATCTCATGCTAAAGGTAGGGTCTCAGGTTTGGAAGGGGAAGGATTTGGATATCACATCTCATGTTATAGGAAGGATCTCAGGTTTGGTATTAGAAGCATTGAGATATCACATCTCATGCTATCGGAAGTATCTCAGGTTTGGTATTAGAGGCATTGAAATATCACATCTCATGCTATCATAAGGGTCTCAGGATTGGAATGGGAAGGAGTTGGATATCACATCTCATGCTAAAGGGAGGGTCTCAGGTTTGGAAGGGGAAGGATTTGAATATAACATCACATGTTATAGGAAGGATCTCAGGTTTGGTATTAGAAGCATTGAGATATCACATCTCATGCTATCGGAATGGTCTCAGGATTGGAATGGGAAGGAGTTGGATATCACATCTCATGCTATAGGAAGGGTCTCAGGTTTGGAACGGGAAGGAGTTGGATATCACATCTCATGTTATAGGAAAGATCTCAGGTTTGGTATTAGAAGCATTGAGACATCACATCTCTGCAATCGGAAGTGTCTCAGGATTGGGATGGGAAGGCGTTGGATATCACATCTCATGTTATAGGAAAGATCTCAGGTTTGGTATTAGAAGCATTGAGACATCACATCTCATGTTATAGGAAGGGTCTCAGAATTGGAATGGGAAGAAGTTGGATATCACATCTCATGCTATAGGAAGGGTCTCAGGTTTGGTATAAGCATTGAGATATCACATCTCATGCTATAGGAAGGGTCTCAGGATTGGAATGGGAAGGAGTTGTATATGACATCTCATGCCATAGGAAGGGTCTCAGGTTTGGTATAAGCATTGAGATATCACATCACATGCTATAGGAAGGGTCTCAGGATTGGAATGGGAAGGACTTGGATATCACATCTCATGCTATAGGCAGGGTCTCAGGTTTGGAAGGGGAAGGATTTGAATATCACATCACATGTTATAGGAAGGATCTCAGGTTTGGTATTAGAAGCATTGAGATATCACATCTCATGCTATCGGAATGGTCTCAGGATTGGAATGGGAAGGAGTTGGATATCACATCTCATGCTATAGGAAGGGTCTCAGGTTTGGAACGGGAAGGAGTTGGATATCACATCTCATGTTTAAGGAAAGATCTCAGGTTTGGTATTAGAAGCATTGAGACATCACATCTCTGCAATCGGAAGTGTCTCAGGATTAGGATGGGAAGGAGTTGGATATCACATCTCATGTTATAGGAAAGATCTCAGGTTTGGTATTAGAAGCATTGAGACATCACATCTCATGTTATAGGAAGGGTCTCATGATTGGAATGGGAAGAAGTTGGATATCACATCTCATGCCATAGGAAGGGTCTCAGGTTTGGTATAAGCATTGAGATATCACATCTCATGCTATAGGAAGGGTCTCAGGATTGGAATGGGAAGGACTTGGATATCACATCTCATGCTATAGGCAGGGTCTCAGGTTTGGAAAGGGAAGGAGTTGGATGTCACATTTCATGTTAGAGGTAGGATCTCAGGTTTGGTATTAGAGGCATTGAGATATCACATCTCATGCTATTCGAAGGGTCTCAGGATTGGAATGGGAAGGAGTTGGATATCACATCTCATGCTAAAGGGAGGGTCTCAGGTTTGGCAGGGGAAGGATTTGGATATCACATCTCATGTTATAGGAAGGATCTCAGGTTTGGTATTAGAAGCATTGAGATATCACATCTCATGCTATCGGAAGTATCTCAGGTTTGGTATTAGAGGCATTGAGATATTACATCTCATGCTATCATAAGGGTCTCAGGATTGGAATGGGAAGGAGTTGGATATCACATCTCATGCTAAAGGGAGGGTCTCAGGTTTGGAAGGGGAAGGATTTGAATATCACATCACATGTTATAGGAAGGATCTCAGGTTTGGTATTAGAGGCATTGAAATATCACATCTCATGCTATCGGAAGGGTCTCAGGATTGGAATGGGAAGGAGTTGGATATCACATCTCATGCTATAGGAAGGGTCTCAGGTTTGGAACGGGAAGGAGTTGGATATCACATCTCATGTTATAGGAAGAGTCTCAGGTTTGGTATAAGCATTGAGATATCACATCTCTGCAATCCGAAGTGTCTCAGGATTGGGATGGGAAGGATTTGGATATCACATCTCATGCTATAGGAAGGGTCTCAGGTTTGGAACGGGAAGGAGTTGGATATCACATCTCATGTTATAGGAAGAGTCTCAGGTTTGGTATAAGCATTGAGATATCACATCTCTGCAATAGGAAGTGTCTCAGGATTGGAACGGGAAGGAGTTGGATATCCCATCTCATGTTATAGGACTGGTCTCAGGTTTGGTATTAGAAGCATTGAGATATCACATCGCATGCTGTAGGAAGGGTCTCAGGTTTGGAATGGGAAGGAATTGGATATCACATCTCATGTCATAGGAAGGATCTCAGGTTTGGTATTAGAAGCATTGAGATATCACATCTCATGCTATAGGAATGGTCTCAGGATTGGAATGGGAAGGAGTTGGATATTACATTCTTGCTATGGGAAGGGTCTCATGTTTGGAATGGGAAGGAGTTGGATATCACATCTCATGTTATAGGAAGGGTCTCAGGTTTGGTATAAGCATTGAGATATCACATCTCTGCTATCGGAAGTGTCTCAGGATTGGAATGGGAAGGAGTTGGATATCCCATCTCATGTTATAGGACGGGTCTCAGGTTTGTTATTAGAATCATTGAGATATCATATTGCATGCTATAGGAAGGGTCTAAGGATTGGAATGGGAAGGACTTGGATATCACATCTCATGCTATAGGTAGGCTCTCAGGTTTGGAAAGGGAAGGAGTTGGATATCACATTTCATGTTAGAGGAAGGATCTCAGGTTTGGTATTAGAGGCATTGAGATATCACATCTCATGCTATAGGAAGGGTCTCAGGATTGGAATGGGAAGGAGTTAGATATCACATCTCATGCTATAGGAAGGGTCTCAGGTTTGGTATAAGCATTGAGATATCACATCTCATGCTATAGGAAGGGTCTCAGGATTGGAATGGGAAGGATATGTATATGACATCTCATGCCATAGGAAGGGTCTCAGGTTTGGTATAAGCATTGAGATATCACATCTCTGCTTTTGGAAGGGTCTCAGGATTGGAATCGGAAGGAGTTGGATATCCCATCTCATGTTATAGGAAGAGTCTCAGGTTTGGTATTAGAAGCATTGAGATATCACATCTCATGCTATAGGAAGGGTCTCAGGATTGTAATGGGAAGGAGTTGGATATCACATCTCATGCTATATGAAGGGTCTCAGGTTTGGTATAAGCATTGAGATATCACATCTCATGCTATAGGAAGGGTCTCAGGATTGGAATGGGAAGGAATTGGATATCACATCTCATGCTATAGGGAGGGTCTCAAGTTTAATATTAGAAGCATTGAGATATCACATCTCATGCTATAGGAAGGGTCTCAGGATTGGAATGGAAGGAGTTGGATATCACATCTCATGTTATAGGAAGGATCTCAGGTTTGGTATTAGAAGCATTGAGACATCACATCTCATGCTATAGGAAGGGTCTCAGGATTGTAATGGGAAGGAGTTGGATATCACATCTCATGCTATATGAAGGGTCTCAGGTTTGGTATAAGCATTGAGATATCACATCTCATGCTATAGGAAGGGTCTTAGGATTGGAATGGGAAGGAGTTGTATATGACATCTCATGCCGTAGGAAGGGTCTCAGGTTTGATATAAGCATTGAGATATCACATCTCTGCTATCGGAAGGGTCTCAGGATTGGAATGGGAAGGAGTTGGATATCCCATCTCATGTTATAGGACGGGTCTCAGGTTTGTTATTAGAATCATTGAGATATCATATTGCATGCTATAGGAAGGGTCTAAGGATTGGAATTGGAAGGACTTGGATATCACATCTCATGCTATAGGTAGGCTCTCAGGTTTGGAAAGGGAAGGAGTTGGATATCACATTTCATGTTAGAGGAAGGATCTCAGGTTTGGTATTAGAGGCATTGAGATATCACATCTCATGCTATAGGAAGGGTCTCAGGATTGGAATGGGAAGGAGTTGGATATCCCATCTCATGTTATAGGAAGAGTCTCAGGTTTGGTATCAGAAGCATTGAGATATCACATCTCATGCTATAGGAAGTGTCTCAGGATTGGAATGGGAAGGACTTGGATATCACATCTCATGCTATAGGGAGGGTCTCAGGTTTGGTATAAGCATTGAGATATCACATCTCATGCTATAGGAAGTGTCTCAGGATTGGAATGGGAAGGAATTGGATATCACATCTCATGCTATAGGGAGGGTCTCAAGTTTGATATTAGAAGCATTGAGATATCACATCTCATGCTATAGGAAGTGTCTCAGGATTGGAATGGAAGGAGTTGGATATCACATCTCATGTTATAGGAAGGATCTCAGGTTTGGTATTAGAAGCATTGAGACATCACATCTCATGCTATAGGAAGGGTCTCAGGTTTGGTATAAGCATTGAGATATCACATCTCATGCTATAGGAAGGGTCTCAGGATTGGAATGGGAAGGAGTTGTACATGACATCTCATGCCGTAGGAAGGGTCTCAGGTTTGGTATAAGCATTGAGATATCACATCTCTGCTATCGGAAGGGTCTCAGGATTGGAATGGGAAGGAGTTGGATATCCCATCTCATGTTATAGGACGGGTCTCAGGTTTGTTATTAGAATCATTGAGATATCATATTGCATGCTATAGGAAGGGTCTAAGGATTGGAATTGGAAGGACTTGGATATCACATTTCATGCTATAGGTAGGCTCTCAGGTTTGGAAAGGGAAGTAGTTGGATATCACATTTCATGTTAGAGGAAGGATCTCAGGTTTGGTATTAGAGGCATTGAGATATCACATCTCATGCTATAGGAAGGGTCTCAAGATTGGAATGGGAAGGAGTTAGATATCACATCTCATGCTATAGGAAGGGTCTCAGGTTTGGTATAAGCATTGAGATATCACATCTCATGCTATAGGAAGGGTCTCAGGATTGGAATGGGAAGGATATGTATATGACATCTCATGCCATAGGAAGGGTCTCAGGTTTGGTATAAGCATTGAGATATCACATCTATGATTTTGGAAGGGTCTCAGGATTGGAATGGGAAGGAGCTGGATATCCCAACTCATGCTATAGGAAGAGTCTCAGGTTTGGTATTAGAAGCATTGAGATATCACATCTCATGCTATAGGAAGTGTCTCAGGATTGGAATAGGAAGGACTTGGATATCACATCTCATGCTATAGGGAGGGTCTCAAGTTTGATATTAGAAGCATTGAGATATCACATCTCATGCTATAGGAAGGGTCTCAGGATTGGAATGGAAGGAGTTGGATATCACATCTCATGTTTTAGGAAGGATCTCAGGTTTGGTATTAGAAGCATTGAGACATCACATCTCATGCTATAGGAAGAGTCTCAGGATTGGAATGGGAAGGAGTTGGATATCACATCTCATGCTATATGAAGGGTCTCAGGTTTGGTATAAGCATTGAGATATCACATCTCATGCTATAGGAAGGGTCTCAGGATTGGAATGGGAAGGAGTTGTATATGACATCTCATGCCGTAGGAAGGGTCTCAGGTTTGGTATAAGCATTGAGATATCACATCTCTGCTATCGTAAGGGTCTCAGGATTGGAATGGGAAGGAGTTGGATATCCCATCTCATGTTATAGGAAGAGTCTCAGGTTTGGTATTAGAAGCATTGAGATATCACATCTCATGCTATAGGAAGGGTCTCAGGATTGGAATGGGAAGGATTTGGATATCACATCTCATGCTATAGGAAGGGTCTCAGGTTTGGTATAAGCATTGAGATATCACATCTCATGCTATAGGAAGGGTCTCAGGATTGGAATGGGAAGGAGTTGGATATCACATCTCATGTTATAGGAAGGATCTCAGGTTTGGTATTAGAAGCATTGAGACATCACATCTCATGCTATAGGAAGGGTCTCAGGATTGGAATGGGAAGGAGTTGTATATGACATCTCATGCCGTAGGAAGGGTCTCAGGTTTGGTATAAGCATTGAGATATCACATCTCTGCTATCGGAAGGGTCTCAGGATTGGAATGGGAAGGAGTTGGATATCCCATCTCATGTTATAGGAAGGGTCTCATGATTGGAATGGGAAGGTCTTGGATATCACATCTCATTCTATAGGAAGGCTCTCAGGTTTGGAAGGGGAAAGAGTTGGATATCACATTTCATGTTAGAGGTAGGATCTCAGGTTTGGTATTAGAGGCATTGAGATATCACATCTCATGCTATCAGAAGGGTCTCAGGATTGGAATGGGAAGGAGTTGGATATCACATCTCATGCTAAAGGGAGGGTCTCAGGTTTGGAAGGGGAAGGATTTGGATATCACATCTCATGTTATAGGAAGGATCTCAGGTTTGGTATTAGAAGCATTGAGATATCACATCTCATGCTATCAGAAGGGTCTCAGGATAGGAATGGGAAGGAGTTGGATATCACATCTCATGCTAAAGGGAGGGTCTCAGGTTTGGAAGGGGAAGGATTTGGATATCACATCTCATGTTATCGGAAGGATCTCAGGTTTGGTATTAGAAGTATTGAGATATCACATCTCATGCTATAGGAAGGGTCTCAGGATTGGAATGGGAACGAGTTGGATATCACATCTCATGCTAAAGGAAGGGTCTCAGGTTTGATTGAAGCATTGAGATATCACATCTCATGCTATAGGAAGGGTCTCAGGATTGGAATGGGAAGGACTTAGATATCACATATCATGCTATAGGGAGGGTCTCAGTTTTGATATTAGAAGCATTGAGATATCACATCTCATGCTATCGGAAGTGTCTCAGGATTGGAATGGGAAGGAGCTGGATATCACATCTCATGCTAAAGGAAGGGTCTCAGGTTTGGTATAAGCATTGAGATATCACATCTATGATTTTGGAAGGGTCTCAGGATTGGAATGGGAAGGAGCTGGATATCCTAACTCATGTTATAGGAAGAGTCTCAGGTTTGGTATTAGAAGCATTGAGATATCACATCTCATGCTATAGGAAGAGTCTCAGGATTGGAATGGGAAGGACTTGGATATCACATCTCATGCTATAGGAAGGCTCTCAGGTTTGGAAGGGGAAAGAGTTGGATATCACATTTCATGTTAGAGGTAGGATCTCAGGTTTGGTATTAGAGGCATTGAGATATCACATCTCATGCTATCAGAAGGGTCTCAGGATTTGAATGGGAAGGAGTTGGATATCACATCTCATGCTAAAGGGAGGGTCTCAGGTTTGGAAGGGGAAGGATTTGGATATCACATCTCATGTTATAGGAAGGATCTCAGGTTTGGTATTAGAAGCATTGAGATATCACATCTCATGCTATCAGAAGGGTCTCAGGATAGGGATGGGAAGGAGTTGGATATCACATCTCATGCTAAAGGGAGGGTCTCAGGTTTGGAAGGGGAAGGATTTGGATATCACATCTCATGTTATCGGAAGGATCTCAGGTTTGGTATTAGAAGTATTGAGATATCACATCTCATGCTATAGGAAGGGTCTCAGGATTGGAATGGGAACGAGTTGGATATCACATCTCATGCTAAAGGAAGGGTTTCAGGTTTGGTAGAAGCATTGAGATATCACATCTCATGCTATAGGAAGGGTCTCAGGATTGGAATGGGAAGGACTTAGATATCACATATCATGCTATAGGGAGGGTCTCAGTTTTGATATTAGAAGCATTGAGATATCACATCTCATGCTATCGGAAGTGTCTCAGGATTGGAATGGGAAGGAGCTGGATATCACATCTCATGCTAAGGGAAGGGTCTCAGGTTTGGAACGGGAAGGAGTTGGATATCACATCTCATGTTATAGGAAGGGTCTCAGGTTGGTATAAGCATTGAGATATCACATCTCTGCTATCGGAAGTGTCTCAGGATTGGAATGGGAAGGAGTTGGATATCCCATCTCATGTTATAGGACGGGTCTCAGGTTTGTTATTAGAATCATTGAGATATCATATTGCATGCTGTAGGAAGGGTCTAAGGATTGGAATGGGAAGGACTTGGATATCACATCTCATGCTATAGATAGGCTCTCAGGTTTGGAAAGGGAAGGAGTTGGATATCACATTTCATGTTAGAGGAAGGATCTCAGGTTTGGTATTAGAGGCATTGAGATATCACATCTCATGCTATAGGAAGGGTCTCAGGTTGGAATTGGAAGGAGTTGGATATCACATCTCATGTTATAGGAAGGGTCTCAGGATTGGAATGGGAAGGACTTGGATATCACATCTCATGCTATAGGAAGGCTCTCAGGTTTGGAAGGGGAAAGAGTTGGATATCACATTTCATGTTAGAGGTAGGATCTCAGGTTTGGTATTAGAGGCAATGAGATATCACATCTCATGCTATCAGAAGGGTCTCAGGATTGGAATGGGAAGGAGTTGGATATCACATCTCATGCTAAAGGGAGGGTCTCAGGTTTGGAAGGGGAAGGATTTGGATATCACATCTCATGTTATAGGAAGGATCTCAGGTTTGGTATTAGAAGCATTGAGATATCACATCTCATGCTATTGGAAGGATCTCAGGTTTGGTATTAGAAGCATTGAGATATCACATCTCATGCTATCAGAAGGTTCTCAGGATTGGAATGGGAAGGAGTTGGATATCCCATCTCATGCTAAAGGGAGGGTCTCAGGTTTGGAAGGGGAAGGATTTGGATATCACATCTCATGTTATCGGAAGGATCTCAGGTTTGGTATTAGAAGTATTGAGATATCACATCTCATGCTATAGGAAGGGTCTCAGGATTGGAATGGGAAGGAGTTGGATATCACATCTCATGCTAAAGGAAGGGTCTCAGGTTTGGTAGAAGCATTGAGATATCACATCTCATGCTACAGGAAGGGTCTCAGGATTGGAATGGGAAGGACTTAGATATCACATATCATGCTAAAGGAAGGGTCTCAGGTTTGGTATAAGCATTGAGATATCACATCTATGATTTTGGAAGGGTCTCAGGATTGGAATGGGAAGGAGCTGGATATCCCAACTCATGTTATAGGAAGAGTCTCAGGTTTGGTATTAGAAGCATTGAGATATCACATCTCATACTATAGGAAGAGTCTCAGGATTGGAATGGGAAGGACTTGGATATCACATCTCATGCTATAGGGAGGGTCTCAAGTTTGATATTAGAAGCATTGAGATATCACATCTCATGCTATAGGAAGGGTCTCAGGATTGGAATGGAAGGAGTTGGATATCACATCTCATGTTTTAGGAAGGATCTCAGGTTTGGTATTAGAAGCATTGAGACATCACATCTCATGCTATAGGAAGAGTCTCAGGATTGGAATGGGAAGGAGTTGGATATCACATCTCATGCTATATGAAGGGTCTCAGGTTTGGTATAAGCATTGAGATATCACATCTCATGCTATAGGAAGGGTCTCAGGATTGGAATGGGAAGGAGTTGTATATGACATCTCATGCCGTAGGAAGGGTCTCAGGTTTGGTATAAGCATTGAGATATCACATCTCTGCTATCGTAAGGGTCTCAGGATTGGAATGGGAAGGAGTTGGATATCCCATCTCATGTTATAGGAAGAGTCTCAGGTTTGGTATTAGAAGCATTGAGATATCACATCTCATGCTATAGGAAGGGTCTCAGGATTGGAATGGGAAGGATTTGGATATCACATCTCATGCTATAGGAAGGGTTTCAGGTTTGGTATAAGCATTGAGATATCACATCTCATGCTATAGGAAGGGTCTCAGGATTGGAATGGGAAGGAGTTGGATATCACATCTCATGTTATAGGAAGGATCTCAGGTTTGGTATTAGAAGCATTGAGACATCACATCTCATGCTATAGGAAGGGTCTCAGGATTGGAATGGGAAGGAGTTGTATATGACATCTCATGCCGTAGGAAGGGTCTCAGGTTTGGTATAAGCATTGAGATATCACATCTCTGCTATAGGAAGGGTCTCAGGATTGGAATGGGAAGGAGTTGTTTATCACATCTCATGTTATAGGAAGGATCTCAGGTTTGGTATTAGAAGCATTGAGACATCACATCTCTGCTATCGTAAGGGTCTCAGGATTGGAATGGGAAGGAGTTGGATATCCCATCTCATGTTATAGGAAGAGTCTCAGGTTTGGTATTAGAAGCATTGAGATATCACATCTCATGCTATAGGAAGGGTCTCAGGATTGGAATGGGAAGGATTTGGATATCACATCTCATGCTATAGGAAGGGTCTCAGGTTTGGTATAAGCATTGAGATATCACATCTCATGCTATAGGAAGGGTCTCAGGATTGGAATGGGAAGGAGTTGGATATCACATCTCATGTTATAGGAAGGATCTCAGGTTTGGTATTAGAAGCATTGAGACATCACATCTCATGCTATCGGAAGGGTCTCAGGATTGGAATGGGAAGGAGTTGGATATCCCATCTCATGTTATAGGAAGGGTCTCATGATTGGAATGGGAAGGACTTGGATATCACATCTCATGCTATAGGAAGGCTCTCAGGTTTGGAAGGGGAAAGAGTTGGATATCACATTTCATGTTAGAGGTAGGATCTCAGGTTTGGTATTAGAGGCATTGAGATATCACATCTCATGCTATCAGAAGGGTCTCAGGATTTGAATGGGAAGGAGTTGGATATCACATCTCATGCTAAAGGGAGGGTCTCAGGTTCGGAAGGGGAAGGATTTGGATATCACATCTCATGTTATAGGAAGAATCTCAGGTTTGGTATTAGAAGCATTGATATATCACATCTCATGCTATCAGAAGGGTCTCAGGATAGGAATGGGAAGGAGTTGGATATCACATCTCATGCTAAAGGGAGGGTCTCAGGTTTGGAAGGGGAAGGATTTGGATATCACATCTCATGTTATCGGAAGGATCTCAGGTTTGGTAATAGAAGTATTGAGATATCACATCTCATGCTATAGGAAGGGTCTCAGGATTGGAATGGGAACGAGTTGGATATCACATCTCATGCTAAAGGAAGGGTTTCAGGTTTGGTAGAAGCATTGAGATATCACATCTCATGCTATAGGAAGGGTCTCAGGATTGGAATGGGAAGGACTTAGATATTACATATCATGCTATAGGGAGGGTCTCAGTTTTGATATTAGAAGCATTGAGATATCACATCTCATGCTATCGGAAGTGTCTCAGGATTGGAATGGGAAGGAGCTGGATATCACATCTCATGCTAAAGGAAGGGTCTCAGGTTTGGAACGGGAAGGAGTTGGATATCACATCTCATGTTATAGGAAGGGTCTCAGGTTGGTATAAGCATTGAGATATCACATCTCTGCTATCGGAAGTGTCTCAGGATTGGAATGGGAAGGAGTTGGATATCCCATCTCATGTTATAGGACGGGTCTCAGGTTTGTTATTAGAATCATTGAGATATCATATTGCATGCTGTAGGAAGGGTCTAAGGATTGGAATGGGAAGGACTTGGATATCACATCTCATGCTATAGATAGGCTCTCAGGTTTGGAAAGGGAAGGAGTTGGATATCACATTTCATGTTAGAGGAAGGATCTCAGGTTTGGTATTAGAGGCATTGAGATATCACATCTCATGCTATAGGAAGGGTCTCAGGTTGGAATTGGAAGGAGTTGGATATCACATCTCATGTTATAGGAAGGGTCTCAGGATTGGAATGGGAAGGACTTGGATATCACATCTCATGCTATAGGAAGGCTCTCAGGTTTGGAAGGGGAAAGAGTTGGATATCACATTTCATGTTAGAGGTAGGATATCAGGTTTGGTATTAGAGGCAATGAGATATCACATCTCATGCTATCAGAAGGGTCTCAGGATTGGAATGGGAAGGAGTTGGATATCACATCTCATGCTAAAGGGAGGGTCTCAGGTTTGGAAGGGGAAGGATTTGGATATCACATCTCATGTTATAGGAAGGATCTCAGGTTTGGTATTAGAAGCATTGAGATATCACATCTCATGCTATTGGAAGGATCTCAGGTTTGGTATTAGAAGCATTGAGATATCACATCTCATGCTATCAGAAGGTTCTCAGGATTGGAATGGGAAGGAGTTGGATATCCCATCTCATGCTAAAGGGAGGGTCTCAGGTTTGGAAGGGGAAGGATTTGGATATCACATCTCATGTTATCGGAAGGATCTCAGGTTTGGTATTAGAAGTATTGAGATATCACATCTCATGCTATAGGAAGGGTCTCAGGATTGGAATGGGAAGGAGTTGGATATCACATCTCATGCTAAAGGAAGGGTCTCAGGTTTGGTAGAAGCATTGAGATATCACATCTCATGCTACAGGAAGGGTCTCAGGATTGGAATGGGAAGGACTTAGATATCACATATCATGCTATAGGGAGGGTCTCAGTTTTGATATTAGAAGCATTGAGATATCACATCTCATGCTATCGGAAGTGTCTCAGGATTGGAATGGGAAGGAGCTGGATATCACATCTCATGCTAAAGGAAGGGTCTCAGGTTTGGAACGGGAAGGAGTTGGATATCCGATCTCATGTTATAGGAAGGGTCTCAGGTTTGGTATAAGCATTGAGATATCACAAATCTGCTATCGGAAGTGTCTCAGGATTGGAATGGGAAGGAGTTGGATATCCCATCTCATGTTATAGGACGGGTCTCAGGATTGTTATTAGAATCATTGAGATATCATATTGCATGCTGTAGGAAGGGTCTAAGGATTGGAATGGGAAGGAGTTGGATATCACATCTCATGTTATAGGAAGGGTCTCAGGTTTGGTATAAGCATTGAGATATCACATCTCATGCTATAGGAAGGGTCTCAGGATTGGAATGGGAAGGAGTTGGATATCACATCTCATGTTAAAGGAAGGGTCTCAGGTTTGGTATAAGCATTGAGATATCACATCTCATGCTATAGGAAGGGTCTCAGGATTGGAATGGAAGGAGTTGGATATCACATCTCATGTTATAGGAAGGATCTCAGGTTTGGTATTAGAAGCATTGAGACATCACATCTCATGCTATAGGAAGTGTCTCAGGATTGGAATGGGAAGGACTTGGATATCACATCTCATGCTATAGGGAGTGTCTCAAGTTTGATATTAGAAGCATTGAGATATCACATCTCATGCTATAGGAAGGGTCTCAGGATTGGAATGGGAAGGAGTTGGATATCACATCTCATGCTATAGGAAGGGTCTCAGGTTTGGTATAAGCAGTGAGATATCACATTTTATGCTATAGGAAGGATCTCAGGTTTGGTATAAGCATTGAGATATCACATCTCTGCTATCGGAAGGGTCTCAGGATTGGAATGGGAAGGAGTTGGATATTCCCATCTCATGTTATAGGAAGGGTCTCAGGTTTGGTATTTGAAGCATTGAGACATCACATCTCATGCTATATAGGAAGGGTCTCAGGATTGCAATGGGAAGGACTTGGATATCACATCTCATGCTATAGGGAGGGTCTCAAGTTTGATATTAGAAGCATTGAGATATCACATCTCATGATATCGGAAGGATCTCAGGATTGGAATGGGAAGGAGTTGGATATCACATCTCATGATAAAAGAAGGGTCTAAGGTTTGGAAGGGGAAGGATTTGGATATCACATCTCATGAATTAGGACCGGTCTCAGGTTTGGTATTAGAAGCATTGAGATATCAAGTCTCATGGTATAGGAAGGGTCTCAGAATTGGAATGGGAAGGAGTTGGATATCACATCTCAAGCTATAGGAAGGGTCTCAGGATTGGAATGGGAAGGAGTTTGATATCACATCTCATGCCATAGTATGGGTCTCAGGTTTGGTATAAGCATTGGGATATCCCATCTCATGCTATAGGAAGGGTCTCAGGTTGGAATGGGAAGGAGTTGGATATCACATCTCATGTTATAGGAAGGGTCTCAGGATTGGAATGGGAAGGACTTGGATATCACATCTCATGCTATAGGAAGGATCTCAGGTTTGGTATTAGAAGCATTGAGATATCACATCTCATGCTATCAGAAGGTTCTCAGGATTGGAATGGGAATGAGTTGGATATCACATCTCATGCTAAAGGGAGGGTCTCAGGTTTGGAAGGGGAAGGAGTTGGATATCACATCTCATGTTAGAGGTAGGATCTCAGGTTTGGTATAAGAGGCATTGAGATATCACATATCATGCTATCAGAAGGGTCTCAGGATTGGAATGGGAAGGAGTTGGATATCACATCTCATGCTAAAGTGAGGGTCTCAGGTTTGGAAGGGGAAGGATTTGGATATCACATCTCATGTTATAGGAAGGATCTCAGGTTTGGTATTAGAAGCATTGAGATATCACATCTCATGCTATCAGAAGGTTCTCAGGATTGGAATGGGAAGGAGTTGGATATCACATCTCATGCTAAAGGGAGGGTCTCAGGTTTGGAAGGGGAAGGAGTTGGATATCACATCTCATGTTATCGGAAGGATCTCAGGTTTGGTATTAGAAGTATTGAGATATCACATCTCATGCTATAGGAAGGGTCTCAGGATTGGAATGGGAAGGAGTTGGATATCACATCTCATGCTAAAGGAACGGTCTCAGGTTTGGTAGAAGCATTGAGATATCACATCTCATGCTATAGGAAGGGTCTCAAGATTGGAATGGGAAGGACTTAGATATCACCTATCATGCTATAGGGAGGGTCTCATTTTTGATATTAGAAGCATTGAGATATCACATCTCATGCTATCGGAAGTGTCTCAGGATTGGAATGGGAAGGAGCTGGATATCACATCTCATGCTAAAGGAAGGGTCTCAGGTTTGGAACGGGAAGGAGTTGGATATCCGATCTCATGTTATAGGAAGGGTCTCAGGTTTGGTATAACCATTGAGATATCACATCTCTGCTATCGGAAGTGTCTCAGGATTGGAATGGGAAGGAGTTGGATATCCCCTCTCATGTTATAGGACGGGTCTCAGGATTGTTATTAGAATCATTGAGATATCATATTGCATGCTGTAGGAAGGGTCTAAGGATTGGAATGGGAAGGACTTGGATATCACATCTCATGCTATGGATAGGCTCTCAGGTTTGGAAAGGGAAGGAGTTGGATATCACATTTCATGTTAGAGGAAGGATCTCAGGTTTGGTATTAGAGGCATTGAGATATCACATCTCATGCTATAGGAAGGGTCTCAGGATTGGAATGGGAAGGAGTTGGATATCACATCTCATGCTAAAGGAAGGGTCTCAGGTTTAGTATAAGCATTGAGATATCACATCTCATGCTATAGGAAGGGTCTCAGGATTGGAATGGAAGGAGTTGGATTTCACATCTCATGTTATAGGAAGGATCTCAGGTTTGGTATTAGAAGCATTGAGACATCACATCTCATGCTATAGGAAGGGTCTCAGGATTGGAATGGGAAGGAGTTGGATATCACATCTCATGCTATAGGAAGGGTCTCAGGTTTGGTATAAGCAGTGAGATATCACATCTCATGCTATAGGAAGTGTCTCAGGATTGGAATGGGAAGGAGTTGGATATCACATCTCATGTTATAGGAAGGATCTCAGGTTTGGTATAAGCATTGAGATATCACATGTCTGCTATCGGAAGGGTCTCAGGATTGGAATGGGAAGGAGTTGGATATTCCCATCTCATGTTATAGGAAGGGTCTCAGGTTTGGTATTAGAAGCATTGAGACATCACATCTCATGCTATAGGAAGGGTCTCAGGATTGGAATGGGAAGGACTTAGATATCACATCTCATGCTATAGGGAGGGTCTCGAGTTTGATATTAGAAGCATTGAGATATCACATCTCATGATATCAGAAGGGTCTCAGGATTGGAATGGGAAGGAGTTGGATATCACATCTCATGATAAAGGAAGGGTCTAAGGTTTGGAAGGGGAAGGATTTGGATATCACATCTCATGTTATAGGACGGGTCTCAGGTTTGGTATTAGAAGCATTGAGATATCAAGTCTCATGGTATACGAAGGGTCTCAGAATTGGAATGGGAAGGAGTTGGATATCACATCTCAAGCTATAGGAAGGGTCTCAGGATTGGAATGGGAAGGAGTTTGATATCACATCTCATGCCATAGTATGGGTCTCAGGTTTGGTATAAGCATTGGGATATCAAATCTCATGCTATCGGAAGGGTATCAGGATTGGAATTCCAAGGAGTTGGATATCCCATCTCATGCTATAGGAAGGGTCTCAGGTTGGAATGGGAAGGAGTTGGATATCACATCTCATGCTAAAGGGAGGGTCTCAGGTTTGGAAGGGGAAGGATTTGGATATCACATCTCATGTTATAGGAAGGATCTCAGGTTTGGTATAAGAAGCATTGAGATATCACATCTCATGCTATTGGAAGAATCTCAGATTTGGTATTAGAGGCATTGAGATATCACATCTCATGCTATCATAAGGGTCTCAGGATTGGAATGGGAAGGAGTTGGATATCACATCTCATGCTATAGGAAGGGTCTCAGGTTTGGAACGGGAAGGAGTTGGATATCACATCTCATGTTATAGGAAGAGTCTCAGGTTTGGTATAAGCATTGAGATATCAAATCTCTGCAATCGGAAGTGTCTCAGGATTGGGATGGGAAGGAGTTGCATATCACATCTCATGCTATAGGAAGGGTCTCAGGTTTGGAACGGGAAGGAGTTGGATATCCCATCTCATGTTATAAGACTGGTCTCAGGTTTGGTATTAGAAGCATTGAGATATCACATCTCTGCTATCGGAAGTGTCTCAGGATTGGAATGGGAAGGAGTTGGATATCACATCTCATGTTATAGGACGGGTCTCAGGTTTGTTATTAGAATCATTGAGATATCATATTGCATGCTGTAGGAAGGGTCTAAGGATTGGAATGGGAAGGACTTGGATATCACATCTCATGCTATAGGTAGGCTCTCAGGTTTGGAAAGGGAAGGAGTTGGATATCACATTTAATGTTAGAGGAAGGATCTCAGGTTTGGTATTAGAGCCATTGGATATCACATCTCATGCTATAGGAAGGGTCTCAGGATTGGAATGGGAAGGAGTTGGATATCACATCTCATGCTATAGGAAGGGTTTTAGGTTTGGTATAAGCATTGAGATATCACATCTCATGCTATAGGAAGGGTCTCAGGATTGTAATGGGAAGGAGTTGGATATCCCATCTCATGTTATAGGAAGAGTCTCAGGTTTGGTATTAGAAGCATTGAGATATCACATGTCATGCTATAGGAAGTGTCTCAGGATTGGAATGGGAAGGACTTGGATATCACATCTCATGCTATAGGGAGGGTCTCAAGTTTGATATTAGAAGCATTGAGATATCACATCTCATGCTATAGGAAGGGTCTCAGTATTGGAATGGGAAGGAGTTGGATATCACATCTCATGCTATAGGAAGGGTCTCAGGTTTGGTATAAGCATTGAGATATCACATCTCTGCTATCGGAAGGGTCTCAGGATTGGAATGGGAAGGAGTTGGATATTCCCATCTCATGTTATAGGAAGGGTCTATCAGGTCTTAGCATGAGACTCTTCCTATAACATGAGATGTGATATCCAACTCCTTCCCGTTCCTAACCTGAGACCCTCCCTATAGCATGAGATGTGATATCTAAGTCCTTCCCATTCCAATCCTGAGACCCTTCCAATAGCAGAGATGTGATATCTCAATGCTTATAGCAAACCTGAGACCCTTCCTATAGCATGAGATGTGATATCCATCTCCTTCCCATTCCAATCCTGAGACCCTTCCTATAGCATGAGATGTGAAATCTCAATGCTTCTACCAAAACTGAGACCCTTCCTTTAGCATGAGATGTGATATCCAACTCCTTCCCATTCCAATCCTGAGACCAGTCCTATAGCATGAGATGTGATATCCAACTCCTTCCCATTCCAATCCTGAGACCCTTCCTATAGCATGAGATGTGATATCTCAATGCTTCTAATACCAAACCTGAGATCCTTCCGATAGCATGAGATGTGATATCTCAATGCTTCTAATACCAAACCTGAGATCCTTCCTATAACATGAGATGTGATATTCAAATCCTTCCCCTTCCGAACCTGAGACCCTCCCTTTAGCATGAGATGTGATATCCAACTCCTTCCCATTCCAATCCTGATACCCTTCTGATAGCATGAGATGTGATATCTCAATGCCTCTAATACCAAACCTGAGATCCTACCTCTAACATGAAATGTGATATCCAACTCCTTCCCTTTCCAAACCGGAGAGCCTTCCTACAGCATGAGATGTGATATCCAAGTCCTTCCCATTCCAATCCTGAGAGCCTTCCTATAACATGAGATGTCATATCCAACTCCTTCCCATTCCAACCTGAGACCCTTCCTATAGCATGAGATGGGATATCCAACTCCTTCCAAAACCAATCCTGATACCCTTCCGATAGCATGAGATGTGATATCCCAATGCTTCTACAAAACCTGAGACCCATACCATGGCATGAGATGTGATATCAAACTCCCGTCCTATACCATGAGACTTGATATCTCAATGCTTCTAATACCAAACCTGAGACCGGTCCAATAACATGAGATGTGATATCCAAATCCTTCCCCTTCCAAACCTTAGACCCTTCCTTTATCATGAGATGTGATATCCAAGTCCTTCCCATTCCATTCCTGAGACCCTTCCTATAGCATGAGATGTGATATCTCAATGCTTCTAATACCAAACCTGAGACCCTTCCTATAACATGAATTCTGATATCCAAGTCCTTCCCATTCCAATCCTGAGACCCTTCCAATAGCAGAGATGTGATATCTCAATGCTTCTAATATCAAACCTGAGACCTGTCCTATAACATGAGATGGGATATCCAACCCCTTCCCGTTCCAAACCTGATACCCTTCCTATAACATGAGATGTGATATCCAATTCCTTCCCATCCCAATCCTGAGACACCTCCGATAGCAGAGATGTGATATCTCAATGCTTATACCAAACCTGAGACTCTTCCTATAACACGAGATGTGATATCTAACTCCTTCCCATTCCAAACCTGAGACCCTTCCTATAGCATGAGATGTGATATCCAACTCCTTCCCATTCCAATCCTGAGACCCTTCCTATAGCATGAGATGTGATATCTCAATGCTTATACCAAATCTGAGACCCTTCCTATAGCATGAGATGTGATATCCAACTCCTTCCCAATCCAATCCTGAGACCCTTCCTATAGCATGAGATGTGATATCTCAATGCTTCTAATACCAAACCTGAGATCCTTCCTATAACATGAGATGTGATATTCAACTCCTTCCTATTCCAATCCTGAGACCCTTATGATAGCATGAGATGTGATATCTCAATGCCTCTAATACCAAACCTGAGATACTTCCGATAGCATGAGATGTGATATCTCAATGCTTCTAATACCAAACCTGAGATCCTTCCTATAACATGAGATGTGATTTCCAAATCCTTCCCCTTCCAAACCTGAGACCATCCCTTTAGCATGAGATGTGATATACAACTCCTTCCCATTCCAATCCTGAGACCCTTCTGATAGCATGAGATGGGATATCTCAATGCCTCTAATACCAAACCTGAGATCCTACCTCTAACATGAAATGTGATATCCATCTCCTTCCCTTTCCAAACCTGAGACCCTGCCTATAGCATGAGATGTGAAATTCAAGTCCTTCCCATTCCAATCCTGAGACCCTTCCTATAGCATGTGATGTGATATCTCAATGCTTATACCAAACCTGAGACCCTTCCTATGGCATGAGATGTCATATACAACTCCTTCCCATTCCAATCCTGAGACCCTTCCTATAGCATGAGATGTGATATCTCAATGCTTATACCAAACCTGAGACCCTTCCTATAGCATGAGATGTGATATCCAACTTCTTCCCATTCCAATCCTAAGACCCTTCCTATAACATGAGATGTGATGTCTCAATGCTTCTAATACCAAACCTGAGATCTTTCCTATAATATGAGATGTGATATCCAACTCCTTCCCATTCCAATCCTGAGACCCTTCCTATAGCATGAGATGTGATATCTCAATGCTTATACCAAACCTGAGACCCTTCCTATAGCTTGAGATGTGATATCCAACTCCTTCCCATTCCAATCCTGAGACCCTTCCTATAGCATGAGATGTGATATCTCAAGGCCTCTAATACCAAACCTGAGATCCTTCCTCTAACATGAAATGTGATATCCAACTCCTTCCCCTTCCAAACCTGAGAGCCTTCCTATAGCATGAGATATGATATCCAAGTCCTTCCCATTCCAATCCTGAGACCCTTCCTATAACATGAAATGTGATATCCAACTCCTTCGCATTCCAACCTGAGACCCTTCCTATAGCATGAGATGGGATATCCAACTCCTTCCAAATCCAATACTGATACCCTTCCAATAGCATGAGATGTGATATCCCAATGCTTCTACCAAACCTGAGACCCATACTATGGCATAAGATGTGATATCAAACTCCTTCCCATTCCAATCCTGAGACCCTTCCTATAGCTTGAGATGTGATATCCAACTCCTTCCCATTCCAATTCTGAGACCCTTCCTATACCATGAGACTTGATATCTCAATGCTTCTAATACCAAACCTGAGACCCGTCCTATAACATGAGATGTGATATCCAAATCCTTCCCCTTCCAAACCTTAGACCCTTCCTTTATCATGAGATGTGATATCCAACTCCTTCCCATTCCAATCCTGAGACCCTTCCGATATCATGACATTTGTTATCTCAATGCTTCTAATATCAAACTTGAGACCCTCCCTATAGCATGAGATGTGACATCCAAGTCCTCCCCATTCCAATCCTGAGACCCTTCCGATAGCAGAGATGTGATATCTCAATGCGTATACCAACCTGAGACCCTTCCTATAACATGAGATGTGATATCCAACTCCTTCCCATTCCAAACCTGAGACCCTTCCTATAGCATATGTGATATCCAACTCCTTCCAATTCCAAACATGAGACCCTTCCCATAGCAAGAATGTAATATCCAACTCCTTCCCATTCCAATCCTGAGACCATTCCTATAGCATGAGATGTGATATCTCAATGCTTCTAATACCAAACCTGAGATCCTTCCTATGACATGAGATGTGATATCCAATTCCTTCCCATTCCAAACCTGAGACCCTTCCTACAGCATGCGATGTGATATCTCAATGCTTCTAATACCAAACCTGAGACCAGTCCTATAACATGAGATGGGATATCCAAATCCTTCCCGTCCCAATCCTGAGACACTTCCGATTTCAGAGATGTGATATCTCAATGCTTATACCAAACCTGAGACTCTTCCTATAACACGAGATGTGATATCCAACTCCTTCCCGTTCCAAACCTGAGACCCTTCCTATAGCATGAGATGTGATATCCAACTCCTTCCCATTCCAATCCTGAGACCCTTCCAATAGCATGAGATGTGATATCTAAATGCCTCTAATACCAAACCTGAGATCCTTCCTATGACATGTGATGTGATATTCAAATCCTTCCCCTTCCAAACCTGAGACCCTCCCTTTAGCATGAGATGTGATATACAACTCCTTCCCATTCCAATCCTGAGATCCTTCTGATAGCATGAGATGTGATATCTCAATGCCTCTAATACCAAACCTGAGATCCTACCTCTAACATGAAATGTGATATCCATCTCCTTCCCTTTCCAAACCTGAGACCCTGCCTATAGCATGAGCTGTGATATCCAAGTCCTTCCCATTCCAATCCTGAGACCCTTCCTATAGCATGTGATGTGATATCTCAATGCTTATACCAAACCTGAGACCCTTCTTATGGCATGAGATGTCATATACAACTCCTTCCCATTCCAATCCTGGGACCCTTCCTATAGCATGAGATGTGATATCTCAATGCTTATACCAAACCTGAGACCCTTCCTATAGCATGAGATGTGATATCTCAAGGCCTCGAATACCAAACCTGAGATCCTTCCTCTAACATGAGATGTGATATCCAACTCCTTCCCGTTCCAAACCTGAGACGCTTCCTATAGCATATGTGATATCCAACTCCTTCCATTCCAAACATGAGACCCTTCCTATAGCAAGAATGTAATATCCAACTCCTACCCATTCCAATCCTGAGACCCTTCCTATAGCAAGAGATGTGATATCCAAATCCTTCCCATTCCAATCCTGAGACCCTTCCTATAACATGAGATGTGATATCCAACTCCTTCCCATTCCAACCTGAGACACTTCCTATAGCATGAGAAGGGATATCCAACTCCTTCCCAATCCAATCCGGAGACCCTTCCGATAGCAGAGATGTGATATCTCAATGCTTATACCAAACCTGAGACCCTTCCTATGGCATGATATGTGATATCCAACTCCTTGCCATTCAAATCCTGAGACCCTTCCTATAGCATGGGAAGGGATATCCAACTCCTTCCCAATCCAATCCTGAGACCCTTCCGATAGCAGAGATGTGATATCTCAACGCTTCTACCAAACCTGAGACCCTTCCTTTAGCATGAGATGTGATATCCAAATCCTTCGCATTCCAATCCTGAGACCCTTCCTATAGCATGAGATGTGATATCTCAATGGTTCTAATACCAAACCTGGGATCCTTCCTATAACATGAGATGTGATATCCAATTCCTTCCCATTCCAAACCTGAGACCCTTCCTATAACATGAAATGTGATATCTAAAGGCCTCTAATACCAAACCTGAGATCCTTCCTCTAACATGAAATGTGATATCCAACTCCTTCCCATTCCAAACCTGAGACCCTTCCTATAACATGAAATGTGATATCCAACTCCATCCCATTCCAACCTGAGACGTTTCCTATAGCATGAGATGGGATATCCAACTCCTTCCAAATCCAATACTGATACCATTCCGATAGCATGAGATGTGATATCCCAATGCTTCTACCAAATCTGAGACCCATACTATGGCATGAGATGTGATATCAAACTCCTTCCCATTCCAATCCTGAGACCCTTCCTATAGCTTGAGATGTGATATCCAACTTCTTCCCATTCCAATTCTGAGACCCTTCCTATACCATGAGACTTGATATCTCAATGCTTCTAATACCAAACCTGAGACCCGTCCTATAACATGAGATGTGATATCCAAATCCTTCCCCTTCCAAACCTTAGACCCTTCCTTTATCATGAGATGTGATATCCAACTCCTTCCCATTCCAATCCTGAGACCCTTCCGATATCATGAGATTTGTTATCTCAATGCTTCTAATATCAAACTTGAGACCCTCCCGATAGCATGAGATGTGACATCCAAGTCCTCCCTATTCCAATCCTGAGACCCTTCCTATAGCATGAGATGTGATATCTCAATGCTTCTAATACCAAACCTGAGACCCTTCCTATAACATGAGATGGGATATCCAACTCAGATGGGATATCCAACTCCTTCCCATTCCAATCCTGAGACCCTTCCGATAGCAGAGATGTGATATCTCAATGCTTATATCAAACCTGAGACCCTTCCTATGGCCTGAGATGTCATATACAACTCCTTCCCATTCCAATCCTGAGACCCTTCCTATAGCATGAGATGTGATATCTCAATGCTTATACCAAATCTGAGACCCTTCCTATAGCATGAGATGTGATATCCAACTCCTTCCCATTCCAATCCTGAAACCCTTCCTATAGCATGAGATGTGATGTCTCAATGCTTCTAATACCAAACCTGAGATCCTTCCTATAACATGAGATGTGATATCCAACTCCTTCCCATTCCAATCCTGAGACCCTTATGATAGCATGAGATGTGATATCTCAATGCCTCTTATACCAAACCTGAGATCCTTCCGATAGCATGAGATGTGATATCTCAATGCTTCTAATACCAAACCTGAGATCCTTCCTATAATATGAGATGTGATTTCCAAATCCTTCCCCTTCCAAACCTGAGACCCTCCCTTTAGCATGAGATGTGATATCCAACTCCTTCCCATTCCAATCCTGAGACCCTTCTGATAGCATGAGATGTGATATCTCAATGCCTCTAATACCAAACCTGAGATCCTACCTCTAACATGAAATGTGATATCCATCTCCTTCCCTTTCCAAACCTGAGACCCTGCCTATAGCATGAGATTTGATATCCAAGTCCTTCCCATTCCAATCCTGAGACCCTTCCTATCGCATGTGATGTGATATCTCAATGCTTATACCAAACCTGAGACCCTTCCTATGGCATGAGATGTCATATACAACTCCTTCCCATACCAATCCTGAGACCCTTCCTATAGCATGAGATGTGATATCTCAATGCTTATACCAAACCTGAGACCCTTCCTATAGCATGAGATGTGATATCCAACTTCTTCCCATTCCAATCCAGAGACCCTTCCTATAGCATGAGATGTGATATCTCAATGCTTATACCAAACCTGAGACCCTTCCTATAGCTTGAGATGTGATATCCAACTCCTTCCCATTCCAATCCTGAGACCCTTCCGATAGCATGAGATGTGATATCTCAAGGCCTCTAATACCAAACCTGAGATCCTTCCTCTAACATGAAATGTGATATCCAACTCCTTCCCCTTCCAAACCTGAGAACCTTCCTATAGCATGAGATATGATATCCAACTCCTTCCCATTCCAACCTGAGACCCTTCCTATAGCATGAGATGGGATATCCAACTCCTTCCAAATCCAATACTGATACCCTTCCGATAGCATGAGATGTGATATCCCAATGCTTCTACCAAACCTGAGAACCATACTATGGCATGAGATGTGATATCAAACTCCTTCCCATTCCAATCCTGAGACGCTTCCTATAGCTTGAGATGTGATATCCAACTCCTTCCCATTCCAATTCTGAGACCCTTCTTATACCATGAGACTTGATATCTCAATGCTTCTAATACCAAACCTGAGACCCGTCCTATAACATGAGATGTGATATCCAAATCCTTCCCCTTCCAAACCTTAGACACTTCCTTTATCATGAGATGTGATATCCAACTCCTTCCCATTCCAATCCTGAGACCCTTCCGATATCATGAGATTTGTTATCTCAATGCTTCTAATATCAAACTTGAGACCCTCCCTGTAGCATGAGATGTGACATCCAAGTCCTTCCCATTCCAAACCTGCGACCCTTCCTATAGCATGAGATGTGATATCTCAATGCTTCTAATACCAAACCTGAGGCCTCATGCTAAAGGGAGGGTCTCAGGTTTGGAAGGGGAAGGATTTGGATATCACATCTCATGTTATAGGAAGGATCTCAGGATTGGTATTAGAAGCATTGAGATATCACATCTCATTCTATCGGAAGGATCTCAGGTTTGGTATTAGAAGCATTGAGATATCACATCTCATGCTATCGGAAGGATCTCAGGTTTGGCATTAGAAGCATTGAGATATCACATCTCATGCTATAGGAAGGGTCTCAGGTTTGGAACGGGAAGGAGTTGGATATCCCATCTCATGTTATAGGACTGGTCTCAGGTTTGGTATTAGAAGCATTGAGATATCACATTGCATGTTGTAGGAAGGGTCTCAGGTTTGGAATGGGAAGGAATTGGATATCACATCTCATGTCATAGGAAGGATCTCAGGTTTGGTATTAGAAGCATTGAGATATCACATCTCATGCTATAGGAATGGTCTCAGGATTGGAATGGGAAGGAGTTGGATATTACATTCTTGCTATAGGAAGGGTCTCATGTTTGGAATGGGAAGGAGTTGGATATAACATATGCTATAGGAAGGGTCTCAGGTTTGGAACGGGAAGGAGTTGGATATCACATCTCATGTTATAGGAAGCGTCTCAGGTTTGTTATAAGCATTGAGATATCACATCTCTGCTATCGGAAGTGTCTCAGGATTGGAATGGGAAGAAGTTGGATATCCCATCTCATGTTATAGGACGGGTCTCAGGTTTGGTATTAGAATCATTGAGATATCATATTGCATGCTGTAGGAAGGGTCTAAGGATTGGAATGGGAAGGACTTGGATATCACATCTCATGCTATAGGTAGGCTCTCAGGTTTGGAAAGGGAAGGCGTTGGATATCACATCTCATGCAATAGGAAGGGTCTCAGGATTGGAATGGGAAGGAGTTGGATATCACATCTCATGCTATAGGAAGGGTCTCAGGTTTGGTATAAGCATTGAGATATCACATCTCATGCTATAGGAAGGGTCTCAGGATTGGAATGGGAAGGAGTTGGATATCACATCTCATGTTATAGGAAGGATCTCAGGTTTGGTATTAGAAGCATTGAGACATCACATCTCATGCTATAGGAAGGGTCTCAGGATTGGAATGGGAAGGAGTTGTATATGACATATCATGCCGTAGGAAGGGTCTCAGGTTTGGTATAAGCATTGAGATATCACATCTCTGCTATAGGAAGGGTCTCAGGATTGGAATGGGAAGGAGTTGGATATCCCATCTCATGTTATAGGAAGGGTCTCATGATTGGAATGGGAAGGACTTGGATATCACATCTCATGCTATAGGAATGCTCTCAGGTTTGGAATGGGAAAGAGTTGGATATCACATTTCATGTTAGAGGTAGGATCTCAGGTTTGGTATTAGAGGCATTGAGATATCACATCTCATGCTATCAGAAGGGTCTCAGGATTGGAATGGGAAGGAGTTGGATATCACATCTCATGCTAAAGGGAGGGTCTCAGGTTTGGAAGGGGAAGGATTTGGATATCACATCTCATGTTATAGGAAGGATCTCAGGTTTGGTATTAGAAGCATTGAGATATCACATCTCATGCTATCAGAAGGGTCTCAGGATTGCAATGGGAAGGAGTTGGATATCACATCTCATACTAAAGGGAGGGTTTCAGGTTTGGAAGGGGAAGGATTTGGATATCACATCTCATGTTATCGGAAGGATCTCAGGTTTGGTATTAGAAGTATTGAGATATCACATCTCATGCTATAGGAAGTGTCTCAGGATTGGAATGGGAAGGAGTTGGATATCACATCTCATGCTAAAGGAAGGGTCTCAGGTTTGGTAGAAGCATTGAGATATCACATCTCATGCTAAAGGAAGGGTCTCAGGTTTGGAACGGGAAGGAGTTGGATATCACATCTCATGTTATAGGAAGGGTCTCAGGTTTGGTATAAGCATTGAGATATCACATCTCTGCTATCGGAAGTGTCTCAGGATTGGAATGGGAAGGAGTTGGATATCCCATCTCATGTTATAGGACGAGTCAGGTTTGTTATTAGAATCACTGAGATATCATATTGCATGCTGTAGGAAGGGTCTAAGGATTGGAATGGGAAGGACTTGGATATCACATCTCATGCTATAGATAGGCTCTCAGGTTTGGAAAGGGAAGGAGTTGGATATCACATTTCATGTTAGAGGAAGGATCTCAGGTTTGGTATTAGAGGCATTGAGATATCACATCTCATGCTATAGGAAGGGTCTCAGGTTGGAATGGGAAGGAGTTGGATATCACATCTCATGTTATAGGAAGGGTCTCAGGATTGGAATGGGAAGGACTTGGATATCACATCTCATGCTATAGGAAGGCTCTCAGGATTGGAAGGGGAAAGAGTTGGATATCACATTTCATGTTAGAGGTAGGATCTCAGGTTTGGTATTAGAGGCAATGAGATATCACATCTCATGCTATCAGAAGGGTCTCAGGATTGGAATGGGAAGGAGTTGGATATCACATCTCATGCTAAAGGGAGGGTCTCACGTTTGGAAGGGGAAGGATTTGGATATCACATCTCATGTTATAGGAAGGATCTCAGGTTTGGTATTAGAAGCATTGAGATATCACATCTCATGCTATCGGAAGGATCTCAGGTTTGGTATTAGAAGCATTGAGATATCACATCTCATGCTATCAGAAGGTTCTCAAGATTGGAATGGGAAGGAGTTGGATATCACATCTCATGCTAAAGGGAGGGTCTCAGGTTTGGAAGGGGAAGGATTTGGATATCACATCTCATGTTATCGGAAGGATCTCAGGTTTGGTATTAGAAGTATTGAGATATCACATCTCATGCTATAGGAAGGGTCTCAGGATTGGAATGGGAAGGAGTTGGATATCACATCTCATGCTAAAGGAAGGGTCTCAGGTTTGGTAGAAGCATTAAGATATCACATCTCATGCTATAGGAAGGGTCTCAGGATTGGAATGGGAAGGACTTAGATATCACATATCATGCTATAGGGAGGGTCTCAGTTTTGATATTAGAAGCATTGAGATATCACATCTCATGCTATCGGAAGTGTCTCAGGATTGGAATGGGGAGGAGCTGGATATCACATCTCATGCTAAAGGAAGGGTCTCAGGTTTGGAACGGGAAGGAGTTGGATAGCCGATCTCATGTTATAGGAAGGGTCTCAGGTTTGGTATAAGCATTGAGATATCACATCTCTGCTATCGGAAGTGTCTCAGGATTGGAATGGGAAGGAGTTGGATATCCCATCTCATGTTATAGGCGGGTCTCAGGATTGTTATTAGAATCATTGAGATATCATATTGCATGCTGTAGGAAGGGTCTAAGGATTGGAATGGGAAGGACTTGGATATCACATCTCATGCTATGGATAGGCTCTCAGGTTTGGAAAGGGAAGGAGTTGGATATCACATTTCATGTTAGAGGAAGGATCTCAGGTTTGGTATTAGAGGCATTGAGATATCACATCTCATGCTATAGGAAGCGTCTCAGGATTGGAATGGAAGGAGTTGGATATCACATCTCATGTTATAGGAAGGATCTCAGGTTTGGTATTAGAAGCATTGAGACATCACATCTCATGCTATAGGAAGGGTCTCAGGATTGGAATGGGAAGGAGTTGGATATCACATCTCATGCTATAGGAAGGGTCTCTGGTTTGGTATAAGCATTGAGATATCACATCTCATGCTATAGGAAGGGTCTCAGGATTGGAATGGGAAGGAGTTGTATATGACATCTCATGCCGTAGGAAGGGTCTCAGGTTTGGTATAAGCATTGAGATATCACATCTCTGCTATCGGAAAGGTCTCAGGATTGGAATGGGAAGGAGTTGGATATCCCATCTCATGTTATAGGAAGAGTCTCAGGTTTGGTATTAGAAGCATTGAGATATCACATCTCATGCTATAGGAAGTGTCTCAGGATTGGAATGGGAAGGACTTGGATATCACATCTCATGCTATAGGGAGGGTCTCACGTTTGATATTAGAAGCATTGAGATATCACATCTCATGCT
The DNA here is from genome assembly GCF_040938575.1 of Ambystoma mexicanum. Taxonomy (NCBI): domain Eukaryota; kingdom Metazoa; phylum Chordata; class Amphibia; order Caudata; family Ambystomatidae; genus Ambystoma; species Ambystoma mexicanum. The sequence goes on along the minus strand of NC_090923.1, from coordinate 1,486,551,843 downwards.
ATAGGAAGGGTCTCAGGATTGGAATGGGAAGGAGTTGGATATCACATCTCATGCTATAGGAAGGGTCTCAGGTTTGGTATAAGCATTGGGATATCACATCTCATGCTATCGGAAGGGTCTCAGGTTGGAATGGGAAGGAGTTGGATATCACATTTCATGTTATAGGAAGGGTCTCAGGATTGGAATGGGAAGGACTTGGATATCACATCTCATGCTATAGGAAGGCTCTCAGGTTTGGAAGGGGAAAGAGTTGGATATCACATTTCATGTTAGAGGTAGGATCTCAGGTTTGGTATTAGAGGCATTGAGATATCACATCTCATGCTATCAGAAGGGTCTCAGGATTGGAATGGGAATGAGTTGGATATCACATCTCATGCTAAAGGGAGGGTCTCAGGTTTGGAAGGGGAAGGATTTGGATATCACATCTCATGTTATAAGAAGGAGCTCAGGCTTGGTATTAGAAGCATTGAGATATCACATCTCATGCTATCGGAAGGATCTCAGGTTTGGTATTAGAAGCATTGAGATATCACATCTCATGCTATCAGAAGGGTCTCAGGATTGGAATGGGAAGGAGTTGGATATCACATCTCATGCTAAAGGGAGGGTCTCAGGTTTGGAAGGGGAAGGATTTGGATATCACATCTCATGTTATCGGAAGGGTCTCAGGTTTGGTATAAGCATTGAGATATCACATCACATGCTATAGGAAGGGTCTCAGGGTTGGAATGGGAAGGTGTTGTATATGACATCTCATGCCATAGGAAGGGTCTCAGGTTTGGTATAAGCATTGAGATATCACATCACATGCTATAGGAAGGGTCTCAGGATTGGAATGGGAAGGACTTGGATATCACATCTCATGCTATAGGCAGGGTCTCAGGTTTGGTATAAGCATTGAGATATCACATCTCTGCTATCGGAAGTGTCTCAGGATTGGAATGGGAAGGAGTTGGATATCCCATCTCATGTTATAGGACGAGTCAGGTTTGTTATTAGAATCATTGAGATATCACATCGCATGCTGTAGGAAGGGTCTAAGGATTGGAATGGGATGGACTTGGATATCACATCTCATGATATAGGTAGGCTCGCAGGTTTGGTATAAGCATTGAGATATCACATCTCATGCTATAGGAAGGGTCTCAGGATTGGAATACGAAGGATTTGGATATCACATCTCATGCTATAGGAAGGGTCTCAGGTTTGGTATAAGCATGGGGATATCACTTCTCATGCTATAGGAAGGGTCTCAGGATTGGAATGGGAAGGTGTTGGATATCACATCTCATGCTATAGGAAGGGTCTCAGATTTGGTATAAGCATTGAGATATCACATCTCATGTTATAGGAAGGGTCTCAGGATTGGAATGGGAAGGAGTTGTATATGACATCTCAGGCCTTAGGAAGGGTCTCAGGTTTGGTATAAGCATTGAGATACCACATCTCTGCTATCGGAAGGGTCTCAGGATTGGAATGGGAAGGAGTTGGATATCCCATCTCATGTTATAGGAAGGGTCTCAGGTTTGGTATTAGAAGCATTGAGATATCACATCTCATGCTATAGGAAGGGTCTCAGGATTGGAATGGGAAGGACTTGGATGTCACATCTCATGCTATAGGGAGGGTCTCAAGTTTGATATTAGAAGCATTGAGATAACAAATCTCATGATATCGGAAGGGTCTCAGGATTGGAATGGGAAGGAGTTGGATATCACATCTCATGATAAAGGAAGGGTCTAAGGTTTGGAAGGGGAAGGATTTGGATATCACATCTCATGTTATAGGACGGGTCTCAGGTTTGGTATTAGAAGCATTGAGATATCAAGTCTCATGGTATAAGAAGGGTCTCAGAATTGGAATGGGAAGGAGTTGGATATCACATCTCAAGCTAGAGGAAGCGTCTCAGGATTGGAATGGGAAGGAGTTTGATATCACATCTCATGCCATAGTATGGGTCTCAGGTTTGGTAGAAGCATTGGGATATCACATCTCATGCTATCGGAAGGGTATCAGTATTGGATTTGGAAGGAGTTGGATATCCCATCTCATGCTATAGGAAGGGTCTCAGGTTAGAATGGGAAGGAGTTGGATATCACATTTCATGTTATAGGAAGGGTCTCAGGATTGAATGGGAAGGACTTGGATATCATATCTCATGCTATAGGAAGGCTCTCAGGTTTGGAAGGGGAAGGAGTTGGATATCACATTTCATGTTAGTGGAAGGATCTCAGGTTTGGTATTAGAGGCCTTGAGATATCACATCTCATGCTATAGGAAGGGTCTCAGGATTGGAATGGGAAGGAGTTGGATATCACATCTCAAGCTATAGGAAGGGTCTCAGGATTGGTATAAGCATTGAGATATCACATCTCATGCTATAGGAAGGGTCTCAGGATTGGAATAGGAAGAAGTTGGATATCACATCTCATGCTATAGGAAGGGTCTCAGGTTTGGTATAAGCATTGAGATATCACATCTCATGCTATAGGAAGGGTCTCAGGGTTGGAATGGGAAGGAGTTGTATATGACATCTCATGCCATAGGAAGGGTCTCAGGTTTGGTATAAGCATTGAGATATCACATCACATGCTATAGGAAGGGTCTCAGGATTGGAATGGGAAGGACTTGGATATCACATCTCATGTTAGAGGTAGGATCTCAGGTTTGGTATTAGAGGCATTGAGATATCACATCTCATGCTATCAGAAGGGTCTCAGGATTGGAATGGGAAGGAGTTGGATATCACATTTCATGCTAAAGGGAGGGTCTCAGGTTTGGAAGGGGAAGGATTTGGAAATCACATCTCATATTATAGGAAGGATCTCAGGTTTGGTATTAGAAGCATTGAGATATCACATCTCATGCTATCGGAAGAATCTCAGGTTTGGTATAAGAGGCATTGAGATATCACATCTCATGCTATCATAAGGGTCTCAGGATTGGAATGGGAAGGAGTTGGATATCACATCTCATGTTATAGGAAGGATCTCAGGTTTGGTATTAGAAGCATTGAGACATCACATCTCATGCTATAGGAAGGGTCTCAGGTTTGGAATGGGAAGGAGTTGGATATCACATCTCATGCTATAGGAAGGGTCTCAGGTTTGGTATAAGCATTGAGATATCACATCTCATGCTATAGGAAGGGTCTCAGGATTGGAATGGGAAGGATTTGGATATCACATCTTATGCTATAGGAAGGGTCTCAGGTTTGGTATAAGCATTGAGATATCACATCTCATGCTATAGGAAGGGTCTCAGGATTGGAATGGGAAGAAGTTGGATATCACATCTCATGCTATAGGAAGGGTCTCAGGTTTGGTATAAGCATTGAGATATCACATCTCATGCTATAGGAAGGGTCTCATGGTTGGAATGGGAAGGAGTTGTATATGACATCTCATGCCATAGGAAGGGTCTCAGGTTTGGTATAAGCATTGAGATATCACATCACATGCTATAGGAAGGGTCTCAGGATTGGAATGGGAAGGACTTGGATATCACATCTCATGCTATAGGCAGGGTCTCAGGTTTGGAAAGGGAAGGAGATGGATATCACATTTCATGTTAGAGGTAGGATCTCAGGTTTGGTATTAGAGGCATTGAGATATCACATCTCATGCTATCAGAAGGGTCTCAGGATTGGAATGGGAAGGAGTTGGATATCACATTTCATGCTAAAGGGAGGGTCTCAGGATTGGAATAGGAAGAAGTTGGATATCACATCTCATGCTATAGGAAGGGTCTCAGGTTTGGTATAAGCATTGAGATATCACATCTCATGCTATAGGAAGGGTCTCAGGGTTGGAATGGGAAGGAGTTGTATATGACATCTCATGCCATAGGAAGGGTCTCAGGTTTGGTATAAGCATTGAGATATCACATCACATGCTATAGGAAGGGTCTCAGGATTGGAATGGGAAGGACTTGGATATCACATCTCATGTTAGAGGTAGGATCTCAGGTTTGGTATTAGAGGCATTGAGATATCACATCTCATGCTATCAGAAGGGTCTCAGGATTGGAATGGGAAGGAGTTGGATATCACATTTCATGCTAAAGGGAGGGTCTCAGGTTTGGAAGGGGAAGGATTTGGAAATCACATCTCATATTATAGGAAGGATCTCAGGTTTGGTATTAGAAGCATTGAGATATCACATCTCATGCTATCGGAAGGATCTCAGGTTTGGTATAAGAGGCATTGAGATATCACATCTCATGCTATCATAAGGGTCTCAGGATTGGAATGGGAAGGAGTTGGATATCACATCTCATGTTATAGGAAGGATCTCAGGTTTGGTATTAGAAGCATTGAGACATCACATCTCATGCTATAGGAAGGGTCTCAGGTTTGGAATGGGAAGGAGTTGGATATCACATCTCATGCTATAGGAAGGGTCTCAGGTTTGGTATAAGCATTGAGATATCACATCTCATGCTATAGGAAGGGTCTCAGGATTGGAATGGGAAGGATTTGGATATCACATCTTATGCTATAGGAAGGGTCTCAGGTTTGGTATAAGCATTGAGATATCACATCTCATGCTATAGGAAGGGTCTCAGGATTGGAATGGGAAGAAGTTGGATATCACATCTCATGCTATAGGAAGGGTCTCAGGTTTGGTATAAGCATTGAGATATCACATCTCATGCTATAGGAAGGGTCTCAGGGTTGGAATGGGAAGGAGTTGTATATGACATCTCATGCCATAGGAAGGGTCTCAGGTTTGGTATAAGCATTGAGATATCACATCACATGCTATAGGAAGGGTCTCAGGATTGGAATGGGAAGGACTTGGATATCACATCTCATGCTATAGGCAGGGTCTCAGGTTTGGAAAGGGAAGGAGATGGATATCACATTTCATGTTAGAGGTAGGATCTCAGGTTTGGTATTAGAGGCATTGAGATATCACATCTCATGCTATCAGAAGGGTCTCAGGATTGGAATGGGAAGGAGTTGGATATCACATTTCATGCTAAAGGGAGGGTCTCAGGTTTGGAAGGGGAAGGATTTGGAAATCACATCTCATATTATAGGAAGGATCTCAGGATTGGAATGGGAAGGAGTTGTATATGACATCTCATGCTATAGGAAGGGTCTCAGATTTGGTATAAGCATTGAGATATCACATCTCATGCTATAGGAGGGGTCTCAGGATTGGAATGGGAAGGAGTTGTATATGACATCTCAGGCCATAGGAAGGGTCTCAGATTTGGTATAAGCATTGAGATATCACATCTCATGATATCGGAAGGGTCTCAGGATTGGAATGGGAAGGAGTTGGATATCACATCTCATGATAAAGGAAGGGTCTAAGGTTTGGAAGGGGGAGGATTTGGATATCACATCTCATGTTATAGGACGGGTCTCAGGTTTGGTATTAGAAGCATTGAGATATCAAGTCTCATGGTATAAGAAGGGTCTCAGGATTGGAATGGGAAGGAGTTTGATATCACATCTCATGCCATAGTATGGCTCTCAGGTTTGGTAGAAGAATTGGGATATCCCATCTCATGCTATAGGAAGGGTCTCAGGTTGGAATGGGAAGGAGTTGGATATCACATTTCATGTTATAGGAAGGGTCTCAGGATTGGAATGGGAAGGACTTGGATATCATATCTCATGCTATAGGAAGGCTCTCAGGTTTGGAAGGGGAAGGAGTTGGATATCACATTTCATGTTAGAGGAAGGATCTCAGGTTTGGTATTAGAGGCCTTGAGATATCACATCTCATGCTATAGGAAGGGTCTCAGGATTGGAATGGGAAGGAGTTCGATATCACATCTCAAGCTATAGGAAGGGTCTCAGGTTTTTTATTAGAAACATTGAGATATCACATCTCATGTTATAGGACGGTTCCCAGGTTTGGTATTAGAAGCATTGAGATATCACATCTCATGGTATAGGAAGGGTCTCAGGGTTGGAATGGGAAGGAGTTGGATATCACATCTCATCCAATAGGAAGGGTCTCAGGTTTGGAATGGGAATGAATTGGATATCACATCTCATGTTATAGGAAGGATCTCAGGTTTGGTATTAGAAGCATTGAGATATCACATCTCATGCTATAGGAAGGGTCTCAGGATTGGAATGTGAAGGATTTGGATATCACATCTCATGCCAAAGGAAGGGTCTCAGGTTTGGTAGAAGCATTGAGATATCACATCTCATGCTATAGGAAGGGTCTCAGGATTTGAATGGCAAGGAGTTGGATATCACATCTCATGCCATAGGAAGGGTCTCAGGTTTGGTATAAGCATTGAGATATCACATCTCTGCTATCGGAAGGTTCTCAGGATTGGATTGGGAAGGAGTTGGATATCCCTTCTCATGCTATAGGAAGTGTCTCAGGTTGGAATGGAAGGAGTTGAAAATCACATCTCATGTTATAGGAAGGGTCTCAGGATTGGAATGGGAAGGATTTGGATATCACATCTCTTGCTATAGGAAGGGTCTCAGGATTGGAATGGGAAGGATTTGGATATCAAATCTCATGTCATAGGAAGGATCTCAGGTTTGGTATTAGAAGCATTGATATATCACATCTCATGCTATAGGAATGGTCTCAGGATTGGAATGGGTAGGAGTTGGATATTACATTCTTGCTATAGGAAGGGTCTCATGTTTGGAATGGGAAGGAGTTGGATATCACATATGCTATAGGAAGTGTCTCAGGTTTGGAACGGGAAGGAGTTGGATATCACATCTCATGTTATAGGAAGGGTCTCAGGTTTGGTATAAGAATTGAGATATCACATCTCTGCTATCAGGAGTGGCTCAGGATTGGAATGGGAAGGAGTTGGATATCCCATCTCATGTTAAAGGACGGGTCTCTGGTTTGGTATTAGAATCATTGAGGTATCACATCGCATGCTGTAGGAAGGGTCTAAGGATTGGAATGGGATGGACTTGGATATCACATCTCATGCTATAGGTAGGCTCTCAGGTTTGGTATAAGCATTGAGATATCACATCTCATGCTATAGGAAGGGTCTCAGGATTGGAATACGAAGGATTTGGATATCACATCTCATGCTATAAGAAGGGTCTCAGGTTTGGTATAAGCATGGAGATATCACTTCTCATGCTATAGGAAGGGTCTCAGGATTGGAATGGGAAGGTGTTGGATATCACATCTCATGCTATAGGAAGGGTCTCAGATTTGGTATAAGCATTGAGATATCACATCTCATGCTATAGGAAGGGTCTCAGGATTGGAATGGGAAGGAGTTGTATATGACATCTCAGGCCTTAGGAAGGGTCTCAGGTTTGGTATAAGCATTGAGATATCACATCTCTGCTATCGGAAGGGTCTCAGGATTGGAATGGGAAGGAGTTGGATATCCCATCTCATGTTATAGGAAGGGTCTCAGGTTTGGTATTAGAAGCATTGAGATATCACATCTCATGCTATAGGAAGGGTCTCAGGATTGGAATGGGAAGGACTTGGATGTCACATCTCATGCTATAGGGAGGGTCTCAAGTTTGATATTAGAAGCATTGAGATAACAAATCTCATGATATCGGAAGGGTCTCAGGATTGGAATGGGAAGGAGTTGGATATCACATCTCATGCTAAAGGAAGGGTCTCAGGTTTGGAAGGGGAAGGATTTGGATATCACATCTCATGTTATAGGACGGGTCTCAGGTTTGGTATTAGAAGCATTGTGATATCACATCTCATGCTATAGGATGTGTCTCAGGATTGGAATGGGAAGGAGTTGGATATCACATCTCATGCTATAGGAAGGGTTTCAGGTTTGGTAGAAGCATTGAGATATCACATCTCATGCTATAGGAAGAGTCTCAGGTTTGGGAAGGGAAGGATTTGGATTTCACATCTCATGTTATGGGATGGTTCTCATGTTTGGTTTTTGAAGCATTGAGATATCACATCTCATGCTATCGGAAGGGTCTCAGGTTTGGAATGGGAAGGAGTTGGATATCACATTTCATGTTATAGGAAGGGTCTCAGGTTTGGAATGGGAAGGAGTTGGATATGACATCTCTTGTTATAGGGAGGGTCTCAGGATTTGAATGGTAAGGAGTTGGATATCACATCTCATGCTATAGGAAGGGTCTCAGGTTGGAATGGGAAGGAGTTGGATATCACATCTCATGTTATATACAGGAAGGGTCGCAGGATTGGAATGGGAAGGATTTGGATATCACATCTCTTGCTATAGGAAGGGTCTCAGGTTTTTTATTAGAAACATTGAGATATCACATCTCATGCTATAGGAAGGGTTTTAGGATTGGAATGGGAAGTATTTGGATATCACATCTCATGCTAAAGGAAGGGTCTCAGGTTTGGAAGGGGAAGGATTTGGATATCACATCTCATCCAATAGGAAGGGTCTCAGGTTTGGAATGGGAAGGAATTGGATATCACATCTCATGTTATAGGAAGGGTCTCAGGTTTTTTATTAGAAACATTGAGATATCACATCTCATGTTATAGGACGGTTCCCAGGTTTGGTATTAGAAGCATTGAGATATCACATCTCATGGTATAGGAAGGGTCTCAGGGTTGGAATGGGAAGGAGTTGGATATCACATCTCATCCAATAGGAAGGGTCTCAGGTTTGGAATGGGAAGGAATTGGATATCACATCTCATGTTATAGGAAGGATCTCAGGTTTGGTATTAGAAGCATTGAGATATCACATCTCATGCTATAGGAAGGGTCTCAGGATTGGAATGTGAAGGATTTGGATATCACATCTCATGCTAAAGGAAGGGTCTCAGGTTTGGTAGAAGCATTGAGATATCACATCTCATGCTATAGGAAGGGTCTCAGGATTTGAATGGCAAGGAGTTGGATATCACATCTCATGCCATAGGAAGGGTCTCAGGTTTGGTATAAGCATTGAGATATCACATCTCTGCTATCGGAAGGTTCTCAGGATTGGATTGGGAAGGAGTTGGATATCCCTTCTCATGCTATAGGAAGTGTCTCAGGTTGGAATGGGAAGGAGTTGAAAATCACATCTCATGTTATAGGAAGGGTCTCAGGATTGGAATGGGAAGGATTTGGATATCACATCTCTTGCTATAGGAAGGGTCTCAGGATTGGAATGGGAAGGATTTGGATATCAAATCTCATGTCATAGGAAGGATCTCAGGTTTGGTATTAGAAGCATTGATATATCACATCTCATGCTATAGGAATGGTCTCAGGATTGGAATGGGTAGGAGTTGGATATTACATTCTTGCTATAGGAAGGGTCTCATGTTTGGAATGGGAAGGAGTTGGATATCACATATGCTATAGGAAGTGTCTCAGGTTTGGAACGGGAAGGAGTTGGATATCACATCTCATGTTATAGGAAGGGTCTCAGGTTTGGTATAAGCATTGAGATATCACATCTCTGCTATCAGGAGTGGCTCAGGATTGGAATGGGAAGGAGTTGGATATCCCATCTCATGTTAAAGGACGGGTCTCTGGTTTGGTATTAGAATCATTGAGGTATCACATCGCATGCTGTAGGAAGGGTCTAAGGATTGGAATGGGATGGACTTGGATATCACATCTCATGCTATAGGTAGGCTCTCAGGTTTGGTATAAGCATTGAGATATCACATCTCATGCTATAGGAAGGGTCTCAGGATTGGAATACGAAGGATTTGGATATCACATCTCATGCTATAAGAAGGGTCTCAGGTTTGGTATAAGCATGGAGATATCACTTCTCATGCTATAGGAAGGGTCTCAGGATTGGAATGGGAAGGTGTTGGATATCACATCTCATGCTATAGGAAGGGTCTCAGATTTGGTATAAGCATTGAGATATCACATCTCATGCTATAGGAAGGGTCTCAGGATTGGAATGGGAAGGAGTTGTATATGACATCTCAGGCCTTAGGAAGGGTCTCAGGTTTGGTATAAGCATTGAGATATCACATCTCTGCTATCGGAAGGGTCTCAGGATTGGAATGGGAAGGAGTTGGATATCCCATCTCATGTTATAGGAAGGGTCTCAGGTTTGGTATTAGAAGCATTGAGATATCACATCTCATGCTATAGGAAGGGTCTCAGGATTGGAATGGGAAGGACTTGGATGTCACATCTCATGCTATAGGGAGGGTCTCAAGTTTGATATTAGAAGCATTGAGATAACAAATCTCATGATATCGGAAGGGTCTCAGGATTGGAATGGGAAGGAGTTGGATATCACATCTCATGCTAAAGGAAGGGTCTCAGGTTTGGAAGGGGAAGGATTTGGATATCACATCTCATGTTATAGGACGGGTCTCAGGTTTGGTATTAGAAGCATTGTGATATCACATCTCATGCTATAGGATGTGTCTCAGGATTGGAATGGGAAGGAGTTGGATATCACATCTCATGCTATAGGAAGGGTTTCAGGTTTGGTAGAAGCATTGAGATATCACATCTCATGCTATAGGAAGAGTCTCAGGTTTTGGAAGGGAAGGATTTGGATTTCACATCTCATGTTATAGGATGGTTCTCATGTTTGGTTTTTGAAGCATTGAGATATCACATCTCATGCTATCGGAAGGGTCTCAGGTTTGGAATGGGAAGGAGTTGGATATCACATTTCATGTTATAGGAAGGGTCTCAGGTTTGGAATGGGAAGGAGTTGGATATGACATCTCTTGTTATAGGGAGGGTCTCAGGATTTGAATGGTAAGGAGTTGGATATCACATCTCATGCTATAGGAAGGGTCTCAGGTTGGAATGGGAAGGAGTTGGATATCACATCTCATGTTATATACAGGAAGGGTCTCAGGATTGGAATGGGAAGGATTTGGATATCACATCTCTTGCTATAGGAAGGGTCTCAGGTTTTTTATTAGAAACATTGAGATATCACATCTCATGCTATAGGAAGGGTTTTAGGATTGGAATGGGAAGTATTTGGATATCACATCTCATGCTAAAGGAAGGGTCTCAGGTTTGGAAGGGGAAGGATTTGGATATCACATCTCATCCAATAGGAAGGGTCTCAGGTTTGGAATGGGAAGGAATTGGATATCACATCTCATGTTATAGGAAGGGTCTCAGGTTTTTTATTAGAAACATTGAGATATCACATCTCATGTTATAGGACGGTTCCCAGGTTTGGTATTAGAAGCATTGAGATATCACATCTCATGGTATAGGAAGGGTCTCAGGGTTGGAATGGGAAGGAGTTGGATATCACATCTCATCCAATAGGAAGGGTCTCAGGTTTGGAATGGGAAGGAATTGGATATCACATCTCATGTTATAGGAAGGATCTCAGGTTTGGTATTAGAAGCATTGAGATATCACATCTCATGCTATAGGAAGGGTCTCAGGATTGGAATGTGAAGGATTTGGATATCACATCTCATGCTAAAGGAAGGGTCTCAGGTTTGGTAGAAGCATTGAGATATCACATCTCATGCTATAGGAAGGGTCTCAGGATTTGAATGGCAAGGAGTTGGATATCACATCTCATGCCATAGGAAGGGTCTCAGGTTTGGTATAAGCATTGAGATATCACATCTCTGCTATCGGAAGGTTCTCAGGATTGGATTGGGAAGGAGTTGGATATCCCTTCTCATGCTATAGGAAGTGTCTCAGGTTGGAATGGGAAGGAGTTGAAAATCACATCTCATGTTATAGGAAGGGTCTCAGGATTGGAATGGGAAGGATTTGGATATCACATCTCTTGCTATAGGAAGGGTCTCAGGATTGGAATGGGAAGGATTTGGATATCAAATCTCATGTCATAGGAAGGATCTCAGGTTTGGTATTAGAAGCATTGATATATCACATCTCATGCTATAGGAATGGTCTCAGGATTGGAATGGGTAGGAGTTGGATATTACATTCTTGCTATAGGAAGGGTCTCATGTTTGGAATGGGAAGGAGTTGGATATCACATATGCTATAGGAAGTGTCTCAGGTTTGGAACGGGAAGGAGTTGGATATCACATCTCATGTTATAGGAAGGGTCTCAGGTTTGGTATAAGCATTGAGATATCACATCTCTGCTATCAGGAGTGGCTCAGGATTGGAATGGGAAGGAGTTGGATATCCCATCTCATGTTAATGGACGGGTCTCTGGTTTGGTATTAGAATCATTGAGGTATCACATCGCATGCTGTAGGAAGGGTCTAAGGATTGGAATGGGATGGACTTGGATATCACATCTCATGCTATAGGTAGGCTCTCAGGTTTGGTATAAGCATTGAGATATCACATCTCATGCTATAGGAAGGGTCTCAGGATTGGAATACGAAGGATTTGGATATCACATCTCATGCTATAAGAAGGGTCTCAGGTTTGGTATAAGCATGGAGATATCACTTCTCATGCTATAGGAAGGGTCTCAGGATTGGAATGGGAAGGTGTTGGATATCACATCTCATGCTATAGGAAGGGTCTCAGATTTGGTATAAGCATTGAGATATCACATCTCATGCTATAGGAAGGGTCTCAGGATTGGAATGGGAAGGAGTTGTATATGACATCTCAGGCCTTAGGAAGGGTCTCAGGTTTGGTATAAGCATTGAGATATCACATCTCTGCTATCGGAAGGGTCTCAGGAGTGGAATGGGAAGGAGTTGGATATCCCATCTCATGTTATAGGAAGGGTCTCAGGTTTGGTATTAGAAGCATTGAGATATCACATCTCATGCTATAGGAAGGGTCTCAGGATTGGAATGGGAAGGACTTGGATGTCACATCTCATGCTATAGGGAGGGTCTCAAGTTTGATATTAGAAGCATTGAGATAACAAATCTCATGATATCGGAAGGGTCTCAGGATTGGAATGGGAAGGAGTTGGATATCACATCTCATGCTAAAGGAAGGGTCTCAGGTTTGGAAGGGGAAGGATTTGGATATCACATCTCATGTTATAGGACGGGTCTCAGGTTTGGTATTAGAAGCATTGTGATATCACATCTCATGCTATAGGATGTGTCTCAGGATTGGAATGGGAAGGAGTTGGATATCACATCTCATGCTATAGGAAGGGTTTCAGGTTTGGTAGAAGCATTGAGATATCACATCTCATGCTATAGGAAGAGTCTCAGGTTTGGGAAGGGAAGGATTTGGATTTCACATCTCATGTTATAGGATGGTTCTCATGTTTGGTTTTTGAAGCATTGAGATATCACATCTCATGCTATCGGAAGGGTCTCAGGTTTGGAATGGGAAGGAGTTGGATATCACATTTCATGTTATAGGAAGGGTCTCAGGTTTGGAATGGGAAGGAGTTGGATATGACATCTCTTGTTATAGGGAGGGTCTCAGGATTTGAATGGTAAGGAGTTGGATATCACATCTCATGCTATAGGAAGGGTCTCAGGTTGGAATGGGAAGGAGTTGGATATCACATCTCATGTTATATACAGGAAGGGTCTCAGGATTGGAATGGGAAGGATTTGGATATCACATCTCTTGCTATAGGAAGGGTCTCAGGTTTTTTATTAGAAACATTGAGATATCACATCTCATGCTATAGGAAGGGTTTTAGGATTGGAATGGGAAGTATTTGGATATCACATCTCATGCTAAAGGAAGGGTCTCAGGTTTGGAAGGGGAAGGATTTGGATATCACATCTCATCCAATAGGAAGGGTCTCAGGTTTGGAATGGGAAGGAATTGGATATCACATCTCATGTTATAGGAAGGGTCTCAGGTTTTTTATTAGAAACATTGAGATATCACATCTCATGTTATAGGACGGTTCCCAGGTTTGGTATTAGAAGCATTGAGATATCACATCTCATGGTATAGGAAGGGTCTCAGGGTTGGAATGGGAAGGAGTTGGATATCACATCTCATCCAATAGGAAGGGTCTCAGGTTTGGAATGGGAAGGAATTGGATATCACATCTCATGTTATAGGAAGGATCTCAGGTTTGGTATTAGAAGCATTGAGATATCACATCTCATGCTATAGGAAGGGTCTCAGGATTGGAATGTGAAGGATTTGGATATCACATCTCATGCTAAAGGAAGGGTCTCAGGTTTGGTAGAAGCATTGAGATATCACATCTCATGCTATAGGAAGGGTCTCAGGATTTGAATGGCAAGGAGTTGGATATCACATCTCATGCCATAGGAAGGGTCTCAGGTTTGGTATAAGCATTGAGATATCACATCTCTGCTATCGGAAGGTTCTCAGGATTGGATTGGGAAGGAGTTGGATATCCCTTCTCATGCTATAGGAAGTGTCTCAGGTTGGAATGGGAAGGAGTTGAATATCACATCTCATGTTATAGGAAGGGTCTCAGGATTGGAATGGGAAGGATTTGGATATCACATCTCTTGCTATAGGAAGGGTCTCAGGATTGGAATGGGAAGGATTTGGATATCAAATCTCATGTCATAGGAAGGATCTCAGGTTTGGTATTAGAAGCATTGATATATCACATCTCATGCTATAGGAATGGTCTCAGGATTGGAATGGGTAGGAGTTGGATATTACATTCTTGCTATAGGAAGGGTCTCATGTTTGGAATGGGTAGGAGTTGGATATCACATATGCTATAGGAAGTGTCTCAGGTTTGGAACGGGAAGGAGTTGGATATCACATCTCATGTTATAGGAAGGGTCTCAGGTTTGGTATAAGCATTGAGATATCACATCTCTGCTATCAGGAGTGGCTCAGGATTGGAATGGGAAGGAGTTGGATATCCCATCTCATGTTAAAGGACGGGTCTCTGGTTTGGTATTAGAATCATTGAGATATCACATCGCATGCTGTAGGAAGGGTCTCAGGATTGGAATGGGAAGGAGTTGGATATCACATCTCAAGCTATAGGAAGGGTCTCAGGTTTGGTATAAGCATTGAGATATCACATCTCATGCTATAGGAAGGGTCTCGGGATTGGAATGGGAAGAAGTTGGATATCACATCTCATGCTATAGGAAGGGTCTCAGGTTTGGTATAAGCATTGAGATATCACATCTCATGCTATAGGAAGGGTCTCAGGGTTGGAATGGGAAGGAGTTGTATATGATATCTCATGCCATAGGAAGGGTCTCAGGTTTGGTATAAGCATTGAGATATCACATCACATGCTATAGGAAGGGTCTCAGGATTGGAATGGGAAGGACTTGGATATCACATCTCATGCTATAGGCAGGGCCTCAGGTTTGGAAAGGGAAGGAGATGGATATCACATTTCATGTTAGAGGTAGGATCTCAGGTTTGGTATTAGAGGCATTGAGATATCACATCTCATGCTATCAGAAGGGTCTCAGGATTGGAATGGGAAGGAGTTGGATATCACATTTCATGCTAAAGGGAGGGTCTCAGGTTTGGAAGGGGAAGGATTTGGAAATCACATCTCATATTATAGGAAGGATCTCAGGTTTGGTATTAGAAGCATTGAGATATCACATCTCATGCTATCGGAAGGATCTCAGGTTTGGTATAAGAGGCATTGAGATATCACATCTCATGCTATCATAAGGGTCTCAGGATTGGAATGGGAAGGAGTTGGATATCACATCTCATGTTATAGGAAGGATCTCAGGTTTGGTATTAGAAGCATTGAGACATCACATCTCATGCTATAGGAAGGGTCTCAGGATTGGAATGGGAAGGAGTTGGATATCACATCTCATGCTATAGGAAGGGTCTCAGGTTTGGTATAAGCATTGAGATATCACATCTCATGCTATAGGAAGGGTCTCAGGATTGGAATGGGAAGGATTTGGATATCACATCTTATGCTATAGGAAGGGTCTCAGGTTTGGTATAAGCATTGAGATATCACATCTCATGCTATAGGAAGGGTCTCAGGATTGGAATGGGAAGAAGTTGGATATCACATCTCATGCTATAGGAAGGGTCTCAGGTTTGGTATAAGCATTGAGATATCACATCTCATGCTATAGGAAGGGTCCCAGGGTTGGAATGGGAAGGAGTTGTATATGACATCTCATGCCATAGGAAGGGTGTCAGGTTTGGTATAAGCATTGAGATATCACATCACATGCTATAGGAAGGGTCTCAGGATTGGAATGGGAATGACTTGGATATCACATCTTATGCTATAGGAAGGGTCTCAGGTTTGGTATAAGCATGGAGATATCACTTCTCATGCTATAGGAAGGGTCTCAGGATTGGAATGGGAAGGAGTTGGATATCACATCTCATGCTATAGGAAGGGTCTCAGATTTGGTAAAAGCATTGAGATATCACATCTCATGCTATAGGAAGGGTCTCAGGTTTGGAAAGGGAAGGAGATGGATATCACATTTCATGTTAGAGGTAGGATCTCAGGTTTGGTATTAGAGGCATTGAGATATCACATCTCATGCTATCAGAAGGGTCTCAGGATTGGAATGGGAAGGAGTTGGATATCACATTTCATGCTAAAGGGAGGGTCTCAGGTTTGGAAGGGGAAGGATTTGGAAATCACATCTCATATTATAGGAAGGATCTCAGGTTTGGTATTAGAAGCATTGAGATATCACATCTCATGCTATCGGAAGGATCTCAGGTTTGGTATAAGAGGCATTGAGATATCACATCTCATGCTATCATAAGGGTCTCAGGATTGGAATGGGAAGGAGTTGGATATCACATCTCATGTTATAGGAAGGCTCTCAGGTTTGGTATTAGAAGCATTGAGACATCACATCTCATGCTATAGGAAGGGTCTCAGGACTGGAATGGGAAGGAGTTGGATATCACATCTCATGCTATAGGAAGGGCCTCAGGTTTGGTATAAGCATTGAGATATCACATCTCATGCTATAGGAAGGGTCTCAGGATTGGAATGGGAAGGATTTGGATATCACATCTTATGCTATAGGAAGGGTCTCAGGTTTGGTATAAGCATGGAGATATCACTTCTCATGCTATAGGAAGGGTCTCAGGATTGCAATGGGAAGGAGTTGGATATCACATCTCATGCTATAGGAAGGGTCTCAGATTTGGTATAAGCATTGAGATATCACATCTCATGCTATAGGAAGGGTCTCAGGATTGGAATGGGAAGGAGTTGTATATGACATCTCAGGCCATAGGAAGGGTCTCAGATTTGGTATAAGCATTGAGATATCACATCTCATGATATCGGAAGGGTCTCAGGATTGGAATGGGAAGGAGTTGGATATCACATCTCATGATAAAGGAAGGGTCTAAGGTTTGGAAGGGGGAGGATTTGGATATCACATCTCATGTTATAGGACGGGTCTCAGGTTTGGTATTAGAAGCATTGAGATATCAAGTCTCATGGTATAAGAAGGGTCTCAGGATTGGAATGGGAAGGAGTTTGATATCACATCTCATGCCATAGTATGGGTCTCAGGTTTGGTAGAAGCATTGGGATATCACATCTCATGCTATCGGAAGGGTATCAGTATTGGATTTGGAAGGAGTTGGATATCCCATCTCATGCTATAGGAAGGGTCTCAGGTTGGAATGGGAAGGAGTTGGATATCACATTTCATGTTATAGGAAGGGTCTCAGGATTGGAATGGGAAGGACTTGGATATCATATCTCATGCTATAGGAAGGCTCTCAGGTTTGGAAGGGGAAGGAGTTGGATATCACATTTCATGTTAGAGGAAGGATCTCAGGTTTGGTATTAGAGGCCTTGAGATATCACATCTCATGCTATAGGAAGGGTCCCAGGATTGGAATGGGAAGGAGTTCGATATCACATCTCAAGCTATAGGAAGGGTCTCAGGTTTAGTATAAGCATTGAGATATCACATCTCATGCTATAGGAAGGGTCTCAGGATTGGAATGGGAAGAAGTTGGATATCACATCTCATGCTATAGGAAGGGTCTCAGGTTTGGTATAAGCATTGAGATATCACATCTCATGCTATAGGAAGGGTCTCAGGATTGAAATGGGAAGGAGTTGTATATGCCATCTCATGCCATAGGAAGGGTCTCAGGTTTGGTATAAGCATTGAGATATCACATCACATGCTATAGGAAGGGTCTCAGGATTGGAATGGGAAGGACTTGGATATCACATATCATGCTATAGGCAGGGTCTCAGGTTTGGAAAGGGAAGGAGATGGATATCACATTTCATGTTAGAGGTAGGATCTCAGGTTTGGTATTAGAGGCATTGAGATATCACATCTCATGCTATCAGAAGGGTCTCAGTATTGGAATGGGAAGGAGTTGGATATCACATCTCATGCTAAAGGGAGGGTCTCAGGTTTGGAAGGGGAAGGATTTGGAAATCACATCTCATATTATAGGAAGGATCTCAGGTTTGGTATTAGAAGCATTGAGATATCACATCTCATGCTATCGGAAGGATCTCAGGTTTGGTATAAGAGGCATTGAGATATCACATCTCATGCTATCATAAGGGTCTCAGGATTGGAATGGGAAGGAGTTGGATATCACATCTCATGTTATAGGAAGGATCTCAGGTTTGGTATTGGAAGCATTGAGACATCACATCTCATGCTATAGGAAGGGTCTCAGGATTAGAATGGGAAGGAGTTGTATATGACATCTCAGGCCATAGGAAGGGTCTCAAGTTTGATATAAGCATTGAGATATCACATCTCTGCTATCGGAAGGGTCTCAGGATTGGAATGGGAAGGAGTTGGATATCCCATCTGAGTTGGATATCCCATCTCATGTTATAGGAAGGGTCTCAGGTTTGGTATTAGAAGCATTGAGATATCACATCTCATGCTATAGGAAGGGGTCCCGGATTGGAATGGGGAGGACTTGGATGTCACATCTCATGCTATAGGGAGGGTCTCAAGTTTGATATTAGAAGCATTGAGATAACAAATGTCATGATATCGGAAGGGTCTCAGGATTGGAATGGGAAGGAGTTGGATATCACATCTCATGATAAAGGAAGGGTCTAAGGTTTGGAAGGGGAAGGATTTGGATATCACATCTCATGTTATAGGACGGGTCTCAGGTTTGGTATTAGAAGCATTGAGATATCAAGTCTCATGGTATAGGAAGGGTCTCAGAATTGGAATGGGAAGAAGTTGGATATCACATCTCAAGCTATAGGAAGGGTCTCAGGATTAGAATGGGAAGGAGTTTGATATCACATCTCATGCCATAGTATGGGTCTCAGATTTGGTAGAAGCATTGGGATATCACATCTCATGCTATCGGAATGGTATCAGTATTGGATTTGGAAGGAGTTGGATATCCCATCTCATACTATAGGAAAGGTCTCAGGTTGGAATGGGATGGAGTTGGATATCACATTTCATGTTATAGGAAGGGTCTCAGGATTGGAATGGGAAGGAGTTGGATATCACATCTCAAGCTATAGGAAGGGTCTCAGGTTTGGTATAAGCATTGAGATATCACATCTCATGCTATAGGAAGGGTCTCAGGA
Organism: Ambystoma mexicanum; assembly: GCF_040938575.1. Classification (NCBI taxonomy): domain Eukaryota; kingdom Metazoa; phylum Chordata; class Amphibia; order Caudata; family Ambystomatidae; genus Ambystoma; species Ambystoma mexicanum. Next base: position 1,486,532,532 of record NC_090923.1, on the reverse strand, counting down.
TTGGAATGGGAAGGAGTTGGATATCACATCTCATGTTATAGGAAAGATCTCAGGTTTGGTATTAGAAGCATTGAGACATCACATTTCATGTTATAGGAAGGGTCTCAGGATTGGAATGGGAAGAAGTTGGATATCACATCTCATGCTATAAGAAGGGTCTCAGGTTTGGAAGGGGAAGGAGTTGGATATCCAATCTCATGTTATAGGACTGGTCTCAGGTTTGGTATTAGAAGCATTGAGATATCACATCGCATGCTGTAGGAAGGTTCTCAGGTTTGGAATGGGGAGGAATTGGATATCACATCTCATGTCATAGGAAGGATCTCAGGTTTGGTATTAGAAGCATTGAGATATCACATCTCATGCTATTGGAATGGTCTCAGGGTTGGAATGGGAAGGAGTTGGATATTACATTCTTGCTATAGGAAGGGTCTCATGTTTGGAATGGGAAGGAGTTGGATATCACATATGCTATAGGAAGGGTCTCAGGTTTGGTATAAGCATTGAGATATCACATCTCATGCTATAGGAAGGGTCTCAGGGTTGGAATGGGAAGGAGTTGTATATGACATCTCATGCCATAGGAAGGGTGTCAGGTTTGGTATAAGCATTGAGATATCACATCACATGCTATAGGAAGGTTCTCAGGATTGGAATGGGAAGGACTTGGATATCACATCTCATGCTATAGGCAGGGTCTCAGGTTTGGAAAGGGAAGGAGATGGATATCACATTTCATGTTAGAGGTAGGATCTCAGGTTTGGTATTAGAGGCATTGAGATATCACATCTCATGCTATCAGAAGGGTCTCAGGATTGGAATGGGAAGGAGTTGGATATCACATTTCATGCTAAAGGGAGGGTCTCAGGTTTGGAAGGGGAAGGATTTGGAAATCACATCTCATATTATAGGAAGGATCTCAGGTTTGGTATTAGAAGCATTGAGATATCACATCTCATGCTATCGGAAGGATCTCAGGTTTGGTATAAGAGGCATTGAGATATCACATCTCATGCTATCATAAGGGTCTCAGGATTGGAATGGGAAGGAGTTGGATATCACATCTCAAGCTATAGGAAGGGTCTCAGGTTTGGTATAAGCATTGAGATATCACATCTCATGCTATAGGAAGGGTCTCAGGATTGTAATGGGAAGGAGTTGGATATCACATCTCATGTTATAGGAAAGATCTCAGGTTTGGTATTAGAAGCATTGAGACATCACATTTCATGTTATAGGAAGGGTCTCAGGATTGGAATGGGAAGAAGTTGGATATCACATCTCATGCTATAAGAAGGGTCTCAGGTTTGGAAGGGGAAGGAGTTGGATATCCAATCTCATGTTATAGGACTGGTCTCAGGTTTGGTATTAGAAGCATTGAGATATCACATCGCATGCTGTAGGAAGGTTCTCAGGTTTGGAATGGGGAGGAATTGGATATCACATCTCATGTCATAGGAAGGATCTCAGGTTTGGTATTAGAAGCATTGAGATATCACATCTCATGCTATTGGAATGGTCTCAGGGTTGGAATGGGAAGGAGTTGGATATTACATTCTTGCTATAGGAAGGGTCTCATGTTTGGAATGGGAAGGAGTTGGATATCACATATGCTATAGGAAGGGTCTCAGGTTTGGAACGGGAAGGAGTTGGATATCCGATCTCATGTTATAGGAAGGGTCTCAGGTTTGGTATAAGCATTGAGATATCACATCTCTGCTATCAGAAGTGTCTCAGGATTGGAATGGGAAGGAGTTGGATATCCCATCTCATGTTATAGGACGGGTCTCAGGTTTGTTATTAGAATCATTGAGATATCATATTACACGCTGCAGGAAGGGTCTAAGGATTGGAATGGGAAAGACTTGGATATCACATCTCATGCTATAGATCGGCTCTCAGATTTGGAAAGGGAAGGAGTTGGATATCACATTTCATGTTAGAGGAAGGATCTCAGGTTTGGTATTAGAGGCATTGAGATATCACATCTCATGCTATAGGAAGCGTCTCAGGATTGGAATGGGAAGGAGTTGGGTATCACATCTCATGCTATAGGAAGGGTCTCAGGATTGGTATAAGTATTGAGATATAACATCTCATGCTATAGGAAGGGTCTCAGGATTGGAATGGAAGGAGTTGGATATCACATCTCATGTTATAGGAAGGATCTCAGGTTTGGTATTAGAAGCATTGAGACATCACATCTCATGCTATAGGAAGGGTCTCAGGATTGGAATGGGAAGAAGTTGGATATCACATCTCATGCTATAGGAAGGGTCTCAGGTTTGGTATAAGCATTGAGATATCACATCTCATGCTATAGGAAGGGTCTCAGGATTGGAATGGGAAGGAGTTGTATATGACATCTCATGCCGTAGGAAGGGTCTCAGGTTTCGTATAAGCATTGAGATATCACATCTCTGCAATCGGAAGGGTCTCAGGATTGGAATGGGAAGGAGTTGGATATCCCATCTCATGTTATAGGAAGAGTCTCAGGTTTGGTATTAGAAGCATTGGATATCACATATCATGCTATAGGAAGTGTCTCAGGATTGGAATGGGAAGGACTTGGATATCACATCTCATGCTATAGGGAGGGTCTCAAGTTTGATATTAGAAGCATTGAGATATCAAATCTCATGCTATAGGAAGGGTCTCAGGATTGGAATGGGAAGGAGTTGGATATCACATCTCATGCTATAGGAAGGGTCTCAGGTTTGGTATAAGCAGTGAGATATCACATCTCATGCTATAGGAAGGGTCTCAGGATTGGAATGGGAAGGAGTTGGATATCACATCTCATGTTATAGGAAGGATCTCAGGTTTGGTATAAGCATTGAGATATCACATCTCTGCTATCGGAAGGGTCTCAGGATTGGAATGGGAAGGAGTTGGATATTCCCATCTCATGTTATAGGAAGGGTCTCAGGTTTGGTATTAGAAGCATTGAGATATCACATCTCATGCTGTAGGAAGGGTCTCAGGATTGGAATTGGAAGGAGTTGGATATCACATCTCATGCTATAGGCAGGATCACAGGTTTGGTATTAGAAGCATTGAGATATCACATCTCATGCTATCAGAAGGGTCTCAGGATTGGAATGGGAAGGAGTTGGATATCACATCTCATGCTATAGGAAGGGTCTCAGGTTTGGAACGGGAAGGAGTTGGATATCATATCTCATGTTATAGGAAGAGTCTCAGGTTTGGTATAAGCATTGAGATATCACATCTCTGCTATCGGAGGTGTCTCAGGATTGGGATGGGAAGGAGTTGGATATCACATCTCATGCTGTAGGAAGGGTATCAGGTTTGGAACGGGAAGGAGTTGGATATCCCATCTCATGTTATAGGACGGGTCTCAGGTTTGGTATTAAAAGCATTGAGATATCACATCTCATGCTATAGGAATGGTCTCAGGATTGGAATGGGTAGGAGATGGATATTACATTCTTGCTATAGGAAGGGTCTCATGTTTGGAATGGGAAGGAGTTGGATATCACATATGCTATAGGAAGGGTCTCAGGTTTGGAACGGGAAGGAGTTGGATATCACATCTCATGCTATAGGTAGGCTCTCAGGTTTGGTATAAGCATTGAGATATCACATCTCATGCTATAGGAAGGGTCTCAGGATTGGAATGGGAAGGATTTGGATATCACATCTCATGCTATAGGAAGGGTCTCAGGTTTGGTATAAGCATGGAGATATCACTTCTCATGCTATAGGAAGTGTCTCAGGATTGGAATGGGAAGGAGTTGGATATCACATCTCATGTTATAGGAAGGATCTCAGGTTTGGTATTAGAAGCATTGAGACATCACATCTCATGCTATAGGAAGGGTCTCAGGATTGGAATGGGAAGTAGTTGGATATCACATCTCATGCTAAAGGGAGGGTCTCAGGTTTGGAAGGGGAAGGATTTGGATATTACATCTCGTGTTATAGGAATGATCTCAGGTTTGGTATTAGAAGCATTCAGATATCACATCTCATGCTATCGGAAGGATCTCAGGTTTGGTATTAGAAGCATTGAGATTTCAAATCTCATGCTATAGGAAGGGTCGCAGGATTGGAATGGGAAGGAGTTCGATATCACATCTCATGCTATGGGAAGGGTCTCAGGATTGGAATGGGAAGGAGTTTTATATGACATCTCATGCCATAGGAAGGATCTCAGGTTTGGTATTAGAAGCATTGAGACATAACATCTCATGTTATAGGAAGGGTCTCAGGATTGGAATTGGAAGGAGTTGGATATCACATCTCATGCTATAGGAAGGGTCTCAGGTTTGGTATAAGTATTGAGATATCACATCTCATGCTATAGGAAGGGTCTCAGGATTGGAATGGGAAGGAGTTGTATATGACATCTCATGCCACAGGAAGGGTCTCAGGTTTGGTATAAGCATTGAGATATCACATCTCTGCTATCGGAAGGGTCTCAGGATTGGAATGGGAAGGAGTTGGATATCCCATCTTACGTTATAGGACGGGTCTCAGGTTAGGTATTAGAAGCATTGAGATATCACTTCTCATGCTATAGGAAGGGTCTCAGGATTGGAATGGGAAGGACTTGGATATCACATCTCATTCTATAGGGAGGGTCTCACGTTTGGAAAGGGAAGGAGTTGGATATCACATTTCATGTTAGATGTAGGATCTCAGGTTTGGTATTAGAGGCATTGAGATATCACATCTCATGCTATCAGAAGGGTCTCAGGATTGGAATGGGAAGGAGTTGGATATCACATCTCATGCTAAAGGGAGGGTCTCAGGAATGGAAGGGGAAGGATTTGGATATCACATCTCATGTTATAGGAAGGATCTCAGGTTTGGTATTAGAAGCATTGAGATATCACATCTCATGCTATCGGAAGGATCTCAGGTTTGGTATTAGAGGCATTGAGATATCACATCTCATGCTAAAGGGAGGGTCTCAGATTTGGAAGGGGAAGGATTTGGATATCACATCTCTTGTTATAGGAAGGATCACAGGTTTGGTATTAGAAGCATTGAGATATCACATCTCATGCTATGGGAAGGGTCTCAGGATTGGAATGGGAAGGAGTTGGATATCGCATCTCATGCTATAGGAAGGGTCTCAGGTTTGGAACGGGAAGGAGTTAGATATCACATCTCATGTTATAGTAAGAGTCTCAGGTTTGGTATAAGCATTGAGATTTCACATCTCTGCTATCGGAGGTGTCTCAGGATTGGGATGGGAAGGAATTGGATATCACATCTCATGCTATAGGAAGGGTATCAGGTTTGGAACGGGAAGGAGTTGGATATCCCATCTCATGTTATAGGACGGGTCTCAGTTTTGATATTAGAAGCATTGAGATATCACATCACATGCTGTAGGAAGGGTCTCAGGTTTGGAATGAGAAGGATTTAGATATCACATCTCATGTCATAGGAAGGATCTCAGGTTTGGTATAAGCATTGAGATATCACATCTCTGCTATTGGAAAGGTCTCAAGATTGGAATGGGAAGGACTTGGATATCACAATTCATGTTATAGGAAGGGTCTCAGGTTTGGTAATAGAAGCATTGAGATATGACATCTCATGCTATAGAAAGGGTCTCAGGATTGGAATGGGAAGGACTTGGATACCACATCTCATGTTATAGGAAGGGTCTCAGGTTTGGTATTAGAAGCATTGAGATATCACATCTCATGCTATAGGAAGTGTCTCAGGAGTGGAATGGGAAGGAGTTGGATATCACATCTCATGATAAAGGAAGGGTCTAAGGTTTGGAAGGGGAAGGATTTTGATATCACATCTCATGTTATTGGACTGGTCTCAGGTTTGGTATTAGAAGCATTGAGATATCAAGTCTCATGGTATAGGACGGGAGTTTGATATCACATCTCATGCCATGGTATGGGTCTCAGGTTTTGTAGAAGCATTGGGATATCACATCTCATGCTATCGGAAGGATATCAGGATTAGATTTGGAAGGAGTTGGATATCCCATCTCATGCTATAGGAAGGGTCTCAGGTTGGAATGGGAAGGAGTTGGATATCACATCTCATGTTATAGGAAGGGTCTCAGGATTGGAATGGGAAGGACTTGGATATCACATCTAATGCTGTAGGAAGGCTCTCAGGTTTGGAAAGGGAAGGAGTTGGATATCACATTTCATGTTAGAGGTAGGATCTCAGGTTTGGTATTAGAGGCATTGAGATATCACATCTCATGCTATCAGACGGGTATCAGGATTGGAATGGGAAGGAAATGGATATCACATCTCATGCTAAAGGGAGGGTCTCAGGTTTGGTATTAGAAGCATTGAGATATCACATCTCATGCTATAGGAAGGATCTCAGGATTGGAATGGGAAGGACTTGGATATCACATCTCATGCTATAGGGAGGGTCTCAGGTTTGGTATAAGCATTGAGATATCACATCTCATGCTATAGGAAGTGTCTCAGGATTGGAATGGGAAGGAATTGGATATCACATCTCATGCTATAGGGAGGGTCTCAAGTTTGATATTAGAAGCATTGAGATATCACATCTCATGCTATAGGAAGTGTCTCAGGATTGGAATGGAAGGAGTTGGATATCACATCTCATGTTATAGGAAGGATCTCAGGTTTGGTATTAGAAGCATTGAGACATCACATCTCATGCTATAGGAAGGGTCTCAGGATTGTAATGGGAAGAGTTGGATATCACATCTCATGCTATATGAAGGGTCTCAGGTTTGGTATAAGCATTGAGATATCACATCTCATGCTATAGGAAGGGTCTCAGGATTGGAATGGGAAGGAGTTGTATATGACATCTCATGCCGTAGGAAGGGTCTCAGGTTTGGTATAAGCATTGAGATATCACATCTCTGCTATCGGAAGGGTCTCAGGATTGGAATGGGAAGGAGTTGGATATCCCATCTCATGTTATAGGACGGGTCTCAGGTTTGTTATTAGAATCATTGAGATATCATATTGCATGCTATAGGAAGGGTCTAAGGATTGGAATTGGAAGGACTTGGATATCACATTTCATGCTATAGGTAGGCTCTCAGGTTTGGAAAGGGAAGTTTTTGGATATCACATTTCATGTTAGAGGAAGGATCTCAGGTTTGGTATTAGAGGCATTGAGATATCACATCTCATGCTATAAGAAGGGTCTCAGGACTGGAATGGGAAGGAGTTAGATATCACATCTCATGCTATAGGAAGGGTCTCAGGTTTGGTATAAGCATTGAGATATCACATCTCATGCTATAGGAAGGGTCTCAGGATTGGAATGGGAAGGATATGTATATGACATCTTATGCCATAGGAAGGGTCTCAGGTTTGGTATAAGCATTGAGATATCACATCTATGATTTTGGAAGGGTCTCAGGATTGGAATGGGAAGGAGCTGGATATCCCAACTCATGTTATAGGAAGAGTCTCAGGTTTGGTATTAGAAGCATTGAGATATCACATCTCATGCTATAGGAAGTGTCTCAGGATTGGAATGGGAAGGACTTGGATATCACATCTCATGCTATAGGGAGGGTCTCAAGTTTGATATTAGAAGCATTGAGATATCACATCTCATGCTATAGGAAGGGTCTCAGGATTGGAATGGAAGGAGTTGGATATCACATCTCATGTTTTAGGAAGGATCTCAGGTTTGGTATTAGAAGCATTGAGACATCACATCTCATGCTATAGGAAGAGTCTCAGGATTGGAATGGGAAGGAGTTGGATATCACATCTCATGCTATATGAAGGGTCTCAGGTTTGGTATAAGCATTGAGATATCACATCTCATGCTATAGGAAGGGTCTCAGGATTGGAATGGGAAGGAGTTGTATATGACATCTCATGCCGTAAAAAGGGTCTCAGGTTTGGTATAAGCATTGAGATATCACATCTCTGCTATCGTAAGGGTCTCAGGATTGGAATGGGAAGGAGTTGGATATCCCATCTCATGTTATAAGAAGAGTCTCAGGTTTGGTATTAGAAGCATTGAGATATCTCATCTCATGCTATAGGAAGGGTCTCAGGATTGGAATGGGAAGGATTTGGATATCACATCTCATGCTATAGGAAGGGTCTCAGGTTTGCTATAAGCATTGAGATATCACATCTCATGCTATAGGAAGGGTCTCAGGATTGGAATGGGAAGGAGTTGGATATCACATCTCATGTTATAGGAAGGATCTCAGGTTTGGTATTAGAAGCATTGAGACATCACATCTCATGCTATAGGAAGGGTCTCAGGATTGGAATGGGAAGGAGTTGTATATGACATCTCATGCCGTAGGAAGGGTCTCAGGTTTGGTATAAGCATTGAGATATCACATCTCTGCTATCGGAAGGGTCTCAGGATTGGAATGGGAAGGAGTTGGATATCCCATCTCATGTTATAGGAAGGGTCTCATGATTGGAATGGGAAGGACTTGGATATCACATCTCATGCTATAGGAAGGCTCTCAGGTTTGGAAGGGGAAAGAGTTAGATATCACATTTCATGTTAGAGGTAGGATCTCAGGTTTGGTATTAGAGGCATTGAGATATCACATCTCATGCTATCAGAAGGGTCTCAGGATTGGAATGGGAAGGAGTTGGATATCACATCTCATGCTAAAGGGAGGGTCTCAGGTTTGGAAGGGGAAGGATTTGGATATCACATCTCATGTTATAGGAAGGATCTCAGGTTTGGTATTAGAAACATTGAGATATCACATCTCATGCTATCAGAAGGGTCTCAGGATAGGAATGGGAAGGAGTTGGATATCACATCTCATGCTAAAGGGAGGGTCTCAGGTTTGGAAGGGGAAGGATTTGGATATCACATCTCATGTTATCGGAAGGATCTCAGGTTTGGTATTAGAAGTATTGAGATATCACATCTCATGCTATAGGAAGGGTCTCAGGATTGGAATGGGAACGAGTTGGATATCACATCTCATGCTAAAGGAAGGGTCTCAGGTTTGATTGAAGCATTGAGATATCACATCTCATGCTATAGGAAGGGTCTCAGGATTGGAATGGGAAGGACTCAGATATCACATATCATGCTATAGGGAGGGTCTCAGTTTTGATATTAGAAGCATTGAGATATCACATCTCATGCTATCGGAAGTGTCTCAGGATTGGAATGGGAAGGAGCTGGATATCACATCTCATGCTAAAGGAAGGGTCTCAGGTTTGGTATAAGCATTGAGATATCACATCTATGATTTTGGATGGGTCTCAGGATTGGAATGGGAAGGATCTGGATATCCCAACTCATGTTATAGGAAGAGTCTCAGGTTTGGTATTAGAAGCATTGAGATATCACATCTCATGCTATAGGAAGAGTCTCAGGATTGGAATGGGAAGGACTTGGATATCACATCTCATGCTATAGGGAGGGTCTCAAGTTTGATATTAGAAGCATTGAGATATCACATCTCATGCTATAGGAAGGGTCTCAGGATTGGAATGGAAGGAGTTGGATATCACATCTCATGTTTTAGGAAGGATCTCAGGTTTGGTATTAGAAGCATTGAGACATCACATCTCATGCTATAGGAAGAGTCTCAGGATTGGAATGGGAAGGAGTTGGATATCACATCTCATGCTATATGAAGGGTCTCAGGTTTGGTATAAGCATTGAGATATCACATCTCATGCTATAGGAAGGGTCTCAGGATTGGAATGGGAAGGAGTTGTATATGACATCTCATGCCGTAGGAAGGGTCTCAGGTTTGGTATAAGCATTGAGATATCACATCTCTGCTATCGTAAGGGTCTCAGTATTGGAATGGGAAGGAGTTGGATATCCCATCTCATGTTATAGGAAGAGTCTCAGGTTTGGTATTAGAAGCATTGAGATATCACATCTCATGCTATAGGAAGGGTCTCAGGATTGGAATGGGAAGGATTTGGATATCACATCTCATACTATAGGAAGGGTCTCAGGTTTGGTATAAGCATTGAGATATCACATCTCATGCTATAGGAAGGGTCTCAGGATTGGAATGGGAAGGAGTTGGATATCACATCTCATGTTATAGGAAGGATCTCAGGTTTGGTATTAGAAGCATTGAGACATCACATCTCATGCTATAGGAAGGGTCTCAGGATTGGAATGGGAAGGAGTTGTATATGACATCTCATGCCGTAGGAAGGGTCTCAGGTTTGGTATAAGCATTGAGATATCACATCTCTGCTATCGGAAGGGTCTCAGGATTGGAATGGGAAGGAGTTGGATATCCCATCTCAAGTTATAGGAAGGGTCTCATGATTGGAATGGGAAGGACTTGGATATCACATCTCATGCTATAGGAAGGCTCTCAGGTTTGGAAGGGGAAAGAGTTGGATATCACATTTCATGTTAGAGGTAGGATCTCAGGTTTGGTATTAGAGGCATTGAGATATCACATCTCATGCTATCAGAAGGGTCTCAGGATTTGAATGGGAAGGAGTTGGATATCACATCTCATGCTAAAGGGAGGGTCTCAGGTTTGGAAGGGGAAGGATTTGGATATCACATCTCATGTTATAGGAAGGATCTCAGGTTTGGTATTAGAAGCATTGAGATATCACATCTCATGCTATCAGAAGGGTCTCAGGATAGGAATGGGAAGGAGTTGGATATCACATCTCATGCTAAAGGGAGGGTCTCAGGTTTGGAAGGGGAAGGATTTGGATATCACATCTCATGTTATCGGAAGGATCTCAGGTTTGGTATTAGAAGTATTGAGATATCACATCTCATGCTATAGGAAGGGTCTCAGGATTGGAATGGAAGGAGTTGGATATCACATCTCATGTTTTAGGAAGGATCTCAGGTTTGGTATTAGAAGCATTGAGACATCACATCTCATGCTATAGGAAGAGTCTCAGGATTGGAATGGAAGGAGTTGGATATCACATCTCATGTTTTAGGAAGGATCTCAGGTTTGGTATTAGAAGCATTGAGACATCACATCTCATGCTATAGGAAGAGTCTCAGGATTGGAATGGGAAGGAGTTGGATATCACATCTCATGCTATATGAAGGGTCTCAGGTTTGGTATAAGCATTGAGATATCACATCTCATGCTATAGGAAGGGTCTCAGGATTGGAATGGGAAGGAGTTGTATATGACATCTCATGCCGTAGGAAGGGTCTCAGGTTTGGTATAAGCATTGAGATATCACATCTCTGCTATCGTAAGGGTCTCAGGATTGGAATGGGAAGGAGTTGGATATCCGATCTCATGTTATAGGAAGGGTCTCAGGTTTGGTATAACCATTGAGATATCACATCTCTGCTATCGGAAGTGTCTCAGGATTGGAATGGGAAGGAGTTGGATATCCCCTCTCATGTTATAGGACGGGTCTCAGGATTGTTATTAGAATCATTGAGATATCATATTGCATGCTGTAGGAAGGGTCTAAGGATTGCAATGGGAAGGACTTGGATATCACATCTCATGCTATGGATAGGCTCTCAGGTTTGGAAAGGGAAGGAGTTGGATATCACATTTCATGTTAGAGGAAGGATCTCAGGTTTGGTATTAGAGGCATTGAGATATCACATCTCATGCTATAGGAAGGGTCTCAGGATTGGAATTGGAAGGAGTTGGATATCACATCTCATGCTAAAGGAAGGGTCTCAGGTTTAGTATAAGCATTGAGATATCACATCTCATGCTATAGGAAGGGTCTCAGGATTGGAATGGAAGGAGTTGGATTTCACATCTCATGTTATAGGAAGGATCTCAGGTTTGGTATTAGAAGCATTGACACATCACATCTCATGCTATAGGAAGGGTCTCAGGATTGGAATGGGAAGGAGTTGGATATCACATCTCATGCTATAGGAAGGGTCTCAGGTTTGGTATAAGCAGTGAGATATCACATCTCATGCTATAGGAAGTGTCTCAGGATTGGAATGGGAAGGAGTTGGATATCACATCTCATGTTATAGGAAGGATCTCAGGTTTGGTATAAGCATTGAGATATCACATGTCTGCTATCGGAAGGGTCTCAGGATTGGAATGGGAAGGAGTTGGATATTCCAATCTCATGTTATAGGAAGGGTCTCAGGTTTGGTATTAGAAGCATTGAGACATCACATCTCATGCTATAGGAAGGGTCTCAGGATTGGAATGGGAAGGACTTGGATATCACTACTCATGCTATAGGGAGGGTCTCGAGTTTGATATTAGAAGCATTGAGATATCACATCTCATGATATCGGAAGGGTCTCAGGATTGGAATGGGAAGGAGTTGGATATCACATCTCATGATAAAGGAAGGGTCTAAGGTTTGGAAGGGGAAGGATTTGGATATCACATCTCATGTTATAGGACGGGTCTCAGGTTTGGTATTAGAAGCATTGAGATATCAAGTCTCATGGTATACGAAGGGTCTCAGAATTGGAATGGGAAGGAGTTGGATATCACATCTCAAGCTATAGGAAGGGTCTCAGGATTGGAATGGGAAGGAGTTTGATATCACATCTCATGCCATAGTATGGGTCTCAGGTTTGGTATAAGCATTGGGATATCAAATCTCATGCTATCGGAAGGGTATCAGGATTGGAATTCCACGGAGTTGGATATCCCATCTCATGCTATAGGAAGGGTCTCAGGTTGGAATGGGAAGGAGTTGGATATCACATCTCATGCTAAAGGGAGGGTCTCAGGTTTGGAAGGGGAAGGATTTGGATATCACATCTCATGTTATAGGAAGGATCTCAGGTTTGGTATAAGAAGCATTGAGATATCACATCTCATCCTATCGGAAGAATCTCAGATTTGGTATTAGAGGCATTGAGATATCACATCTCATGCTATCATAAGGGTCTCAGGATTGGAATGGGAAGGAGTTGGATATCACATCTCATGCTATAGGAAGGGTCTCAGGTTTGGAAGCGGGAAGGAGTTGGATATCACATCTCATGTTATAGGAAGAGTCTCAGGTTTGGTATAAGCATTGAGATATCAAATCTCTGCAATCGGAAGTGTCTCAGGATTGGGATGGGAAGGAGTTGGATATCACATCTCATGCTATAGGAAGGGTCTCAGGTTTGGAACGGGAAGGAGTTGGATATCCCATCTCATGTTATAAGACTGGTCTCAGGTTTGGTATTAGAAGCATTGAGATATCACATCTCTGCTATCGGAAGTGTCTCAGGATTCAAATGGGAAGGAGTTGGATATCACATCTCATGTTATAGGACGGGTCTCAGGTTTGTTATTAGAATCATTGAGATATCATATTGCATGCTGTAGGAAGGGTCTAAGGATTGGAATGGGAAGGACTTGGATATCAGATCTCTTGCTATAGGTAGGCTCTCAGGTTTGGAAAGGGAAGGAGTTGGATATCACATTTAATGTTAGAGGAAGGATCTCAGGTTTGGTATTAGAAGCATTGAGATATCACATCTCATGCTATCGGAAGGATCTCAGGTTTGGTATTAGAGGCATTGAGATATCACATCTCATGCTAAAGGGAGGGTCTCAGATTTGGAAGGGGAAGGATTTGGATATCACATCTCTTGTTATAGGAAGGATCACAGGTTTGGTATTAGAAGCATTGAGATATCACATCTCATGCTATAGGAAGGGTCTCAGGTTTGGTATAAGCATTGAGATATCACATCTCTGCTATCGGAAGGGTCTCAGGATTGGAATGGGAAGGAGTTGGATATTCCCATCTCATGTTATAGGAAGGGTCTATCAGGTCTTAGCATGAGACTCTTCCTATAACATGAGATGTGATATCCAACTCCTTCCCGTTCCTAACCTGAGACCCTTCCTATAGCATGAGATGTGATATCCAACTCCTTCCCATTCCAATCCTGAGACCCTTCCGATAGCTTGAGATGTGATATCTCAATGCTTCTAATATCAATACTGAGACCCTCTCTATAGCATGAGATGTGATATCTAAGTCCTTCCCATTCCAATCCTGAGACCCTTCCGATAGCAGAGATGTGATATCTCAATGCTTATAGCAAACCTGAGACCCTTCCTATAGCATGAGATGTGATATCCATCTCCTTCCCATTCCAATCCTGAGACCCTTCCTATAGCATGATATGTGAAATCTCAATGCTTCTACCAAAACTGAGACCCTTCCTTTAGCATGAGATGTGATATCCAACTCCTTCCCATTCCAATCCTGAGACCAGTCCTATAGCATGAGATGTGATATCCAACTCCTTCCCATTCCAATCCTGAGACCCTTCCTATAGCATGAGATGTGATATCTCAATGCTTCTAATACCAAACCTGAGATCCTTCCGATAGCATGAGATGTGATATCTCAATGCTTCTAATACCAAACCTGAGATCCTTCCTATAACATGAGACGTGATATCCAAATCCTTCCCCTTCTGAACCTGAGACCCTCCCTTTAGCAAGAGATGTGATATCCAACTCCTTCCCATTCCAATCCTGATACCCTTCTGATAGCGTGAGATGTGATATCTCAATGCCTCTAATACCAAACCTGAGATCCTACCTCTAACATGAAATGTGATATCCAACTCCTTCCCTTTCCAAACCTGAGAGCCTTCCTACAGCATGAGATGTGATATCCAAGTCCTTCCCATTCCAATCCTGAGACCCTTCCTATAACATGAGATGTCATATCCAACTCCTTCCTATTCCAACCTGAGACCCTTCCTATAGCATGAGATGGGATATCCAACTCCTTCCAAATCCAATACTGATACCCTTCCGATAGCATGAGATGTGATATCCCAATGCTTCTACAAAACCTGAGACCCATACCATGGCATGAGATGTGATATCAAACTCCCGTCCCATACCATGAGACTTGATATCTCAATGCTTCTAATACCAAACCTGAGACCGGTCCAATAACATGAGATGTGATATCCAAATCCTTCCCCTTCCAAACCTTAGACCCTTCCTTTATCATGAGATGTGATATCCAAGTCCTTCCCATTCCATTCCTGAGACCCTTCCTATAGCATGAGATGTGATATCTCAATGCTTCTAATACCAAACCTGAGACCCTTCCTATAACATGAGATGTGATATCCAAGTCCTTCCCATTTCAATCCTGAGACCCTTCCTATAGCATGAGATGTGATATCTCAATGCTTCTAATACCAAACCTGAGACCCTTCCTATAACATGAATTCTGATATCCAAGTCCTTCCCATTCCAATCCTGAGACCCTTCCAATAGCAGAGATGTGATATCTCAATGCTTCTAATACCAAACCTGAGACCTGTCCTATAACATGAGATGGGATATCCAACTCCTTCCCGTTCCAAACCTGATACCCTTCCTATAGTATGAGATGTGATATCCAATTCCTTCCCATCCCAATCCTGAGACACCTCTGATAGCAGAGATGTGATATCTCAATGCTTATACCAAACCTGAGACTCTTCCTATAACATGAGATGTGATATCTAACTCCTTCCCGTTCCAAACCTGAGACCCTTCCTATAGCATGAGATGTGATATCCAACTCCTTCCCATTCCAATCCTGAGACCCTTCCTATAGCATGAGATGTGATATCTCATTGCTTATACCAAATCTGAGACCCTTCCTATAGCATGAGATGTGATATTCAACTCCTTCCCATTCCAATCCTGAGACCCTTCCTATAGCATGAGATGTGATATCTCAATGCTTCTAATACCAAACCTGAGATCCTTCCTATAACAAGAGATGTGATATCCAACTCCTTCCCATTCCAATCCTGAGACCCTTATGATAGCATGAGATGTGATATCTCAATGCCTCTAATACCAAACCTGAGATACTTCCGATAGCATGAGATGTGATATCTCAATGCTTCTAATACCAAACCTGAGATCCTTCCTATAACATGAGATGTGATTTCCAAATCCTTCCCCTTCCAAACCTGAGACCCTCCCTTTAGCATGAGATGTGATATACAACTCCTTCCCATTCCAATCCTGAGACCCTTCTGATAGCATGAGATGTGATATCTCAATGCCTCTAATACCAAACCTGAGATCCTACCTCTAACATGAAATGTGATATCCATCTCCTTCCCTTTCCAAACCTGAGACCCTGCCTATAGCATGAGATGTGATATCCAAGTCCTTCCCATTCCAATCCTGAGACCCTTCATATAGCATGTGATGTGATATCTCAATGCTTATACCAAACCTCAGACCCTTCCTATGGCATGAGATGTCATATACAACTCCTTCCCATTCCAATCCTGAGACCCTTCCTATAGCATGAGATGTGATATCTCAATGCTTACACCAAACCTGAGACCCTTCCTATAGCATGAGATGTGATATCCAACTTCTTCCCATTCCAATCCTAAGACCCTTCCTATAACATGAGATGTGATGTCTCAATGCTTCTAATACCAAACCTGAGATCTTTCCTATAACATGAGATGTGATATCCAACTCCTTCCCATTCCAATCCTGAGACCCTTCCTATAGCATGAGATGTGATATCTCAATGCTTATACCAAACCTGAGACCCTTCCTATAGCTTGAGATGTGATATCCAACTCCTTCCCATTCCAATCCTGAGACCGTTCCTATAGCATGAGATGTGATATCTCAAGGCCTCTAATACCAAACCTGAGATCCTTCCTCTAACATGAAATGTGATATCCAACTCCTTCCCCTTCCAAACCTGAGAGCCTTCCTATAGCATGAGATATGATATCCAAGTCCTTCCCATTCCAATCCTGAGACCCTTCCTATAACATGAAATGTGATATCCAACTCCTTCTCATTCCAACCTGAGACCCTTCCTATAGCATGAGATGGGATATCCAACTCCTTCCAAATCCAATACTGATACCCTTCCAATAGCATGAGATGTGATATCCCAATGCTTCTACCAAACCTGAGACCCATACTATGGCATAAGATGTGACATCAAACTCCTTCCCATTCCAATCCTGAGACCCTTCCTATAGCTTGAGATGTGATATCCAACTCCTTCCCATTCCAATTCTGAGACCCTTCCTATACCATGAGACTTGATATCTCAATGCTTCTAATACCAAACCTGAGACCCGTCCTATAACATGAGATGTGATATCCAAATCCTTCCCCTTCCAAACCTTAGACCCTTCATTTATCATGAGATGTGATATCCAACTCCTTCCCATTCCAATCCTGAGACCCTTCCTATAGCATGAGATGTGATATCTCAATGCTTCTAATACCAAACCTGAGATCCTTCCGATAGCATGAGATGTGATATCTCAATGCTTCTAATACCAAACCTGAGATCCTTCCTATAACATGAGATGTGATATCCAAATCCTTCCCCTTCCGAACCTGAGACCCTCCCTTTAGCATGAGATGTGATATCCAACTCCTTCCCATTCCAATCCTGATACCCTTCTGATAGCATGAGATGTGATATCTCAATGCCTCTAATACCAAACCTGAGATCCTACCTCTAACATGAAATGTGATATCCAACTCCTTCCCTTTCCAAACCGGAGAGCCTTCCTACAGCATGAGATGTGATATCCAAGTCCTTCCCATTCCAATCCTGAGACCCTTCCTATAACATGAGATGTCATATCCAACTCCTTCCCATTCCAACCTGAGACCCTTCCCATAGCATGAGATGGGATATCCAACTCCTTCCAAAACCAATCCTGATACCCTTCCGATAGCATGAGATGTGATATCCCAATGCTTCTACAAAACCTGAGACCCATACCATGGCATGAGATGTGATATCAAACTCACGTCCTATACCATGAGACTTGATATCTCAATGCTTCTAATACCAAACCTGAGACCGGTCCAATAACATGAGATGTGATATCCAAATCCTTCCCCTTCCAAACCTTAGACCCTTCCTTTATCATGAGATGTGATATCCAAGTCCTTCCCATTCCATTCCTGAGACCCTTCCTATAGCATGAGATGTGATATCTCAATGCTTCTAATACCAAACCTGAGACCCTTCCTATAACATGAATTCTGATATCCAAGTCCTTCCCATTCCAATCCTGAGACCCTTCCAATAGCAGAGATGTGATATCTCAATGCTTCTAATATCAAACCTGAGACCTGTCCTATAACATGAGATGGGATATCCAACCTTTCCCGTTCCAAACCTGATACCCTTCCTATAGCATGAGATTTGATATCCAATTCCTTCCCATCCCAATCCTGAGACACCTCCGATAGCAGAGATGTGATATCTCAATGCTTATACCAAACCTGAGACTCTTCCTATAACACGAGATGTGATATCTAACTCCTTCCCGTTCCAAACCTGAGACCCTTCCTATAGCATGAGATGTGATATCCAACTCCTTCCCATTCCAATCCTGAGACCCTTCCTATAGCATGAGATGTGATATCTCAATGCTTATACCAAATCTGAGACCCTTCCTATAGCATGAGATGTGATATCCAACTCCTTCCCATTCCAATCCTGAGACCCTTCCTATAGCATGAGATGTGATATCTCAATGCTTCTAATACCAAACCTGAGATCCTTCCTATAACATGAGATGTGATATCCAACTCCTTCCCATTCCAATCCTGAGACCCTTATGATAGCATGAGATGTGATATCTCAATGCCTCTAATACCAAACCTGAGATACTTCCGATAGCATGAGATGTGATATCTCAATGCTTCTAATACCAAACCTGAGATCCTTCCTATAACATGAGATGTGATTTCCAAATCCTTCCCCTTCCAAACCTGAGACCATCCCTTTAGCATGAGATGTGATATACAACTCCTTCCCATTCCAATCCTGAGACCCTTCTGATAGCATGAGATAGGATATCTCAATGCCTCTAATACCAAACCTGAGATCCTACCTCTAACATGAAATGTGATATCCATCTCCTTCCCTTTCCAAACCTGAGACCCTGCCTATAGCATGAGATGTGATATTCAAGTCCTTCCCATTCCAATCCTGAGACCCTTCCTATAGCATGTGATGTGATATCTCAATGCTTATACCAAACCTGAGACCCTTCCTATGGCATGAGATGTCATATACAACTCCTTCCCATTCCAATCCTGAGACCCTTCCTATAGCATGAGATGTGATATCTCAATGCTTATACCAAACCTGAGACCCTTCCTATAGCATGAGATGTGATATCCAACTTCTTCCCATTCCAATCCTAAGACCCTTCCTATAACATGAGATGTGATGTCTCAATGCTTCTAATACCAAACCTGAGATCTTTCCTATAATATGAGATGTGATATCCAACTCCTTCCCATTCCAATCCTGAGACCCTTCCTATAGCATGAGATGTGATATCTCAATGCTTATACCAAACCTGAGACCCTTCCTATAGCTTGAGATGTGATATCCAACTCCTTCCCATTCCAATCCTGAGACCCTTCCTATAGCATGAGATGTGATATCTCAAGGCCTCTAATACCAAACCTGAGATCCTTCCTCTAACATGAAATGTGATATCCAACTCCTTCCCCTTCCAAACCTGAGAGCCTTCCTATAGCATGAGATATGATATCCAAGTCCTTCCCATTCCAATCCTGAGACCCTTCCTATAACATGAAATGTGATATCCAACTCCTTCCCATTCCAATCTGAGACCCTTCCTATAGCATGAGATGGGATATCCAACTCCTTCCAAATCCAATACTGATACCCTTCCAATAGCATGAGATGTGATATCCCAATGCTTCTACCAAACCTGAGACCCATACTATGGCATAAGATGTGATATCAAACTCCTTCCCATTCCAATCCTGAGACCCTTCCTATAGCTTGAGATGTGATATCCAACTCCTTCCCATTCCAATTCTGAGGCCCTTCCTATACCATGAGACTTGATATCTCAATGCTTCTAATACCAAACCTGAGACCCGTCCTATAACATGAGATGTGATATCCAAATCCTTCCCCTTCCAAACCTTAGACCCTTCCTTTATCATGAGATGTGATATCCAACTACTTCCCATTCCAATCCTGAGACCCTTCCGATATCATGACATTTGTTATCTCAATGCTTCTAATATCAAACTTGAGACCCTCCCTATAGCATGAGATGTGACATCCAAGTCCTCCCCATTCCAATCCTGAGACCCTTCCTATAGCATGAGATGTGATATCTCAATGCTTCTAATACCAAACCTGAGACCCTTCCCATAGCAAGAATGTAATATCCAACTCCTTCCCATTCCAATCCTGAGACCATTCCTATAGCATGAGATGTGATATCTCAATGCTTCTAATACCAAACCTGAGATCCTTCCTATGACATGAGATGTGATATCCAATTCCTTCCCATTCCAAACCTGAGACCCTTCCTACAGCATGCGATGTGATATCTCAATGCTTCTAATACCAAACCTGAGACCAGTCCTATAACATGAGATGGGATATCCAAATCCTTCCCGTCCCAATCCTGAGACACTTCCGATTGCAGAGATGTGATATCTCAATGCTTATACCAAACCTGAGACTCTTCCTATAACACGAGATGTGATATCCAACTCCTTCCCGTTCCAAACCTGAGACCCTTCCTATAGCATGAGATGTGATATCCAACTCCTTCCCATTCCAATCCTGAGACCCTTCCAATAGCATGAGATGTGATATCTCAATGCCTCTAATACCAAACCTGAGATCCTTCCTATGACATGTGATGTGATATTCAAATCCTTCCCCTTCCAAACCTGAGACCCTCCCTTTAGCATGAGATGTGATATACAACTCCTTCCCATTCCAATCCTGAGACCCTTCTGATAGCATGAGATGTGATATCTCAATGCCTCTAATACCAAACCTGAGATCCTACCTCTAACATGAAATGTGATATCCATCTCCTTCCCTTTCCAAACCTGAGACCCTGCCTATAGCATGAGCTGTGATATCCAAGTCCTTCCTATTCCAATCCTGAGACCCTTCCTATAGCATGTGATGTGATATCTCAATGCTTATACCAAACCTGAGACCCTTCTTATGGCATGAGATGTCATATACAACTCCTTCCCATTCCAATCCTGGGACCCTTCCTATAGCATGAGATGTGATATCTCAATGCTTATACCAAACCTGAGACCCTTCCTATAGCATGAGATGTGATATCTCAAGGCCTCGAATACCAAACCTGAGATCCTTCCTCTAACATGAGATGTGATATCCAACTCCTTCCCGTTCCAAACCTGAGACGCTTCCTATAGCATATGTGATATCCAACTCCTTCCATTCCAAACATGAGACCCTTCCTATAGCAAGAATGTAATATCCAACTCCTACCCATTCCAATCCTGAGACCCTTCCTATAGCAAGAGATGTGATATCCAAATCCTTCCCATTCCAATCCTGAGACCCTTCCTATAACATGAGATGTGATATCCAACTCCTTCCCATTCCAACCTGAGACACTTCCTATAGCATGAGAAGGGATATCCAACTCCTTCCCAATCCAATCCGGAGACCCTTCCGATAGCAGAGATGTGATATCTCAATGCTTATACCAAACCTGAGACCCTTCCTATGGCATGATATGTGATATCCAACTCCTTGCCATTCAAATCCTGAGACCCTTCCTATAGCATGGGAAGGGATATCCAACTTCTTCCCAATCCAATCCTGAGACCCTTCCGATAGCAGAGATGTGATATCTCAACGCTTCTACCAAACCTGAGACCCTTCCTTTAGCATGAGATGTGATATCCAAATCCTTCGCATTCCAATCCTGAGACCCTTCCTATAGCATGAGATGTGATATCTCAATGGTTCTAATACCAAACCTGGGATCCTTCCTATAACATGAGATGTGATATCCAATTCCTTCCCATTCCAAACCTGAGACCCTTCCTATAACATGAAATGTGATATCTCAAGGCCTCTAATACCAAACCTGAGATCCTTCCTCTAACATGAAATGTGATATTCAACTCCTTCCCATTCCAAACCTGAGACCCTTCCTATAACATGAAATGTGATATCCAACTCCATCCCATTCCAACCTGAGACCTTTCCTATAGCATGAGATGGGATATCCAACTCCTTCCAAATCCAATACTGATACCATTCCGATAGCATGAGATGTGATATCCCAATGCTTCCACCAAATCTGAGACCCATACTATGGCATGAGATGTGATATCAAACTCCTTCCCATTCCAATCCTGAGACCCTTCCTATAGCTTGAGATGTGATATCCAACTTCTTCCCATTCCAATTCTGAGACCCTTCCTATACCATGAGACTTGATATCTCAATGCTTCTAATACCAAACCTGAGACCCGTCCTATAACATGAGATGTGATATCCAAATCCTTCCACTTCCAAACCTTAGACCCTTCCTTTATCATGAGATGTGATATCCAACTCCTTCCCATTCCAATCCTGAGACCCTTCCGATATCATGAGATTTGTTATCTCAATGCTTCTAATATCAAACTTGAGTCCCTCCCGATAGCATGAGATGTGACATCCAAGTCCTCCCCATTCCAATCCTGAGACCCTTCCTATAGCATGAGATGTGATATCTCAATGCTTCTAATACCAAACCTGAGACCCTTCCTATAACATGAGATGGGATATCCAACTCAGATGGGATATCCAACTCCTTCCCATTCCAATCCTGAGACCCTTCCGATAGCAGAGATGTGATATCTCAATGCTTATATCAAACCTGAGACCCTTCCTATGGCCTGAGATGTCATATACAACTCCTTCCCATTCCAATCCTGAGACCCTTCCTATAGCATGAGATGTGATATCTCAATGCTTATACCAAATCTGAGACCCTTCCTATAGCATGAGATGTGATATCCAACTCCTTCCCATTCCAATCCTGAGACCCTTCCTATAGCATGAGATGTGATGTCTCAATGCTTCTAATACCAAACCTGAGATCCTTCCTATAACATGAGATGTGATATCCAACTCCTTCCCATTCCAATCCTGAGACCCTTATGATAGCATGAGATGTGATATCTCAATGCCTCTTATACCAAACCTGAGATCCTTCCGATAGCATGAGATGTGATATCTCAATGCTTCTAATACCAAACCTGAGATCCTTCCTATAATATGAGATGTGATTTCCAAATCCTTCCCCTTCCAAACCTGAGACCCTCCCTTTAGCATGAGATGTGATATCCAACTCCTTCCCATTCCAATCCTGAGACCCTTCTGATAGCATGAGATGTGATATCTCAATGCCTCTAATACCAAACCTGAGATCCTACCTCTAACATGAAATGTGATATCCATCTCCTTCCCTTTCCAAACCTGAGACCCTGCCTATAGCATGAGATTTGATATCCAAGTCCTTCCCATTCCAATCCTGAGACCCTTCCTATAGCATGTGATGTGATATCTCAATGCTTATACCAAACCTGAGACCCTTCCTATGGCATGAGATGTCATATACAACTCCTTCCCATTCCAATCCTGAGACCCTTCCTATAGCATGAGATGTGATATCTCAATGCTTATACCAAACCTGAGACCCTTCCTATAGCATGAGATGTGATATCCAACTTCTTCCCATTCCAATCCAGAGACCCTTCCTATAGCATGAGATGTGATATCTCAATGCTTATACCAAACCTGAGACCCTTCCTATAGCTTGAGATGTGATATCCAACTCCTTCCCATTCCAATCCTGAGACCCTTCCGATAGCATGAGATGTGATATCTCAAGGCCTCTAATACCAAACCTGAGATCCTTCCTCTAACATGAAATGTGATATCCAAATCCTTCCCCTTCCAAACCTGAGAACCTTCCTATAGCATGAGATATGATATCCAACTCCTTCCCATTCCAACCTGAGACCCTTCCTATAGCATGAGATGGGATATCCAACTCCTTCCAAATCCAATACTGATACCCTTCCGATAGCATGAGATGTGATATCCCAATGCTTCTACCAAACCTGAGAACCATACTATGGCATGAGATGTGATATCAAACTCCTTCCCATTCCAATCCTGAGACGCTTCATATAGCTTGAGATGTGATATCCAACTCCTTCCCATTCCAATTCTGAGACCCTTCTTATACCATGAGACTTGATATCTCAATGCTTCTAATACCAAACCTGAGACCCGTCCTATAACATGAGATGTGATATCCAAATCCTTCCCCTTCCAAACCGTAGACACTTCCTTTATCATGAGATGTGATATCCAACTCCTTCCCATTCCAATCCTGAGACCCTTCCGATATCATGAGATTTGTTATCTCAATGCTTCTAATATCAAACTTGAGACCCTCCCTATAGCATGAGATGTGACATCCAAGTCCTTCCCATTCCAATCCTGCGACCCTTCCTATAGCATGAGATGTGATATCTCAATGCTTCTAATACCAAACCTGAGGCCTCATGCTAAAGGGAGGGTCTCAGGTTTGGAAGGGGAAGGATTTGGATATCACATCTCATGTTATAGGAAGGATCTCAGGATTGGTATTAGAAGCATTGAGATATCACATCTCATTCTATCGGAAGGATCTCAGGTTTGGTATTAGAAGCATTGAGATATCACATCTCATGCTATCGGAAGGATCTCAGGTTTGGCATTAGAAGCATTGAGATATCACATCTCATGCTATAGGAAGGGTCTCAGGTTTGGAACGGGAAGGAGTTGGATATCCCATCTCATGTTATAGGACTGGTCTCAGGTTTGGTATTAGAAGCATTGAGATATCACATTGCATGTTGTAGGAAGGGTCTCAGGTTTGGAATGGGAAGGAATTGGATATCACATCTCATGTCATAGGAAGGATCTCAGGTTTGGTATTAGAAGCATTGAGATATCACATCTCATGCTATAGGAATGGTCTCAGGATTGGAATGGGAAGGAGTTGGATATTACATTCTTGCTATAGGAAGGGTCTCATGTTTGGAATGGGAAGGAGTTGGATATCACATATGCTATAGGAAGGGTCTCAGGTTTGGAACGGGAAGGAGTTGGATATCACATCTCATGTTATAGGAAGCGTCTCAGGTTTGATATAAGCATTGAGATATCACATCTCTGCTATCGGAAGTGTCTCAGGATTGGAATGGGAAGAAGTTGGATATCCCATCTCATGTTATAGGACGGGTCTCAGGTTTGTTATTAGAATCATTGAGATATCATATTGCATGCTGTAGGAAGGGTCTAAGGATTGGAATGGGAAGGACTTGGATATCACATCTCATGCTATAGGTAGGCTCTCAGGTTTGGAAAGGGAAGGCGTTGGATATCACATCTCATGCTATAGGAAGGGTCTCAGGATTGGAATGGGAAGGAGTTGGATATCACATCTCATGCTATAGGAAGGGTCTCAGGTTTGGTATAAGCATTGAGATATCACATCTCATGCTATAGGAAGGGTCTCAGGATTGGAATGGGAAGGAGTTGGATATCACATCTCATGTTATAGGAAGGATCTCAGGTTTGGTATTAGAAGCATTGAGACATCACATCTCATGCTATAGGAAGGGTCTCAGGATTGGAATGGGAAGGAGTTGTATATGACATATCATGCCGTAGGAAGGGTCTCAGGTTTGGTATAAGCATTGAGATATCACATCTCTGCTATAGGAAGGGTCTCAGGATTGGAATGGGAAGGAGCTGGATATCCCATCTCATGTTATAGGAAGGGTCTCATGATTGGAATGGGAAGGACTTGGATATCACATCTCATGCTATAGGAAGGCTCTCAGGTTTGGAAGGGGAAAGAGTTGGATATCACATTTCATGTTAGAGGTAGGATCTCAGGTTTGGTATTAGAGGCATTGAGATATCACATCTCATGCTAACAGAAGGGTCTCAGGATTGGAATGGGAAGGAGTTGGATATCACATCTCATGCTAAAGGGAGGGTCTCAGGTTTGGAAGGGGAAGGATTTGGATATCACATCTCATGTTATAGGAAGGATCTCAGGTTTGGTATTAGAAGCATTGAGATATCACATCTCATGCTATCAGAAGGGTCTCAGGATTGGAATGGGAAGGAGTTGGATATCACATCTCATACTAAAGGGAGGGTTTCAGGTTTGGAAGGGGAAGGATTTGGATATCACATCTCATGTTATCGGAAGGATCTCAGGTTTGGTAGAAGCATTGAGATATCACATCTCATGCTATAGGAAGGGTCTCAGGATTGGAATGGGAAGGACTTAGATATCACATATCATGCTATAGGGAGGGTCTCAGTTTTGATATTAGAAGCATTGAGATATCACATCTCATGCTATCGGAAGTGTCTCAGGTTTGGAATGGGAAGGAGCTGGATATCACATCTCATGCTAAAGGAAGGGTCTCAGGTTTGGAACGGGAAGGATTTGGATATCACATCTCATGTTATAGGAAGGGTCTCAGGTTTGGTATAAGCATTGAGATATCACATCTCTGCCATCGGAAGTGTCTCAGGATTGGAATGGGAAGGAGTTGGATATCCCATCTCATGTTATAGGACGGGTCAGGTTTGTTATTAGAATCACTGAGATATCATATTGCATGCTGTAGGAAGGGTCTAAGGATTGGAATGGGAAGGACTTGGATATCACATCTCATGCTATAGATAGGCTCTCAGGTTTGGAAAGGGAAGGAGTTGGATATCACATTTCATGTTAGAGGAAGGATCTCAGGTTTGGTATTAGAGGCATTGAGATATCACATCTCATGCTATAGGAAGGGTCTCAGGTTGGAATGGGAAGGAGTTGGATATCACATCTCATGTTATAGGAAGGGTCTCAGGATTGGAATGGGAAGGACTTGGATATCACATCTCATGCTATAGGAAGGCTCTCAGGATTGGAAGGGGAAAGAGTTGGATATCACATTTCATGTTAGAGGTAGGATCTCAGGTTTGGTATTAGAGGCAATGAGATATCACATCTCATGCTATCAGAAGGGTCTCAGGATTGGAATGGGAAGGAGTTGGATATCACATCTCATGCTAAAGGGAGGGTCTCACGTTTGGAAGGGGAAGGATTTGGATATCACATCTCATGTTATAGGAAGGATCTCAGGTTTGGTATTAGAAGCATTGAGATATCACATCTCATGCTATCGGAAGGATCTCAGGTTTGGTATTAGAAGCATTGAGATATCACATTTCATGCTATCAGAAGGTTCTCAAGATTGGAATGGGAAGGAGTTGGATATCACATCTCATGCTAAAGGGAGGGTCTCAGGTTTGGAAGGGGAAGGATTTGGATATCACATCTCATGTTATCGGAAGGATCTCAGGTTTGGTATTAGAAGTATTGAGATATCACATCTCATGCTATAGGAAGGGTCTCAGGATTGGAATGGGAAGGAGTTGGATATCACATCTCATGCTAAAGGAAGGGTCTCAGGTTTGGTAGAAGCATTGAGATATCACATCTCATGCTATAGGAAGGGTCTCAGGATTGGAATGGGAAGGACTTAGATATCACATATCATGCTATAGGGAGGGTCTCAGTTTTGATATTAGAAGCATTGTGATATCACATCTCATGCTATCGGAAGTGTCTCAGGATTGGAATGGGAAGGAGCTGGATATCACATCTCATGCTAAAGGAAGGGTCTCAGGTTTGGAACGGGAAGGAGTTGGATAGCCGATCTCATGTTATAGGAAGGGTCTCAGGTTTGGTATAAGCATTGAGATATCACATCTCTGCTATCGGAAGTGTCTCAGGATTGTAATGGGAAGGAGTTGGATATCCCATCTCATGTTATAGGACGGGTCTCAGGATTGTTATTAGAATCATTGAGATATCATATTGCATGCTGTAGGAAGGGTCTAAGGATTGGAATGGGAAGGACTTGGATATCACATCTCATGCTATGGATAGGCTCTCAGGTTTGGAAAGGGAAGGAGTTGGATATCACATTTCATGTTAGAGGAAGGATCTCAGGTTTGGTATTAGAGGCATTGAGATATCACATCTCATGCTATAGGAAGCGTCTCAGGATTGGAATGGAAGGAGTTGGATATCACATCTCATGTTATAGGAAGGATCTCAGGTTTGGTATTAGAAGCATTGAGACATCACATCTCATGCTATAGGAAGGGTCTCAGGATTGGAATGGGAAGGAGTTGGATATCACATCTCATGCTATAGCAAGGGTCTCTGGTTTGGTATAAGCATTGAGATATCACATCTCATGCTATAGGAAGGGTCTCAGGATTGGAATGGGAAGGAGTTGTATATGACATCTCATGCCGTAGGAAGGGTCTCAGGTTTGGTATAAGCATTGAGATATCACATCTCTGCTATCGGAAAGGTCTCAGGATTGGAATGGGAAGGAGTTGGATATCCCATCTCATGTTATAGGAAGAGTCTCAGGTTTGGTATTAGAAGCATTGAGATATCACATCTCATGCTATAGGAAGTGTCTCAGGATTGGAATGGGAAGGACTTGGATATCACATCTCATGCTATAGGGAGGGTCTCACGATTGATATTAGAAGCATTGAGATATCACATCTCATGCTATAGGAAGGGTCTCAGGATTGGAATGGGAAGGAGTTGGATATCACATCTCATGCTATAGGAAGGGTCTCAGGTTTAGTATAAGCAGTGAGATATCACATCTCATGCTATAGGAAGTGTCTCAGGATTGGAATGGGAAGGAGTTGGATATCACATCTCATGTTATAGGAAGGATCTCAGGTTTGGTATAAGCATTGAGATATCACATCTCTGCTATCGGAAGGGTCTCAGGATTGGAATGGGAAGGAGTTGGATATTCCCATCTCATGTTATAGGAAGGGTCTCAGGTTTGGTATTAGAAGCATTGAGACATCACATCTCATGCTATAGGAAGGGTCTCAGGATTGGAATGGGAAGGACTTGGATATCACATCTCATGCTATAGAGAGGGTCTCAAGTTTGATATTAGAAGCATTGAGATATCACATCTCATGATATCGGAAGGGTCTCAGGATTGGAATGGGAAGGAGTTGGATATCACATCTCATGATAAAGGAAGGGTCTAAGGTTTGGAAGGGGAAGGATTTGGATATCACATCTCATGTTATAGGGCGTGTCTCAGGTTTGGTATTAGAAGCATTGAGATATCAAGTCTCATGGTATAGGAAGGGTCTCAGAATTGGAATGGGAAGGAGTTGGATATCACATCTCAAGCTATAGGAAGGGTCTCAGGATTGGAATGGGAAGGAGTTTGATATCACATCTCATGCCATAGTATGGGTCTCAGGTTTGGTATAAGCATTGGGATATCACATCTCATGCTATCGGAAGGGTATCAGGATTGGATTTGGAAGGAGTTGGATATCCCATCTCATGCTATAGAAAGGGTCTCAGGTTGGAATGGGAAGGAGTTGGATATCACATTTCATGTTATAGGAAGGGTCTCAGGATTGGAATGGGAAGGACTTGGATATCACATCTCATGCTATAGGAAGGCTCTCAGGTTTGGAAGGGGAAAGAGTTGGATATCACATTTCATGTTAGAGGTAGGATCTCAGGTTTGGTATTAGAGGCATTGAGATATCACATCTCATGCTATCAGAAGGGTCTCAGGATTGGAATGGGAATGAGTTGGATATCACATCTCATGCTAAAGGGAGGGTCTCAGGTTTGGAAGGGGAAGGATTTGGATATCACATCTCATGTTATAAGAAGGAGCTCAGGCTTGGTATTAGAAGCATTGAGATATCACATCTCATGCTATCGGAAGGATCTCAGGTTTGGTATTAGAAGCATTGAGATATCACATCTCATGCTATCAGAAGGGTCTCAGGATTGGAATGGGAAGGAGTTGGATATCACATCTCATGCTAAAGGGAGGGTCTCAGGTTTGGAAGGGGAAGGATTTGGATATCACATCTCATGTTATCGGAAGGATCTCAGGTTTGGTATTAGAAGTATTGAGATATCACATCTCATGCTATAGGAAGGGTCTCAGGATTGGAATGGGAAGGAGTTGGATATCACATCTCAAGCTATAGGAAGGGTCTCAGGTTTGGTATAAGCATTGAGATATCACATCACATGCTATAGGAAGGGTCTCAGGGTTGGAATGGGAAGGTGTTGTATATGACATCTCATGCCATAGGAAGGGTCTCAGGTTTGGTATAAGCATTGAGATATCACATCACATGCTATAGGAAGGGTCTCAGGATTGGAATGGGAAGGACTTGGATATCACATCTCATGCTATAGGCAGGGTCTCAGGTTTGGAAAGGGAAGGAGTTGGATATCACATTTCATGTTAGAGGTAGGATATCAGGTTTGGTATTAGAGGCATTGAGATATCACATCTCATGCTATCAGAAGGGTCTCAGGATTGGAATGGGAAGGAGTTGGATATCACATCTCATGCTAAAGGGAGGGTCTCAGGTTTGGAAGGGGAAGGATTTGGATATCACATCTCATGTTATAGGAAGGATCTCAGGTTTGGTATTAGAGGCATTGAGATATCACATCTCATGCTATCATAAGGGTCTCAGGATTGGAATGGGAAGGAGTTGGATATCACATCTCATGCTAAAGGGAGGGTCTCAGGTTTGGAAGGGGAAGAATTTGGATATCACATCACATGTTAGAGGAAGGATCTCAGGTTTGGTATTAGAAGCATTGAGATATCACATCTCATGCTATCGGAAGGGTCTCACGATTGGAATGGGAAGGAGTTGGATATCACATCTCATGCTATAGGAAGGGTCCCAGGTTTGGAACGGGAAGGAGTTGGATATCACATCTCATGTTATAGGAAGAGTCTCAGGTTTGGTATAAGCATTGAGATATCACATCTCTGCAATCGGAAATGTCTCAGGATTGGGATGGGAAGGAGTTGGATATCACATCTCATGCTATAGGAAGGGTCTCAGGTTTGGAACGGGAAGGAGTTGGATATCACATCTCATGCTATAGGAAGGCTCTCAGGTTTGGAAGGGGAAAGAGTTGGATATCACATTTCATGTTAGAGGTAGGATCTCAGGTTTGGTATTAGAGGCATTGAGATATCACATCTCATGCTATCAGAAGGGTCTCAGGATTGGAATGGGAAGGAGTTGGATATCACATCTCATGCTAAAGGGAGGGTCTCAGGTTTGGAAGGGGAAGGATTTGGATATCACATCTCATGTTATAAGAAGGAGCTCAGGTTTGGTATTAGAAGCATTGAGATATCACATCTCATGCTATCGGAAGGATCTCAGGTTTGGTATTAGAAGCATTGAGATATCACATCTCATGCTATCAGAAGGGTCTCAGGATTGGAATGGGAAGGAGTTGGATATCACATCTCATGCTAAAGGGAGGGTCTCAGGTTTGGAAGGGGAAGGATTTGGATATCACATCTCATGTTATCGGAAGGATCTCAGGTTTGGTATTAGAAGTATTGAGATATCACATCTCATGCTATAGGAAGGGTCTCAGGATTGGAATGGGAAGGAGTTGGATATCACATCTCAAGCTATAGGAAGGGTCTCAGGTTTGGTATAAGCATTGAGATATCACATCACATGCTATAGGAAGGGTCTCAGGATTGGAATGGGAAGGAGTTGTATATGACATCTCATGCCATAGGAAGGGTCTCAGGTTTGGTATAAGCATTGAGATATCACATCACATGCTATAGGAAGGGTCTCAGGATTGGAATGGGAAGGACTTGGATATCACATCTCATGCTATAGGCAGGGTCTAGGGTTTGGAAAGGGAAGGAGTTGGATATCACATTTCATGTTAGAGGTAGGATATCAGGTTTGGTATTAGAGGCATTGAGATATCACATCTCATGCTATCAGAAGGGTCTCAGGATTGGAATGGGAAGGAGTTGGATATCACATCTCATGCTAAAGGGAGGGTCTCAGGTTTGGAAGGGGAAGGATTTGGATATCACATCTCATGTTATAGGAAGGATCTCAGGTTTGGTATTAGAGGCATTGAGATATCACATCTCATGCTATCATAAGGGTCTCAGGATTGGAATGGGAAGGAGTTGGATATCACATCTCATGCTAAAGGGAGGGTCTCAGGTTTGGAAGGGGAAGAATTTGGATATCACATCACATGTTATAGGAAGAGTCTCAGGTTTGGTATAAGCATTGAGATATCACATCTCTGCAATCGGAAATGTCTCAGGATTGGGATGGGAAGGAGTTGGATATCACATCTCATGCTATAGGAAGGGTCTCAGGTTTGGAACGGGAAGGAGTTGGATATTGTTAAGACGGATTTCTGAACTCTGTCCTGGTGGCGCAGAAGTTCAGATGGCCAACCTAATTTCTTGGAACAGGGTAACCTCTGGACAAGCCAGACCAATCAAGGTAGCGATCGCGGCGGTCAAGACTAGGTCTCAAGAGAGGTGAGGGTGACTGAAAGCCCGCAATGAGCACACAAAGCAAGGACACTTACAAACTACTCCAAACAGGTGCTATATTAAAAATATATACACATTTATTCCAAGGCCTTTAAAACAATGACCGTAGCGAGAAATCACAATACAACTCTAGTAAACCAACACATACCATACCAATAGAATATATATACAAATACAAACAAGTCTCAAGCGTTAGATGCACGAAATGTGTAGTCCACCTAAAAGGGAAGGAAAACAGGCAGTGCGAAATATTGCTTAGACCCAGTCCGCCTTCAGAGGCACCTAACTAAAAGGAAGTCCGAGCCCTACGAAGAGTGGAGCCTTGTGCTCAAAAGTACCTGCACACGCTGGTGCCAACGGGCAAAAGGGGAGTCTCTTCGAGGGAGATCAGGCAGTTCAGTTTAGTGCACAAACGAAGAAGAACAGTGTTCCGCGACTCAAGCGCAGCCTCCACTGTGGGCAGAAGCAGAGCACGAGTACGGAAAGGCGTGCTGTTTTGACACAGCGGGGAAAAGCTATGGGCTCCTGCAGGAGGGCGACCAGTTCCTAGCTATGCTACTCACCGGTCCACGATGCAAGCAGACCCAGGCTTCTCTGCGTCAGTTTCAGTCGCTGGCAGGTTCAGAAGAGCAGGGGACGTCTCGTCGTCGTGTTTAGTCTGCAGCAGCAGAGTTGAGTAAAAGACGTCCTAAACGAAGGAACCCGCACAGTTTGTTACCACAGCAGGGCAACGGAGTGGCGGTGTTTATCTGAGCCAAATGTACACTACTCACTTCAGACCTGGGAACGCCAAGTGTACGAATCATGTGAGAGTGACAAGGACTCGATATACTAGACAACCCGGCGGCGGTTACAGAGCAAGACTCCTGTGTAGACTGGTCAGTCTGCTGGATGGCCCAGAGACGCTTCCGAAGGCTTACTAGCAGGAGATGGTGAAGATGCCGAGAATAGCTGTCCCCGCTATTCCAAGGGTCGAAGTACCAGTACAGGCCTTCTGGTTCGATCAAAGGTGAAAAAGGTTTCACAAGGCGACAGCAGTGCAGAGGAGCAGTCCTTCAGCGGGTCACCAGCGATTCCTCGGTTCAGCCTCTTGGTTGCAGGATACTTGGCTTCTGTATTCCTTCGTTCGTGAGAACTCAGGAGATCGACATGGTAGTGGTGTTTCCAGCCCCCTCTTATCCACGGTTCCCTTCGCGCCAAAACGGAGGGGACCCAATGGGAGATACGCTCATCAACACTCACACCATTCGTGGACCTATCACTGACCACGGTGGTCCCAGGCATTCACACCACCCTAGACTCTCTGGCACCCAGGATGTGTATTGGGACCAGACATCCCAGCCCACATCCTGGAGGCACACACAAGACATGTAGAAGCCTGCGAAAGCATCTGTGTTTCGCGGGAAAGCACATGCCCAAATAAGGAAGGCCCCAGGTCGGCTCGACCTGGGGAAGGTGAAGGGAGCAAGACGGTCAGCGGACAGGACAAAGGAGCCTCGTGGTCTGGCCATTTTGGGATCTAGGCCACCATTTTGGGTTAAGTACGAGAAACGCGCTTAGAACGCCAAAAGGAGCTCAAAACACAAGAAACGATCGCTGCCACCATTCCCGTCCGTGAATCACTTGCACCGATCAGTTACAATCCTGAAAGAGTATCTAGGGCCTGTAGAAGGCTAGAGACCCAAGAGAGCAGTAACTTAGCTTACAGTGCCCTCTTGTGTCATGTTGCACGAAAGCCGCAACATGATACAAGAAACTACGGAAACCAGCGTTTCCTGGTACTGACTGTCTTAAGGGCATGACAGTTTCCCCGTAAGAAAGGAGCGAAAGCCCAGAGGAGTGCGGCAGAAGGCTGCACTTCTCGGGCAAAGTCGAGAACAAGGTGAAAAACAACAGCAAAAAGTTTAGGGGTTGCCACATGGAAGGAAAATTACCTACAATTACGAAATCTTTCCTAACACTCGCCCCTCCAAGACTATGGACAGGGGGAACTAATCCACCCCTGGATGAGTCTCTTGTTCAGGTCGGTTAAACATTCTGCACAACCCATCAGCATTGCTATGTTGGACACCTGGCCTATGCTCAATAGTGAAGTCGAAGCCTTGTAGACTTATGGACCACCTAAGCAACTTTGGATTCTCCCCCTTCATGTTTATTAGCCACTTTAAGGGCTTATGGTCAGTTTGCACAGTGAAGTGGGTCCCATAGAGGTAGGGCCTCAGCTTCCTTAGGGCCCACACAACAGAGAAACATTCTTTCTCTACCGTGGACCATCTGAGCTCTCTGTCCTTAAACTGGCGACTAATAAAACCAATAGAGTGTTCCTTACCCTTCTCATCTACTTGCGATAGTACAGCTCCTATCCCAGTGTCAGAGGCGTCCGTCTGCACGATAAAAGGTCTTTGATAATCAGGGGCCCTGAGGACAGGGGCCTGGCACAAGGAGTCTTTTAAGCCATTGAAGGCCTTCTCACACTCGTCGGTCCAAGTTACCTTCTTGGGTTTCTTCAGAGTTGTGAGGGCAGTCAGAGGGGCAGCTATGGTGCCATAGTCTGCCACAAAATTGCGGTAATACCCCGTGAGTCCTAAGAAGGCTCTCACTTGGGTTTGTGTAGTGGGGGTAGGCCAGTCTTGTACTGCTTGTACTTTACTGGGTAGAGGCTGTATCCTCCCTCCACCTACTTCATGTCCAAGGTAAAACACTGAGCCTTGTCCAATCTGGCGTTTACTAGCCTTTATGGTCAAGTGTGCTTTCTGAAGAGCCTGGAGCACAATCCCGAGGTGTTTCACATGGTCTTCCCAGGTGGCACTGAAAACTGCTATATCGTCCAGATATGCAAGACAGAATTCGTCCAACCCATTCAAAACATGATGCACAAGCCTCTGGAAAGTGGCAGGTGCATTCTTCAACCCGAACGGCATTACCCGGAATTGGTAAAGGCCGTCTGGAGTAGAAAACGCTGTCTTCTCCTTGGCATGTTCTGCTAAAGCTATTTGCCAATAGCCAGCAGTGAGGTCAAACGTGCTGAGGTACTTGGAGGCACCCAAAGTATCCACCAGCTCATCTGTTCGATGCAAGGGGTGTGCATCTGTCTTGGTGACAGCATTCAGAGCCCTGTAATCCACGCAGAACCTCAATTCAGAAGTGCCTGCCTTTGGAACGAAAACCACAGGGCTGGACCAAAGACTACTAGAGGGTTCAATCACCCCAAGGTCTAACATCTTGTTGACCTCGGTCTTAATATAAGACCGTACTTTGTCTGACATCCTGTATCCCCTACTTTTGGTAGGTACACTGTCTCCTGTGTCTATGTTATGTTTGCACCAAGGTGTCAAATCAGGCGACTGTGAAAACAGGGGGGAAAACTGCCTAAGCAAACTTTTCACCTCAGCCTGCTGATCAGAAGTCATGTGAGGGGCCACTCGGACACCCTCAAAGGAGCTATCTGAAGGACCGCTTTGGAACAGGTCGGGGAGAGGTTCAGACTCCTCTTCCTCAACATCTGAAGCCAGTAACAGTGCTGCGATTTTGACTCTTGGGACGAAAGCCTTCAGCCTATTCACGTGAAACACTTTTGGAGCCTGTCCAGGCCTTCCAAGGTCCACTAAATAGTTAACCTCACCCAGGGGCTCCACCACTGTGTAAGGGCCTGACCATTTGTCCTGTAAAGCTCAAGGCCTTATGGGATTCATGATCAGGACTTGCTGACCAGGTGTAAAGTTGATGAGGGAAGCTTTCTGGTCGTACCAATGTTTCACCAGCGCTTGTACTGCCTTCAATTTATCACTAGCCAAGCCCATCAGAAGTACCATCCGTTTTCTGAGCCCTAGCACATAATCAACTACGTTGGTAGTAACAGGGGGAGTGGGCATCTCCCATCCCTCTTTGACTATGGCTAAGGGTCCCCGTACAGGATGACCAAACAGAAGTTTGAAGGGGCTGAAGCCAACACCCTCCTGTGGTACCTCTCGGTAGGCAAACAGTAAGCATGGTAAAAGAAGATCCCATTGTCTTCTCTGAAGCTTCTCCAGAGCCCCAATCATGCTTTTTAACGTTCTGTTGAAACGTTCCACCAGACCATTGGTCTGGGGGTGGTATGCAGAAGAGAACTTGTAGGTGACCCCACATTCTTTCCACATAGCCTGCATATACTTCGACATAAAGTTGCTGCCACGATCTGACACAACTTCTTTAGGGAAGCCAACCCTAGTAAATATGCCAAGTAAAGCTTTTGCAACTGACTTGGCAGTTACAGTTTTCAATGGGATGGCCTCAGGATATCTGGTTGCATGGTCGACCAGCACCAGGATAAACCTATTGCCCGAGGATGTTTGCGGGTCAAGGGGACCAACGATGTCGATCCCTACCCTTTCAAATGGTACCCCCACAACTGGGAGCGGTACCAACGGAGCTTGGATTGTCGAGCCAACCTTACCAGATAACTGGCAGGAGGCACAACTCCTGCAGTGACTTTCTACTTGCACCCCCATCTTGGGCCAGTAGAAGTGCATGGATAACCTTTGCTTGCTCCTCTTAATACCAAGGTGACCAGCAAGGAGCACTTCATGCGCCAACTGCAGGAGGAAGGGCCTAACAGCAAGGGGAACCACCAACCTCCTATGGTCTCCTTCTGTAGACTCTGTGGGCTCACTATACAGGAGTCCACCTTCCCAATAAATCCTATGCGTCCCAGGAGGTTCACCCTCAAGCTGGGAGCAGGCCTGTCTCCTTAGGCCTTCCAGAGATGGGCCCTCACGTTGGCCTTTACTGAATTCGTCCCTATCAGGACCTCCTTCAACTAACAAGTCTTTTAGTTCAGGATGGTCGTTGGGGTCAAATACTTCAGGCATCGCCACCTCCTCGTCAGGCCCGGGCGATTGACCAACTTCCTCCACCGCAGTGGTAGGCGAGCTCGGGGGAATATTCTCTTTCCCTCGTCTTGACTTGTTGACTCCTTTCGCCTTGGGTTTCCCCTTCGGCTGGGGAGGCGTATTGGTCTTGGCCAATGCTGCCCGTGCTTGAGACCGTGTGTAGGGTCTTTCGGCAGTGTCTCCTACGAGCCCTAAAGCTCTGAGATCATTACCTAACAAGACCTTTCCCGGGACGTTTCTCTGAATGCTCACTGGAATCCTGACTGCTGTACCATTTAAAGTAAGATTTACAGGTATTACTGGGAACATACGGAGTGGGCCGTCAGCCAACTTAGTGGGCATCAGAGTAGCTCTGGCAACTTCCTCTGAGTCTACCAAGGTAGAATCCACTACAGTTCAACTGCACCCACTATCCCTAAGAGCTGGAGTATCTACTCCATTGATCAGCACACTGTCTTTAAAGTAGTGCTTGGTATTATCTGTAATCCTAGCATAAGCCTCTGCGACTTTAGGCTCCCAGGAACCCAGGGAAACTAAAACTACCTCAGCCTCTATCCCTCTGGGAAATGAGTCTGAGGAGAAGGATGCTCCTGTAATCTCTTCTTCCTCGTAGGAGGAGAAGGCCAGATTAGCGGAGTGGACCCCCAAAGGTCTAACCTTACACCGGGGATCCCCCTTCACGTGGTCAGTTGCTCCACAAGCAAAACAATATCCATTGGGTCTGTTTACATAGGGAGGCTTATGGTAACCAGAGTTCTGTTTCGGAGGCTGACCTCCACTACCCTGTGAGTTCTCTTGTGTCTTACCCTTATTTTTCTTTTTGTGGCCCTTTTGAGAAGAAGATTTATCAGATTCTCCACCCTCCTTATCTTTGGACTTTTTCCCTTCCTCCTGCTTACCAGGATGAGTTTTGTCCTTATGGGACACTCGATGTGACACCCATAAGTCTGCTGCAATGGCCAGCTTCTTAGGATCTATCTCCTTCGAATAGGCCAAATGCTGCTTAAGCTCCGGGGAAGAAGATGCAAAAATGTGTTCCAGCATGACAAGATTTATCATGCCTTCGAAGGTAGAAACCTTATAACCTTCGACCCAGCCAGTTAAGTTTTTCAAGGATTCAGTGACATAAGATACCCAAGTACCACCTTCCTTTTTCTTATACTCTATGAATCGTTTCAAATATTGGGCCGGAGTCTTCCCAAACTTTAAAATGAGAGTTTGCTTTAAGATTGCGAAATCAGCTCGCTCAGCCTTCGACATTTCCATAATGGCACTACAGCCAGAATGGGGCAGTCTGCTGAGTAACCAGGCAATCTTATCAGCATTGTCAACTTGTTGAACTTCGCATGCATACTCAAACGCATTCAGCCAGTCCATAATGTCATTCCTTTCCTCATACACACTGACCAGATCTTTCGGAAACCGTGGATGAGAGGAGGCCCCAGACCCATGTCCAGGACCCTTGGACCCATTTGCAACCTGAAGCTTGGCCAGTTCCAACTGGTGATCCCTGTCTTTCTGTTTTTCTGACTGTTCGATTTTTAGTTTGGCTATGCTGAATTCAAGCTCCTTCTGCCTAAACCGCAGCTCTTTCTTCTTGAATTCAAGCATAGCCTCCCCATCAACACTGGCAGAGGAAACATTAGACATCTCATCCTCCCTGTCCTCGTGGTCGCGGTGGATCAGTGCAGCGGCAGAACCGTCGGTTCTACCAGTGAGAGCAGCCCCACCTCCTTCCGCACTGTCCTCAGAAGTTATAGCGTCAAGCTGCGCTTCTTGCCACGCCACGATTCTTTGGATCATATCCAATTTCGTGCCTTGAGAGGAAACACCTCTCTCCGCACACATCTTTTTCAATGTTTCTGATTTGGAAGCATTTAAAGTTAACAAGGTATTTGTTTCCATACTGTTAGATAGGACTATGGCCTTTTTAAAGTTATACTACAACAATTCACTAGGTGTCCTGGTAGGAATAACTTGAAATGCCTTAGTTCGTGCGCAACACTGGATACCTTCAGTGGTATCCCACCGCTGTACACCAATTTGTTAAAACGGATTTCTTAACTCTGTCCTGGTGGCGCAGAAGTTCAGAAGGCCAACCTAATTAATTGGAACAGGGTAACCTCTGGACAAGCCAGACCAATCAAGGTAGCGATCGCGGCGGTCAAGACTAGGTCTCAAGAGGGGTGAGGGTGACTGAAAGCCTGCAATGAGCACACAAAGCAAGGACACTTACAAACTACTCCAAACAGGTGCTATATTAAAAATATATACACATTTATTCCAAGGGCTTTAAAACAATGACCGTAGCGAGAAATCACAATACAACTCTAGTAAACCAACACATACCATACCAATACAATATATATACAAATACAAACAAGTCTCAAGCGTTAGATGCACGAAATGTGTAGTCCACCTAAAAGGGAAGGAAAACAGGCAGTGCGAAATAATGCTTAGACCCAGTCCGCCTTCAGAGGCACCTAACTAAAAGGAAGTCCGAGCCCTACGAAGAGTGGAGCCTTGTGCTCAAAAGTACCTGCACACGCTGGTGCCAACGGGCAAAAGGGGAGTCTCTTCGAGGGAGATCAGGCAGTTCAGTTTAGTGCACAAACGAAGAAGAACAGTGTTCCGCGACTCAAGCGCAGCCTCCACTGTGGGCAGAAGCAGAGCGCGAGTACGGAAAGGCGTGCTGTTTTGACACAGCAGGGAAAAGCTATGGGCTCCTGCAGGAGGGCGACCAGTTCCTAGCTATGCTACTCACCGGTCCCCGATGCAAGCAGACCCAGGCTTCTCCGCGTCAGTTTCAGTCGCTGGCAGGTTCAGAAGAGCAGAGGACGTCTCGTCGTCGTGTTGAGTCTGCAGCAGCAGAGTTGAGTAAAAGACGTCCCAAACAAAGGAACCCGCACAGTTTGTTACCACAGCAGGGCAACGGAGCGGCCGTGTGTATCTGAGCCAAATGTACACTACTCACTTCAGACCTGGGAACGCCAAGTGTACGAATCGTGTGAGAGTGACAAGGACTCGATATACTACACAACCTGGTGGCGGTTACAGAGCAAGACTCCTGTGTAGGCTGGTCAGTCTGCTGGATGGCCCAGAGACGCTTCCGAAGGCTTACTAGTAGGAGATGGTGAAGATGCCGAGAATAGCTGTCCCCGCTATTCCAAGGGTCGAAGTACTAGTACAGGCCTTCTGGTTCGATCAAAGGTGAAAAGGGTTTCACAAGGCGACAGCAGTGCAGAGGAGCAGTCCTTCAGCGGGTCACCAGCGATTCCTCGGTTCAGCCTCTTGGTTGCAGGATACTTGGCTCCTGTATTCCTTCGTTCGTGAGAACTCAGGAGATCGACATGGTAGTGGTGTTTCCAGCCCCCTCTTATCCACGGTTCCCTTTGCGCCAAAACGGTGGGGACCCAATGGGAGATCCGCTCATCAACACTCACACCATTCGTGGACCTATCACGGACCACGGTGGTCCCAGGCATTCACACGGGACCAGACATCCCAGCCCACATCCTGGAGGCACACACAAGACATGTAGAAGCCCGCGAAAGCATCCGTGTTTCGCGGGAAAGTACATGCCCAAATAAGGAAGGCCCCGGGTCGGCTCGACCTGGGGAAGGTGAAGGGAGCAAGACGGTCAGCGGACAGGACAAAGGAGCCTCGTGGTCTGGCCATTTTGGGAGCCAGGCCATCATTTTGGGTTAAGTGCGAGAAACGCGCTTAGAACGCCAAAAGGAGCTCAAAACACAAGAAACGATCGCTGCCACCATTCCCGTCCGTGAATCTCTTGCACCGATCAGTTACAATCCTGAAAGAGTATCTAGGGCCTGTAGAAGGCTAGAATCCCAAGAGAGCAGTAACTTAGCTTACAGTGCCCTCTTGTGTCATGTTGCACGAAAGCCGCAACATGATAAAAGAAACTACGGAAAACAGCGTTTCCCGGTACTGACTGTCTTAAGGCCATGTCAGTTTCCCCGTAAGAAAGGAGCGAAAGCCCAGAGGAGTGCGGCAGAAGGCTGCACTTCTCTGGCAAAGTCGAGAACAAGGTGAAAAACAACAGCAAAAAGTTTAGGGGTTGCCACATGGAAGGAAAATTACCTACAATTACGAAATCTTTCCTAACAGATATCACATCTCATGTTATAGGAAGAGTCTCAGGTTTGGTATAAGCATTGAGATATCACATCTCTGCAATCGGAAGTGTCTCAGGATTGGGATGGGAAGGAGTTGGATATCCCATCTCATGTTATAGGACGGATCTCAGGATTGTTATTAGAATCATTGAGATATCATATATATTGCATGCTGTAGGAAGGGTCTAAGGATTGGAATGGGAAGGACTTGGATATCACATCTCATGCTATGGATAGGCTCTAAGGTTTGGAAAGGGAAGGAGTTGGATATCACATTTCATGTTAGAGGAAGGATCTCAGGTTTGGTATTAGAGGCATTGAGATATCACATCTCATGCTATAGGAAGGGTCTCAGGATTGGAATGGGAAGGAGTTGGATATCACATCTCATGCTATAGGAAGGGTCTCAGGTTTGGTATAAGCATTGAGATATCACATCTCATGCTATAGGAAGGGTCTCAGGATTGGAATGGAAGGAGTTGGATATCACATCTCATGTTAAACGAAGGATCTCAGGTTTGGTATTAGAAGCATTGAGACATCACATCTCATGCTATAGGAAGGGTCCCAGGATTGGAATGGGAAGGAGTTAGATATCACATCTCATGCTATAGGAAGGGTCTCAGGTTTGGTATAAGCATTGAGATATCACATCTCATGCTATCGGAAGGGTCTCAGGATTGGAATGGGAAGGAGTTGTATATGACATCTCAAGCCATAGGAAGGGTCTCAGGTTTGTTATAAGCTTTGAGATATCACATCTCTGCTATCGGAAGGGTCTCAGGATTGGAATGGGAAGGAGTTGGATATCCCATCTCATGTTATAGGAAGAGTCTCAGGTTTGGTATTAGAAGCATTGAGATATCACATCTCATGCTATAGGAAGTGTCTCAGGATTGGAATGGGAAGGACTTGGATATCACATCTCATGCTATAGGGAGGGTCTCAAGTTTGATATTAGAAGCATTGAGATATCACATCTTATGCTATAGGAAGGGTCTCAGGATTGGAATGGGAAGGAGTAGGATATCACATCTCATGCTATAGGAAGGATCTCAGGTTTGGTAAAAGCATTGAGATATCACATCTCTTCTATCGGAAGGGTCTCAGGATTGGAATGGGAAGGAGTTGGATATTCCCATCTCATGTTATAGGAAGGGTCTCAGGTTTGGTATTAGTAGCATTGAGATATCACATCTCATGCTATAGGAAGGGTCTCAGGATTGGAATGGGAAGGACTTGGATATCACATCTCATGCTATAGGGAGGGTCTCAAGTTTGATATTAGAAGCATTGAGATATCACATCTCACGATATCGGAAGGGTCTCAGGATTGGAATGGGAAGGAGTTGGATATCACATCTCATGATAAAGGAAGGGTCTAAGGTTTGGAAGGGGAAGGATTTGGATATCACATCTCATGTTATAGGACGGGTCTCAGGTTTGGTATTAGAAGCACTGAGATATCAAGTCTCATGGTATAGGAAGGGTCTCAGAATTGGAATGAGAAGGAGTTGGATATCACATCTCAAGCTATAGGAAGGGTCTCAGGATTGGAATGGGAAGGAGTTTGATATCACATCTCATGCAATAGTATGGGTCTCAGGTTTGGTATAAGCATTGGGATATCACATCTCATGCTATCGGAAGGGTATCAGGATTGGATTTGGAAGGAGCTGGATATCCCATCTCATGCTATAGGAAGGGTCTCAGGTTGGAATGGGAAGGAGTTGGATATCACATCTCATGTTATAGGAAG
This sequence comes from Ambystoma mexicanum, assembly GCF_040938575.1. Classification (NCBI taxonomy): domain Eukaryota; kingdom Metazoa; phylum Chordata; class Amphibia; order Caudata; family Ambystomatidae; genus Ambystoma; species Ambystoma mexicanum. Next base: position 1,486,489,536 of record NC_090923.1, on the reverse strand, counting down.
GGTCTCAGGATTGGAATGGGAAGGACTTGGATATCACATCTCATGCTATAGGAAGGCTCTCAGGTTTGGAAGGGGAAAGAGTTGGATATCACATCTCATGCTATAGGAAGGGTCTCAGGTTTGGTATAAGCATTGAGATATCACATCTCTGCTATCGGAAGGGTCTCAGGATTGGAATGGGAAGGAGTTGGATATTCCCATCTCATGTTATAGGAAGGGTCTATCAGGTCTTAGCATGAGACTCTTCCTATAACATGAGATGTGATATCCAACTCCTTCCCATTCCAATCCTGAGACCCTTCCGATAGCTTGAGATGTGATATCTCAATGCTTCTAATATCAATACTGAGACCCTCCCTATAGCATGAGATGTGATATCTAAGTCCTTCCCATTCCAATCCTGAGACCCTTTCGATAGCAGAGATGTGATATCTCAATGCTTATACCAAACCTGAGACCCTTCCTATAGCATGAGATGTGATATCCAACTCCTTCCCATTCCAATCCTGAGACCCTTCCTATAGCATGATATGTGAAATCTCAATGCTTCTACCAAAACTGAGACCCTTCCTTTAGCATGGGATGTGATATCCAACTCCTTCCCATTCCAATCCTGAGACCAGTCCTATAGCATGAGATGTGATATCTCAATGCTTCTAATACCAAACCTGAGATCCTTCCTATAACATGAGATGTGATATCCAACTCCTTCCCATTCCAATCCTGAGACCCTTCCTATAGCATGAGATGTGATATCTCAATGCTTCTAATACCAAACCTGAGATCCTTCCGATAGCATGAGATGTGATATCTCAATGCTTCTAATACCAAACCTGAGATCCTTCCTATAACATGAGATGTGATATCCAAATCCTTCCCCTTCCGAACCTGAGACCCTCCCTTTAGCATGAGATGTGATATCCAACTCCTTCCCATTCCAATCCTGATACCCTTCTGATAGCATGAGATGTGATATCTCAATGCCTCTAATACCAAACCTGAGATCCTACCTCTAACATGAAATGTGATATCCAACTCCTTCCCTTTCCAAACCTCAGAGCCTTCCTACAGCATGAGATGTGATATCCAAGTCCTTCCCATTCCAATCCTGAGACCCTTCTTATAACATGAGATGTCATATCCAACTCTTTCCCATTCCAACCTGAGACCCATCCTATAGCATGAGATGGGATATCCAACTCCTTCCAAATCCAATCCTGATACCCTTCCGATAGCATGAGATGTGATATCCCAATGCTTCTACAAAACCTGAGACCCATACCATGGCATGAGATGTGATATCAAACTCCCGTCCTATACCATGAGACTTGATATCTCAATGCTTCTAATACCAAACCTGAGACCGGTCCAATAACATGAGATGTGATATCCAAATCCTTCCCCTTCCAAACCTTAGACCCTTCCTTTATCATGAGATGTGATATCCAAGTCCTTCCCATTCCATTCCTGAGACCCTTCCTATAGCATGAGATGTGATATCTCAATGCTTCTAATACCAAACCTGAGACCCTTCCTATAACATGAGATGTGATATCCAAGTCCTTCCCATTTCAATCCTGAGACCCTTCCTATAGCATGAGATGTGATATCTCAATGCTTCTAATACCAAACCTGAGACCCTTCCTATAACATGAATTCTGATATCCAAGTCCTTCCCATTCCAATCCTGAGACCCTTCCAATAGCAGAGATGTGATATCTCAATGCTTCTAATATCAAACCTGAGACCTGTCCTATAACATGAGATGGGATATCCAACTCCTTCCCGTTCCAAACCTGATACCCTTCCTATAGCATGAGATGTGATATCCAATTCCTTCCCATCCCAATCCTGAGACACCTCCGATAGCAGAGATGTGATATCTCAATGCCTATACCAAACCTGAGACTCTTCCTATAACATGAGATGTGATATCTAACTCCTTCCCGTTCCAAACCTGAGACCCTTGCTATAGCATGAGATGTGATATCCAACTCCTTCCCATTCCAATCCTGATACCCTTCTGATAGCATGAGATGTGATATCTCAATGACTCTAATACCAAACCTGAGATCCTACCTCTAACATGAAATGTGATATCCAACTCCTTCCCTTTCCAAACCTCAGAGCCTTCCTACAGCATGAGATGTGATATCCAAGTCCTTCTCATTCCAATCCTGAGACCCTTCCTATAACATGAGATGTCATATCCAACTCCTTCCCATTCCAACCTGAGACCCTTCCTATAGCATGAGATTGGATATCCAACTCCTTCCAAATCCAATCCTGATACCCTTCCGATAGCATGAGATGTGATATCCCAATGCTTCTACAAAACCTGAGACCCATACCATGGCATGAGATGTGATATCAAACTCCCGTCCTATACCATGAGACTTGATATCTCAATGCTTCTAATACCAAACCTGAGACCGGTCCAATAACATGAGATGTGATATCCAAATCCTTCCCCTTCCCAACCTTAGACCCTTCCTTTATCATGAGATGTGATATCCAAGTCCTTCCCATTCCATTCCTGAGACCCTTCCTATAGCATGAGATGTGATATCTCAATGCTTCTAATACCAAACCTGAGACCCTTCCTATAACATGAGATGTGATATCCAAGTCCTTCCCATTTCAATCCTGAGACCCTTCCTATAGCATGAGATGTGATATCTCAATGCTTCTAATACCAAACCTGAGACCCTTCCTATAACATGAATTCTGATATCCAAGTCCTTCCCATTCCAATCCTGAGACCCTTCCAATAGCAGAGATGTGATATCTCAATGCTTCTAATATCAAACCTGAGACCTGTCCTATAACATGAGATGGGATATCCAACTCCTTCCCGTTCCAAACCTGATACCCTTCCTATAGCATGAGATGTGATATCCAATTCCTTCCCATCCCAATCCTGAGACACCTCCGATAGCAGAGATGTGATATCTCAATGCTTATACCAAACCTGAGACTCTTCCTATAACATGAGATGTGATATCTAACTCCTTCCCGTTACAAACCTGAGACCCTTCCTATAGCATGAGATGTGATATCCAACTCCTTCCCATTCCAATCCTGAGACCCTTCCTATAGCATGAGATGTGATATTTCAATGCTTATACCAAATCTGAGACCCTTCCTATAGCATAAGATGTGATATCCAACTCCTTCCCATTCCAATCCTGAGACCCTTCCTATAGCATGAGATGTGATATCTCAATGCTTCTAATACCAAACCTGAGATCCTTCCTATAACATGAGATGTGATATCCAACTCCTTCCCATTCCAATCCTGAGACCCTTATGATAGCATGAGATGTGATATCTCAATGCCTCTAATACCAAACCTGAGATACTTCCGATAGCATGAGATGTGATATCTCAATGCTTTTAATACCAAACCTGAGATCCTTCCTATAACATGAGATGTGATTTCCAAATCCTTCCCCTTCCAAACCTGAGACCCTCCCTTTAGCATGAGATGTGATATACAACTCCTTCCCATTCCAATCCTGAGACCCTTCTGATAGCATGAGAGGTGATATCTCAATGCCTCTAATACCAAACCTGAGATCCTACCTCTAACATGAAATGTGATATCCATCTCTTTCCCTTTCCAAACCTGAGACCCTGCCTATAGCATGAGATGTGATATTCAAGTCCTTCCCATTCCAATCCTGAGACCCTTCCTATAGCATGTGATGTGATATCTCAATGCGTATACAAAACCTGAGACCCTTCCTATGGCATGAGATGTCATATACAACTCCTTCCCATTCCAATCCTGAGACCCTTCCTATAGCATGAGATGTGATATCTCAATGCTTATACCAAACCTGAGACCCTTCCTATAGCATGAGATGTGATATCCAACTTCTTCCCATTCCAATCCTAAGACCCTTCCTATAACATGAGATGTGATGTCTCAATGCTTCTAATACCAAACCTGAGATCTTTCCTATAACATGAGATGTGATATCCAACTCCTTCCCATTCCAATCCTGAGACCCTTCCTATAGCATGAGATGTGATATCTCAATGCTTATACCAAACCTGAGACCCTTCCTATAGCTTGAGATGTGATATCCAACTCCTTCCCATTCCAATCCTGAGACCCTTCCTATAGCATGAGATGTGATATCTCAAGGCCTCTAATACCAAACCTGAGATCCTTCCTCTAACATGAAATGTGATATCCAACTCCTTCCCCTTCCTAACCTGAGACCCTTCCTATAGCATGAGATGTGATATCCAACTCCTTCCCATTCCAATCCTGAGACCCTTCCGATAGCTTGAGATGTGATATCTCAATGCTTCTAATATCAATACTGAGACCCTCCCTATAGCATGAGATGTGATATCTAAGTCCTTCCCATTCCAATCCTGAGACCCTTCCGATAGCAGAGATGTGATATCTCAATGCTTATACCAAACCTGAGACCCTTCCTATAGCATGAGATGTGATATCCAACTCCTTCCCATTCCAATCCTGAGACCCTTCCTATAGCATGATATGTGAAATCTCAATGCTTCTACCAAAACTGAGACCCTTCCTTTAGCATGATATGTGATATCCAACTCCTTCCCATTCCAATCCTGAGACCAGTCCTATAGCATGAGATGTGATATCTCAATGCTTCTAATACCAAACCTGAGATCCTTCCTATAACATGAGATGTGATATCCAACTCCTTCCCATTCCAATCCTGAGACCCTTCCTATAGCATGAGATGTGATATCTCAATGCTTCTAATACCAAACCTGAGATCCTTCCGATAGCATGAGATGTGATATCTCAATGCTTCTAATACCAAACCTGAGATCCTTCCTATAACATGAGATGTGATATCCAAATGCTTCCCCTTCCGAACCTGAGACCCTCCCTTTAGCATGAGATGTGATATCCAACTCCTTCCCATTCCAATCCTGATACCCTTCTGATAGCATGAGATGTGATATCTCAATGCCTCTAATACCAAACCTGAGATCCTACCTCTAACATGAAATGTGATATCCAACTCCTTCCCTTTCCAAACCTGAGAGCCTTCCTACAGCATGAGATGTGATATCCAAGTCCTTCCCATTCCAATCCTGAGACCCTTCCTATAACATGAGATGTCATATCCAACTCCTTCCCATTCCAACCTGAGACCCTTCCTTTAGCATGAGATGGGATATCCAACTCCTTCTTATGCCAAACCTGAGACCCTTCCTCTGGCATGATATGTGATATCCAACTCCTTGCCATTCAAATCCTGAGACCCTTCCTATAGCATGAGAAGGGATATCCAACTCCTTCCCAATCCAATCCTGAGACCCTTCCGATAGCAGAGATGTGATATCTCAACGCTTCTACCAAACCTGAGACTCTTCCTATAACATGAGATGTGATATCCAATTCCTTCCCATTCCAAACCTGGGACCCTTCGTATTGGATGAGATGTGATATCCAACTCCTTCCCATTCCAACCCTGAGACCCTTCCTATACCATGAGATGTGATATCTCAATGCTTCTAATACCAAACCTGGGTCCCGTCCTATAACATGAGATATGATATCCAAATCCTTCCCCTTCCAAACCTGAGACCCTTCCTTTAGCATGAGATGTGATATCCAAATACTTCCCATTCCAATCCTAAAACACTTCCTATAGCATGAGATGTGATATCTCAATGTTTCTAATAAAAAACCTGAGACCCTTCCTATAGCAAGAGATGCGATATCCAAATCCTTCCCATTCCAATCCTGAGACCCTTCCTATAACATGAGATGTGATATCCAACTCCTTCCCATTCCAACCTGAGACCCTTCCTATAGCATGAGAATGGATATCCAACTCCTTCCCAATCCAATCCTGAGACCCTTCCGATAGCAGAGATGTGATATCTCAATGCTTATACCAAACCTGAGACCCTTCCTATGGCATGAGATGTGATATCCAACTCCTTGCCATTCAAATCCTGAGACCCTCCCTATAACAAGAGATGTCATATCCAAATCCTTCACATTCCAATCCGGAGACCCTTCCTATAGCATGAGATGTGATATCTCAATGCTTCTAATACCAAACATGAGATCCTTCCTATAACATGAGATGTGATATCCAACTCCTTCCCATTCCAAACCTGAGACCCTTCCGATAGCATGAGATGTGATATCTCAATGCTTCAAAAACCAAACATGAGAACCATCCTATAACATGAGATGTGAAATCCAAATTCTTCCCTTCCCAAACCTGAGACTCTTCCTATAGCATGAAATGTGATATCTCAATGCTTCTACCAAACCTGAAACCCTTCCTATAGCATGAGATGTGATATCCAACTCCTTCCCATTCCAATCCTGAGACACTTCCTATAGCATGAGATGTGATATCACAATGCTTCTAATACCAAACCTGAGACCCGTCCTATAACATGAGATGTGATATCCAAATCCTTCCCCTTCCAAACCTTAGACCCTTCCTTTATCATGAGATGTGATATCCAAGTCCTTCCCATTCCATTCCTGAGACCCTTCCTATAACATGAGATGTGATATCCAACTCCTTCCCATTCCAACCTGAGACCCTTCCTATAGCATGAGAATGGATATCCAACTCCTTCCCAATCCAATCCTGAGACCCTTCCGATAGCAGAGATGTGATATCTCAATGCTTATACCAAACCTGAGACCCTTCCTATAGCAAGAGATGCGATATCTAAATCCTTCCCATTCCAATCCTGAGACCCTTCCTATAACATGAGATGTGATATCCAACTCCTTCCCATTCCAACCTGAGACCCTTCCTATAGCATGAGAATGGATATCCAACTCCTTCCCAATCCAATCCTGAGACCCTTCCGATAGCAGAGATGTGATATCTCAATGCTTATACCAAACCTGAGACCCTTCCTATGGCATGAGATGTGATATCCAACTCCTTGCCATTCAAATCCTGAGACCCTTCCTTTAGCATGAGATGTAATATCCAAATCCTTCACATTCCAATCCGGAGACCCTTCCTATAGCATGAGATGTGATATCTCAATGCTTCTAATACCAAACATGAGATCCTTCCTATAACATGAGATGTGATATCCAACTCCTTCCCATTCCAAACCTGAGACCCTTCCGATAGCATGAGATGTGATATCTCAATGCTTCAAAAACCAAACATGAGAACCATCCTATAACATGAGATGTGAAATCCAAATCCTTCCCTTCCCAAACCTGAGACTCTTCCTATAGCATGAAATGTGATATCTCAATGCTTCTACCAAACCTGAAACCCTTCCTATAGCATGAGATGTGATATCCAACTCCTTCCCATTCCAATCCTGAGACACTTCCTATAGCATGAGATGTGATATCACAATGCTTCTAATACCAAACCTGAGACCCGTCCTATAACATGAGATGTGATATCCAAATCCTTCCCCTTCCAAACCTTAGACCCTTCCTTTATCATGAGATGTGATATCCAAGTCCTTCCCATTCCATTCCTGAGACCCTTCCTATAGCATGAGATGTGATATCCTAGTCCTTCCCATTCCAATCCTGAGACCCTTCCGATAGCAGAGATGTGATATCTCAATGCTTATACCAAACCTGAGACCCTTCCTATGGCATGAGATGTCATATACAACTCCTTCCCATTCCAATCCTGAGACCCTTCCTATAGCATGAGATGTGATATCTCAATGCTTATACCAAACCTGAGACCCTTCCTATAGCATGAGATGTGATATCCAACTCCTTCCCATTCCAATCCTGAGACCCTTCCTATAGCATGATATGTGAAATCTCAATGCTTCTACCAAAACTGAGACCCTTCCTTTAGCATGATATGTGATATCCAACTCCTTCCCATTCCAATCCTGAGACCAGTCCTATAGCATGAGATGTGATATCTCAATGCTTCTAATACCAAACCTGAGATCCTTCCTATAACATGAGATGTGATATCCAACTCCTTCCCATTCCAATCCTGAGACCCTTCCTATAGCATGAGATGTGATATCTCAATGCTTCTAATACCAAACCTGAGATCCTTCCGATAGCATGAGATGTGATATCTCAATGCTTCTAATACCAAACCTGAGATCCTTCCTATAACATGAGATGTGATATCCAAATGCTTCCCCTTCCGAACCTGAGACCCTCCCTTTAGCATGAGATGTGATATCCAACTCCTTCCCATTCCAATCCTGATACCCTTCTGATAGCATGAGATGTGATATCTCAATGCCTCTAATACCAAACCTGAGATCCTACCTCTAACATGAAATGTGATATCCAACTCCTTCCCTTTCCAAACCTGAGAGCCTTCCTACAGCATGAGATGTGATATCCAAGTCCTTCCCATTCCAATCCTGAGACCCTTCCTATAACATGAGATGTCATATCCAACTCCTTCCCATTCCAACCTGAGACCCTTCCTTTAGCATGAGATGGGATATCCAACTCCTTCTTATGCCAAACCTGAGACCCTTCCTCTTGCATGATATGTGATATCCAACTCCTTGCCATTCAAATCCTGAGACCCTTCCTATAGCATGAGAAGGGATATCCAACTCCTTCCCAATCCAATCCTGAGACCCTTCCGATAGCAGAGATGTGATATCTCAACGCTTCTACCAAACCTGAGACTCTTCCTATAACATGAGATGTGATATCCAATTCCTTCCCATTCCAAACCTGGGACCCTTCGTATTGGATGAGATGTGATATCCAACTCCTTCCCATTCCAACCCTGAGACCCTTCCTATACCATGAGATGTGATATCTCAATGCTTCTAATACCAAACCTGGGTCCCGTCCTATAACATGAGATATGATATCCAAATCCTTCCCCTTCCAAACCTGAGACCCTTCCTTTAGCATGAGATGTGATATCCAAATACTTCCCATTCCAATCCTAAAACACTTCCTATAGCATGAGATGTGATATCTCAATGTTTCTAATAAAAAACCTGAGACCCTTCCTATAGCAAGAGATGCGATATCCAAATCCTTCCCATTCCAATCCTGAGACCCTTCCTATAACATGAGATGTGATATCCAACTCCTTCCCATTCCAACCTGAGACCCTTCCTATAGCATGAGAATGGATATCCAACTCCTTCCCAATCCAATCCTGAGACCCTTCCGATAGCAGAGATGTGATATCTCAATGCTTATACCAAACCTGAGACCCTTCCTATGGCATGAGATGTGATATCCAACTCCTTGCCATTCAAATCCTGAGACCCTCCCTATAACAAGAGATGTCATATCCAAATCCTTCACATTCCAATCCGGAGACCCTTCCTATAGCATGAGATGTGATATCTCAATGCTTCTAATACCAAACATGAGATCCTTCCTATAACATGAGATGTGATATCCAACTCCTTCCCATTCCAAACCTGAGACCCTTCCGATAGCATGAGATGTGATATCTCAATGCTTCAAAAACCAAACATGAGAACCATCCTATAACATGAGATGTGAAATCCAAATCCTTCCCTTCCCAAACCTGAGACTCTTCCTATAGCATGAAATGTGATATCTCAATGCTTCTACCAAACCTGAAACCCTTCCTATAGCATGAGATGTGATATCCAACTCCTTCCCATTCCAATCCTGAGACACTTCCTATAGCATGAGATGTGATATCACAATGCTTCTAATACCAAACCTGAGACCCGTCCTATAACATGAGATGTGATATCCAAATCCTTCCCCTTCCAAACCTTAGACCCTTCCTTTATCATGAGATGTGATATCCAAGTCCTTCCCATTCCATTCCTGAGACCCTTCCTATAACATGAGATGTGATATCCAACTCCTTCCCATTCCAACCTGAGACCCTTCCTATAGCATGAGAATGGATATCCAACTCCTTCCCAATCCAATCCTGAGACCCTTCCGATAGCAGAGATGTGATATCTCAATGCTTATACCAAACCTGAGACCCTTCCTATAGCAAGAGATGCGATATCCAAATCCTTCCCATTCCAATCCTGAGACCCTTCCTATAACATGAGATGTGATATCCAACTCCTTCCCATTCCAACCTGAGACCCTTCCTATAGCATGAGAATGGATATCCAACTCCTTCCCAATCCAATCCTGAGACCCTTCCGATAGCAGAGATGTGATATCTCAATGCTTATACCAAACCTGAGACCCTTCCTATGGCATGAGATGTGATATCCAACTCCTTGCCATTCAAATCCTGAGACCCTTCCTTTAGCATGAGATGTAATATCCAAATCCTTCACATTCCAATCCGGAGACCCTTCCTATAGCATGAGATGTGATATCTCAATGCTTCTAATACCAAACATGAGATCCTTCCTATAACATGAGATGTGATATCCAACTCCTTCCCATTCCAAACCTGAGACCCTTCCGATAGCATGAGATGTGATATCTCAATGCTTCAAAAACCAAACATGAGAACCATCCTATAACATGAGATGTGAAATCCAAATCCTTCCCTTCCCAAACCTGAGACTCTTCCTATAGCATGAAATGTGATATCTCAATGCTTCTACCAAACCTGAAACCCTTCCTATAGCATGAGATGTGATATCCAACTCCTTCCCATTCCAATCCTGAGACACTTCCTATAGCATGAGATGTGATATCACAATGCTTCTAATACCAAACCTGAGACCCGTCCTATAACATGAGATGTGATATCCAAATCCTTCCCCTTCCAAACCTTAGACCCTTCCTTTATCATGAGATGTGATATCCAAGTCCTTCCCATTCCATTCCTGAGACCCTTCCTATAGCATGAGATGTGATATCTCAATGCTTCTAATACCAAACCTGAGACCCTTCCTATAACATGAGATGTGATATCCAAGTCCTTCCCATTCCAATCCTGAGACCCTTCCTATAGCATGAGATGTGATATCCTAGTCCTTCCCATTCCAATCCTGAGACCCTTCCGATAGCAGAGATGTGATATCTCAATGCTTATACCAAACCTGAGACCCTTCCTATGGCATGAGATGTCATATACAACTCCTTCCCATTCCAATCCTGAGACCCTTCCTATAACATGAGATGTGATATCTCAATGCTTATACCAAACCTGAGACCCTTCCTATAGCATGAGATATGATATCCAACTCCTTCCCATTCCAATCCTGAGACCCTTCCTATAGCATGAGATGTGATATCTCAATGCTTCTAATAACAAACCTGAGATCCTTCCTATAACATGAGATGTGATATCCAAATCCTTCCCCTTCCAAACCAGAGACCCTCCCTTTAGCATGAGATGTGATATCCAACTCCTTCCCATTCCAATCCTGAGACCGTTCTGGTAGCATGAGATGTGATATCTCAATGCTTCTAATCCCAAACCTGAGATCCTTCCGATAGCATGAGATGTGATATTTCAATTCTTCTAATACCAAACTTGAGATCCTTCCTATAACACGAGATGTGATATTCAAATCCTTCCCCTTCCAAACCTGAGACCCTCCCTTTAGCATGAGATGTGATATCCAACTCCTTCCCATTCCAATCCTGAGACCCTTCTGATAGCATGAGCTGTTATATCTCAATGCCTCTAATACCAAACCTGAGATTCTACCTCTAACATGAAATGTGATATCCAACTCCTTCCCCTTCCAAACCTGGGAGCCTTCCTATAACATGAGATGTGATATCGAAGTCCTTCCCATTCCAATCCTGAGACCCTTCCTATAACATGAGATGTGATATCCAACTCCTTCCCATTCCAATCCTGAGACGCTTCCTATAGCATGAGATGTGATGTCTCAATGCTTCTAATACCAAATCTGAGATCCTTCCTATAACATGAGATTTGATATCCAACTCCTTCCATTCCAATCCTGAGACCCTTCCTATAGCATGGGATGTGATATTTCAATGCTTATACCAAACCTGAGACCCTTCCTATAGCATGAGATGTGATATCCAAATCCTTCCCATTCCAATCGTGAGACCCTTCCTATAGCATGAGATGTGATATCTCAATGCCTCTAATACCAAACCTGAGATCCTTCCTCTAACATGAAATGTGATATCCAAATCCTTCCCTTTCCAAACCTGAGAGCCTACCTATAGCATGAGATGTGATATCCAACTCCTTCCCATTCCAATCCTGAGACCCTTCCTATAGCATGAGATTTGATATCTCAATGCTTATACCAAACCTGAGACCCTTCCTATAGCATGAGATGTGATATCCAAATCCTTCCCATTCCAATCCTGAGACCCTTCCTACAGCATGAGATGTGATATCTCAATGATTCTATTACCAAACCTGAGACCCGTCCTATAACATGAGATGGGATATCCAACTCCTTCCCATTTCAATCCTGAGAAACTTCCGATAGCAGAGATGTGATATCTCAATGCTTAGACCAAACCTGAGACCCTTCCTATAACATGAGATGTGATATCCAACTCCTTCCCGTTCCAAACCTGAGACCCTTTCTATAGCAAGAATCTAATATCCAACTACTTCCCATTCCAATCCTGAGACCATTCCTATAGCATGAGATGTGATATCTCAATGCTTCTAATACCAAACCTGAGATCCTTCCTATGACATGAGATGTGATATCCAATTCCTTCCCATTCCAAACCTGAGACCCTTCCTATAGCATGAGATGTGATATCTCAATGCTTCTAATACCAATCCTGAGATCCTTCCTATAACATGAGATGTGATATCCAAATCCTTCCCCTTCCAAACCAGAGACCCTCCCTTTAGCATGAGATGTGATATCCAACTCCTTCCCATTCCAATCATGAGACATTTCTGATGGCATGAGATGTGATATCTCAATGCCTCTAATACCAAACCTCAGATCCTACCTCTAACATGAAATGTGATATCCAACTCCTTCCCCTTGCAAACCTGAGAGCCTTCCTATAGCATGAGATGTGATATCGAAGTATTTCCCATTCCAATCCTGAGACCCTTCCTATAACATGAGATGTGATATCCAACTCCTTCCCATTCCAACCTGAGACCCTTCCTATAGCATGAGATGGGATATCCAACTACTTCCAAATCCAATCCTGATACCCTTCCGATAGCATGAGATGTGATATCTCAATCCCTCTAATACCAAACCTGAGTTCCTTCCTATAACATGAGATGTGATATCAAAATCCTTCCCCTTCCAAACCTGAGACCCTCCCTTTAGCATGAGATGTGATATCCAACTCCTTCCCATTCCAATCCTGAGACCCTCCCTTTAGCATGAGATGTGATATCCAACTCCTTCCCATTCCAATCCTGAGACATTTCTGATAGCATGAGATGTGATATCTCAATGCCTCTAATACCAAACCTGAGATCCTACCTCTAACATGAAATGTGATATCCAACTCCTTCCCCTTGCAAACCTGAGAGCCTTCCTATAGCATGAGATGTGATATCGAAGTATTTCCCATTCCAATCCTGAGACCCTTCCTATAACATGAGATGTGATATCCAACTCCTTCCCATTCCAACCTGAGACCCTTCCTATAGCATGAGATGGGATATCCAACTACTTCCAAATCCAATCCTGATACCCTTCCGATAGCATGAGATGTGATATTCAATGCCTCTAATACCAAACCTGAGATCCTACCTCTAACATGAAATGTGATATCCAACTCCTTCCCTTTCCAAACGTGAGAGCCTCCCTATAGCATGAGATGGGATATTCAAGTCCTTCCCATTCCAATCCTGAGACCCTTCCTATAGCATGAGATGTGATATCTCAATGCTTCTAATACCAAACCTGAGACCCTTCCTATAACATAAGATGGGATATCCAACTCCTTCCCATTCCAATCCTGAGACCCTTCCGATAGCAGAGATGTGATATCTCAATGCTGATACCAAACCTGAGACCCTTCCTATGGCATGAGATGTCATATACAACTCCTTCCCATTCCAATCCTGAGACCCTTCCTATAGCATGAGATGTGATATCTCAATGCTTATACCAAACCTGAGACCCTTCCTATAACATGAGATGTGATGTCTCAATGCTTCTAATACCAAACCTGAGATCCTTCCTATGGCATGAGATGTCATATAAAACTCCTTCCCATTCCATTCTTGAGACCCTTCCTATAGCATGAGATGTGATATCCAACTCCTTCCCATTCCAATCCAGAGACCCTTCCTATAGCATGAGATGTGATATCCAAATCCTTCCCATTCCAATCGTGAGACCCTTCCTATAGCATGAGATGTGATATCCAAAACCTTCCCTTTCCAAAACTGAGAGCCTACCTATAGCATGAGATGTGATATCCAACTCCTTCCCATTCCAATCCTGAGACCCTTCCTATAGCATGAGATGTGATATCTCAATGCTTCTAATACCAAACCTGAGACCCTTCCTATAACATAAGATGGGATATCCAACTCCTTCCCATTCCAATCCTGAGACCCTTCCGATAGCAGAGATGTGATATCTCAATGCTGATACCAAACCTGAGACCCTTCCTATGGCATGAGATGTCATATATAACTCCTTCCCATTCCAATCCTGAGACCCTTCCTATAGCATGAGATGTGATATCTCAATGCTTATACCAAACCTGAGACCCTTCCTATAACATGAGATGTGATGTCTCAATGCTTCTAATACCAAACCTGAGATCCTTCCTATGGCATGAGATGTCATATAAAACTCCTTCCCATTCCATTCCTGAGACCCTTCCTATAGCATGAGATGTGATATCCAACTCCTTCCCATTCCAATCCTGAGACCCTTCCTATAGCATGAGATGTGATATCCAAATCCTTCCCATTCCAATCGTGAGACCCTTCCTATAGCATGAGATGTGATATCCAAAACCTTCCCTTTCCAAAACTGAGAGCCTACCTATAGCATGAGATGTGATATCCAACTCCTTCCCATTCCAATCCTGAGACCCTTCCTATAGCATGAGATGTGATATCTCAATGCTTATACCAAACCTGAGACCCTTCCTATAGCATGAGATGTGATATCCAAATCCTTCCCATTCCAATCCTGAGACCCTTCCTATAGCATGAGATGTGATATCCAAATCCTTCCCCTTCCAAACCTGAGACCCTCCCTTTAGCATGAGATGTGATATCCAACTCCTTCCCATTCCAATCCTGAGACCCTTCTGATAGCATGAGATGTTATATCTCAATGCCTCTAATACCAAACCTGAGATCCTACCTCTAACATGAAATGTGATATCCAACTGCTTCCCCTTCTAAACCTGGGAGCCTTCCTATAACATGAGATGTGATATCGAAGTGCTTCCCATTACAATCCTGAGACCCTTCCTATAACATGAGTTGTGATATCTAACTCCTTCCCATTCCAATCCTGAGACCCTTCCTATAGCATGAGATGTGATGTCTCAATGCTTCTAATACCAAATCTGAGATCCTTCCTATAACATGAGATGTGATATCCAACTCCTTCCCATTGCAATCTTGAGACCGTTTCTATAGCATGAGATGTGATATCTCAATGCTTATACCAAACCTGAGACCCTTCCTATAGCATGAGATGTGATATCCAAATCCTTCCCATTCCAATCGTGAGACCCTTCCTATAGCATGAGATGTGATATCTCAATGCCTCTAATACCAAACCTGAGATCCTACCTCTATAATGAAATTTGATATGCAACTCCTTCCCCTTCCAAACCTGATAGCCTTCCTATAGCATGAGATGTGATATCCATGTCCTTCCCATTCCAATCCTGATACCCTTCCTATAACATGAGATGTGATATCCAACTCCTTCCCATTCCAACCTGAGACCCTTCCTATAGCATGAGATGGGATATCCAACTCCTTCCAAATCCAATCCTGATACCCTTCCGATAGCATGAGATGTGATATCCCAATGCTTCTACAAAACCTGAGACCCATACCATGGCATGAGATGTGATATCAAACTCCTTCCCATTCCAATCCTGACACCCTTCCTATAGCTTGAGATGTGATATCCAACTCCTTCCCATTCCAATTCTGAGACCCGTCCTATACCATGGGACTTGATATCTCAATGCTTCTAATACCAAACCTGAGACCGGTCCTATAACATGAGATGTGATATCCAAATCCTTCCCCTTCCAAACCTCAGACCCTTCCTTTATCATGAGATGTGATATCCAAGTCGTTCCCATTCCAATCCTGAGACCCGTCCTATAGCATGAGATGTGATATCTCAATGCTTCTAATACCAAACCTGAGACCCTTGCTATAACATGAGATGTGATATTCAAGTCCTTCCCATTCCAATCCTGAGACCCTTCCTATAGCATGAGATGTGATATCTCAATGCTTCTAATACCAAACCTGAGACCCTTCCTATAATGAGATGGGATATCCAACTCCTTCCCATTCCAATCCTGAGACCCTTCTGATAGCAGAGATGTGATATCTCAATGCTTATACCAAACCTGAGACCCTTCCTATGGCATGAGATGTCAAATACAACTCCTTCCGATTCCAATCCTGAGACCCTTCCTATAGCATGAGATGTGATATCTCAATGCTTCTAATAATAAACCTGAGATCCTTCTTATAACATGAGATGTGATATCCAACTCCTTTCCATTCTAAACCTGAGACCCTTCCGATTGCATGAGATGTGATATCAAACTCCTTCCCATTCCAATCCTGAGACCCTTCCTATACCATGAGATGTGATATCTCAATGCTTCTAATACCAAACCTGACACCCGTCCTAAAACATGAGATGTGATGTCCAAATCCTTCCCCTTCCAAACCTGAGATCTTTCCTTTAGCATGAGATGTAATATCCAACTCCTTCCCATTCCAATCCTGAGACCCTTCCTATAGCATGATATGTGATATCACAATTTTTCTAATACCAAACCTGAGATCCTTCCTATAACATGAGATGTGTATCCAACTCCTTCCCATTCCAAACCTGAGACCCTTCCTATAGCCTGAGATGTGATATCTTAATGCTTCTAAAACCAAACCTGAGAACCATCCAATATCATATGTGAAATCCAAATCCTTCCCTTTCCAAACCTGAGACCCTTCCGATAGCATTAGATGTGATATCTCAATGCTTCTAAAACCAAACATGAGAACCATCCTATAACATGAGATGTGAAATCCAAATCCTTCCCTTTCCAAACCTGAGACCCTCCCTATAGCATGAGATGTGATATCTAAGTCCTTCCCATTCCTATCCTGAGACCCTTCCGATAGCAGAGATGTGATATCTCAATGCTTGGACCAAACCTGAGACCCTTCCTATGGCATGAGATGTGATATCCAACTCCTTCCCATTCCAATCTTGAGACCCTTCTTATAGCATGAGATGTGATATCTCAATGCTTCTATCAAACCTGAGTCCCTTCCTTTAGCATGAGATGTGATATCCAACTCCTTCCCATTCCAATCCTGAGACCCTTCCTATAGCATGAGATGTGATATTTCAAAGCTTCTAATACCAAACCTGGGACCCGTCCTATAACATGAGATATGATATCCAAATCCTTCCCCTTCCAAACCTGAGACCCTTCCTTTAGCATGAGATGTGATATCTCAATGTTTCTAATAAAAAACCTGAGACTCTTCCTATAACAAGAGATGTGATATCCAAATCCTTCCCATTCCAATCCTGAGACCCTTCCTATAACATGAGATGTGATATCTCAATGCCTCTAATACCAAACCTGAGATTCTTCCTATAACATGAGATGTGATATCTCAATGCTTCTAATACCAAACCTGAGACCCTCCCTTTAGCATGAGATGTGATATCCGACTCCTTCCCATTCCAATCCTGAGACCCTTCTGATAGCATGAGATGTGATATCTCAATGCCTCTAATACCAAACCAGAGATTCTTCCTATAACATGAGATGTGATATCTCAATGCTTCTAATACCAAACCTGAGACCCTCCCTTTAGCATGAGATGTGATATCCGACTCCTTCCCATTCCAATCCTGAGACCCTTCTGATAGCATGAGATGTGATATCTCAATGCTTCTAATACCAAACCTGAGACCCTTCCTATAACATAAGATGGGATATCCAACTCCTTCCCATTCCAATCCTGAGACCCTTCCGATAGCAGAGATGTGATATCTCAATACTTATACCAAACCTGAGACCCTTCCTGTGGCATGAGATGTCATATCCAACTCCTTCCCATTCCAATCCTGAGACCCTTCCTATAGCATGATATGTGATATCACAATTTTTCTAATACCAAACCTGAGATCCTTCCTATAACATGAGATGTGTATCCAACTCCTTTCCATTCCAAAACCTAAGACCCTTCCTATAGCATGAGATGTGATATCTTAATGCTTCTAAAACCAAACCTGAGAACCATCCAATAACATATGTGAAATCCAAATCCTTCCCTTTCAAAACCTGAGACCCTTCCTATAGCTTGAGATGTGATATCAAACTCCTTCCCATTCCAATCCTGTGATAGCTTGAGATGTGATATCCAACTCCTTCCCATTCCAATCCTGAGACCCTTCCTATACCATGAGATGTGATATCTCAATGCTTCTAATACCAAACCTGAGACCCGTCCTAAAACATGAGATGTGAGATCCAAATCCTTCCCCCTCCAAACCTGAGAACCTTCCTATAGCTTGAGATGTGATATCAAACTCCTTCCCATTCCAATCCTGAGATAGCTTGAGATGTGATATCCAACTCCTTCCCATTCCTATCCTGAGACCCTTCCGATAGCAGAGATGTGATATCTCAATGCTTGTACCAAACCTGAGACCCTTCCTTTGGCATGAGATGTGATATCCAACTCCTTCCCATTCCAATCCTGAGACCCTTCCTATAGCATGAGATGTGATATCTCAATGCTTATACCAAACCTGAGACCCTTCCTATAGCATGAGATGTGATATCCAAATCCTTCCCATTCCAATACTGAGACCCTTCCTATAGCATGAGATGTGATATCTCAATGCCTCTAATACCAAACCTGAGATCCTTCCTTGAACATGAAATGTGATATCCCACTCCTTCCCTTTCCAAACCTGAGAGTCTACCTATAGCATGAGATGTGATATCCAAGTCCTTCCCATTCCAATACTTAGACACTTCCTACAGCATGAGATGTGATATCTCAATGATTCTATTACCAAACCTTAGACCCTTCCTTTATCATGAGATGTGATATCCAAGTCGTTCCCATTCCAATCCTGAGACCCTTCCTATAGCATGAGATGTGATATCTCAATGCTTCTAATACCAAACCTGAGACCCTTCCTATAACATGAGATGTGATATCCAACTCCTTCCAGTTCCAAACCTGAGACCCTTTCTATAGCAAGAATCTAATATCCAACTCCTTCCCATTCCAATCCTGAGACCATTCCTATAGCATGAGATGTGATATCTCAATGCTTCTAATACCAAACCTGAGATCCTTCCTATGACATGAGATGTGATATCCAATTCCTTCCCATTCCAAACCTGAGACCCTTCCTATAGCATGAGATGTGATATCTCAATGCTTCTAATACCAAACCTGAGATCCTTCCTATAACATGAGATGTGATATCAAAATCCTTCCCCTTCCAAACCAGAGACCCTCCCTTTAGCATGAGATGTGATATCCAACTCCTTCCCATTCCAATCCTGAGACATTTCTGATAGCATGAGATGTGATATCTCAATGCCTCTAATACCAAACCTGAGATCCTACCTCTAACATGAAATGTGATATCCAACTCCTTCCCCTTGCAAACCTGAGAGCCTTCCTATAGCATGAGATGTGATATCGAAGTATTTCCCATTCCAATCCTGAGACAATTCCTATAACATGAGATGTGATATCCAACTCCTTCCCATTCCAACCTGAGACCCTTCCTATAGCATGAGATGGGATATCCAACTACTTCCAAATCCAATCCTGATACCCTTCCGATAGCATGAGATGTGATATCTCAATCCCTCTAATACCAAACCTGAGATCCTTCCTATAACATGAGATGTGATATCAAAATCCTTCCCCTTCCAAACCTGAGACGCTCCCTTTAGCATGAGATGTGATATCCAACTCCTTCCCATTCCAATCCTGAGACCCTTCTGATAGCATGAGATGTGATATCTCAATGCCTCTAATACCAAACCTGAGATCCTACCTCTAACATGAAATGTGATATCCAACTCCTTCCCTTTCCAAACGTGAGAGCCTCCCTATAGCATGAGATGGGATATTCAAGTCCTTCCCATTCCAATCCTGAGACCCTTCCTATAGCATGAGATGTGATATCTCAATGCTTCTAATACCAAACCTGAGACCCTTCCTATAACATAAGATGGGATATCCAACTCCTTCCCATTCCAATCGTGAGACCCTTCCTATAGCATGAGATGTGATATCCAAAACCTTCCCTTTCCAAAACTGAGAGCCTACCTATAGCATGAAATGTGATATCCAACTCCTTCCTATTTCAATCCTGAGACCCTTCCTATAGCATGAGATGTGATATCTCAATGCTTATACCAAAGCTGAGACCCTTCCTATAGCATGAGATGTGATATCCAAATCCTTCCCATTCCAATCCTGAGACCCTTCCTATAGCATGAGATGTGATATCCAAATCCTTCCCCTTTCAAACCTGAGACCCTCCCTTTAGCATGAGATGTGATATCCAACTCCTTCCCATTCCAATCCTGAGACCCTTCTGATAGCATGAGATGTTATATCTCAATGCCTCTAATACCAAACCTGATATCCTACCTCTAACATGAAATGTGATATCCAACTCCTTCCCCTTCTAAACCTGGGAGCCTTCCTATAACATGAGATGTGATATCGAAGTGCTTACCATTCCAATCCTGAGACCCTTCCTACAACATGAGATGTGATATCCAACTCCTTCCCATTCCAATCCTGAGACCCTTCCTATAGCATGAGATGTGATGGCTCAATGCTTCTAATACCAATCTGAGATCCTTCCTATAACATGAGATGTGATATCCAACTCCTTCCCATTGCAATCTTGAGACCGTTTCTATAGCATGAGATGTGATATCTCAATGCTTATACCAAACCTGAGACCCTTCCTATAGCATGAGATGTGATATCCAAATCCTTCCCATTCCAATCGTGAGACCCTTCCTATAGCATGAGATGTGATATCTCAATGCCTCTAATACCAAACCTGAGATCCTACCTCTAAAATGAAATTTGATATGCAACTCCTTCCCCTTCCAAACCTGATAGCCTTCCTATAGCATGAGATGTGATATCCAAGTCCTTCCCATTCCAATCCTGATACCCTTCCTATAACATGAGATGTGATATCCAATTCCTTCCAATTCCAACCTGATACCCTTCCTATAGCATGAGATGGGATATCCAACTCCTTCCAAATCCAATCCTGATACCCTTCCGATAGCATGAGATGTGATATCCCAATGCTTCTACAAAACCTGAGACCCATACCATGGCATGAGATGTGATATCAAACTCCTTCCCATTCCAATCCTGACACCCTTCCTATAGCTTGAGATGTGATATCCAACTCCTTCCCAATCCAATTCTGAGACCCGTCCTATACCATGGGACGTGATATCTCAATGCTTCTAATACCAAACCTGAGACCGGTCCTATAACATGAGATGTGATATCCAAATCCTTCCCCTTCCAAACCTTAGACCCTTCCTTTATCATGAGATGTGATATCCAAGTCGTTCCCATTCCAATCCTGAGACCCTTCCTATAGCATGAGATGTGATATCTCAATGCTTCTAATACCAAACCTGAGACCCTTGCTATAACATGAGATGTGATATTCAAGTCCTTCCCATTCCAATCCTGAGACCCTTCCTATAGCATGAGATGTGATATCTCAATGCTTCTAATACCAAACCTGAGACCCATCCTATAATGAGATGGGATATCCAACTCCTTCCCATTCCAATCCTGAGACCCTTCCGATAGCAGAGATGTGATATCTCAATGCTTATACCAAACCTGAGACCCTTCCTATGGCATGAGATGTCAAATACACCTCCTTCCGATTCCAATCCTGAGACCCTTCCTATAGCATGAGATGTGATATCTCAATGCTTCTAATAATAAACCTGAGATCCTTCCTATAACATGAGATGTGATATCCAACTCCTTCCCATTCCAAACCTGAGACCCTTCCGATTGCATGAGATGTGATATCAAACTCCTTCCCATTCCAATCCTGAGATAGCTTGAGATGTGATATCCAACTCCTTCCCATTCCAACCTGAGACCCTTCCTATAGCATGAGATGGGATATCCAACTACTTCCAAATCCAATCCTGATACCCTTCCGATAGCATGAGATGTGATATCTCAATCCCTCTAATACCAAACCTGAGATCCTTCCTATAACATGAGATGTGATATCAAAATCCTTCCCCTTCCAAACCTGAGACGCTCCCTTTAGCATGAGATGTGATATCCAACTCCTTCCCATTCCAATCCTGAGACCCTTCTGATAGCATGAGATGTGATATTCAATGCCTCTAATACCAAACCTGAGATCCTACCTCTAACATGAAATGTGATATCCAACTCCTTCCCTTTCCAAACGTGAGAGCCTCCCTATAGCATGAGATGGGATATTCAAGTCCTTCCCATTCCAATCCTGAGACCCTTCCTATAGCATGAGATGTGATATCTCAATGCTTCTAATACCAAACCTGAGACCCTTCCTATAACATAAGATGGGATATCCAACTCCTTCCCATTCCAATCGTGAGACCCTTCCTATAGCATGAGATGTGATAGCCAAAACCTTCCCTTTCCAAAACTGAGAGCCTACCTATAGCATGAAATGTGATATCCAACTCCTTCCCATTCCAATCCTGAGACCCTTCCTATAGCATGAGATGTGATATCTCAATGCTTATACCAAACCTGAGACCCTTCCTATAGCATGAGATGTGATATCCAAATCCTTCCCATTCCAATCCTGAGACCCTTCCTATAGCATGAGATGTGATATCCAAATCCTTCCCCTTCCAAACCTGAGACCCTCCCTTTAGCATGAGATGTGATATCCAACTCCTTCCCATTCCAATCCTGAGACCCTTCTGATAGCATGAGATGTTATATCTCAATGCCTCTAATACCAAACCTGAGATCCTACCTCTAACATGAAATGTGATATCCAACTCCTTCCCCTTCTAAACCTGGGAGCCTTCCTATAACATGAGATGTGATATCGAAGTGCTTCCCATTCCAATCCTGAGACCCTTCCTATAACATGAGATGTGATATCCAACTCCTTCCCATTCCAATCCTGAGACCCTTCCTATAGCATGAGATGTGATGTCTCAATGCTTCTAATACCAAATCTGAGTTCCTTCCTATAACATGAGATGTGATATCCAACTCCTTCCCATTGCAATCTTGAGACCGTTTCTATAGCATGAGATGTGATATCTCAATGCTTATACCAAACCTGAGACCCTTCCTATAGCATGAGATGTGATATTCAAATCCTTCCCATTCCAATCGTGAGACCCTTCCTATAGCATGAGATGTGATATCTCAATGCCTCTAATACCAAACCTGAGATCCTACCTCTAAAATGAAATTTGATATGCAACTCCTTCCCCTTCCAAACCTGATAGCCTTCCTATAGCATGAGATGTGATATCCAAGTCCTTCCCATTCCAATCCTGATACCCTTCCTATAACATGAGATGTGATATCCAATTCCTTCCCATTCCAACCTGAGACCCTTCCTATAGCATGAGATGGGATATCCAACTCCTTCCAAATCCAATCCTGATACCCTTCCGATAGAATGAGATGTGATATCCCAATGCTTCTACAAAACCTGAGACCCATACCATGGCATGAGATGTGATATCAAACTCCTTCCCATTCCAATCCTGACACCCTTCCTATAGCTTGAGATGTGATATCCAACTCCTTCCCATTCCAATTCTGAGACCCGTCCTATACCATGGGACTTGATATCTCAATGCTTCTAATACCAAACCTGAGACCGGTCCTATAACATGAGATGTGATATCCAAATCCTTCCCCTTCCAAACCTTAGACCCTTCCTTTATCATGAGATGTGATATCCAAGTCGTTCCCATTCCAATCCTGAGACCCTTCCTATAGCATGAGATGTGATATCTCAATGCTTCTAATACCAAACCTGAGACCCTTGCTATAACATGAGATGTGATATTCAAGTCCTTCCCATTCCAATCCTGAGACCCTTCCTATAGCATGAGATGTGATATCTCAATGCTTCTAATACCAAACCTGAGACCCATCCTATAATGAGATTTGATATCCAACTCCTTCCCATTCCAATCCTGAGACCCTTCCGATAGCAGAGATGTGATATCTCAATGCTTATACCAAACCTGAGACCCTTCCTATGGCATGAGATGTCAAATACACCTCCTTCCGATTCCAATCCTGAGACCCTTCCTATAGCATGAGATGTGATATCTCAATGCTTCTAATAATAAACCTGAGATCCTTCCTATAACATGAGATGTGATATCCAGCGCCTACCCATTCCAAAACCTGAGACCCTTCCGATTGCATGAGATGTGATATCAAACTCCTTCCCATTCCAATCCTGAGATAGCTTGAGATGTGATATCCAACTCCTTCCCATTCCAATCCTGAGACCCTTCCTATACCATGAGATGTGATATCTCAATGCTTCTAATACCAAACCTGACACCCGTCCTAAAACATGAGATGTGAGATCCAAATCCTTCCCCTTCCAAACCTTAGATCTTTCCTTTAGCATGAGATGTGATATCCAACTCCTTCCCATTCCAATCCTGAGACCCTTCCTATAGCATGATATGTGATATCACAATTTTTCTAATACCAAACCTGAGATCCTTCCTATAACATGAGATGTGTATCCAACTCCTTCCCATTCCAAACCTGAGACCCTTCCTATAGCCTGAGATGTGATATCTTAATGCTTCTAAAACCAAACCTGAGAACCATCCAATAACATATGTGAAATCCAAATCCTTCCCTTTCCAAACCTGAGACCCTTCCGATAGCATTACATGTGATATCTCAATGCTTCTAAAACCAAACATGAGAACCATCCTATAACATGAGATGTGAAATCCAAATCCTTCCCTTTCCAAACCTGAGACCCTCCCTATAGCATGGGATGTGATATCTAAGTCCTTCCCATTCCTATCCTGTGACCCTTCCGATAGCAGAGATGTGATATCTCAATGCTTGGACCAAACCTGAGACCCTTCCTATGACATGAGATGTGATATCCAACTCCTTCCCATTCCAATCCTGAGACCCTTCCTATAGCATGAGATGTGATATCTCAATGCTTCTATCAAACCTGAGTCCCTTCCTTTAGCATGAGATGTGATATCCAACTCCTTCCCATTCCAATCCTGAGACCCTTCCTATAGCATGAGATGTGATATTTCAAAGCTTCTAATACCAAACCTGGGACCCGTCCTATAACATGAGATATGATATCCAAATCCTTCCCCTTCCAAACCTGAGACCCTTCCTATAGCATGAGATGTGATATCTCAATGTTTCTAATAAAAAACCTGAGACTCTTCCTATAGCAAGAGATGTGATATCCAAATCCTTCCCATTCCAATCCTGAGACCCTTCCTATAACATGAGATGTGATATCTCAATGCTTCTAATACCAAACCTGAGACCCTCCCTTTAGCATGAGATGTGATATCCGACTCCTTCCCATTCCAATCCTGAGACCCTTCTGATAGCATGAGATGTGATATCTCAATGCCTCTAATACCAAACCAGAGATTCTTCCTATAACATGAGATGTGATATCTCAATGCTTCTAATACCAAACCTGAGACCCTCCCTTTAGCATGAGATGGGATATCCGACTCCTTCCCATTCCAATCCTGAGACCCTTCTGATAGCATGAGATGTGATATCTCAATGCTTCTAACACCAAACCTGAGACCCTTCCTATAACATAAGATGGGATATCCAACTCCTTCCCATTCCAATCCTGAGACCCTTCCGATAGCAGAGATGTGATATCTCAATGCTTATACCAAACCTGAGACCCTTCCTGTGGCATGAGATGTCATATCCAACTCCTTCCCATTCCAATCCTGAGACCCTTCCTATAGCATGATATGTGATATCACAATTTTTCTAATACCAAACCCGAGATCCTTCCTATAACATGAGATGTGTATCCAACTCCTTCCCATTCCAAAACCTGAGACCCTTCCTATAGCATGAGATGTGATATCTTAATGCTTCTAAAACCAAACCTGAGAACCATCCAATAACATATGTGAAATCCAAATCCTTCGCTTTCCAAACCTGAGACCCTTCGATAGCATTAGATGTGATATCTCAATGCTTCTAAAACCAAACATGAGAACCATCCTATAACATGAGATGTGAAATCCAAATCCTTCCCTTTCCAAACCTGAGACCATTCCTATAGCTTGAGATGTGATATCAAACTCCTTCCCATTCCAATCCTGTGATAGCTTGAGATGTGATATCCAACTCCTTCCCATTCCAATCCTGAGACCCTTCTTATACCATGAGATGTGATATCTCAATGCTTCTAATACCAAACCTGAGACCCGTCCTAAAACATGAGATGTGAGATCCAAATCCTCCCCCTTCCAAACCTGAGAACCTTCCTATAGCTTGAGATGTGATATCAAACTCCTTCCCATTCCAATCCTGAGATAGCTTGAGATGTGATATCCAACTCCTTCCCATTCCTATCCTGTGACCCTTCCGATAGCAGAGATGTGATATCTCAATGCTTGTACCAAACCTGAGACCCTTCCTATGGCATGAGATGTGATATCCAACTCCTTCCCATTCCAATCCTGAGACCCTTCCTATAGCATGAGATGTGATATCTCAATGCTTCTATCAAACCTGAGGCCCCTCCTTTAGCATGAGATGTGATATCCAACTCCTTCCCATTCCAATCCTGAGACCCTTCCTATAGCATGAGATGTGATATCTCAATGCTTCTAATAACAAACCTGAGATCCTTCCTATAACATGAGATGTGATATCCAAATCCTTCCCCTTCCAAACCAGAGACCCTCCCTTTAGCATGAGATGTGATATCCAACTCCTTCCCATTCCAATCCTGAGACCGTTCTGGTAGCATGAGATGTGATATCTCAATGCTTCTAATCCCAAACCTGAGATCCTTCCGATAGCATGAGATGTGATATTTCAATTCTTCTAATACCAAACTTGAGATCCTTCCTATAACACGAGATGTGATATTCAAATCCTTCCCCTTCCAAACCTGAGACCCTCCCTTTAGCATGAGATGTGATATCCAACTCCTTCCCATTCCAATCCTGAGACCCTTCTGATAGCATGAGCTGTTATATCTCAATGCCTCTAATACCAAACCTGAGATTCTACCTCTAACATGAAATGTGATATCCAACTCCTTCCCCTTCCAAACCTGGGAGCCTTCCTATAACATGAGATGTGATATCGAAGTCCTTCCCATTCCAATCCTGAGACCCTTCCTATAACATGAGATGTGATATCCAACTCCTTCCCATTCCAATCCTGAGACGCTTCCTATAGCATGAGATGTGATGTCTCAATGCTTCTAATACCAAATCTGAGATCCTTCCTATAACATGAGATTTGATATCCAACTCCTTCCATTCCAATCCTGAGACCCTTCCTATAGCATGGGATGTGATATTTCAATGCTTATACCAAACCTGAGACCCTTCCTATAGCATGAGATGTGATATCCAAATCCTTCCCATTCCAATCGTGAGACCCTTCCTATAGCATGAGATGTGATATCTCAATGCCTCTAATACCAAACCTGAGATCCTTCCTCTAACATGAAATGTGATATCCAAATCCTTCCCTTTCCAAACCTGAGAGCCTACCTATAGCATGAGATGTGATATCCAACTCCTTCCCATTCCAATCCTGAGACCCTTCCTATAGCATGAGATTTGATATCTCAATGCTTATACCAAACCTGAGACCCTTCCTATAGCATGAGATGTGATATCCAAATCCTTCCCATTCCAATCCTGAGACCCTTCCTACAGCATGAGATGTGATATCTCAATGATTCTATTACCAAACCTGAGACCCGTCCTATAACATGAGATGGGATATCCAACTCCTTCCCATTTCAATCCTGAGAAACTTCCGATAGCAGAGATGTGATATCTCAATGCTTAGACCAAACCTGAGACCCTTCCTATAACATGAGATGTGATATCCAACTCCTTCCCGTTCCAAACCTGAGACCCTTTCTATAGCAAGAATCTAATATCCAACTACTTCCCATTCCAATCCTGAGACCATTCCTATAGCATGAGATGTGATATCTCAATGCTTCTAATACCAAACCTGAGATCCTTCCTATGACATGAGATGTGATATCCAATTCCTTCCCATTCCAAACCTGAGACCCTTCCTATAGCATGAGATGTGATATCTCAATGCTTCTAATACCAATCCTGAGATCCTTCCTATAACATGAGATGTGATATCCAAATCCTTCCCCTTCCAAACCAGAGACCCTCCCTTTAGCATGAGATGTGATATCCAACTCCTTCCCATTCCAATCATGAGACATTTCTGATGGCATGAGATGTGATATCTCAATGCCTCTAATACCAAACCTCAGATCCTACCTCTAACATGAAATGTGATATCCAACTCCTTCCCCTTGCAAACCTGAGAGCCTTCCTATAGCATGAGATGTGATATCGAAGTATTTCCCATTCCAATCCTGAGACCCTTCCTATAACATGAGATGTGATATCCAACTCCTTCCCATTCCAACCTGAGACCCTTCCTATAGCATGAGATGGGATATCCAACTACTTCCAAATCCAATCCTGATACCCTTCCGATAGCATGAGATGTGATATCTCAATCCCTCTAATACCAAACCTGAGTTCCTTCCTATAACATGAGATGTGATATCAAAATCCTTCCCCTTCCAAACCTGAGACCCTCCCTTTAGCATGAGATGTGATATCCAACTCCTTCCCATTCCAATCCTGAGACCCTCCCTTTAGCATGAGATGTGATATCCAACTCCTTCCCATTCCAATCCTGAGACATTTCTGATAGCATGAGATGTGATATCTCAATGCCTCTAATACCAAACCTGAGATCCTACCTCTAACATGAAATGTGATATCCAACTCCTTCCCCTTGCAAACCTGAGAGCCTTCCTATAGCATGAGATGTGATATCGAAGTATTTCCCATTCCAATCCTGAGACCCTTCCTATAACATGAGATGTGATATCCAACTCCTTCCCATTCCAACCTGAGACCCTTCCTATAGCATGAGATGGGATATCCAACTACTTCCAAATCCAATCCTGATACCCTTCCGATAGCATGAGATGTGATATTCAATGCCTCTAATACCAAACCTGAGATCCTACCTCTAACATGAAATGTGATATCCAACTCCTTCCCTTTCCAAACGTGAGAGCCTCCCTATAGCATGAGATGGGATATTCAAGTCCTTCCCATTCCAATCCTGAGACCCTTCCTATAGCATGAGATGTGATATCTCAATGCTTCTAATACCAAACCTGAGACCCTTCCTATAACATAAGATGGGATATCCAACTCCTTCCCATTCCAATCCTGAGACCCTTCCGATAGCAGAGATGTGATATCTCAATGCTGATACCAAACCTGAGACCCTTCCTATGGCATGAGATGTCATATACAACTCCTTCCCATTCCAATCCTGAGACCCTTCCTATAGCATGAGATGTGATATCTCAATGCTTATACCAAACCTGAGACCCTTCCTATAACATGAGATGTGATGTCTCAATGCTTCTAATACCAAACCTGAGATCCTTCCTATGGCATGAGATGTCATATAAAACTCCTTCCCATTCCATTCTTGAGACCCTTCCTATAGCATGAGATGTGATATCCAACTCCTTCCCATTCCAATCCAGAGACCCTTCCTATAGCATGAGATGTGATATCCAAATCCTTCCCATTCCAATCGTGAGACCCTTCCTATAGCATGAGATGTGATATCCAAAACCTTCCCTTTCCAAAACTGAGAGCCTACCTATAGCATGAGATGTGATATCCAACTCCTTCCCATTCCAATCCTGAGACCCTTCCTATAGCATGAGATGTGATATCTCAATGCTTCTAATACCAAACCTGAGACCCTTCCTATAACATAAGATGGGATATCCAACTCCTTCCCATTCCAATCCTGAGACCCTTCCGATAGCAGAGATGTGATATCTCAATGCTGATACCAAACCTGAGACCCTTCCTATGGCATGAGATGTCATATATAACTCCTTCCCATTCCAATCCTGAGACCCTTCCTATAGCATGAGATGTGATATCTCAATGCTTATACCAAACCTGAGACCCTTCCTATAACATGAGATGTGATGTCTCAATGCTTCTAATACCAAACCTGAGATCCTTCCTATGGCATGAGATGTCATATAAAACTCCTTCCCATTCCATTCCTGAGACCCTTCCTATAGCATGAGATGTGATATCCAACTCCTTCCCATTCCAATCCTGAGACCCTTCCTATAGCATGAGATGTGATATCCAAATCCTTCCCATTCCAATCGTGAGACCCTTCCTATAGCATGAGATGTGATATCCAAAACCTTCCCTTTCCAAAACTGAGAGCCTACCTATAGCATGAGATGTGATATCCAACTCCTTCCCATTCCAATCCTGAGACCCTTCCTATAGCATGAGATGTGATATCTCAATGCTTATACCAAACCTGAGACCCTTCCTATAGCATGAGATGTGATATCCAAATCCTTCCCATTCCAATCCTGAGACCCTTCCTATAGCATGAGATGTGATATCCAAATCCTTCCCCTTCCAAACCTGAGACCCTCCCTTTAGCATGAGATGTGATATCCAACTCCTTCCCATTCCAATCCTGAGACCCTTCTGATAGCATGAGATGTTATATCTCAATGCCTCTAATACCAAACCTGAGATCCTACCTCTAACATGAAATGTGATATCCAACTGCTTCCCCTTCTAAACCTGGGAGCCTTCCTATAACATGAGATGTGATATCGAAGTGCTTCCCATTACAATCCTGAGACCCTTCCTATAACATGAGTTGTGATATCTAACTCCTTCCCATTCCAATCCTGAGACCCTTCCTATAGCATGAGATGTGATGTCTCAATGCTTCTAATACCAAATCTGAGATCCTTCCTATAACATGAGATGTGATATCCAACTCCTTCCCATTGCAATCTTGAGACCGTTTCTATAGCATGAGATGTGATATCTCAATGCTTATACCAAACCTGAGACCCTTCCTATAGCATGAGATGTGATATCCAAATCCTTCCCATTCCAATCGTGAGACCCTTCCTATAGCATGAGATGTGATATCTCAATGCCTCTAATACCAAACCTGAGATCCTACCTCTATAATGAAATTTGATATGCAACTCCTTCCCCTTCCAAACCTGATAGCCTTCCTATAGCATGAGATGTGATATCCATGTCCTTCCCATTCCAATCCTGATACCCTTCCTATAACATGAGATGTGATATCCAACTCCTTCCCATTCCAACCTGAGACCCTTCCTATAGCATGAGATGGGATATCCAACTCCTTCCAAATCCAATCCTGATACCCTTCCGATAGCATGAGATGTGATATCCCAATGCTTCTACAAAACCTGAGACCCATACCATGGCATGAGATGTGATATCAAACTCCTTCCCATTCCAATCCTGACACCCTTCCTATAGCTTGAGATGTGATATCCAACTCCTTCCCATTCCAATTCTGAGACCCGTCCTATACCATGGGACTTGATATCTCAATGCTTCTAATACCAAACCTGAGACCGGTCCTATAACATGAGATGTGATATCCAAATCCTTCCCCTTCCAAACCTCAGACCCTTCCTTTATCATGAGATGTGATATCCAAGTCGTTCCCATTCCAATCCTGAGACCCGTCCTATAGCATGAGATGTGATATCTCAATGCTTCTAATACCAAACCTGAGACCCTTGCTATAACATGAGATGTGATATTCAAGTCCTTCCCATTCCAATCCTGAGACCCTTCCTATAGCATGAGATGTGATATCTCAATGCTTCTAATACCAAACCTGAGACCCTTCCTATAATGAGATGGGATATCCAACTCCTTCCCATTCCAATCCTGAGACCCTTCTGATAGCAGAGATGTGATATCTCAATGCTTATACCAAACCTGAGACCCTTCCTATGGCATGAGATGTCAAATACAACTCCTTCCGATTCCAATCCTGAGACCCTTCCTATAGCATGAGATGTGATATCTCAATGCTTCTAATAATAAACCTGAGATCCTTCTTATAACATGAGATGTGATATCCAACTCCTTTCCATTCTAAACCTGAGACCCTTCCGATTGCATGAGATGTGATATCAAACTCCTTCCCATTCCAATCCTGAGACCCTTCCTATACCATGAGATGTGATATCTCAATGCTTCTAATACCAAACCTGACACCCGTCCTAAAACATGAGATGTGATGTCCAAATCCTTCCCCTTCCAAACCTGAGATCTTTCCTTTAGCATGAGATGTAATATCCAACTCCTTCCCATTCCAATCCTGAGACCCTTCCTATAGCATGATATGTGATATCACAATTTTTCTAATACCAAACCTGAGATCCTTCCTATAACATGAGATGTGTATCCAACTCCTTCCCATTCCAAACCTGAGACCCTTCCTATAGCCTGAGATGTGATATCTTAATGCTTCTAAAACCAAACCTGAGAACCATCCAATATCATATGTGAAATCCAAATCCTTCCCTTTCCAAACCTGAGACCCTTCCGATAGCATTAGATGTGATATCTCAATGCTTCTAAAACCAAACATGAGAACCATCCTATAACATGAGATGTGAAATCCAAATCCTTCCCTTTCCAAACCTGAGACCCTCCCTATAGCATGAGATGTGATATCTAAGTCCTTCCCATTCCTATCCTGAGACCCTTCCGATAGCAGAGATGTGATATCTCAATGCTTGGACCAAACCTGAGACCCTTCCTATGGCATGAGATGTGATATCCAACTCCTTCCCATTCCAATCTTGAGACCCTTCTTATAGCATGAGATGTGATATCTCAATGCTTCTATCAAACCTGAGTCCCTTCCTTTAGCATGAGATGTGATATCCAACTCCTTCCCATTCCAATCCTGAGACCCTTCCTATAGCATGAGATGTGATATTTCAAAGCTTCTAATACCAAACCTGGGACCCGTCCTATAACATGAGATATGATATCCAAATCCTTCCCCTTCCAAACCTGAGACCCTTCCTTTAGCATGAGATGTGATATCTCAATGTTTCTAATAAAAAACCTGAGACTCTTCCTATAACAAGAGATGTGATATCCAAATCCTTCCCATTCCAATCCTGAGACCCTTCCTATAACATGAGATGTGATATCTCAATGCCTCTAATACCAAACCTGAGATTCTTCCTATAACATGAGATGTGATATCTCAATGCTTCTAATACCAAACCTGAGACCCTCCCTTTAGCATGAGATGTGATATCCGACTCCTTCCCATTCCAATCCTGAGACCCTTCTGATAGCATGAGATGTGATATCTCAATGCCTCTAATACCAAACCAGAGATTCTTCCTATAACATGAGATGTGATATCTCAATGCTTCTAATACCAAACCTGAGACCCTCCCTTTAGCATGAGATGTGATATCCGACTCCTTCCCATTCCAATCCTGAGACCCTTCTGATAGCATGAGATGTGATATCTCAATGCTTCTAATACCAAACCTGAGACCCTTCCTATAACATAAGATGGGATATCCAACTCCTTCCCATTCCAATCCTGAGACCCTTCCGATAGCAGAGATGTGATATCTCAATACTTATACCAAACCTGAGACCCTTCCTGTGGCATGAGATGTCATATCCAACTCCTTCCCATTCCAATCCTGAGACCCTTCCTATAGCATGATATGTGATATCACAATTTTTCTAATACCAAACCTGAGATCCTTCCTATAACATGAGATGTGTATCCAACTCCTTTCCATTCCAAAACCTAAGACCCTTCCTATAGCATGAGATGTGATATCTTAATGCTTCTAAAACCAAACCTGAGAACCATCCAATAACATATGTGAAATCCAAATCCTTCCCTTTCAAAACCTGAGACCCTTCCTATAGCTTGAGATGTGATATCAAACTCCTTCCCATTCCAATCCTGTGATAGCTTGAGATGTGATATCCAACTCCTTCCCATTCCAATCCTGAGACCCTTCCTATACCATGAGATGTGATATCTCAATGCTTCTAATACCAAACCTGAGACCCGTCCTAAAACATGAGATGTGAGATCCAAATCCTTCCCCCTCCAAACCTGAGAACCTTCCTATAGCTTGAGATGTGATATCAAACTCCTTCCCATTCCAATCCTGAGATAGCTTGAGATGTGATATCCAACTCCTTCCCATTCCTATCCTGAGACCCTTCCGATAGCAGAGATGTGATATCTCAATGCTTGTACCAAACCTGAGACCCTTCCTTTGGCATGAGATGTGATATCCAACTCCTTCCCATTCCAATCCTGAGACCCTTCCTATAGCATGAGATGTGATATCTCAATGCTTATACCAAACCTGAGACCCTTCCTATAGCATGAGATGTGATATCCAAATCCTTCCCATTCCAATACTGAGACCCTTCCTATAGCATGAGATGTGATATCTCAATGCCTCTAATACCAAACCTGAGATCCTTCCTTGAACATGAAATGTGATATCCCACTCCTTCCCTTTCCAAACCTGAGAGTCTACCTATAGCATGAGATGTGATATCCAAGTCCTTCCCATTCCAATACTTAGACACTTCCTACAGCATGAGATGTGATATCTCAATGATTCTATTACCAAACCTTAGACCCTTCCTTTATCATGAGATGTGATATCCAAGTCGTTCCCATTCCAATCCTGAGACCCTTCCTATAGCATGAGATGTGATATCTCAATGCTTCTAATACCAAACCTGAGACCCTTCCTATAACATGAGATGTGATATCCAACTCCTTCCAGTTCCAAACCTGAGACCCTTTCTATAGCAAGAATCTAATATCCAACTCCTTCCCATTCCAATCCTGAGACCATTCCTATAGCATGAGATGTGATATCTCAATGCTTCTAATACCAAACCTGAGATCCTTCCTATGACATGAGATGTGATATCCAATTCCTTCCCATTCCAAACCTGAGACCCTTCCTATAGCATGAGATGTGATATCTCAATGCTTCTAATACCAAACCTGAGATCCTTCCTATAACATGAGATGTGATATCAAAATCCTTCCCCTTCCAAACCAGAGACCCTCCCTTTAGCATGAGATGTGATATCCAACTCCTTCCCATTCCAATCCTGAGACATTTCTGATAGCATGAGATGTGATATCTCAATGCCTCTAATACCAAACCTGAGATCCTACCTCTAACATGAAATGTGATATCCAACTCCTTCCCCTTGCAAACCTGAGAGCCTTCCTATAGCATGAGATGTGATATCGAAGTATTTCCCATTCCAATCCTGAGACAATTCCTATAACATGAGATGTGATATCCAACTCCTTCCCATTCCAACCTGAGACCCTTCCTATAGCATGAGATGGGATATCCAACTACTTCCAAATCCAATCCTGATACCCTTCCGATAGCATGAGATGTGATATCTCAATCCCTCTAATACCAAACCTGAGATCCTTCCTATAACATGAGATGTGATATCAAAATCCTTCCCCTTCCAAACCTGAGACGCTCCCTTTAGCATGAGATGTGATATCCAACTCCTTCCCATTCCAATCCTGAGACCCTTCTGATAGCATGAGATGTGATATCTCAATGCCTCTAATACCAAACCTGAGATCCTACCTCTAACATGAAATGTGATATCCAACTCCTTCCCTTTCCAAACGTGAGAGCCTCCCTATAGCATGAGATGGGATATTCAAGTCCTTCCCATTCCAATCCTGAGACCCTTCCTATAGCATGAGATGTGATATCTCAATGCTTCTAATACCAAACCTGAGACCCTTCCTATAACATAAGATGGGATATCCAACTCCTTCCCATTCCAATCGTGAGACCCTTCCTATAGCATGAGATGTGATATCCAAAACCTTCCCTTTCCAAAACTGAGAGCCTACCTATAGCATGAAATGTGATATCCAACTCCTTCCTATTTCAATCCTGAGACCCTTCCTATAGCATGAGATGTGATATCTCAATGCTTATACCAAAGCTGAGACCCTTCCTATAGCATGAGATGTGATATCCAAATCCTTCCCATTCCAATCCTGAGACCCTTCCTATAGCATGAGATGTGATATCCAAATCCTTCCCCTTTCAAACCTGAGACCCTCCCTTTAGCATGAGATGTGATATCCAACTCCTTCCCATTCCAATCCTGAGACCCTTCTGATAGCATGAGATGTTATATCTCAATGCCTCTAATACCAAACCTGATATCCTACCTCTAACATGAAATGTGATATCCAACTCCTTCCCCTTCTAAACCTGGGAGCCTTCCTATAACATGAGATGTGATATCGAAGTGCTTACCATTCCAATCCTGAGACCCTTCCTACAACATGAGATGTGATATCCAACTCCTTCCCATTCCAATCCTGAGACCCTTCCTATAGCATGAGATGTGATGGCTCAATGCTTCTAATACCAATCTGAGATCCTTCCTATAACATGAGATGTGATATCCAACTCCTTCCCATTGCAATCTTGAGACCGTTTCTATAGCATGAGATGTGATATCTCAATGCTTATACCAAACCTGAGACCCTTCCTATAGCATGAGATGTGATATCCAAATCCTTCCCATTCCAATCGTGAGACCCTTCCTATAGCATGAGATGTGATATCTCAATGCCTCTAATACCAAACCTGAGATCCTACCTCTAAAATGAAATTTGATATGCAACTCCTTCCCCTTCCAAACCTGATAGCCTTCCTATAGCATGAGATGTGATATCCAAGTCCTTCCCATTCCAATCCTGATACCCTTCCTATAACATGAGATGTGATATCCAATTCCTTCCAATTCCAACCTGATACCCTTCCTATAGCATGAGATGGGATATCCAACTCCTTCCAAATCCAATCCTGATACCCTTCCGATAGCATGAGATGTGATATCCCAATGCTTCTACAAAACCTGAGACCCATACCATGGCATGAGATGTGATATCAAACTCCTTCCCATTCCAATCCTGACACCCTTCCTATAGCTTGAGATGTGATATCCAACTCCTTCCCAATCCAATTCTGAGACCCGTCCTATACCATGGGACGTGATATCTCAATGCTTCTAATACCAAACCTGAGACCGGTCCTATAACATGAGATGTGATATCCAAATCCTTCCCCTTCCAAACCTTAGACCCTTCCTTTATCATGAGATGTGATATCCAAGTCGTTCCCATTCCAATCCTGAGACCCTTCCTATAGCATGAGATGTGATATCTCAATGCTTCTAATACCAAACCTGAGACCCTTGCTATAACATGAGATGTGATATTCAAGTCCTTCCCATTCCAATCCTGAGACCCTTCCTATAGCATGAGATGTGATATCTCAATGCTTCTAATACCAAACCTGAGACCCATCCTATAATGAGATGGGATATCCAACTCCTTCCCATTCCAATCCTGAGACCCTTCCGATAGCAGAGATGTGATATCTCAATGCTTATACCAAACCTGAGACCCTTCCTATGGCATGAGATGTCAAATACACCTCCTTCCGATTCCAATCCTGAGAC
The DNA here is from genome assembly GCF_040938575.1 of Ambystoma mexicanum. NCBI lineage: Eukaryota > Metazoa > Chordata > Amphibia > Caudata > Ambystomatidae > Ambystoma > Ambystoma mexicanum. The sequence continues at coordinate 1,486,451,684 of NC_090923.1, read as the reverse complement.
CCTTCCTATAGCATGAGATGTGATATCTCAATGCTTCTAATAATAAACCTGAGATCCTTCCTATAACATGAGATGTGATATCCAACTCCTTCCCATTCCAAACCTGAGACCCTTCCGATTGCATGAGATGTGATATCAAACTCCTTCCCATTCCAATCCTGAGATAGCTTGAGATGTGATATCCAACTCCTTCCCATTCCAACCTGAGACCCTTCCTATAGCATGAGATGGGATATCCAACTACTTCCAAATCCAATCCTGATACCCTTCCGATAGCATGAGATGTGATATCTCAATCCCTCTAATACCAAACCTGAGATCCTTCCTATAACATGAGATGTGATATCAAAATCCTTCCCCTTCCAAACCTGAGACGCTCCCTTTAGCATGAGATGTGATATCCAACTCCTTCCCATTCCAATCCTGAGACCCTTCTGATAGCATGAGATGTGATATTCAATGCCTCTAATACCAAACCTGAGATCCTACCTCTAACATGAAATGTGATATCCAACTCCTTCCCTTTCCAAACGTGAGAGCCTCCCTATAGCATGAGATGGGATATTCAAGTCCTTCCCATTCCAATCCTGAGACCCTTCCTATAGCATGAGATGTGATATCTCAATGCTTCTAATACCAAACCTGAGACCCTTCCTATAACATAAGATGGGATATCCAACTCCTTCCCATTCCAATCGTGAGACCCTTCCTATAGCATGAGATGTGATAGCCAAAACCTTCCCTTTCCAAAACTGAGAGCCTACCTATAGCATGAAATGTGATATCCAACTCCTTCCCATTCCAATCCTGAGACCCTTCCTATAGCATGAGATGTGATATCTCAATGCTTATACCAAACCTGAGACCCTTCCTATAGCATGAGATGTGATATCCAAATCCTTCCCATTCCAATCCTGAGACCCTTCCTATAGCATGAGATGTGATATCCAAATCCTTCCCCTTCCAAACCTGAGACCCTCCCTTTAGCATGAGATGTGATATCCAACTCCTTCCCATTCCAATCCTGAGACCCTTCTGATAGCATGAGATGTTATATCTCAATGCCTCTAATACCAAACCTGAGATCCTACCTCTAACATGAAATGTGATATCCAACTCCTTCCCCTTCTAAACCTGGGAGCCTTCCTATAACATGAGATGTGATATCGAAGTGCTTCCCATTCCAATCCTGAGACCCTTCCTATAACATGAGATGTGATATCCAACTCCTTCCCATTCCAATCCTGAGACCCTTCCTATAGCATGAGATGTGATGTCTCAATGCTTCTAATACCAAATCTGAGTTCCTTCCTATAACATGAGATGTGATATCCAACTCCTTCCCATTGCAATCTTGAGACCGTTTCTATAGCATGAGATGTGATATCTCAATGCTTATACCAAACCTGAGACCCTTCCTATAGCATGAGATGTGATATTCAAATCCTTCCCATTCCAATCGTGAGACCCTTCCTATAGCATGAGATGTGATATCTCAATGCCTCTAATACCAAACCTGAGATCCTACCTCTAAAATGAAATTTGATATGCAACTCCTTCCCCTTCCAAACCTGATAGCCTTCCTATAGCATGAGATGTGATATCCAAGTCCTTCCCATTCCAATCCTGATACCCTTCCTATAACATGAGATGTGATATCCAATTCCTTCCCATTCCAACCTGAGACCCTTCCTATAGCATGAGATGGGATATCCAACTCCTTCCAAATCCAATCCTGATACCCTTCCGATAGAATGAGATGTGATATCCCAATGCTTCTACAAAACCTGAGACCCATACCATGGCATGAGATGTGATATCAAACTCCTTCCCATTCCAATCCTGACACCCTTCCTATAGCTTGAGATGTGATATCCAACTCCTTCCCATTCCAATTCTGAGACCCGTCCTATACCATGGGACTTGATATCTCAATGCTTCTAATACCAAACCTGAGACCGGTCCTATAACATGAGATGTGATATCCAAATCCTTCCCCTTCCAAACCTTAGACCCTTCCTTTATCATGAGATGTGATATCCAAGTCGTTCCCATTCCAATCCTGAGACCCTTCCTATAGCATGAGATGTGATATCTCAATGCTTCTAATACCAAACCTGAGACCCTTGCTATAACATGAGATGTGATATTCAAGTCCTTCCCATTCCAATCCTGAGACCCTTCCTATAGCATGAGATGTGATATCTCAATGCTTCTAATACCAAACCTGAGACCCATCCTATAATGAGATTTGATATCCAACTCCTTCCCATTCCAATCCTGAGACCCTTCCGATAGCAGAGATGTGATATCTCAATGCTTATACCAAACCTGAGACCCTTCCTATGGCATGAGATGTCAAATACACCTCCTTCCGATTCCAATCCTGAGACCCTTCCTATAGCATGAGATGTGATATCTCAATGCTTCTAATAATAAACCTGAGATCCTTCCTATAACATGAGATGTGATATCCAGCGCCTACCCATTCCAAAACCTGAGACCCTTCCGATTGCATGAGATGTGATATCAAACTCCTTCCCATTCCAATCCTGAGATAGCTTGAGATGTGATATCCAACTCCTTCCCATTCCAATCCTGAGACCCTTCCTATACCATGAGATGTGATATCTCAATGCTTCTAATACCAAACCTGACACCCGTCCTAAAACATGAGATGTGAGATCCAAATCCTTCCCCTTCCAAACCTTAGATCTTTCCTTTAGCATGAGATGTGATATCCAACTCCTTCCCATTCCAATCCTGAGACCCTTCCTATAGCATGATATGTGATATCACAATTTTTCTAATACCAAACCTGAGATCCTTCCTATAACATGAGATGTGTATCCAACTCCTTCCCATTCCAAACCTGAGACCCTTCCTATAGCCTGAGATGTGATATCTTAATGCTTCTAAAACCAAACCTGAGAACCATCCAATAACATATGTGAAATCCAAATCCTTCCCTTTCCAAACCTGAGACCCTTCCGATAGCATTACATGTGATATCTCAATGCTTCTAAAACCAAACATGAGAACCATCCTATAACATGAGATGTGAAATCCAAATCCTTCCCTTTCCAAACCTGAGACCCTCCCTATAGCATGGGATGTGATATCTAAGTCCTTCCCATTCCTATCCTGTGACCCTTCCGATAGCAGAGATGTGATATCTCAATGCTTGGACCAAACCTGAGACCCTTCCTATGACATGAGATGTGATATCCAACTCCTTCCCATTCCAATCCTGAGACCCTTCCTATAGCATGAGATGTGATATCTCAATGCTTCTATCAAACCTGAGTCCCTTCCTTTAGCATGAGATGTGATATCCAACTCCTTCCCATTCCAATCCTGAGACCCTTCCTATAGCATGAGATGTGATATTTCAAAGCTTCTAATACCAAACCTGGGACCCGTCCTATAACATGAGATATGATATCCAAATCCTTCCCCTTCCAAACCTGAGACCCTTCCTATAGCATGAGATGTGATATCTCAATGTTTCTAATAAAAAACCTGAGACTCTTCCTATAGCAAGAGATGTGATATCCAAATCCTTCCCATTCCAATCCTGAGACCCTTCCTATAACATGAGATGTGATATCTCAATGCTTCTAATACCAAACCTGAGACCCTCCCTTTAGCATGAGATGTGATATCCGACTCCTTCCCATTCCAATCCTGAGACCCTTCTGATAGCATGAGATGTGATATCTCAATGCCTCTAATACCAAACCAGAGATTCTTCCTATAACATGAGATGTGATATCTCAATGCTTCTAATACCAAACCTGAGACCCTCCCTTTAGCATGAGATGGGATATCCGACTCCTTCCCATTCCAATCCTGAGACCCTTCTGATAGCATGAGATGTGATATCTCAATGCTTCTAACACCAAACCTGAGACCCTTCCTATAACATAAGATGGGATATCCAACTCCTTCCCATTCCAATCCTGAGACCCTTCCGATAGCAGAGATGTGATATCTCAATGCTTATACCAAACCTGAGACCCTTCCTGTGGCATGAGATGTCATATCCAACTCCTTCCCATTCCAATCCTGAGACCCTTCCTATAGCATGATATGTGATATCACAATTTTTCTAATACCAAACCCGAGATCCTTCCTATAACATGAGATGTGTATCCAACTCCTTCCCATTCCAAAACCTGAGACCCTTCCTATAGCATGAGATGTGATATCTTAATGCTTCTAAAACCAAACCTGAGAACCATCCAATAACATATGTGAAATCCAAATCCTTCGCTTTCCAAACCTGAGACCCTTCGATAGCATTAGATGTGATATCTCAATGCTTCTAAAACCAAACATGAGAACCATCCTATAACATGAGATGTGAAATCCAAATCCTTCCCTTTCCAAACCTGAGACCATTCCTATAGCTTGAGATGTGATATCAAACTCCTTCCCATTCCAATCCTGTGATAGCTTGAGATGTGATATCCAACTCCTTCCCATTCCAATCCTGAGACCCTTCTTATACCATGAGATGTGATATCTCAATGCTTCTAATACCAAACCTGAGACCCGTCCTAAAACATGAGATGTGAGATCCAAATCCTCCCCCTTCCAAACCTGAGAACCTTCCTATAGCTTGAGATGTGATATCAAACTCCTTCCCATTCCAATCCTGAGATAGCTTGAGATGTGATATCCAACTCCTTCCCATTCCTATCCTGTGACCCTTCCGATAGCAGAGATGTGATATCTCAATGCTTGTACCAAACCTGAGACCCTTCCTATGGCATGAGATGTGATATCCAACTCCTTCCCATTCCAATCCTGAGACCCTTCCTATAGCATGAGATGTGATATCTCAATGCTTCTATCAAACCTGAGGCCCCTCCTTTAGCATGAGATGTGATATCCAACTCCTTCCCATTCCAATCCTGAGACCCTTCCTATAGCATGAGATGTGATATCTCAAAGCTTCTAATACCAAACCTGGGACCCGTACTATAACATGAGATATGATATCCAAATCCTTCCCCTTCCAAACCTGAGACCCTTCCTTTAGCATGAGATGTGATATCCAAATCCTTCCCATTCCAATCCTGAAACCCTTCCTATAGCATGAGATGTGATATCTCAATGTTTCTAATAAAAAACCTGAGACCCTTCCTATAGCAAGAGATGTGATATCCAAATCGGTGGTCAGTCAAAAGGCCGAATACATAATACCGAATGCCAAAAATCTCGAAACCAAAATCTCTAAAAAAAAAATATCGAATTATTTATTAATTTATTTATATGTGTTTTTGGGGTCAGGTAAGTAAAAAAAATGGTTAAAATATTAAAAAAAAAAAAAGGGGGGTTGGGGGGGGCAACCCCCCCATTTCGAAAAAAAACCGTCAAAAAAAAAATTCGATATTTTTTTTTTCGGCCTTTTGTCTTCGAGATTTTGGTTTTCGAGATTTTAGTATTCGGTATTATCACTATGAACCATCCAAATCCTTCCCATTCCAATCCTGAGACCCTTCCTATAACATGAGATGTGATATCCAACTCCTTCCCATTCCAACCTGAAAACCTTCCTATAGCATGAGAAGGGATATCCAACTCCTTCCCATTCCAATCCTGAGACCTTCCTATAGCATGAGATGTGATATCTCAAAGTTTCTAATACCAAACCTGCGACCCGTCCTATAACATGAGATATGATATCCAAATCCTTCCCCTTCCAAACCTGAGACCCTTCCTTTAGCATGAGATGTGATATACAAATCCTTCCCATTCCAATCCTGAAACCCTTCCTATAGCATGAGATGTGATATCTCAATGTTTCTAATAAAAAAACTGAGACCCTTCCTATAGCAAGAGATGTGACATCCAAATCCTTCCCATTCCAATCCTGAGGTCCTTCCTATTGGATGAGATGTGATATCCAACTCCTTCCCATTCCAATACTGAGAACCTTCCTATACCATGAGATGTGATATCTCAATGCTTCTACCAAAACTGAGACCCTTCCTTTAGCATGAGATGTGATATCCAACTCCTTCCCATTCCAATCCTGAGACCCTTCCTATAGCATGATATGTGATATCACAATTTTTCTAATACCAAACCTGAGATCCTTCCTATAACATGAGATGTGTATCCAACTCCTATAGTATGAGATGTGATATCTCAATGCCTCTAATACCAAACCTGAGATTCTTCCTATAACATGAGATGTGATATCTCAATGCTTCTAATACCAAACCTGAGACACTCCCTTTAGCATGAGATGTGATATCCGACTCCTTCCCATACCAATCCTGAGACCCTTCTGATAGCATGAGATGTGATATCTCAATGCCTCTAATACCAAACCTGAGATTCTTCCTATAACATGAGATGTGATATCTCAATGCTTCTAATACCAAACCTGAGACCCTCCCTTTAGCATGAGATGTGATATCCGACTCCTTCCCATTCCAATCCTGAGACCCTTCTGATAGCATGAGATGTGATATCTCAATGCTTCTAATACCAAACCTGAGACCCTTCCTATAACATAAGATGGGATATCCAACTCCTTCCCATTCCAATCCTGAGACCCTTCCGATAGCAGAGATGTGATATCTCAATGCTTATACCAAACCTGAGACCCTTCCTGTGGCATGAGATGTCATATACAACTCCTTCCCATTCCAATCCTGAGACCCTTCCTATAGCATGAGATGTGATATCCAACTCCTTCCCATTCCAATCCTGAGACCCTTCCTATAGCATGAGATTTGATATCTCAATGCTTCTAACACCAAACCTGAGATCCTTCCGATAGCATGAGATGTGATATCTCAATGCTTCTAATACCAAACCTGAGATTATTCCTATAACACGAGATGTAATATCCAAATCCTTCCCCTTCCAAACCTGAGAGCCTTCCTATAGCATGAGATGTGATATCCAAGTCCTTCCCATTCCAATCCTGAGACCCTTCCTATAGCTTGAGATGTGATATCCAACTCCTCCCCATTCCAATTCTGAGACCCTTCCTATAGCATGAGATGTGATATCTCAATGCTTCTAATACCAAACCTGAGACCCTTCCTATAACAAGAGATGTTATATCCATGTCCTTCCCATTCCAATCCTGAGACCCGTCCTATACCATGAGATGTGATATCTCAATGCTTCTAATACCAAACCTGAGACCCTTCCTATAATGAGATGGGATATCCAACTCCTTCCCATTCCAATCCTGAGACCCTTTCAATAGCAGAGATCTGATATCTCAATGCTTATACCAAACCTAAGACCCTTCCTATGGCATGAAATGTCATATACAACTCCTTCCGATTCCAGACCTGAGACCCTTCCTATAGCATGAGATGTGATATCCAACTCCTTCTCATTCCAATCCTGAGACCCTTCCTATGGCTTGAGATGTGATATCCAATTCCTTCCCATTCCAATCCTGAGACCCTTCCTATAGCATGAGATGTGATATCTCAATGCTTCTAATACCAAACCTGAGATCCTTCCTATAACATGAGATGTGATATCCAAATCCTTCCACTTCCAAACCTGAGACCCTCCCTTTAGCATGAGATGTGATATCCGACTCCTTCCCATTCCAATCCTGAGACCCTACTGATAGCATGAGATGTGATATCTCAATGCCTATAATATCAAACCTGAGATCCTTCCGATAGCATGAGATGTGATATCTCAATGCTTCTAATACCAAACCTGAGATCCTTCCTATAACATGAAATGTGATATCCAAATCCTTCCAAATCCAATCCTGATACCCTTCCGATAGCATGAGATGTGATATCCCAATGCTTCTACAAAACCTGAGACCCATACATGGCATGAGATGTGATATCAAACTCCTTCCCATTCCAATCCTGAGACACTTCCTATAGCATGAGATGTGATATCTCAATGCTTCTAATACCAAACCTGAGACTCTTCCTATAACATGAGATGGGATATCCAACTCCTTCCCATTCCAATCCTGAGACCCTTCCGATAGCAGAGATGTGATATCTCAATGCTTATACCAAACCTGAGACCCTTCCTATGGCATGAGATGTCATATACAACTCCTTCCCATTCCAATCCTGAGACCCTTCCTATAGCATGAGATGTGATATCTCAATGCTTATACCAAACCTGAGACCCTTCCTATAGCATGAGATGTGATATCCAATTCCTTCCCATTTCAATCCTGAGACCCTTCCTATAGCATGAGATGTGAAGTCTCAATGCTTCTAATACCAAACCTGAGATCCTTCCTATAACATCAGATGTGATATCCAACTCCTTCCCATTCCAATCCTGAGACCCTTCCTATAGCACGAGATGTGATATCTCAATGTTCATACCAAACCTGAGACCCTTCCTATAGCATGAGATGTGATATCCAACTCCTTCCCATTCCAATCCTGAGACCCTTCCTATAGCATGAGATGTGATATCTCAATGCCTCTAATACCAAATCTGAGATCCTTCCTCTAACATGAAATGTGATATCCAACTCCTTCCTTTTCCAAACCTGAGAGCCTACCTATAGCATGAGATGTGATATCCAAGACCTTCCCATTCCAATCCTTAGAGCCTTCCTACAGCATACAATATGATATCTCAATGATTCTAATAACAAACCTGAGACCCGTCCTATAACATGAGATGTGATATACAACTCCTTCCCATTCCAATCCTGAGACACTTCCGATAGCAGAGATGTGATATCTCAATGCTTATTCCAAACCTGAGACCCTTCCTATAGCATGAGATGTGATATCCAACTCCTTCCCGTTCCAAACCTGAGACCCTTCCTATAGCATATGTGATATCCAACTCCTTCCCATTCCAAACATGAGACCCTTCCTATAGCATGAGATGTGATATCCAACTCCTTCCCATTCCAATCCTGAGACCCTTCCTATAGCATGAGATGTGATATCTCAATGCTTATACCAAACATGAGACCCTTCCTATAGCATGAGATGTGATATCCAATTCCTTCCCATTTCAATCCTGAGACCCTTCCTATAGCATGAGATGTGAAGTCTCAATGCTTCTAATACCAAACCTGAGATCCTTCCTATAACATCAGATGTGATATCCAACTCCTTCCCATTCCAATCCTGAGACCCTTCCTATAGCATGAGATGTGATATCTCAATGTTCATACCAAACCTGAGACCCTTCCTATAGCATGAGATGTGATATCCAACTCCTTCCCATTCCAATCCTGAGACCCTTCCTATAGCATGAGATGTGATATCTCAATGCCTCTAATACCAAATCTGAGATCCTTCCTCTAACATGAAATGTGATATCCAACTCCTTCCCTTTCCAAACCTGAGAGCCTACCTATAGCATGAGATGTGATATCCAAGACCTTCCCATTCTAATCCTTAGACCCTTCCTACAGCATACAATATGATATCTCAATGATTCTAATAACAAACCTGAGACCCGTCCTATAACATGAGATGTGATATACAACTCCTTCCCATTCCAATCCTGAGACACTTCCGATAGCAGAGATGTGATATCTCAATGCTTATTCCAAACCTGAGACCCTTCCTATAGCATGAGATGTGATATCCAACTCCTTACTGTTAGGAAAGATTTCATAATTGTAGGGAATTTTCCTTCCATGTGGCAACCCCTAAACTTTTTGCTATTGTTTTTGACCGTGTTCTTGACTTTGCCAGAGAAGTGCAGCCTTCTGCCGCACTCCTCTGGGCTTTCGCTCCTTTCTTACGGGGAAACTGACATGCCCTTAAGACAGTCAGTACCGGGGAACGTGGTTTCCCGTAGTTTCTTTAATCGTGTCGCCATTTTAGTGCAACACGACACAAGAGGGCACTGTAAGCTAAGTTACAGCTCTTTTGGGTCTATAGCCTTCTACAGGCCCTAGATACTCTTTTAGGATGGTATTTGATCGGTGCAAGTCATTCAGGGACTCGAATGGTGGCAGCGATCGTTTTGTTTATTTTGAGCTCCTTTTGGCGTTCTGAGCACGTTTTTCGCACTGAACCCAAAATGGTGGCCTGGCTCCCAAAATGGCCAGGCCGCGAGGCTCCTTTGTCTTGTCCACTGACCGTCTTGCTCCCGTCACCTTCCCCAGGTCGGGCGACCCGGGGCCTTCCTTATTTGGGCATGTACTTTCCCGCGAAACGTGGTTGCTTTCGCGGGCTTCTACATGTCGTTTGTGTGCCTCCAGGGTGTGGGCTGGGATGTCTGGTCCCAATACACATCCTGGGTGCCAGAGAGTCTAGGGTGGTGTGAATGCCTGGGACCCCCGTGGTCCGTGATTGGTCCACGTATGGTATGTGTGTTGATGAGCGGATCTCCCATTGGCTCCCCTCCGTTTTGGCGCGAAGGGAACCGTGGTTAAGAGGGAGCTGGAAACACCACTACCATGTCGATCTCCTGAGTTCTCACGAACGAAGGAATACAGGAGCCAAGTATCCTGCAACTACGAGGCTGGACCGAGGAATCGCTGGTGACCCGCTGAAGGAATCCTCCTTTGCACTGCTGTCGTCCTTTGAAACCCTTTCCTCCTTGGATCGAACCAGAAGGCCTGTACTGGTGCTTCGACCTTTGGAATAGCAGGAACAGCTATTCCCGGCGACTTCATCATCTCCTGCCAAGTAAGCCTTCGGAAGTGTCTCTGGGCCATCCAGTTGACTGACCAGCTTACAAGGGAGTCCTGCTCTGTAACTGCCGCCAGGTTGTGTTGTATTTCGAGTCCTGGTCACTCTCCCACGCTTCGTACACTTGGCGTTCCCAAGTCTGAAGGGAGGAGTGTACATTTGACTTGAATACACACGGCCGCTCCGTTGTCCTGCTGCGGCAACAAAACTGTGCTGGTTTCGTCGATTGGGACGTCTTTTTGCTCTACACGACTACGAGGCGTTCCCTGCTCTTCTGAACCTGCCAGCTGCTGAAACTAACGTGGAGAAGCCTGGGTCTGCTTGCTTCGGGGACCGGTGAGTAGTTTAGCTAGGATCTGGTCGCCCTCCTGCAGTATCCCATTGCTTTTCCCTGCTGTGTAAAAACAGCACCCTTTTGGCCGTACTCGCGCTCTGCTTCTGCCTGCTGTGGAGGCTGCGCTTGAGTTGCGGAAACCTGTTCTCCTTCTGCTGTGCACTAACCCGAACTGCCTGACTTCCTCCGAAGAGCTTCCCCTTTTGCCCGTTGGCACCGGCGTGGCAGGTACTTTGAGCACAAGGCTCCACTCTTCGCAGGGCTCGGACTTCCATCTAGTTAGGTGCTTCTGAAGGCGAACTGAGTCTAAAGCGGTATCGCACTGCCTGTTTTCCTTTCCTTTCAGGTGGACTACATATTTCGTGCTTTAAACGCTTGCGACTGTGTATTTGTATATATATTGTGTTGATATGGTATGTGTTGGCTTAATATTGTGATATTGTGATTTTCTCGCTACGGTCGTTGTTTTAAAGGCCTTAAAATAAATGTGTTTATATTTTTGATATAACACCTGTTTGGAGTAGTTTGTAAGCGCTCTTGCTTTGTGTGCTCATTGCGGGCTTTCAGTCACCCTCACCCCTCTTGAGACCTAGTCTTGACCGCCGCGATCGCTACCTTGATTGGTCTGGCTTGTCCAGAGGTTACCCTGTTCCAAGTAATTAGGTTGGCCTTCTGAACTTCTGCGCCACCAGGACAGAGTTCAGAAATCCGTCTTAACAAATTGGTGTACAGCGGTGGGATACGACTGAAGGTATCCAGTGTTGCGCTCGAACTAAGGCATTTCAGGTTATTCCAAACAGTGCACGTAGTGAATTGTTGTAATATAACTTTAAAAAGGCCATAGTCCTATCAAACGGTATGGAAACAAATACGTTGTTAACTTTAAATGCTTCCAAATCAGAAACGCGAAAAAGATGTGTGCAGAGAGAGGTGTTTCCTCTCAAGGCACTAAATTGGAAATGATCCAAAGAATCGTGGCGTGGCAAGAAGCGCAGCTTGACGCTATAACTTCTGAGGACAGTGCGGAAGGTGGTGGGGCTGCTCTCACTGGTAGAACCGACGGTTCTGCCGCCGCACTGATCCATCGCGACCACGAGGACAGGGAGGACGAGCTGTCTAATGTTTCCTCTGCCAGTGCTGATGGGGAGGCTATGCTTGAATTCAAGAAGCAAGAGCTGCGGTTTAGGCAGCAGGAGCTTGAATTCAGCATAGCCAAACTAAAAATCGAACAGGCAGAAAAACAGAAAGACAGGGATCACCAGTTGGAACTGGCCAAGCTTCACGTTGCAAATGGATCCAAGGGTCCTAGACATGGGTCTGGGGCTTCCTCTCATCCACGGTTTCCGAAAGATCTGCTCAGTGTGTATGAAGAAAGGAATGACATTATGGACTGGCTGAATGCGTTTGAGTATGCATGCGAGGTCCAAGAAGTTGACAATGCTGATAAGATTGCGTGGTTGCTCAGTAGACTGCCCCATTCTGGCTGTAGTGCCATTATGGAAATGTCGAAGGCTGAGCGGGCTGATTTCGCAATGTTAAAGCAAACTCTCATTTTAAAGTTTGGGAAGACACCGGCCCAATATTTAAAGCGTTTTCGAGAGTATAAGAAAAATGAAGGTGGTACTTGGGTATCTTATGTCGCTGAATCTTTGAAAAACTTAACTGGCTGGGTCGAAGTTTATAAGGTTTCTACCTTCGAAGGCATGATAAATCTTGTCATGCTGGAACATATTTTTGCTTCTTCTTCCCCGGAGCTTAAGCAGCATTTGGCCGATTCGAAGGAGATAGATCCTAAGAAGCTGGCCATTGCAGCAGACTTATGGGTGTCACATCGAGTGTCCCATAAGGACAAAACTCATCCTGGTAAGCAGGAGGAAGGGAAAAAGTCCAAAGATATGGAGGGTGGGGAATCTGCTAAATCTTCTTCCCATAAGGGCCACAAAAAGAAAAACAAGGGTAAGACACAAGAGAACTCACAGGGCAGTGGAGGTCAGCCTCCGAAACAGAACTCTGGTTACAATAAGCCTCACTACGTAAACAGACCCAATGGGGCTTGTTTTTCTTGTGGAGCAACTGACCATGTGAAGGGGGATCCCCGGTGTAAGGTTAGACCTTTGGGGGTCCACTCCGCTAATCTGGCCTTCTCCTCCTATGAGGAAGAAGAGATTACAGGAGCATCCTTCTCCTCAGACTCATTTCCCAGCGGAATAGAGGCTGAGGTAGTTTTAGTGTCCCTGGGTTCCTGGGAGCCTAAAGTCGCAGAGGCTTATGCTAGGATTCCAGATAATACCAAGCACTACTTTAAAGACAGTGTGCTGATCAATGGAGTGGATACTCCAGCTCTTAGGGATAGTGGGTGCAGTCGCACTGTAGTGGATTCTACCTTGGTAGACTCAGAGGAAGTTGCCAGAGCTACTCTGATGCCCACTAAGTTGGCTGACGGCCCCCTCCGTATGTTTCCCGTGATCCCTGTAAATCTTACTTTAAATGGTACAGCAGTCAGGATTCCAGTGAGCATTCAGAGAAACGTCCCGGGAAAGGTCTTGTTGGGTAATGATCTCAGAGCTTTAGGGCTCGTAGGAGACACTGCCGAAAGACCCTACACACGGTCTCAAGCACGGGCAGCATTGGCCAAGTCCAATACGCCGCCCCAGCCGAAGGGGAAACCCAAGGCGAAAGGAGTCTACAAGTCAAGACGAGGGAAAGAGAATATTCCCCCAAGCTCGCCTACCACTGCGGTGGAGGAAGTTGGTCAATCGCCCGGGCCTGACGAGGAGGTGGCGATGCCTGAAGTATTCGACCCCAACGATCATCCTGAACTAAAAGACTTGTTAGTTGAAGGAGGTCCTGATAGGGACGAATTCAGTAAAGGCCAACGTGAGTGCCCATCTCTGGAAGGCCTAAGGACACAGGCCTGCTCCCAGCTTGAGGGTGAACCTCCTGGGATGCATAGGATTTACCAGGAAGGTGGACTCCTGTATAGTGAGCCCACAGAGTCTACAGAAGGAGACCATAAGAGGTTGGTGGTTCCCCTTGCTGTTAGGCCCTTCCTCCTGCAGTTGGCGCATGAAGTTCCCCTTGCTGGTCACCTTGGTATGAAGAGGACCAAGCAAAGGTTATCCATGCACTTCTACTGGCCCAAGATGGGGGTGCAAGTAGAAAGTCACTGCAGGAGTTGTGCCTCCTGCCAGTTGTCTGGTAAGGTTGGCGCGACAATCCAAGCTCCGTTGGTACCGCTCCCAGTTGTGGGGGTACCATTTGAAAGGGTAGGGATCGACATCGTTGGTCCCCTTGACCCGCAAACATCCTCGGGCAATAGGTTTATCCTGGTGCTGGTCGACCATGCAACCAGGTATCCTGAGGCCATCCCATTGAAGACTGTAACTGCCAAGTCAGTTGCAAAAGCTTTACTCGGCATATTTACTAGGGTTGGCTTCCCTAAAGAAGTTGTGTCAGATCGTGGCAGCAACTTTATGTCGAAGTATATGCAGGCTATGTGGAAAGAATGTGGGGTCACCTACAAGTTCTCTTCTGCATACCACCCCCAGACCAATGGTCTGGTGGAACGTTTCAACAGAACGTTAAAGAGCATGATTGGGGCTCTGGAGGAGCCCCAGAGAAGAAAATGGGATCTTCTTTTACCATGCTTACTCTTTGCCTACCGAGAGGTACCACAGGAGGGTGTTGGCTTCAGCCCCTTCGAACTTCTGTTCGGTCATCCCGTACGGGGACCCTTAGCCATCGTCAAAGAGGGATGGGAGATGCCCACTCCCCCTGTTACTACCAATGTAGTTGATTATGTGCTAGGGCTCAGAAAACGGATGGTACTTCTGATGGGCTTGGCTAGTGATAAATTGAAGGCAGGGCAAGCGCTGGTGAAACATTGGTACGACCAGAAAGCTTCCCTCATCAACTTTACACCTGGTCAGCAAGTCCTGATCATGAATCCAATAAGGCCTCGAGCTTTACAGGACAAATGGTCAGGCCCTTACACAGTGGTGGAGCCCCTGGGTGAGGTGAACTATGTAGTGGACCTTGGAAGGCCTGGACAGGCTCCAAAAGTGTTTCACGTGAATAGGCTGAAGGCTTTCGTCCCAAGAGTCGAAATCGCAGCACTGCTACTGGCTTCAGATGTTGAGGAAGAGGAGTCAGAACCTCTCCCCGACCTGTTCCAAAGCGGTCCTTCAGATAGCTCCGTTGAGGGTGTCCGAGTGGCCCCTCACCTGACTTCTGATCAGCAGGCTGAGGTGAAAAGTTTGCTTAGGCAGTTTTCCCCCCTGTTTTCACAGTCTCCTGGTTTGACACCTTGGTGCAAACATAACATTGACACAGGAGACAGTGTACCTACCAAAAGTAGGGGATACAGGATGTCAGATAAAGTACGGTCTTATATTAAGACTGAGGTCAATAAGATGTTAGACCTTGGGGTGATTGAACCCTCTAGTAGTCCTTGGTCCAGTCCAGTGGTCTTGGTTCCAAAGGCAGGCACTTCTGAATTGAGGTTCTGCGTGGATTACAGGGCTCTGAATGCTGTCACCAAGACAGATGCACACCCCTTGCCTCGAACAGATGAGCTGGTGGATACTTTGGGTGCTTCCAAGTACCTCAGCACGTTTGACCTCACTGCTGGCTATTGGCAAATAGCTTTAGCAGAACATGCCAGGGAGAAGACAGCATTTTCTACTCCAGACGGCCTTTACCAATTCCGGGTAATGCCGTTCGGGTTGAAGAATGCACCTGCCACTTTCCAGAGGCTTGTGAATCATGTGTTGAATGGGTTGGACGAATTCTGCCTTGCATATCTGGACGATATAGCAGTTTTCAGTGCCACCTGGGAAGACCATGTGAAACACCTCAGGATTGTGCTCCAGGCTCTTCAGAAAGCCCACTTGACCATAAAGGCTAGTAAATGCCAGATTGGACAAGGCTCAGTGGTTTACCTTGGACATGAAGTAGGTGGAGGGAGGATACAGCCTCTACCCAGTAAAGTACAAGCAGTACAAGACTGGCCTACCCCCACTACGCAAACCCAAGTGAGAGCCTTCTTAGGACTCACGGGGTATTATCGCAATTTTGTGGCAGACTATGGTACCATAGCTGCTCCTCTGACTGCCCTCACAACTCCGAAGAAACCCAAGAAGGTAACTTGGACTGACGAGTGTGAGAAGGCCTTCAATGGCTTAAAAGACTCCTTGTGCCAGGCCCCTGTCCTTAGGGCCCCTGATTATCAAAGACCTTTTATCGTGCAGACGGATGCCTCTGACACTGGGATAGGAGCTGTACTATCACAAGTAGATGAGAAGGGTAAGGAACACCCTATCGGTTTTATTAGTCGCCAGCTTAAGGACAGAGAGCTCAGGTGGTCCACGGTAGAGAAAGAATGTTTCTCTGTTGTGTGGGCCCTAAGGAAGCTGAGGCCCTACCTCTATGGGACCCACTTCACTGTGCAGACTGACCATAAGCCGTTAAAGTGGCTAATGAACATGAAGGGGGAGAATCCAAAGTTGCTTAGGTGGTCCATAAGTCTACAAGGCTTCGACTTCACCATTGAGCATAGGCCAGGTGTCCAACATAGCAATGCTGATGGGTTGTCCAGAATGTTTAACCGACCTGAACAAGAGACTCATCCAGGGGTGGATTAGTTCCCCCTGTCCATAGTCTGGGAGGGGCGAGTGTTAGGAAAGATTTCATAATTGTAGGGAATTTTCCTTCCATGTGGCAACCCCTAAACTTTTTGCTATTGTTTTTGACCGTGTTCTTGACTTTGCCAGAGAAGTGCAGCCTTCTGCCGCACTCCTCTGGGCTTTCGCTCCTTTCTTACGGGGAAACTGACATGCCCTTAAGACAGTCAGTACCGGGGAACGTGGTTTCCCGTAGTTTCTTTAATCGTGTCGCCATTTTAGTGCAACACGACACAAGAGGGCACTGTAAGCTAAGTTACAGCTCTCTTGGGTCTATAGCCTTCTACAGGCCCTAGATACTCTTTTAGGATGGTATTTGATCGGTGCAAGTCATTCAGGGACTCGAATGGTGGCAGCGATCGTTTTGTTTATTTTGAGCTCCTTTTGGCGTTCTGAGCACGTTTTTCGCACTGAACCCAAAATGGTGGCCTGGCTCCCAAAATGGCCAGGCCGCGAGGCTCCTTTGTCTTGTCCACTGACCGTCTTGCTCCCATCACCTTCCCCAGGTCGGGCGACCCGGGGCCTTCCTTATTTGGGCATGTACTTTCCCGCGAAACGTGGTTGCTTTCGCAGGCTTCTACATGTCGTTTGTGTGCCTCCAGGGTGTGGGCTGGGATGTCTGGTCCCAATACACATCCTGGGTGCCAGAGAGTCTAGGGTGGTGTGAATGCCTGGGACCACCGTGGTCTGTGATTGGTCCACGTATGGTATGTGTGTTGATGAGCGGATCTCCCATTGGCTCCCCTCCGTTTTGGCGCGAAGGGAACCGTGGATAAGAGGGAGCTGGAAACACCACTACCATGTCGATCTCCTGAGTTCTCACGTACGAAGGAATACAGGAGCCAAGTATCCTGCAACTACGAGGCTGGACCGAGGAATCGCTGGTGACCCGCTGAAGGAATCCTCCTTTGCACTGCTGTCGTCCTTTGAAACCCTTTCCTCCTTGGATCGAACCAGAAGGCCTGTACTGGTGCTTCGACCTTTGGAATAGCAGGAACAGCTATTCCCGGCGACTTCATCATCTCCTGCCAAGTAAGCCTTCGGAAGTGTCTCTGGGCCATCCAGTTGACTGACCAGCTTACAAGGGAGTCCTGCTCTGTAACTGCCGCCAGGTTGTGTTGTATTTCGAGTCCTGGTCACTCTCCCACGCTTCGTACACTTAGCGTTCCCAAGTCTGAAGGGAGGAGTGTACATTTGACTTGAATACACACGGCCGCTCCGTTGTCCTGCTGCGGCAACAAAACTGTGCTGGTTTCGTCGATTGGGACGTCTTTTTGCTCTACATGACTACGAGGCGTTCCCTGCTCTTCTGAACCTGCCAGCTGCTGAAACTAACGTGGAGAAGCCTGGGTCTGCTTGCTTCGGGGACCGGTGAGTAGTTTAGCTAGGATCTGGTCGCCCTCCTGCAGTATCCCATTGCTTTTCCCTGCTGTGTAAAAACAGCACCCTTTTGGCCGTACTCGCGCTCTGCTTCTGCCCGCTGTGGAGGCTGCGCTTGAGTTGCGGAAACCTGTTCTCCTTCTGCTGTGCACTAACCCGAACTGCCTGACTTCCTCCGAAGAGCTTCCCCTTTTGCCCGTTGGCACCGGCGTGGCAGGTACTTTCAGCACAAGGCTCCACTCTTCGCAGGGCTCGGACTTCCATCTAGTTAGGTGCTTCTGAAGGCGAACTGAGTCTAAAGCGGTATCGCACTGCCTGTTTTCCTTTCCTTTCAGGTGGACTACATATTTCGTGCTTTAAACGCTTGCGACTGTGTATTTGTATATATATTGTGTTGATATGGTATGTGTTGGCTTAATATTGTGATATTGTGATTTTCTCGCTACGGTCGTTGTTTTAAAGGCCTTAAAATAAATGTGTTTATATTTTTGATATAACATCTGTTTGGAGTAGTTTGTAAGCGCTCTTGCTTTGTGTGCTCATTGCGGGCTTTCAGTCACCCTCACCCCTCTTGAGACCTAGTCTTGACCGCCGCGATCGCTACCTTGATTGGTCTGGCTTGTCCAGAGGTTACCCTGTTCCAAGTAATTAGGTTGGCCTTCTGAACTTCTGCGCCACCAGGACAGAGTTCAGAAATCCGTCTTAACACTTACCGTTCCAAACCTGAGACCCTTCCTATAGCATATGTGATATCCAACTCCTTCCCATTCCAAACATGAGACCCTTCCTATAGCATGAGATGTGATATCTCAATGCCTCTAATACCAAACCTGAAATCCTTCCTCTAACATGAAATGTGATATCCAACTCCTTCCCTTTCCAAACCTGAGAGCCTACCTATAGCATGAGATGTGATATCTAAGACCTTCCCATTCCAATCCTTAGACCCTTCCTACAGCATGCAATATGATATCTCAATGATTCTAATAACAAACCTGAGACCCGTCCTATAGCATGAGATGTGATATCCAACTCCTTCCCATTCCAATCCTGAGACCCTTCCTATAGCATGAGATGTGATATCTCAATGCCTCTAATACCAAACCTGAAATCCTTCCTCTAACATGAAATGTGATATCCAACTCCTTCCCTTTCCAAACCTGAGAGCCTACCTATAGCATGAGATGTGATATCCAAGACCTTCCCATTCCAATCCTTAGACCCTTCCTACAGCATGCAATATGATATCTCAATGATTCTAATAACAAACCTGAGACCCGTCCTATAACATGAGATGTGATATCCAACTCCTTCCCATTCCAATCCTGAGACACTTCTGATAGCAGAGATGTGATATCTCAATGCTTATTCCAAACCTGAGACCCTTCCTATAGCATGAGATGTGATATCCAACTCCTTCCCGTTCCAAACCTGAGACCCTTCCTATAGCATATGTGATATCCAACTCCTTCCCATTCCAAACTTGAGACCCTTCCTATAGCAAGAATGTAATATCCAACTCCTTCCCATTCCAATCCTGAGACCCTTCCTACAGCAAGCAATGTGATATCTCAATGCTTCTAATACCAAACCTGAGACCCGTCCTATAACATGAGATGGGATATCCAACTCCTTCCCATCCCAATCCTGAGACACTTCCGATTGCAGAGATGTGATATCTCAATGCTTATACCAAACCTGAGACTCTTCCTATAACATGAGATGTGATATCCAACTCCTTCCCGTTCCAAACCTGAGACCCTTCCTATAGCATAAGATGTGATATCCAACTCCTTCCCATTCCAATCCTGAGACCCTTCCGATAGCATGAGATGTGATATCTCAATGCTTCTAATACCAAACCTGAGATCCTTCTTATAACATGTGATGTGATATCCAAATCCTTCCCCTTCCAAACCTGAGACCCTCCCTTTAGCATGAAATGTGATATCCAACTCCTTCCCATTCCAATCCTGAGACCCTTATGATAGCATGAGATGTGATATCTCAATGCCTCTAATACCAAACCTGAGATACTTCCGATAGCATGAGATGTGATATCTCAATGCTTCTAATACCAAACCTGAGATCCTTCCTATAACATGAGATGTGATCTCCAAATCCTTCCCCTTCCAAACCTGAGACCCTCCCTTTAGCATGAGATGTGAAATCCAACTCCTTCCCATTCCAATCCTGAGACCCTTCTGATAGCATGAGATGTGATATCTCAATGCCTCTAATACCAAACCTGAGATCCTACCTCTAACATGAAATATGATATCCAACTCCTTCCCTTTCCAAACGTGAGATCCTGCCTATAGCATGAGATGTGATATCCAAGTCCTTCCCATTCCAATCCTGAGACCCTTCCTATAGCATGAGATGTGATATCTCAATGCTTATACCAAACCTGAGACCCTTCCTATGGCATGAGATGCCATATACAACTCCTTCCCATTCCAATCCTGAGACCCTGCTTATAGCATGAGATGTGATACCTCAATGCTTCTAATACCAAACCTGAGATCTTTCCTATAACATGAGATGTGATATCCAACTCCTTCCCATTCCAATCCTGAGACCATTCCTATAGCATGAGATGTGATATCTCAATGCTTATACCAAACCTGAGACCCTTCCTATAGCTTGAGATGTGATATCCAACTCCTTCCCATTCCAATCCTGAGACCCTTCCTATAGCATGAGATATGATATCCAAGTCCTTTCCATTCCAATCCTGAGACCCTTCCTATAACATGAGATGTGATATCCAACTCCTTCCCATTCCAACCTGAGACCCTTCCTATAGCATGAGATGGGATATCTAACTCCTTCCAAATCCAATCCTGATACCCTTCCGATAGCATGAGATGTGATATCCCAATGCTTCTACCAAACCTGAGACCCATACTATGGCATGAGATGTGATATCAAACTCCTTCCCATTCCAACCTGAGACCCTTCCTATAGCATGAGATGGGATATCCAACTCCTTCCAAATCCAATCCTGAAATCCTTCCGATAGCATGAGATGTGATATCCCAATGCTTCTACCAAACCTGAGACCCATACTATGGCATGAGATGTGATATCCAACTCCTTCCCATTCCAATTCTGAGACGCTTCTGATAGCATGAGATGTGATATCTCAATGCCTCTAATACCAAACCTGAGATCCTACCTCTAACATGAAATGTGATATCCAACTCTTTCCCATTGCAAACCTGAGAGCCTTCCTATAGCATGAGATGTGATATCCAAGTCCTTCCCATTCCAATCCTGAGACCCTTCCTATAACATGAGATGTGATATCCAACTTCTTCCCATTCCAACCTGAGACCCTTCCTATAGCATGAGATGGGATATCCAACTCCTTCCAAATCCAATCCTGATACCCTTCCGATAGCATGAGATGTGATATCCCAATGCTTCTACCAAACCTGAGACCCATACTATGGCATGAGATGTGATATCAAACTCCTTCCCATTCCAATCCTGTGACCCTTCCTATAGCTTGAGATGTGATATCCAACTCCTTCCCATTCCAATTCTGAGACCCGTCCTATACCATGGGACTTGATATCTCAATGCTTCTAATACCAAACCTGAGACCCGTCCTATAACATGAGATGTGATATCCAAATCCTTCCCCTTCCAAACCTTAGACCCTTCCTTTATCATGAGATGTGATATACAACTCCTTCCCATTCCAATCCTGAGACTCTTCCGATATCATGAGATGTGATATCTCAATGCTTCTAATATCAAACTTGAGACCCTCCCTATAGCATGAGATGTGATATCCAAGTCCTTCCCATTCCAATCCTGAGACCCTTCCTATAGCATGAGATGTGATATCTCAATGCTTCTAATACCAAACCTGAGACCCTTCCTATAACATGAGTTGGGAATATCCAACTCCTTCCCATTCCAATCCTGAGACCCTTCCGATAGCAGAGATGTGATATCTCAATGCTTATACCAAACCTGAGATCCTTCCTATAACATGAGATGTGATATCCAACTCCTTCCCATTCCAATCCTGAGACACTTCCTATAGCATGAGATGTGATATCTCACTGCTTATACCAAACCTGAGACCCTTCCTATAGCATGAGATGTGATATCCAACTCCTTCCCATTCCAATCCTGAGACCCTTCCTATAGCATGAGATGTGATATCTCAATGCTTCTAATATCAAACTTGAGACCCTCCCTATAGCATGAGATGTGATACCCAAGTCCTTCCCATTCCAATCCTGAGACCCTTCCTACAGCATGCGATGTGATGTCTCAATGCTTCTAATACCAAACCTGAGACTCTTCCTATAACATGAGATGGGATATCCAACTCCTTCCCATTCCAATCCTGAGACCCTTCCGATAGCAGAGATGTGATATCTCAATGCTTATACCAAACCTAAGACCCTTCCTATGGCATGAGATGTCATATACAACTCCTTCCCATTCCAATCCTGAGACCCTTCCTATAGCATGAGATGTGATATCTCAATGCTTATACCAAACCTGAGACCCTTCCTATAGCATGAGATGTGATATCCAACTCCTTCCCATTCCAATCCTGAGACCCTTCAAATAGCATGAGATGTGATGTCTCAATGCTTCTAATACCAAACCTGAGATCCTTCCTATAACATGAGATGTGATATCCAACTCCTTCCCATTCCAATCCTGAGACTCTTCCTATAGCATGAGATGTGATATCTCAATGCCTCTAATACCAAACCTGAGATCCTTCCTCTAACATGAGATGTGATATCCAACTCCTTCCCATTCCAATCCTGAGACCCTTCCTATAGCATGAGATGTGATGTCTCAATGCTTCTAATACCAAACCTGAGACCCTTCCTATAACATGAGATGTGATATCCAACTCCTTCCCATTCCAATCCTGAGACACTTCCGATAGCAGAGATGTGATATCTCAATGCTTCTAATACCAAACCTGAGACCAGTCTTATAACATGAGATGGGATATCCAACTCCTTCCCGTTCCAAACCTGAGACTCTTCCTATAACATGAGATGGGATATCCAACTCCTTCCCATTCCAATCCTGAGACCCTTCCGATAGCAGAGATGTGATATCTCAATGCTTATACCAAACCTAAGACCCTTCCTATGGCATGAGATGTCATATACAACTCCTTCCCATTCCAATCCTGAGACCCTTCCTATAGCATGAGATGTGATATCTCAATGCTTATACCAAACCTGAGACCCTTCCTATAGCATGAGATGTGATATCCAACTCCTTCCCATTCCAATCCTGAGACCCTTCCTATAGCATGAGATGTGATGTCTCAATGCTTCTAATACCAATCCTGAGACCCTTCCTATAGCATGAGATGTGATATACAACTCCTTCCCATTCCAATCCTGAGACTCTTCCTATAGCATGACATGTGATATCTCAATGCCTCTAATACCAAACCTGAGATCCTTCCTCTAACATGAAATGTGATATCCAACTCCTTCCCTTTCCAAACCTGAGAGCCTACCTATAGCATGAGATGTGATATCCAAGTCCTTCCCATTCCAATCCTTAGACCCTTCCTACAGCATGCAATATGATATCTCAATGATTCTAATAACAAACCTGAGACCCGTCCTATAACATGAGATGGGATATCCAACTCCTTCCCATTCCAATCCTGAGACACTTCCGATAGCAGAGATGTGATATCTCAATGCTTATACCAAACCTGAGACCCTTCCTATAACATGAGATGTGATATCCAACTCCTTCCCGGTCCAAACCTGAGACCCTTCCTATAGCATATGTGATATCCAACTCCTTCCCATTCCAAACATGAGACCCTTCCTATAGCAAGAGTGTAATATCCAACTCCTTCCCATTCCAATCCTGAGACCATTCCTATAGCATGAGATGTGATATCTCAATGCTTCTAATACCAAACCTGAGATCCTTCCTATGACATGAGATGTGATATCCAATTCCTCCCCATTCCAAACCTGAGAACCTTCCTACAGCATGCGATGTGATATCTCAATGCTTCTAATACCAAACCCGAGACCAGTCCTATAACATGAGATTGGATATCCAACTCCTTCCCCTTCCAAACCTGAGACTCTTCCTATAGCATGAGATGTGATATCCAACTTCTTCCCATTCCAATCCTGAGACCCTTCCTATAGCATGAGATGTGATATCTCAATGCTTATACCAAACCTGAGACCCTTCCTATAGCTTGAGATGTGATATCCAACTCCTTCCCATTCCAATCCTGAGACCCTTCCTATAGCATGAGATGTGATATCTCAAGGCCTCTAATACCAAACCTGAGATCCTTCCTCTAACATGAAATGTGATATCCAACTCCTTCCCCTTCCAAACCTGAGAGCCTTCCTATAACATGAAATGTGATATCCAATTCCTTCCCATTCCAACCTGAGACCCTTCCTATAGCATGAGATGGGATATCCAACTCCTTCCAAATCCAATACTGATACCCTTCCGATAGCATGAGATGTGATATCCCAATGCTTCTACCAAACCTGAGACCCATACTATGGCATGAGATGTGATATCAAACTCCTTCCCATTCCAATCCTGAGACCCTACCTATAGCTTGAGATGTGATATCCAACTCCTTCCTATTCCAATTCTGAGACCCTTCCTATACCATGAGACTTGATATCTCAATGCTTCTAATACCAAACCTGAGACCCGTCCTATAACATGAGAAGTGATATCCAAATCCTTCCCCTTCCAAACCTTAGACCTTTCCTTTATCATGAGATGTGATATCCAATTCCTTCCCATTCCAATCCTGAGACCCTTCCGATATCATGAGATTTGTTATCTCAATGCTTCTAATATCAAACTTGAGACCCTCCCTATAACATGAGATGTGACATCCAAGTCCTCCCCATTCCAATCCTGAGACCCTTCCTATAGCATGAGATGTGATATCTCAATGCTTCTAATACCAAACCTGAGACCCTTCCTATAACATGATTTGGGATATCCAACTCCTTCCCATTCCAATCCTGAGACCCTTCCGATAGCAGAGATGTGATATCTCAATGCTTATACCAAACCTGAGACCCTTCCTATGGCCTGAGATGTCATATGCAACTCCTTCCCATTCCAATCTGAGACCCTTCCTATAGCATGAGATGTGATATCCAACTTCTTCCCATTCCAATCCTGAGACCCTTCATATAGCATGAGATGTGATGTCTCAATTCTTCTAATACCAAACCTGAGATCCTTCCTATAACATGAGATGTGATATCCAACTCCTTCCCATTCCAATCCTGAGACCCTTATGATAGCATGAGATGTGATATTTCAATGCCTCTAATACCAAACCTGAGATCCTACCTCTAACATGAAATGTGATATCCATCTCCTTCCCTTTCCAAACCTGAGACCATGCCTATAGCATGAGATGTGATATCCAAGTCCTTCCCATTCCAATCCTGAGACCCTTCCTATAGCATGTGATGTGATATCTCAATGCTTATACCAAATCTGAGACCCTTCCTATAGCATGAGATGTGATATCCAACTTCTTCCCATTCCAATCCTGAGACCCTTCCTATAGCATGAGATGTGATGTCTCAATGCTTCTAATACCAAACCTGAGATCCTTCCTATAACATGAGATGTGATATCCAACTCCTTCCCATTCCAATCCTGAGACCCTTATGATAGCATGAGATGTGATATCCAACTCCTTCCCATTCCAACCTGAGACCCTTCCTATAGCATGAGATGGGATATCTCAATGCTTCTAATACCAAACCTGAGATACTTCCGATAGCATGAGATGTGATATCTCAATGCTTCAAATAATAAACCTGAGATCCTTCCTATAACATGAGATGTGATTTCCAAATCCTTCCCCTTCCAAACCTGAGACCCTCACTTTAGCATGAGATGTGATATCCAACTCCTTCCCATTCCAATCCTGAGACCCATCTGATAGCATGAGATGTGATATTTCAATGCCTCTAATACCAAACCTGAGATCCTACCTCTAACATGAAATGTGATATCCATCTCCTTCCCTTTCCAAACCTGAGACCCTGCCTATAGCATGAGATGTGATATCCAAGTCCTTTCCATTCCAATCCTGAGACCCTTCCTATAGCATGTGATGTGATATCTCAATGCTTATACCAAACCTGAGACCCTTCCTATGGCATGAGATGTCATATACAACTCCTTCCCATTCCAATCCTGAGACCCTTCCTATAGCATGAGATGTGATATCTCAATGCTTATACCAAACCTGAGACCCTTCCTATAGCATGAGATGTGATATCCAACTTCTTCCCATTCCAATCCTGAGACCCTTCCTATAACATGAGATGTGATGTCGCAATGCTTCTAATACCAAACCTGAGATCTTTCCTATAACATGAGATGTGATATCCAACTCCTTCCCATTCCAATCCTGAGACCCTTCCTATAGCATGAGATGTGATATCACAATGCTTATACCAAACCTGAGACCGTTCCTATAGCTTGAGATGTGATATCCAACTCCTTCCCATTCCAATCCTGAGACCCTTCCTATAGCATGAGATGTGATATCTCAAGGCCTCTAATACCAAACCTGAGATCGTTCCTCTAACATGAAATGTGATATCCAACTCTTTCCCCTTCCAAACCTGAGAGCCTTCCTATAACATGAGATGTGACATCCAAGTCCTCCCCATTCCAATCCTGAGACCCTTCCTATAGCATGAGATGTGATATCTCAATGCTTCTAATACCAAACCTGAGACCCTTCCTATAACATGATTTGGGATATCCAACTCCTTCCCATTCCAATCCTGAGACCCTTCCGATAGCAGAGATGTGATATCTCAATGCTTATACCAAACCTGTGACCCTTCCTATGGCATGAGATGTCATATGCAACTCCTTCCCATTGCAATCCTGAGACCCTTCCTATAGCATGAGATGTGATATCTCAATGCTTATACCAAATCTGAGACCCTTCCTATAGCATGAGATGTGATATCCAACTTCTTCCCATTCCAATCCTGAGACCCTTCCTATAGCATGAGATGTGATGTCTCACTTCTTCTGATACCAAACCTGAGATCCTTCCTATAACATGAGATGTGATATCCAACTCCTTCCCATTCCAATCCTGAGACCCTTATGATAGCATGAGATGTGATATCTCAATGCCTCTAATACCAAACCTGAGATACTTCTGATAGCATGAGATGTGATATCTCAATGCTTCTAATACCAAACCTGAGATCCTTCCTCTAACATGAAATGTGATATCCAACTCCTTCCCTTTCCAAACCTGAGAGCCTACCTATAGCATGAGATGTGATATCCAAGTGCTTCCCATTCCAATCCTTAGACCCTTCCTACAGCATGCAATATGATATCTCAATGATTCTAATAACAAACCTGAGACCCGTCCTATAACATGAGATGGGATATCCAACTCCTTCCCATTCCAATCCTGAGACACTTCCGATAGCAGAGATGTGATATCTCAATGCTTATACCAAACCTGAGACCCTTCCTATAACATGAGATGTGATATCCAACTCCTTCCCGGTCCAAACCTGAGACCCTTCCTATAGCATATGTGATATCCAACTCCTTCCCATTCCAAACATGAGACCCTTCCTATAGCAAGAGTGTAATATCCAACTCCTTCCCATTCCAATCCTGAGACCATTCCTATAGCATGAGATGTGATATCTCAATGCTTCTAATACCAAACCTGAGATCCTTCCTATGACATGAGATGTGATATCCAATTCCTCCCCATTCCAAACCTGAGAACCTTCCTACAGCATGCGATGTGATATCTCAATGCTTCTAATACCAAACCCGAGACCAGTCCTATAACATGAGATTGGATATCCAACTCCTTCCCCTTCCAAACCTGAGACTCTTCCTATAGCATGAGATGTGATATCCAACTTCTTCCCATTCCAATCCTGAGACCCTTCCTATAACATGAGATGTGATGTCTCAATGCTTCTAATACCAAACCTGAGATCTTTCCTATAACATGAGATGTGATATCCAACTCCTTCCCATTCCAATCCTGAGACCCTTCCTATAGCATGAGATGTGATATCTCAATGCTTATACCAAACCTGAGACCCTTCCTATAGCTTGAGATGTGATATCCAACTCCTTCCCATTCCAATCCTGAGACCCTTCCTATAGCATGAGATGTTATATCTCAAGGCCTCTAATACCAAACCTGAGATCCTTCCCCTAACATGAAATGTGATATCCAACTCCTTCCCCTTCCAAACCTGAGAGCCTTCCTATAACATGAAATGTGATATCCAATTCCTTCCCATTCCAACCTGAGACCCTTCCTATAGCATGAGATGGGATATCCAACTCCTTCCAAATCCAATACTGATACCCTTCCGATAGCATGAGATGTGATATCCCAATGCTTCTACCAAACCTGAGACCCATACTATGGCATGAGATGTGATATCAAACTCCTTCCCATTCCAATCCTGAGACCCTACCTATAGCTTGAGATGTGATATCCAACTCCTTCCTATTCCAATTCTGAGACCCTTCCTATACCATGAGACTTGATATCTCAATGCTTCTAATACCAAACCTGAGACCCGTCCTATAACATGAGATGTGATATCCAAATCCTTCCCCTTCCAAACCTTAGACCCTTCCTTTATCATGAGATGTGATATCCAATTCCTTCCCATTCCAATCCTGAGACCCTTCCGATATCATGAGATTTGTTATCTCAATGCTTCTAATATCAAACTTGAGACCCTCCCTATAACATGAGATGTGACATCCAAGTCCTCCCCATTCCAATCCTGAGACCCTTCCTATAGCATGAGATGTGATATCTCAATGCTTCTAATACCAAACCTGAGACCCTTCCTATAACATGATTTGGGATATCCAACTCCTTCCCATTCCAATCCTGAGACCCTTCCGATAGCAGAGATGTGATATCTCAATGCTTATACCAAACCTGAGACCCTTCCTATGGCCTGAGATGTCATATGCAACTCCTTCCCATTCCAATCTGAGACCCTTCCTATAGCATGAGATGTGATATCCAACTTCTTCCCATTCCAATCCTGAGACCCTTCCTATAGCATGAGATGTGATGTCTCAATTCTTCTAATACCAAACCTGAGATCCTTCCTATAACATGAGATGTGATATCCAACTCCTTCCCATTCCAATCCTGAGACCCTTATGATAGCATGAGATGTGATATTTCAATGCCTCTAATACCAAACCTGAGATCCTACCTCTAACATGAAATGTGATATCCATCTCCTTCCCTTTCCAAACCTGAGACCATGCCTATAGCATGAGATGTGATATCCAAGTCCTTCCCATTCCAATCCTGAGACCCTTTCTATAGCATGTGATGTGATATCTCAATGCTTATACCAAATCTGAGACCCTTCCAATAGCATGAGATGTGATATCCAACTCCTTCCCATTCCAATCCTGAGACCCTTCCTATAGCATGAGATGTGATGTCTCAATGCTTCTAATACCAAACCTGAGATCCTTCCTATAACATGAGATGTGATATCCAACTCCTTCCCATTCCAATCCTGAGACCCTTATGATAGCATGAGATGTGATATCTCAATGCCTCTAATACCAAACCTGAGATACTTCCGATAGCATGAGATGTGATATCTCAATGCTTCTAATACCAAACCTGAGATCCTTCCTATAACATGAGATGTGATTTCCAAATCCTTCCCCTTCCAAACCTGAGACCCTCACTTTAGCATGAGATGTGATATCCAACTCCTTCCCATTCCAATCCTGAGACCCATCTGATAGCATGAGATGTGATATTTCAATGCCTCTAATACCAAACCTGAGATCCTACCTCTAACATGAAATGTGATATCCATCTCCTTCCCTTTCCAAACCTGAGACCCTGCCTATAGCATGAGATGTGATATCCAAGTCCTTTCCATTCCAATCCTGAGACCCTTCCTATAGCATGTGATGTGATATCTCAATGCTTATACCAAACCTGAGACCCTTCCTATGGCATGAGATGTCATATACAACTCCTTCCCATTCCAATCCTGGGACCCTTCCTATAGCATGAGATGTGATATCTCAATGCTTATACCAAACCTGAGACCCTTCCTATAGCATGAGATGTGATATCCAACTTCTTCCCATTCCAATCCTGAGACCCTTCCTATAACATGAGATGTGATGTCGCAATGCTTCTAATACCAAACCTGAGATCTTTCCTATAACATGAGATGTGATATCCAACTCCTTCCCATTCCAATCCTGAGACCCTTCCTATAGCATGAGATGTGATATCACAATGCTTATACCAAACCTGAGACCGTTCCTATAGCTTGAGATGTGATATCCAACTCCTTCCCATTCCAATCCTGAGACCCTTCCTATAGCATGAGATGTGATATCTCAAGGCCTCTAATACTAAACCTGAGATCGTTCCTCTAACATGAAATGTGATATCCAACTCTTTCCCCTTCCAAACCTGAGAGCCTTCCTATAACATGAGATGTGACATCCAAGTCCTCCCCATTCCAATCCTGAGACCCTTCCTATAGCATGAGATGTGATATCTCAATGCTTCTAATACCAAACCTGAGACCCTTCCTATAACATGATTTGGGATATCCAACTCCTTCCCATTCCAATCCTGAGACCCTTCCGATAGCAGAGATGTGATATCTCAATGCTTATACCAAACCTGAGACCCTTCCTATGGCCTGAGATGTCATATGCAACTCCTTCCCATTCCAATCCTGAGACCCTTCCTATAGCATGAGATGTGATATCTCAATGCTTATACCAAATCTGAGACCCTTCCTATATCATGAGATGTGATATCCAACTTCTTCCCATTCCAATCCTGAGACCCTTTCTATAGCATGAGATCTGATGTCTCAATTCTTCTGATACCAAACCTGAGATCCTTCCTATAACATGAGATGTGATATCCAACTCCTTCCCATTTAAATCCTGAGACCCTTATGATAGCATGAGATGTGATATCTCAATGCCTCTAATACCAAACCTGAGATACTTCTGATAGCATGAGATGTGATATCTCAATGCTTCTAATACCAAACCTGAGATCCTTCCTATAACATGAGATGTGATTTCCAAATCCTTCCACTTCCAAACCTGAGACCCTCCCTTTAGCATGAGATGTGATATCCAACTCCTTCCCATTCCAATCCTGAGACCCTTCTGATAGCATGAGATGTGATATTTCAATGCCTCTAATACCAAACCTGAGATCCTACCTCTAACATGAAATGTGATATCCATCTCCTTCCCTTTCCAAACCTGAGACCCTGCCTATAGCATGAGATGTGATATCCAAGTCCTTCCCATTCCAATCCTGAGACCCTTCCTATAGCATTTGATGTGATATCTCAATGCGTATACCAAACCTGAGACCCTTCCTATGGCATGAGATGTCATATACAACTCCTTCCCATTCCAATCCTGAGACCCTTCCTATAGCATGAGATGTGATATCTCAATGCTTATACCTAACCTGAGACCCTTCCTATAGCATGAGATGTATATCCAACTTCTTCCCATTCCAATTCTGAGACCCTTCCTATAACATGAGATGTGATGTCTCAATGCTTCTAATACCAAACCTGAGACCCTTCCTATAACATGAGATGGGATATCCAACTCCTTCCCATTCCAATCCTGAGACCCTTCCGATAGCAGAGATGTGATATCTCAATGGTTTTACCAAACCTGAGACCCTTCCTATGGCCTGAGATGTCATATAGAACTCCTTCCCATTCCAATCCTGAGACCCTTCCTATAGCATGAGATGTGATATCTCAATGCTTATACCAAATCTGAGACCCTTCCTATAGCATGAGATGTGATATCCAACTCCTTCCCATTCCAATCCTGAGACCCTTCCTATAGCATGAGATGTTATGTCTCAATGCTTCTAATACCAAACCTGAGATCCTTCCTATAACATGAGATGTGATATCCAACTCCTTCTCATTCCAATCCTGAGACCCTTATGATAGCATGAGATGTGATATCTCAATGCCTCTAATACCAAACCTGAGATACTTCCGATGGCATGAGATGTGATATCTCAATGCTTCTAATACCAAACCTGAGATCCTTCCTATAACATGAGATGTGATTTCCAAATCCTTCCCCTTCCAAACCTGAGACCCTCCCTTTAGCATGAGATGTGATATCCAACTCCTTCCCATTCCAATCCTGAGACCCATCTGATAGCATGAGATGTGATATTTCAATGCCTCTAATACCAAACCTGAGATCCTACCTCTAACATGAAATGTGATATCCATCTCCTTCCCTTTCCAAACCTGAGACCCTGCCTATAGCATGAGATGTGATATCCAAGTCCTTTCCATTCCAATCCTGAGACCCTTCCTATAGCATGTGATGTGATATCTCAATGCTTATACCAAACCTGAGACCCTTCCTATGGCATGAGATGTCATATACAACTCCTTCCCATTCCAATCCTGAGACCCTTCCTATAACATGATTTGGGATATCCAACTCCTTCCCATTCCAATCCTGAGACCCTTCCGATAGCAGAGATGTGATATCTCAATGCTTATACCAAACCTGAGACCCTTCCTATGGCCTGAGATGTCATATGCAACTCCTTCCCATTCCAATCCTGAGACCCTTCCTATAGCATTAGATGTGATATCTCAATGCTTATACCAAATCTGAGACCCTTCCTATAGCATGAGATGTGATATCCAACTTCTTCCCATTCCAATCCTGAGACCCTTCCTATAGCATGAGATGTGATGTCTCAATTCTTCTAATACCAAACCTGAGATCCTTCCTATAACATGAGATGTGATATCCAACTCCTTCCCATTCCAATCCTGAGACCCTTATGATAGCATGAGATGTGATATCTCAATGCCTCTAATACCAAACCTGAGATACTTCTGATAGCATTAGATGTGATATCTCAATGCTTCTAATACCAAACCGCAGATCCTTCCTATAACATGAGATGTGATTTCCAAATCCTTCCACTTCCAAACCTGAGACCCTCCCTTTAGCATGAGATGTGATATCCAACTCCTTCCCATTCCAATCCTGAGACCCTTCTGATAGCATGAGATGTGATATTTCAATGCCTCTAATACCAAACCTGAGATCCTACCTCTAACATGAAATGTGATATCCATCTCCTTCCCTTTCCAAACCTGAGACCCTGCCTATAGCATGAGATGTGATATCCAAGTCCTTCCCATTCCAATCCTGAGACCCTTCCTATAGCATGTGATGTGATATTTCAATGCTTATACCAAACCTGAGACCCTTCCTATGGCATGAGATGTCATATACAACTCCTTCCCATTCCAATCCTGAGACCCTTCCTATAGCATGAGATGTGATATCCAACTTCTTCCCATTCCAATCCTGAGACCCTTCCTATAGCATGAGATGTGATGTCTCAATGCTTCTAATACCAAACCTGAGATCCTTCCTATAACATGAGATGTGATATCCAACTCCTTCTCATTCCAATCCTGAGACCCTTATGATAGCATGAGATGTGATATCTCAATGCCTCTAATACCAAACATGAGATACTTCCGATAGCATGAGATGTGATATCTCAATGCTTCTAATACCAAACCTGAGATCCTTCCTATAACATGAGATGTGATTTCCAAATCCTTCCCCTTCCAAACCTGAGACCCTCCCTTTAGCATGAGATGTGATATCCAAGTCCTTTCCATTCCAATCCTGAGACCCTTCCTATAGCATGTGATGTGATATCTCAATGCTTATACCAAACCTGAGACCCTTCCTATGGCATGAGATGTCATATACAACTCCTTCCCATTCCAATCCTGAGACCCTTCCTATAGCATGAGATGTGATATCTCAATGCTTATACCAAACCTGAGACCCTTCCTATAGCTTGAGATGTGATATCCAACTCCTTCCCATTCCAATCCTGAGACCCTTCCTATAGCATGAGATGTGATATCTCAAGGCCTCTAATACCAAACCTGAGATCGTTCCTCTAACATGAAATGTGATATCCAACTCCTTCCCCTTCCAAACCTGAGAGCCTTCCTATAGCATGAGATATGATAGCCAAGTCCTTCCAATTCCAATCCTGAGACCCTTCCTATAACATGAAATGTGATATCCAACTCCTTCCCATTCCAACCTGAGACCCTTCCTATAGCATGAGATGGGATATCTCAATGCTTCTAATACCAAACCTGAGACTCTTCCTATAACATGAGATGGGATATCCAACTCATTACCATTCCAATCCTGAGACCCTTCCGATAGCAGAGATGGGATATCTCAATGCTTATACCAAACCTGAGACCCTTCCTATGGCCTGAGATGTCATATACAACTCCTTCCCATTCCAATCCTGAGACCTTTCCTATAGCATGAGATGTGATATCTCAATGCTTATACCAAATCTGAGACCCTTCCTATAGCATGAGATGTGATATCCAACTCCTTCCCATTCCAATCCTGAGACCCTTCCTATAGCATGAGATGTGATGTCTCAATGCTTCTAATACCAAACCTGAGATCCTTCCTATAACATGAGATGTGATATCCAACTCCTACCCATTCCAATCCTGAGACCCTTATGATAGCATGAGATGTGATATCTCAATGCCTCTAATACCAAACCTGAGATACTTCCGATAGCATGAGATGTGATATCTCAATGCTTCTAATACCAAACCTGAGATCCTTCCTATAACATGAGATGTGATTTCCAAATCCTCCCCCTTCCAAACCTGGACCCTCCCTTTAGCATGAGATGTGATATCCAACTCCTTCCCATTCCAATCCTGAGACCCTTCTGATAGAATGAGATGTGATATCTCTATGCCTCTAATTCCAAACCTGAGATCCTACCTCTAACATGAAATGTGATATCCATCTCCTTCGCTTTCCAAACCTGAGACCCTGCCTATAGCATGAGATGTGATATCCAAGTCCTTCCCATTCCAATCCTGAGACCCTTCCTATAGCATGTGATGTGATATCTCAATGCTTATACCAAACCTGAGACCCTTCCTATGGCATGAGATGTCATATACAACTCCTTCCCATTCCAATCCTGAGACCCTTCCTATAGCATGAGATGTGATATCTCAATGCTTATACCAAACCTGAGACCCTTCCTATAGCATGAGATGTGATATCCAACTTCTTCCCATTCCAATCCTGAGACCCTTCCTATAACATGAGCTGTGATGTCTCAGTGCTTCTAATACCAAACCTGAGATCTTTCCTATAACATGAGATGTGATATCCAACTCCTTCCCTTTCCAATCCTGAGACCCTTCCTATAGCATGAGATGTGATATCACAATGCTTATACCAAACCTGAGACCGTTCCTATAGCTTGAGATGTGATATCCAACTCCTTCCCATTCCAATCCTGAGACCCTTCCTATAGCATGTGATGTGATATCTCAAGGCCTCTAATACCAAACCTGAGATCCTTCCTCTAACATGAAATGTGATATCCAACTCCTTCCCCTTCCAAACCTGAGAGCCTTCCTATAGCATGAGATATGATATCCAAGTCCTTCCCATTCCAATCCTGAGACCCTTCCTATAACATGAAATGTGATATCCTACTCCTTCCCATTCCAACCTGGGACCCTTCCTATATCATGAGATGGGATATCTCAATGCTTCTAATACCAAACCTGAGACCCTTCCTATAACATGAGATGGGAATATACAACTCCTTCCCATTCCAATCCTGAGACCCTTCCGATAGCAGAGATGTGATATCTCAATGCTTAGACCAAACCTGAGATCCTTCCTATAACATGAGATGTGATATCCAACTCCTTCCCATTCCAATCCCGAGACACTTCCTATAGCATGAGATGTGATATCTCACTGCTTATACCAAACCTGAGACCCTTCCTATAGAATGAGATGTGATATCCAACTCCTTCCCATTCCAATCCTGAGACCCTTCCTATAGCATGAGATGTGATATCTCAATGCTTCTAATATCAAACTTGAGACCCTCCCTATAGCATGAGATGTGATACCCAAGTCCTTCCCATTCCAATCCTGAGACACTTCCTATAGCATGAGATGTGATATCTCAATGCTTCTAATACCAAACCTGAGACTCTTCCTATAACATGAGATGGGATATCCAACTCCTTCCCATTCCAATCCTGAGACCCTTCCAGTAGCAGAGATGTGATATCTCAATGCTTATACCAAACCTTAGACCCTTCCTATGGCATGAGATGTGATATCCAACTCCTTCCCATTCTAATCCCGAGACCCTTCCTATAGCATGAGATGTGATATCTCGATGCTTATACCAAATCTGAGACCCTTCCTATAGCATGAGATGTGATATCCAACTCCTTCCCATTCCAATCCTGAGGCCCTTCCTATAGCATGAGATGTGATGTCTCAATGCTTCTAATACCAAACCTGAGATCCTTCCTATAACATGAGATGTGATATCCAACTCCTTCCCATTCCAATCCTGAGACCCTTCCTATAGCATGAGATGTGATGTCTCAATGCTTCTAATACCAAACCTGAGAACCTTCCTTCAGCATGCGATGTGATATCTCAATGCTTCTAATACCAAACCTGAGACCAGTCCTATAACATGAGATTGGATATCCAACTCCTTTCCCTTCCAAACCTGAGACCCTTCCTATAGCATGAGATGTGATATCCAACTTCTTCCCATTCCAATCCTGAGACCCTTCCTATAACATGAGATGTGATGTCTCAATGCTTCTAATACCAAACCTGAGATCTTTCCTATAACATGAGATGTGATATCCAACTCCTTCCCATTCCAATCCTGAGACCCTTCCTATAGCATGAGATGTGATATCTCAATGCTTATACCAAACCTGAGACCCTTCCTATAGCTTGAGATGTGATATCCAACTCCTTCCCATTCCAATCCTGAGACCCTTCCTATAGCATGAGATGTTATATCTCAAGGCCTCTAATACCAAACCTGAGATCCTTCCCCTAACATGAAATGTGATATCCAACTCCTTCCCCTTCCAAACCTGAGAGCCTTCCTATAACATGAAATGTGATATCCAATTCCTTCCCATTCCAACCTGAGACCCTTCCTATAGCATGAGATGGGATATCCAACTCCTTCCAAATCCAATACTGATACCCTTCCGATAGCATGAGATGTGATATCCCAATGCTTCTACCAAACCTGAGACCCATACTATGGCATGAGATGTGATATCAAACTCCTTCCCATTCCAATCCTGAGACCCTACCTATAGCTTGAGATGTGATATCCAACTCCTTCCTATTCCAATTCTGAGACCCTTCCTATACCATGAGACTTGATATCTCAATGCTTCTAATACCAAACCTGAGACCCGTCCTATAACATGAGATGTGATATCCAAATCCTTCCCCTTCCAAACCTTAGACCCTTCCTTTATCATGAGATGTGATATCCAATTCCTTCCCATTCCAATCCTGAGACCCTTCCGATATCATGAGATTTGTTATCTCAATGCTTCTAATATCAAACTTGAGACCCTCCCTATAACATGAGATGTGACATCCAAGTCCTCCCCATTCCAATCCTGAGACCCTTCCTATAGCATGAGATGTGATATCTCAATGCTTCTAATACCAAACCTGAGACCCTTCCTATAACATGATTTGGGATATCCAACTCCTTCCCATTCCAATCCTGAGACCCTTCCGATAGCAGAGATGTGATATCTCAATGCTTATACCAAACCTGAGACCCTTCCTATGGCCTGAGATGTCATATGCAACTCCTTCCCATTCCAATCTGAGACCCTTCCTATAGCATGAGATGTGATATCCAACTTCTTCCCATTCCAATCCTGAGACCCTTCCTATAGCATGAGATGTGATGTCTCAATTCTTCTAATACCAAACCTGAGATCCTTCCTATAACATGAGATGTGATATCCAACTCCTTCCCATTCCAATCCTGAGACCCTTATGATAGCATGAGATGTGATATTTCAATGCCTCTAATACCAAACCTGAGATCCTACCTCTAACATGAAATGTGATATCCATCTCCTTCCCTTTCCAAACCTGAGACCATGCCTATAGCATGAGATGTGATATCCAAGTCCTTCCCATTCCAATCCTGAGACCCTTTCTATAGCATGTGATGTGATATCTCAATGCTTATACCAAATCTGAGACCCTTCCAATAGCATGAGATGTGATATCCAACTCCTTCCCATTCCAATCCTGAGACCCTTCCTATAGCATGAGATGTGATGTCTCAATGCTTCTAATACCAAACCTGAGATCCTTCCTATAACATGAGATGTGATATCCAACTCCTTCCCATTCCAATCCTGAGACCCTTATGATAGCATGAGATGTGATATCTCAATGCCTCTAATACCAAACCTGAGATACTTCCGATAGCATGAGATGTGATATCTCAATGCTTCTAATACCAAACCTGAGATCCTTCCTATAACATGAGATGTGATTTCCAAATCCTTCCCCTTCCAAACCTGAGACCCTCACTTTAGCATGAGATGTGATATCCAACTCCTTCCCATTCCAATCCTGAGACCCATCTGATAGCATGAGATGTGATATTTCAATGCCTCTAATACCAAACCTGAGATCCTACCTCTAACATGAAATGTGATATCCATCTCCTTCCCTTTCCAAACCTGAGACCCTGCCTATAGCATGAGATGTGATATCCAAGTCCTTTCCATTCCAATCCTGAGACCCTTCCTATAGCATGTGATGTGATATCTCAATGCTTATACCAAACCTGAGACCCTTCCTATGGCATGAGATGTCATATACAACTCCTTCCCATTCCAATCCTGGGACCCTTCCTATAGCATGAGATGTGATATCTCAATGCTTATACCAAACCTGAGACCCTTCCTATAGCATGAGATGTGATATCCAACTTCTTCCCATTCCAATCCTGAGACCCTTCCTATAACATGAGATGTGATGTCGCAATGCTTCTAATACCAAACCTGAGATCTTTCCTATAACATGAGATGTGATATCCAACTCCTTCCCATTCCAATCCTGAGACCCTTCCTATAGCATGAGATGTGATATCACAATGCTTATACCAAACCTGAGACCGTTCCTATAGCTTGAGATGTGATATCCAACTCCTTCCCATTCCAATCCTGAGACCCTTCCTATAGCATGAGATGTGATATCTCAAGGCCTCTAATACTAAACCTGAGATCGTTCCTCTAACATGAAATGTGATATCCAACTCTTTCCCCTTCCAAACCTGAGAGCCTTCCTATAACATGAGATGTGACATCCAAGTCCTCCCCATTCCAATCCTGAGACCCTTCCTATAGCATGAGATGTGATATCTCAATGCTTCTAATACCAAACCTGAGACCCTTCCTATAACATGATTTGGGATATCCAACTCCTTCCCATTCCAATCCTGAGACCCTTCCGATAGCAGAGATGTGATATCTCAATGCTTATACCAAACCTGAGACCCTTCCTATGGCCTGAGATGTCATATGCAACTCCTTCCCATTCCAATCCTGAGACCCTTCCTATAGCATGAGATGTGATATCTCAATGCTTATACCAAATCTGAGACCCTTCCTATATCATGAGATGTGATATCCAACTTCTTCCCATTCCAATCCTGAGACCCTTTCTATAGCATGAGATCTGATGTCTCAATTCTTCTGATACCAAACCTGAGATCCTTCCTATAACATGAGATGTGATATCCAACTCCTTCCCATTTAAATCCTGAGACCCTTATGATAGCATGAGATGTGATATCTCAATGCCTCTAATACCAAACCTGAGATACTTCTGATAGCATGAGATGTGATATCTCAATGCTTCTAATACCAAACCTGAGATCCTTCCTATAACATGAGATGTGATTTCCAAATCCTTCCACTTCCAAACCTGAGACCCTCCCTTTAGCATGAGATGTGATATCCAACTCCTTCCCATTCCAATCCTGAGACCCTTCTGATAGCATGAGATGTGATATTTCAATGCCTCTAATACCAAACCTGAGATCCTACCTCTAACATGAAATGTGATATCCATCTCCTTCCCTTTCCAAACCTGAGACCCTGCCTATAGCATGAGATGTGATATCCAAGTCCTTCCCATTCCAATCCTGAGACCCTTCCTATAGCATTTGATGTGATATCTCAATGCTTATACCAAACCTGAGACCCTTCCTATGGCATGAGATGTCATATACAACTCCTTCCCATTCCAATCCTGAGACCCTTCCTATAGCATGAGATGTGATATCTCAATGCTTATACCTAACCTGAGACCCTTCCTATAGCATGAGATGTATATCCAACTTCTTCCCATTCCAATTCTGAGACCCTTCCTATAACATGAGATGTGATGTCTCAATGCTTCTAATACCAAACCTGAGACCCTTCCTATAACATGAGATGGGATATCCAACTCCTTCCCATTCCAATCCTGAGACCCTTCCGATAGCAGAGATGTGATATCTCAATGGTTTTACCAAACCTGAGACCCTTCCTATGGCCTGAGATGTCATATAGAACTCCTTCCCATTCCAATCCTGAGACCCTTCCTATAGCATGAGATGTGATATCTCAATGCTTATACCAAATCTGAGACCCTTCCTATAGCATGAGATGTGATATCCAACTCCTTCCCATTCCAATCCTGAGACCCTTCCTATAGCATGAGATGTTATGTCTCAATGCTTCTAATACCAAACCTGAGATCCTTCCTATAACATGAGATGTGATATCCAACTCCTTCTCATTCCAATCCTGAGACCCTTATGATAGCATGAGATGTGATATCTCAATGCCTCTAATACCAAACCTGAGATACTTCCGATGGCATGAGATGTGATATCTCAATGCTTCTAATACCAAACCTGAGATCCTTCCTATAACATGAGATGTGATTTCCAAATCCTTCCCCTTCCAAACCTGAGACCCTCCCTTTAGCATGAGATGTGATATCCAACTCCTTCCCATTCCAATCCTGAGACCCATCTGATAGCATGAGATGTGATATTTCAATGCCTCTAATACCAAACCTGAGATCCTACCTCTAACATGAAATGTGATATCCATCTCCTTCCCTTTCCAAACCTGAGACCCTGCCTATAGCATGAGATGTGATATCCAAGTCCTTTCCATTCCAATCCTGAGACCCTTCCTATAGCATGTGATGTGATATCTCAATGCTTATACCAAACCTGAGACCCTTCCTATGGCATGAGATGTCATATACAACTCCTTCCCATTCCAATCCTGAGACCCTTCCTATAACATGATTTGGGATATCCAACTCCTTCCCATTCCAATCCTGAGACCCTTCCGATAGCAGAGATGTGATATCTCAATGCTTATACCAAACCTGAGACCCTTCCTATGGCCTGAGATGTCATATGCAACTCCTTCCCATTCCAATCCTGAGACCCTTCCTATAGCATTAGATGTGATATCTCAATGCTTATACCAAATCTGAGACCCTTCCTATAGCATGAGATGTGATATCCAACTTCTTCCCATTCCAATCCTGAGACCCTTCCTATAGCATGAGATGTGATGTCTCAATTCTTCTAATACCAAACCTGAGATCCTTCCTATAACATGAGATGTGATATCCAACTCCTTCCCATTCCAATCCTGAGACCCTTATGATAGCATGAGATGTGATATCTCAATGCCTCTAATACCAAACCTGAGATACTTCTGATAGCATTAGATGTGATATCTCAATGCTTCTAATACCAAACCGCAGATCCTTCCTATAACATGAGATGTGATTTCCAAATCCTTCCACTTCCAAACCTGAGACCCTCCCTTTAGCATGAGATGTGATATCCAACTCCTTCCCATTCCAATCCTGAGACCCTTCTGATAGCATGAGATGTGATATTTCAATGCCTCTAATACCAAACCTGAGATCCTACCTCTAACATGAAATGTGATATCCATCTCCTTCCCTTTCCAAACCTGAGACCCTGCCTATAGCATGAGATGTGATATCCAAGTCCTTCCCATTCCAATCCTGAGACCCTTCCTATAGCATGTGATGTGATATTTCAATGCTTATACCAAACCTGAGACCCTTCCTATGGCATGAGATGTCATATACAACTCCTTCCCATTCCAATCCTGAGACCCTTCCTATAGCATGAGATGTGATATCCAACTTCTTCCCATTCCAATCCTGAGACCCTTCCTATAGCATGAGATGTGATGTCTCAATGCTTCTAATACCAAACCTGAGATCCTTCCTATAACATGAGATGTGATATCCAACTCCTTCTCATTCCAATCCTGAGACCCTTATGATAGCATGAGATGTGATATCTCAATGCCTCTAATACCAAACATGAGATACTTCCGATAGCATGAGATGTGATATCTCAATGCTTCTAATACCAAACCTGAGATCCTTCCTATAACATGAGATGTGATTTCCAAATCCTTCCCCTTCCAAACCTGAGACCCTCCCTTTAGCATGAGATGTGATATCCAAGTCCTTTCCATTCCAATCCTGAGACCCTTCCTATAGCATGTGATGTGATATCTCAATGCTTATACCAAACCTGAGACCCTTCCTATGGCATGAGATGTCATATACAACTCCTTCCCATTCCAATCCTGAGACCCTTCCTATAGCATGAGATGTGATATCTCAATGCTTATACCAAACCTGAGACCCTTCCTATAGCTTGAGATGTGATATCCAACTCCTTCCCATTCCAATCCTGAGACCCTTCCTATAGCATGAGATGTGATATCTCAAGGCCTCTAATACCAAACCTGAGATCGTTCCTCTAACATGAAATGTGATATCCAACTCCTTCCCCTTCCAAACCTGAGAGCCTTCCTATAGCATGAGATATGATAGCCAAGTCCTTCCAATTCCAATCCTGAGACCCTTCCTATAACATGAAATGTGATATCCAACTCCTTCCCATTCCAACCTGAGACCCTTCCTATAGCATGAGATGGGATATCTCAATGCTTCTAATACCAAACCTGAGACTCTTCCTATAACATGAGATGGGATATCCAACTCATTACCATTCCAATCCTGAGACCCTTCCGATAGCAGAGATGGGATATCTCAATGCTTATACCAAACCTGAGACCCTTCCTATGGCCTGAGATGTCATATACAACTCCTTCCCATTCCAATCCTGAGACCTTTCCTATAGCATGAGATGTGATATCTCAATGCTTATACCAAATCTGAGACCCTTCCTATAGCATGAGATGTGATATCCAACTCCTTCCCATTCCAATCCTGAGACCCTTCCTATAGCATGAGATGTGATGTCTCAATGCTTCTAATACCAAACCTGAGATCCTTCCTATAACATGAGATGTGATATCCAACTCCTACCCATTCCAATCCTGAGACCCTTATGATAGCATGAGATGTGATATCTCAATGCCTCTAATACCAAACCTGAGATACTTCCGATAGCATGAGATGTGATATCTCAATGCTTCTAATACCAAACCTGAGATCCTTCCTATAACATGAGATGTGATTTCCAAATCCTCCCCCTTCCAAACCTGGACCCTCCCTTTAGCATGAGATGTGATATCCAACTCCTTCCCATTCCAATCCTGAGACCCTTCTGATAGAATGAGATGTGATATCTCTATGCCTCTAATTCCAAACCTGAGATCCTACCTCTAACATGAAATGTGATATCCATCTCCTTCGCTTTCCAAACCTGAGACCCTGCCTATAGCATGAGATGTGATATCCAAGTCCTTCCCATTCCAATCCTGAGACCCTTCCTATAGCATGTGATGTGATATCTCAATGCTTATACCAAACCTGAGACCCTTCCTATGGCATGAGATGTCATATACAACTCCTTCCCATTCCAATCCTGAGACCCTTCCTATAGCATGAGATGTGATATCTCAATGCTTATACCAAACCTGAGACCCTTCCTATAGCATGAGATGTGATATCCAACTTCTTCCCATTCCAATCCTGAGAC
Organism: Ambystoma mexicanum; assembly: GCF_040938575.1. NCBI lineage: Eukaryota > Metazoa > Chordata > Amphibia > Caudata > Ambystomatidae > Ambystoma > Ambystoma mexicanum. The sequence goes on along the minus strand of NC_090923.1, from coordinate 1,486,407,569 downwards.
CCTTCCTATAACATGAGCTGTGATGTCTCAGTGCTTCTAATACCAAACCTGAGATCTTTCCTATAACATGAGATGTGATATCCAACTCCTTCCCTTTCCAATCCTGAGACCCTTCCTATAGCATGAGATGTGATATCACAATGCTTATACCAAACCTGAGACCGTTCCTATAGCTTGAGATGTGATATCCAACTCCTTCCCATTCCAATCCTGAGACCCTTCCTATAGCATGTGATGTGATATCTCAAGGCCTCTAATACCAAACCTGAGATCCTTCCTCTAACATGAAATGTGATATCCAACTCCTTCCCCTTCCAAACCTGAGAGCCTTCCTATAGCATGAGATATGATATCCAAGTCCTTCCCATTCCAATCCTGAGACCCTTCCTATAACATGAAATGTGATATCCTACTCCTTCCCATTCCAACCTGGGACCCTTCCTATATCATGAGATGGGATATCTCAATGCTTCTAATACCAAACCTGAGACCCTTCCTATAACATGAGATGGGAATATACAACTCCTTCCCATTCCAATCCTGAGACCCTTCCGATAGCAGAGATGTGATATCTCAATGCTTAGACCAAACCTGAGATCCTTCCTATAACATGAGATGTGATATCCAACTCCTTCCCATTCCAATCCCGAGACACTTCCTATAGCATGAGATGTGATATCTCACTGCTTATACCAAACCTGAGACCCTTCCTATAGAATGAGATGTGATATCCAACTCCTTCCCATTCCAATCCTGAGACCCTTCCTATAGCATGAGATGTGATATCTCAATGCTTCTAATATCAAACTTGAGACCCTCCCTATAGCATGAGATGTGATACCCAAGTCCTTCCCATTCCAATCCTGAGACACTTCCTATAGCATGAGATGTGATATCTCAATGCTTCTAATACCAAACCTGAGACTCTTCCTATAACATGAGATGGGATATCCAACTCCTTCCCATTCCAATCCTGAGACCCTTCCAGTAGCAGAGATGTGATATCTCAATGCTTATACCAAACCTTAGACCCTTCCTATGGCATGAGATGTGATATCCAACTCCTTCCCATTCTAATCCCGAGACCCTTCCTATAGCATGAGATGTGATATCTCGATGCTTATACCAAATCTGAGACCCTTCCTATAGCATGAGATGTGATATCCAACTCCTTCCCATTCCAATCCTGAGGCCCTTCCTATAGCATGAGATGTGATGTCTCAATGCTTCTAATACCAAACCTGAGATCCTTCCTATAACATGAGATGTGATATCCAACTCCTTCCCATTCCAATCCTGAGACCCTTCCTATAGCATGAGATGTGATGTCTCAATGCTTCTAATACCAAACCTGAGAACCTTCCTTCAGCATGCGATGTGATATCTCAATGCTTCTAATACCAAACCTGAGACCAGTCCTATAACATGAGATTGGATATCCAACTCCTTTCCCTTCCAAACCTGAGACCCTTCCTATAGCATGAGATGTGATATCCAACTTCTTCCCATTCCAATCCTGAGACCCTTCCTATAACATGAGATGTGATGTCTCAATGCTTCTAATACCAAACCTGAGATCTTTCCTATAACATGAGATGTAATATCCAACTCCTTCCCATTCCAATCCTGAGACCCTTCCTATAGCATGAGATGTGCTATCTCAATGCTTATACCAAACCTGACACCCTTCCTAAAGCTTGAGATGTGATATCCAACTCCTTCCCATTCCAATCCTGAGACCCTTCCTATAGCATGATATGTGATATCTCAATGCCTCTAATACCAAACCTGAGATCCTTCCTCTAACATGAAATGTGATATCGAACTCCTTCCCTTTCCAAACCTGAGAGCCTACCTATAGCATGAGATGTGATATCCAAGTCCTTCCCATTCCAATCCTTAGACCCTTCCTACAGCATGCAATATGATATCTCAATGATTCTAATAACAAACCTGAGACCCGTCCTATAACATGAGATGTGATATCCACCTCCTTCCCGTTTCAAACCTGAGACCCTTCCTATAACATGAGATGTGATATCCAACTCCTTCCCGTTTCAAACCTGAGACCCTTCCTATAGCATATGTGATTTCCAACTCCTTCCCATTCCAAACATGAGACCCTTCCTATAGCAAGAATGTAATATCCAACTCCTTCCCATTCCAATCCTGAGACCATTCCTATAGCATGAGATGTGATATCTCAATGCTTCTAATACCAAACCTGAGATCCTTCCTATGACATGAGATGTGATATCCAATTCCTCCCCATTCTAAACCTGAGAACCTTCCTACAGCATGCGATGTGATATCTCAATGCTTCTAATACCAAACCTGAGACCAGTCCTATAACATGAGATTGGATATCCAACTCCTTCCCCTTCCAAACCTGAGACCCTTCCTATAGCATGAGATGTGATATCCAACTTCTTCCCATTCCAATCCTGAGACCCTTCCTATAACATGAGATGTGATGTCTCAATGCTTCTAATACCAAACCTGAGATCTTTCCTATAACATGAGATGTGATATCCAACTCCTTCCCATTCCAATCCTGAGACCCTTCCTATAGCATGAGATGTGCTATCTCAATGCTTATACCAAACCTGAGACCCTTCCTAAAGCTTGAGATGTGATATCCAACTCCTTCCCATTCCAATCCTAAGACCCTTCCTATAACATGAAATGTGATATCCAACTCCTTCCCATTCCAACCTGAGACCCTTCCTATAGCATGAGATGGGATATCCAACTCCTTCCAAATCCAATACTGATACCCTTCCAATAGCATGAGATGTGATATCCCAATGCTTCTACCAAACCTGAGAACCATACTATGGCATGAGATGTGATATCAAACTCCTTCCCATTCCAATCCTGAGACTCTTCCTATAGCTTGAGATGTGATATCCGAAATCCTTCCCATTCCAATTCTGAGACCCTTCCTATACCATGAGACCTGATATCTCAATGCTTCTAATACCAAACCTGAGACCCGTCCTATAACATGAGATGTGATATCCAAATCTTTCCCCTTCCAAACCTTAGACCCTTCCTTTATCATGAGATGTGATATCCAACTCCTTCCCATTCCAATCCTGAGACCCTTCCGATATCATGAGATTTGTTATCTCAATGCTTCTAATATCAAAATTGAGACCCGCCTATAACATGAGATGTGATATCCAAATCTTTCCCCTTCCAAACCTTAGACCCTTCCTTTATCATGAGATGGGATATCCAACTCCTTCCCATTCCAATCCTGAGACCCTTCCGATAGCAGAGATGTGATATCTCAATGCTTATACCAATCCTGAGACCCTTCCTATGGCCTGAGATGTCATATACAACTCCTTCCCAATCCAATCCTGAGACCCTTCCTATAGCATGAGATGTGATATCTCAATCCTTATACCAAATCTGAGACCCTTCCTATAGCATGAGATGTGATATCCAACTCCTTCCCATTCCAATCCTGAGACTCTTCATATAGCATGAGATGTGATGTCTCAATGCTTCTAATACCAAACCTGAGATCCTTCCTATAACATGAGATGTGATATCCAACTCCTTCCCATTCCAATCCTGAGACCCTTCCTATAGCATGAGATGTGATGTCTCAATGCTTCTAATACCAAACCTGAGAACCTTCCTACAGCATGCGATGTGATATCTCAATGCTTCTAATACCAAACCTGAGACCAGTCCTATAACATGAGATTGGATATCCAACTCCTTCCGCTTCCAAACCTGAGACCCTTCCTATAGCATGAGATGTGATATCCAACTTCTCCCCATTCCAATCCTGAGACCCTTCCTATAACATGAGATGTGATGTCTCAATGCTTCTAATACCAAACCTGAGATCTTTCCTATAACATGAGATGTAATATCCAACTCCTTCCCATTCCAATCCTGAGACCCTTCCTATAGCATGAGATGTGCTATCTCAATGCTTATACCAAACCTGAGACCCTTCCTAAAGCTTGAGATGTGATATCCAACTCCTTCCCATTCCAATCCTGAGACCCTTCCTATAGCATGAGATGTGATATCTCAATGCTTCTAATATCAAACTTGAGACCCTCCCTATAGCATGAGATGTGATACCCAAGTCCTTCCCATTCCAATCCTGAGACACTTCCTATAGCATGAGATGTGATATCTCAATGCTTATACCAAACCTGAGACCCTTCCTATAGCATGAGATGTGATATCCAACTCCTTCCCATTCCAATCCTGAGACCCTTCCTATAGCATGAGATGTGATGTCTCAATGCTTCTAATACCAAACCTGAGATCCTTCCTATAACATGAGATGTGATATCCAACTCCTTCCCATTCCAATCCCGAGATCCTTCCTATAGCATGAGATGTGATATCTCGATGCTTATACCAAACCTGAGACCCTTCCTATAGCATGAGATGTGATATCCAACTCCTTCCCATTCCAATCCTGAGACCCTTCCTATAGCATGAGATGTGATATCTCAATGCCTCTAATACCAAACCTGAGATCCTTCCTCTAACATGAAATGTGATATCCAACTCCTTCCCTTTCCAAACCTGAGAGCCTACCTATAGCATGAGATGTGATATCCAAGTCCTTCCCATTCCAATCCTTAGACCCTTCCTACAGCATGCAATATGATATCTCAATGATTCTAATAACAAACCTGAGACCCATCCTATAACATGAGATGGGATATCCAACTCCTTCCCATTCCAATCCTGAGACACTTCCGATAGCAGAGATGTGATATCTCAATGCTTATACCAAACCTGAGACCCTTCCTATAACATGAGATGTGATATCCAACTCCTTCCCGGTCCAAACCTGAGACCCTTCCTATAGCATATGTGATATCCAACTCCTTCCCATTCCAAACATGAGACCCTTCCTATAGCAAGAATGTAATATCCAACTCCTTCCCATTCCAATCCTGAGACCATTCCTATAGCATGAGATGTGATATCTCAATGCTTCTAATACCAAACCTGAGATCCTTCCTATGACATGAGATGTGATATCCAATTCCTCCCCATTCCAATCCTGAGACCATTCCTATAGCATGAGATGTGATATCTCAATGCTTCTAATACCAAACCTGAGATCCTTCCTATGACATGAGATGTGATATCCAATTCCTCCCCATTCCAAACCTGAGAACCTTCCTACAGCATGCGATGTGATATCTCAATGCTTCTAATACCAAACCCGAGACCAGTCCTATAACATGAGATTGGATATCCAACTCCTTCCCCTTCCAAACCTGAGACCCTTCCTATAGCATGAGATGTGATATCCAACTTCTTCCCATTCCACTCCTGAGACCCTTCCTATAACATGAGATGTGATGTCTCAATGCTTCTAATACCAAACCTGAGATCTTTCCTATAACATGAGATGTGATATCCAACTGATTCCCATTCCAATCCTGAGACCCTTCCTAAAGCATGAGATGTGATATCTCAATGCTTATACCAAACCTGAGACCCTTCCTATAGCTTGAGATGTGATATCCAACTCCTTCCCATTCCAATCCAGAGACCCTTCCTATAGCATGAGATGTGATATCTCAAGGCCTCTAATACCAAACCTGAGATCCTTCCTCTAACATGAAATGTGATATCCAACTCCTTCCCCTTCCAAACCTGAGAGCCTTCCTATAGCATGAGATATGATATCCAAGTCCTTCCCATCCAATCCTGAGACCCTTCCTATAACATGAAATGTGATATCCAACTCCTTCCCATTCCAACCTGAGACCCTTCCTATAGCATGAGATGGGATATCCAACTCCTTCCAAATCCAATACTGATACCCTTCCGATAGCATGAGATGTGATATCCCAATGCTTCTACCAAACCTGAGACCCATACTATGGCATGAGATGTGATATCAAACTCCTTCCCATTCCAATCCTGAGACCCTACCTATAGCTTGAGATGTGATATCCAACTCCTTCCCATTCCAATTCTGAGACCCTTCCTATACCATGAGACTTGATATCTCAATGCTTCTAGTACCAAACCTGAGATCCTTCCTATAACATGAGATGTGCTTTCCAAATCCTTCCACTTCCAAACCTGAGACCCTCCCTTTAGCATGAGATGTGATATCCAACTCCTTCCCATTCCAATCCTGAGACCCTTCTGATAGCATGAGATGTGATATTTCAATGCCTCTAATACCAAACCTGAGATCCTACCTCTAACATGAAATGTGATATCCATCTCCTTCCCTTTCCAAACCTGAGACCCTGCCTATAGCATGAGATGTGATATCAAAAGTCCTTCCCATTCCAATCCTGAGACCCTTCCTATAGCATGTGATGTGATATCTCAATGCTTATACCAAACCTGAGACCCTTCCTATAGCATGAGATGTGATATCCAACTTCTTCCCATTCCAATCCTGAGACCCTTCCTATAACATGAGATGTGATGTCTCAATGCTTCTAATACCAAACCTGAGACCCTTCCAATAACATGAGATGGGATATCCAACTCCTTCCCATTCCAATCCTGAGACCCTTCCGATAGCAGAGATGTGATATCTCAATGCTTATACCAAACCTGAGACCCTTCCTATGGCCTGAGATGTCATATACAACTCCTTCCCATTCCAATCCTGAGACCGTTCCTATAGCATGAGATGTGATATCTCAATGCTTATACCAAATCTGAGACCCTTCCTATAGCATGAGATGTGATATCCAACTCGTTCCCATTCCAATCCTGAGACCCTTCCTATAGCATGAGATGTGATGTCTCAATGCTTCTAATACCAAACCTGAGATCCTTCCTATAACATGAGATGTGATATCCAACTCCTTCCCATTCCAATCCTGAGACCCTTATGATAGCATGAGATGTGATATCTCAATGCCTCTAATACCAAACCTGAGATACTTCCGATAGCATGAGATGTGATTTCCAAATCCTTCCCCTTCCAAACCTGAGACCCTCCCTTTAGCAAGAGATGTGATATTTCAATGCCTCTAATACCAAACCGGAGATCCTACCTCTAACATGAAATGTGATATCCATCTCCTTCCCTTTCCAAACCTGAGACCCTGCCTATAGCATGAGATGTGATATCCAAGTCCTTCCCATTACAATCCTGAGACCCTTCCTATAGCATGTGATGTGATATCTCAATGCTTATACCAAACCTGAGACCCTTCCTATGGCATGAGATGTGATATCCAACTCCTTCCCATTCCAATCCCGAGATCCTTCCTATAGCATGAGATGTGATATCTCAATGCTTATACCAAACCTGAGACCCTTCCTATAGCATGAGATGTGATATCCAACTCCTTCCCATTCCAATCCTGAGACCCTTCCTATAGCATGAGATGTGATATCTCAATGCCTCTAATACCAAACCTGAGATCCTTCCTCTAACATGAAATGTGATATCCAACTCCTTCCCTTTCCAAACCTGAGAGCCTACCTATAGCATGAGATGTGATATCCAAGTCCTTCCCATTCCAATCCTTAGACCCTTCCTACAGCATGCAATATGATATCTCAATGATTCTAATAACAAACCTGAGACCCATCCTATAACATGAGATGGGATATCCAACTCCTTCCCATTCCAATCCTGAGACACTTCCGATAGCAGAGATGTGATATCTCAATGCTTATACCAAACCTGAGACCCTTCCTATAACATGAGATGTGATATCCAACTCCTTCCCGGTCCAAACCTGAGACCCTTCCTATAGCATATGTGATATCCAACTCCTTCCCATTCCAAACATGAGACCCTTCCTATAGCAAGAATGTAATATCCAACTCCTTCCCATTCCAATCCTGAGACCCTTCCTATAGCATGTGATGTGATATCTCAATGCTTATACCAAACCTGAGACCCTTCCTATGGCATGAGATGTCATATACAACTCCTTCCCATTCCAATCCTGAGACCCTTCCTATAGCATGAGATGTGATATCTCAATGCTTATACCAAACCTGAGACCCTTCCTATAGCATGAGATGTGATATCCAACTTCTTCCCATTCCAATCCTGAGACCCTTCCTATAACATGAGCTGTGATGTCTCAGTGCTTCTAATACCAAACCTGAGATCTTTCCTATAACATGAGATGTGATATCCAACTCCTTCCCTTTCCAATCCTGAGACCCTTCCTATAGCATGAGATGTGATATCACAATGCTTATACCAAACCTGAGACCGTTCCTATAGCTTGAGATGTGATATCCAACTCCTTCCCATTCCAAGCCTGAGACCCTTCCTATAGCATGAGATGTGATATCTCAAGGCCTCTAATACCAAACCTGAGATCCTTCCTCTAACATGAAATGTGATATCCAACTCCTTCCCCTTCCAAACCTGAGAGCCTTCCTATAGCATGAGATATGATATCCAAGTCCTTCCCATTCCAATCCTGAGACCCTTCCTATAACATGAAATGTGATATCCTACTCCTTCCCATTCCAACCTGGGACCCTTCCTATATCATGAGATGTGATATCTCAATGCTTCTAATACCAAACCTGAGACCCTTCCTATAACATGAGATGGGAATATACAACTCCTTCCCATTCCAATCCTGAGACCCTTCCGATAGCAGAGATGTGATATCTCAATGCTTAGACCAAACCTGAGATCCTTCCTATAACATGAGATGTGATATCCAACTCCTTCCCATTCCAATCCCGAGACACTTCCTATAGCATGAGATGTGATATCTCACTGCTTATACCAAACCTGAGACCCTTCCTATAGAATGAGATGTGATATCCAACTCCTTCCCATTCCAATCCTGAGACCCTTCCTATAGCATGAGATGTGATATCTCAATGCTTCTAATATCAAACTTGAGACCCTCCCTATAGCATGAGATGTGATACCCAAGTCCTTCCCATTCCAATCCTGAGACACTTCCTATAGCATGAGATGTGATATCTCAATGCTTCTAATACCAAACCTGAGACTCTTCCTATAACATGAGATGGGATATCCAACTCCTTCCCATTCCAATCCTGAGACCCTTCCAGTAGCAGAGATGTGATATCTCAATGCTTATACCAAACCTTAGACCCTTCCTATGGCATGAGATGTGATATCCAACTCCTTCCCATTCTAATCCCGAGACCCTTCCTATAGCATGAGATGTGATATCTCGATGCTTATACCAAATCTGAGACCCTTCCTATAGCATGAGATGTGATATCCAACTCCTTCCCATTCCAATCCTGAGGCCCTTCCTATAGCATGAGATGTGATGTCTCAATGCTTCTAATACCAAACCTGAGATCCTTCCTATAACATGAGATGTGATATCCAACTCCTTCCCATTCCAATCCTGAGACCCTTCCTATAGCATGAGATGTGATGTCTCAATGCTTCTAATACCAAACCTGAGAACCTTCCTTCAGCATGCGATGTGATATCTCAATGCTTCTAATACCAAACCTGAGACCAGTCCTATAACATGAGATTGGATATCCAACTCCTTTCCCTTCCAAACCTGAGACCCTTCCTATAGCATGAGATGTGATATCCAACTTCTTCCCATTCCAATCCTGAGACCCTTCCTATAACATGAGATGTGATGTCTCAATGCTTCTAATACCAAACCTGAGATCTTTCCTATAACATGAGATGTAATATCCAACTCCTTCCCATTCCAATCCTGAGACCCTTCCTATAGCATGAGATGTGCTATCTCAATGCTTATACCAAACCTGACACCCTTCCTAAAGCTTGAGATGTGATATCCAACTCCTTCCCATTCCAATCCTGAGACCCTTCCTATAGCATGATATGTGATATCTCAATGCCTCTAATACCAAACCTGAGATCCTTCCTCTAACATGAAATGTGATATCGAACTCCTTCCCTTTCCAAACCTGAGAGCCTACCTATAGCATGAGATGTGATATCCAAGTCCTTCCCATTCCAATCCTTAGACCCTTCCTACAGCATGCAATATGATATCTCAATGATTCTAATAACAAACCTGAGACCCGTCCTATAACATGAGATGTGATATCCAACTCCTTCCCGTTTCAAACCTGAGACCCTTCCTATAACATGAGATGTGATATCCAACTCCTTCCCGTTTCAAACCTGAGACCCTTCCTATAGCATATGTGATTTCCAATTCCTTCCCATTCCAAACATGAGACCCTTCCTATAGCAAGAATGTAATATCCAACTCCTTCCCATTCCAATCCTGAGACCATTCCTATAGCATGAGATGTGATATCTCAATGCTTCTAATACCAAACCTGAGATCCTTCCTATGACATGAGATGTGATATCCAATTCCTCCCCATTCTAAACCTGAGAACCTTCCTACAGCATGCGATGTGATATCTCAATGCTTCTAATACCAAACCTGAGACCAGTCCTATAACATGAGATTGGATATCCAACTCCTTCCCCTTCCAAACCTGAGACCCTTCCTATAGCATGAGATGTGATATCCAACTTCTTCCCATTCCAATCCTGAGACCCTTCCTATAACATGAGATGTGATGTCTCAATGCTTCTAATACCAAACCTGAGATCTTTCCTATAACATGAGATGTGATATCCAACTCCTTCCCATTCCAATCCTGAGACCCTTCCTATAGCATGAGATGTGCTATCTCAATGCTTATACCAAACCTGAGACCCTTCCTAAAGCTTGAGATGTGATATCCAACTCCTTCCCATTCCAATCCTAAGACCCTTCCTATAACATGAAATGTGATATCCAACTCCTTCCCATTCCAACCTGAGACCCTTCCTATAGCATGAGATGGGATATCCAACTCCTTCCAAATCCAATACTGATACCCTTCCAATAGCATGAGATGTGATATCCCAATGCTTCTACCAAACCTGAGAACCATACTATGGCATGAGATGTGATATCAAACTCCTTCCCATTCCAATCCTGAGACTCTTCCTATAGCTTGAGATGTGATATCCGAAATCCTTCCCATTCCAATTCTGAGACCCTTCCTATACCATGAGACTTGATATCTCAATGCTTCTAATACCAAACCTGAGACCCGTCCTATAACATGAGATGTGATATCCAAATCTTTCCCCTTCCAAACCTTAGACCCTTCCTTTATCATGAGATGTGATATCCAACTCCTTCCCATTCCAATCCTGAGGCCCTTCCGATATCATGAGATTTGTTATCTCAATGCTTCTAATATCAAAATTGAGACCCGCCTATAACATGAGATGTGATATCCAAATCTTTCCCCTTCCAAACCTTAGACCCTTCCTTTATCATGAGATGGGATATCCAACTCCTTCCCATTCCAATCCTGAGACCCTTCCGATAGCAGAGATGTGATATCTCAATGCTTATACCAATCCTGAGACCCTTCCTATGGCCTGAGATGTCATATACAACTCCTTCCCAATCCAATCCTGAGACCCTTCCTATAGCATGAGATGTGATATCTCAATGCTTATACCAAATCTGAGACCCTTCCTATAGCATGAGATGTGATATCCAACTCCTTCCCATTCCAATCCTGAGACCCTTCATATAGCATGAGATGTGATGTCTCAATGCTTCTAATACCAAACCTGAGATCCTTCCTATAACATGAGATGTGATATCCAACTCCTTCCCATTCCAATCCTGAGACCCTTCCTATAGCATGAGATGTGATGTCTCAATGCTTCTAATACCAAACCTGAGAACCTTCCTACAGCATGCGATGTGATATCTCAATGCTTCTAATACCAAACCTGAGACCAGTCCTATAACATGAGATTGGATATCCAACTCCTTCCGCTTCCAAACCTGAGACCCTTCCTATAGCATGAGATGTGATATCCAACTTCTCCCCATTCCAATCCTGAGACCCTTCCTATAACATGAGATGTGATGTCTCAATGCTTCTAATACCAAACCTGAGATCTTTCCTATAACATGAGATGTAATATCCAACTCCTTCCCATTCCAATCCTGAGACCCTTCCTATAGCATGAGATGTGCTATCTCAATGCTTATACCAAACCTGAGACCCTTCCTAAAGCTTGAGATGTGATATCCAACTCCTTCCCATTCCAATCCTGAGACCCTTCCTATAGCATGAGATGTGATATCTCAATGCTTCTAATATCAAACTTGAGACCCTCCCTATAGCATGAGATGTGATACCCAAGTCCTTCCCATTCCAATCCTGAGACACTTCCTATAGCATGAGATGTGATATCTCAATGCTTATACCAAACCTGAGACCCTTCCTATAGCATGAGATGTGATATCCAACTCCTTCCCATTCCAATCCTGAGACCCTTCCTATAGCATGAGATGTGATGTCTCAATGCTTCTAATACCAAACCTGAGATCCTTCCTATAACATGAGATGTGATATCCAACTCCTTCCCATTCCAATCCCGAGATCCTTCCTATAGCATGAGATGTGATATCTCGATGCTTATACCAAACCTGAGACCCTTCCTATAGCATGAGATGTGATATCCAACTCCTTCCCATTCCAATCCTGAGACCCTTCCTATAGCATGAGATGTGATATCTCAATGCCTCTAATACCAAACCTGAGATCCTTCCTCTAACATGAAATGTGATATCCAACTCCTTCCCTTTCCAAACCTGAGAGCCTACCTATAGCATGAGATGTGATATCCAAGTCCTTCCCATTCCAATCCTTAGACCCTTCCTACAGCATGCAATATGATATCTCAATGATTCTAATAACAAACCTGAGACCCATCCTATAACATGAGATGGGATATCCAACTCCTTCCCATTCCAATCCTGAGACACTTCCGATAGCAGAGATGTGATATCTCAATGCTTATACCAAACCTGAGACCCTTCCTATAACATGAGATGTGATATCCAACTCCTTCCCGGTCCAAACCTGAGACCCTTCCTATAGCATATGTGATATCCAACTCCTTCCCATTCCAAACATGAGACCCTTCCTATAGCAAGAATGTAATATCCAACTCCTTCCCATTCCAATCCTGAGACCATTCCTATAGCATGAGATGTGATATCTCAATGCTTCTAATACCAAACCTGAGATCCTTCCTATGACATGAGATGTGATATCCAATTCCTCCCCATTCCAATCCTGAGACCATTCCTATAGCATGAGATGTGATATCTCAATGCTTCTAATACCAAACCTGAGATCCTTCCTATGACATGAGATGTGATATCCAATTCCTCCCCATTCCAAACCTGAGAACCTTCCTACAGCATGCGATGTGATATCTCAATGCTTCTAATACCAAACCCGAGACCAGTCCTATAACATGAGATTGGATATCCAACTCCTTCCCCTTCCAAACCTGAGACCCTTCCTATAGCATGAGATGTGATATCCAACTTCTTCCCATTCCACTCCTGAGACCCTTCCTATAACATGAGATGTGATGTCTCAATGCTTCTAATACCAAACCTGAGATCTTTCCTATAACATGAGATGTGATATCCAACTGATTCCCATTCCAATCCTGAGACCCTTCCTAAAGCATGAGATGTGATATCTCAATGCTTATACCAAACCTGAGACCCTTCCTATAGCTTGAGATGTGATATCCAACTCCTTCCCATTCCAATCCAGAGACCCTTCCTATAGCATGAGATGTGATATCTCAAGGCCTCTAATACCAAACCTGAGATCCTTCCTCTAACATGAAATGTGATATCCAACTCCTTCCCCTTCCAAACCTGAGAGCCTTCCTATAGCATGAGATATGATATCCAAGTCCTTCCCATCCAATCCTGAGACCCTTCCTATAACATGAAATGTGATATCCAACTCCTTCCCATTCCAACCTGAGACCCTTCCTATAGCATGAGATGGGATATCCAACTCCTTCCAAATCCAATACTGATACCCTTCCGATAGCATGAGATGTGATATCCCAATGCTTCTACCAAACCTGAGACCCATACTATGGCATGAGATGTGATATCAAACTCCTTCCCATTCCAATCCTGAGACCCTACCTATAGCTTGAGATGTGATATCCAACTCCTTCCCATTCCAATTCTGAGACCCTTCCTATACCATGAGACTTGATATCTCAATGCTTCTAGTACCAAACCTGAGATCCTTCCTATAACATGAGATGTGATTTCCAAATCCTTCCACTTCCAAACCTGAGACCCTCCCTTTAGCATGAGATGTGATATCCAACTCCTTCCCATTCCAATCCTGAGACCCTTCTGATAGCATGAGATGTGATATTTCAATGCCTCTAATACCAAACCTGAGATCCTACCTCTAACATGAAATGTGATATCCATCTCCTTCCCTTTCCAAACCTGAGACCCTGCCTATAGCATGAGATGTGATATCAAAAGTCCTTCCCATTCCAATCCTGAGACCCTTCCTATAGCATGTGATGTGATATCTCAATGCTTATACCAAACCTGAGACCCTTCCTATAGCATGAGATGTGATATCCAACTTCTTCCCATTCCAATCCTGAGACCCTTCCTATAACATGAGATGTGATGTCTCAATGCTTCTAATACCAAACCTGAGACCCTTCCAATAACATGAGATGGGATATCCAACTCCTTCCCATTCCAATCCTGAGACCCTTCCGATAGCAGAGATGTGATATCTCAATGCTTATACCAAACCTGAGACCCTTCCTATGGCCTGAGATGTCATATACAACTCCTTCCCATTCCAATCCTGAGACCGTTCCTATAGCATGAGATGTGATATCTCAATGCTTATACCAAATCTGAGACCCTTCCTATAGCATGAGATGTGATATCCAACTCGTTCCCATTCCAATCCTGAGACCCTTCCTATAGCATGAGATGTGATGTCTCAATGCTTCTAATACCAAACCTGAGATCCTTCCTATAACATGAGATGTGATATCCAACTCCTTCCCATTCCAATCCTGAGACCCTTATGATAGCATGAGATGTGATATCTCAATGCCTCTAATACCAAACCTGAGATACTTCCGATAGCATGAGATGTGATTTCCAAATCCTTCCCCTTCCAAACCTGAGACCCTCCCTTTAGCATGAGATGTGATATTTCAATTCCTCTAATACCAAACCGGAGATCCTACCTCTAACATGAAATGTGATATCCATCTCCTTCCCTTTCCAAACCTGAGACCCTGCCTATAGCATGAGATGTGATATCCAAGTCCTTCCCATTACAATCCTGAGACCCTTCCTATAGCATGTGATGTGATATCTCAATGCTTATACCAAACCTGAGACCCTTCCTATGGCATGAGATGTGATATCCAACTCCTTCCCATTCCAATCCCGAGATCCTTCCTATAGCATGAGATGTGATATCTCAATGCTTATACCAAACCTGAGACCCTTCCTATAGCATGAGATGTGATATCCAACTCCTTCCCATTCCAATCCTGAGACCCTTCCTATAGCATGAGATGTGATATCTCAATGCCTCTAATACCAAACCTGAGATCCTTCCTCTAACATGAAATGTGATATCCAACTCCTTCCCTTTCCAAACCTGAGAGCCTACCTATAGCATGAGATGTGATATCCAAGTCCTTCCCATTCCAATCCTTAGACCCTTCCTACAGCATGCAATATGATATCTCAATGATTCTAATAACAAACCTGAGACCCATCCTATAACATGAGATGGGATATCCAACTCCTTCCCATTCCAATCCTGAGACACTTCCGATAGCAGAGATGTGATATCTCAATGCTTATACCAAACCTGAGACCCTTCCTATAACATGAGATGTGATATCCAACTCCTTCCCGGTCCAAACCTGAGACCCTTCCTATAGCATATGTGATATCCAACTCCTTCCCATTCCAAACATGAGACCCTTCCTATAGCAAGAATGTAATATCCAACTCCTTCCCATTCCAATCCTGAGACCATTCCTATAGCATGAGATGTGATATCTCAATGCTTCTAATACCAAACCTGAGATCCTTCCTATGACATGAGATGTGATATCCAATTCCTCCCCATTCCAATCCTGAGACCATTCCTATAGCATGAGATGTGATATCTCAATGCTTCTAATACCAAACCTGAGATCCTTCCTATGACATGAGATGTGATATCCAATTCCTCCCCATTCCAAACCTGAGAACCTTCCTACAGCATGCGATGTGATATCTCAATGCTTCTAATACCAAACCCGAGACCAGTCCTATAACATGAGATTGGATATCCAACTCCTTCCCCTTCCAAACCTGAGACCCTTCCTATAGCATGAGATGTGATATCCAACTTCTTCCCATTCCACTCCTGAGACCCTTCCTATAACATGAGATGTGATGTCTCAATGCTTCTAATACCAAACCTGAGATCTTTCCTATAACATGAGATGTGATATCCAACTGATTCCCATTCCAATCCTGAGACCCTTCCTAAAGCATGAGATGTGATATCTCAATGCTTATACCAAACCTGAGACCCTTCCTATAGCTTGAGATGTGATATCCAACTCCTTCCCATTCCAATCCAGAGACCCTTCCTATAGCATGAGATGTGATATCTCAAGGCCTCTAATACCAAACCTGAGATCCTTCCTCTAACATGAAATGTGATATCCAACTCCTTCCCCTTCCAAACCTGAGAGCCTTCCTATAGCATGAGATATGATATCCAAGTCCTTCCCATCCAATCCTGAGACCCTTCCTATAACATGAAATGTGATATCCAACTCCTTCCCATTCCAACCTGAGACCCTTACTATAGCATGAGATGGGATATCCAACTCCTTCCAAATCCAATACTGATACCCTTCCGATAGCATGAGATGTGATATCCCAATGCTTCTACCAAACCTGAGACCCATACTATGGCATGAGATGTGATATCAAACTCCTTCCCATTCCAATCCTGAGACCCTACCTATAGCTTGAGATGTGATATCCAACTCCTTCCCATTCCAATTCTGAGACCCTTCCTATACCATGAGACTTGATATCTCAATGCTTCTAATACAAAACCTGAGACCCGTCCTATAACATGAGATGTGATATCCAAATCCTTCCCCTTCCAAACCTTAGACCCTTCCTTTATCATGAGATGTGATATCCAATTCCTTCCCATTCCAATCCTGAGACCCTTCAGATATCATGAGATTTGTTATCTCAATGCTTCTAATATCAAACTTGAGACCCTCCCTATAGCATGAGATGTGACATCCAAGTCCTCCCCATTCCAATCCTGAGACTCTTCCTATAGCATGAGATGTGATATCTCAATGCTTCTAATACCAAACCTGAGACCCTTCCTATAACATGAGATGGGATATCCAACTCCTTCCCATTCCAATCCTGAGACCCTTCTGATAGCATGAGATGTGATATTTCAATGCCTCTAATACCAAACCTGAGATCCTACCTCTAACATGAAATGTGATATCCATCTCCTTCCCTTTCCAAACCTGAGACCCTGCCTATAGCATGAGATGTGATATCAAAAGTCCTTCCCATTCCAATCCTGAGACCCTTCCTATAGCATGTGATGTGATATCTCAATGCTTATACCAAACCTGAGACCCTTCCTATGGCATGAGATGTCATATACAACTCCTTCCCATTCCAAACCTGAGACCCTTCCTATAGCATGAGATGTGATATCTCAATGCTTATACCAAACCTGAGACCCTTCCTATAGCATGAGATGTAATATCCAACTTCTTCCCATTCCAATCCTGAGACCCTTCCTATAAAATGAGATGTGATGTCGCAATGCTTCTAATACCAAACCTGAGATCTTTCCTATAACATGAGATGTGATATTCAACTCCTTCCCATTCCAATCCTGAGACCCTTCCTATAGCATGAGATGTGATATCACAATGCTTATACCAAACCTGAGACCGTTCCTATAGCTTGAGATGTGATATCCAACTCCTTCCCATTCCAATCCTGAGACCCTTCCTATAGCATGAGATGTGATATCTCAAGGCCTCTAATACCAAACCTGAGATCGTTCCTCTAACATGAAATGTGATATCCAACTCCTTCCCCTTCCAAACCTGAGAGCCTTCCTATAGCATGAGATATGATAGCCAAGTCCTTCCAATTCCAATCCTGAGACCCTTCCTATAACATGAAATGTGATATCCAACTCCTTCCCATTCCAACCTGAGACCCTTCCTATAGCATGAGATGGGATATCTCAATGCTTCTAATACCAAACCTGAGACTCTTCCTATAACACGAGATGGGATATCCAACTCATTCCCATTCCAATCCTGAGACCCTTCCGATAGCAGAGATGTGATATCTCAATGCTTATACCAAACCTGAGACCCTTCCTATGGCCTGAGATGTCATATACAACTCCTTCCCATTCCAATCCTGAGACCCTTCCTATAGCATGAGATGTGATATCTCAATGCTTCTAATACCAAACCTGAGATCCTTCCTATGACATGAGATGTGATATCCAATTCCTCCCCATTCTAAACCTGAGAACCTTCCTACAGCATGCGATGTGATATCTCAATGCTTCTAATACCAAACCTGAGACCAGTCCTATAACATGAGATTGGATATCCAACTCCTTCCCCTTCCAAACCTGAGACCCTTCCTATAGCATGAGATGTGATATCCAACTTCTTCCCATTCCAATCCTGAGACCCTTCCTATAACATGAGATGTGATGTCTCAATGCTTCTAATACCAAACCTGAGATCTTTCCTATAACATGAGATGTGATATCCAACTCCTTCCCATTCCAATCCTGAGACCCTTCCTATAGCATGAGATGTGCTATCTCAATGCTTATACCAAACCTGAGACCCTTCCTAAAGCTTGAGATGTGATATCCAACTCCTTCCCATTCCAATCCTAAGACCCTTCCTATAACATGAAATGTGATATCCAACTCCTTCCCATTCCAACCTGAGACCCTTCCTATAGCATGAGATGGGATATCCAACTCCTTCCAAATCCAATACTGATACCCTTCCAATAGCATGAGATGTGATATCCCAATGCTTCTACCAAACCTGAGAACCATACTATGGCATGAGATGTGATATCAAACTCCTTCCCATTCCAATCCTGAGACTCTTCCTATAGCTTGAGATGTGATATCCGAAATCCTTCCCATTCCAATTCTGAGACCCTTCCTATACCATGAGACTTGATATCTCAATGCTTCTAATACCAAACCTGAGACCCGTCCTATAACATGAGATGTGATATCCAAATCTTTCCCCTTCCAAACCTTAGACCCTTCCTTTATCATGAGATGTGATATCCAACTCCTTCCCATTCCAATCCTGAGACCCTTCCGATATCATGAGATTTGTTATCTCAATGCTTCTAATATCAAAATTGAGACCCGCCTATAACATGAGATGTGATATCCAAATCTTTCCCCTTCCAAACCTTAGACCCTTCCTTTATCATGAGATGGGATATCCAACTCCTTCCCATTCCAATCCTGAGACCCTTCCGATAGCAGAGATGTGATATCTCAATGCTTATACCAATCCTGAGACCCTTCCTATGGCCTGAGATGTCATATACAACTCCTTCCCAATCCAATCCTGAGACCCTTCCTATAGCATGAGATGTGATATCTCAATGCTTATACCAAATCTGAGACCCTTCCTATAGCATGAGATGTGATATCCAACTCCTTCCCATTCCAATCCTGAGACCCTTCATATAGCATGAGATGTGATGTCTCAATGCTTCTAATACCAAACCTGAGATCCTTCCTATAACATGAGATGTGATATCCAACTCCTTCCCATTCCAATCCTGAGACCCTTCCTATAGCATGAGATGTGATGTCTCAATGCTTCTAATACCAAACCTGAGATCTTTCCTATAACATGAGATGTGATATCCAACTCCTTCCCATTCCAATCCTGAGACCCTTCCTATAGCATGAGATGTGCTATCTCAATGCTTATACCAAACCTGAGACCCTTCCTAAAGCTTGAGATGTGATATCCAACTCCTTCCCATTCCAATCCTAAGACCCTTCCTATAACATGAAATGTGATATCCAACTCCTTCCCATTCCAACCTGAGACCCTTCCTATAGCATGAGATGGGATATCCAACTCCTTCCAAATCCAATACTGATACCCTTCCAATAGCATGAGATGTGATATCCCAATGCTTCTACCAAACCTGAGAACCATACTATGGCATGAGATGTGATATCAAACTCCTTCCCATTCCAATCCTGAGACTCTTCCTATAGCTTGAGATGTGATATCCGAAATCCTTCCCATTCCAATTCTGAGACCCTTCCTATACCATGAGACTTGATATCTCAATGCTTCTAATACCAAACCTGAGACCCGTCCTATAACATGAGATGTGATATCCAAATCTTTCCCCTTCCAAACCTTAGACCCTTCCTTTATCATGAGATGTGATATCCAACTCCTTCCCATTCCAATCCTGAGACCCTTCCGATATCATGAGATTTGTTATCTCAATGCTTCTAATATCAAAATTGAGACCCGCCTATAACATGAGATGTGATATCCAAATCTTTCCCCTTCCAAACCTTAGACCCTTCCTTTATCATGAGATGGGATATCCAACTCCTTCCCATTCCAATCCTGAGACCCTTCCGATAGCAGAGATGTGATATCTCAATGCTTATACCAATCCTGAGACCCTTCCTATGGCCTGAGATGTCATATACAACTCCTTCCCAATCCAATCCTGAGACCCTTCCTATAGCATGAGATGTGATATCTCAATGCTTATACCAAATCTGAGACCCTTCCTATAGCATGAGATGTGATATCCAACTCCTTCCCATTCCAATCCTGAGACCCTTCATATAGCATGAGATGTGATGTCTCAATGCTTCTAATACCAAACCTGAGATCCTTCCTATAACATGAGATGTGATATCCAACTCCTTCCCATTCCAATCCTGAGACCCTTCCTATAGCATGAGATGTGATGTCTCAATGCTTCTAATACCAAACCTGAGAACCTTCCTACAGCATGCGATGTGATATCTCAATGCTTCTAATACCAAACCTGAGACCAGTCCTATAACATGAGATTGGATATCCAACTCCTTCCGCTTCCAAACCTGAGACCCTTCCTATAGCATGAGATGTGATATCCAACTTCTCCCCATTCCAATCCTGAGACCCTTCCTATAACATGAGATGTGATGTCTCAATGCTTCTAATACCAAACCTGAGATCTTTCCTATAACATGAGATGTAATATCCAACTCCTTCCCATTCCAATCCTGAGACCCTTCCTATAGCATGAGATGTGCTATCTCAATGCTTATACCAAACCTGAGACCCTTCCTAAAGCTTGAGATGTGATATCCAACTCCTTCCCATTCCAATCCTGAGACCCTTCCTATAGCATGAGATGTGATATCTCAATGCTTCTAATATCAAACTTGAGACCCTCCCTATAGCATGAGATGTGATACCCAAGTCCTTCCCATTCCAATCCTGAGACACTTCCTATAGCATGAGATGTGATATCTCAATGCTTATACCAAACCTGAGACCCTTCCTATAGCATGAGATGTGATATCCAACTCCTTCCCATTCCAATCCTGAGACCCTTCCTATAGCATGAGATGTGATGTCTCAATGCTTCTAATACCAAACCTGAGATCCTTCCTATAACATGAGATGTGATATCCAACTCCTTCCCATTCCAATCCTGAGATCCTTCCTATAGCATGAGATGTGATATCTCGATGCTTATACCAAACCTGAGACCCTTCCTATAGCATGAGATGTGATATCCAACTCCTTCCCATTCCAATCCTGAGACCCTTCCTATAGCATGAGATGTGATATCTCAATGCCTCTAATACCAAACCTGAGATCCTTCCTCTAACATGAAATGTGATATCCAACTCCTTCCCTTTCCAAACCTGAGAGCCTACCTATAGCATGAGATGTGATATCCAAGTCCTTCCCATTCCAATCCTTAGACCCTTCCTACAGCATGCAATATGATATCTCAATGATTCTAATAACAAACCTGAGACCCATCCTATAACATGAGATGGGATATCCAACTCCTTCCCATTCCAATCCTGAGACACTTCCGATAGCAGAGATGTGATATCTCAATGCTTATACCAAACCTGAGACCCTTCCTATAACATGAGATGTGATATCCAACTCCTTCCCGGTCCAAACCTGAGACCCTTCCTATAGCATATGTGATATCCAACTCCTTCCCATTCCAAACATGAGACCCTTCCTATAGCAAGAATGTAATATCCAACTCCTTCCCATTCCAATCCTGAGACCATTCCTATAGCATGAGATGTGATATCTCAATGCTTCTAATACCAAACCTGAGATCCTTCCTATGACATGAGATGTGATATCCAATTCCTCCCCATTCCAATCCTGAGACCATTCCTATAGCATGAGATGTGATATCTCAATGCTTCTAATACCAAACCTGAGATCCTTCCTATGACATGAGATGTGATATCCAATTCCTCCCCATTCCAAACCTGAGAACCTTCCTACAGCATGCGATGTGATATCTCAATGCTTCTAATACCAAACCCGAGACCAGTCCTATAACATGAGATTGGATATCCAACTCCTTCCCCTTCCAAACCTGAGACCCTTCCTATAGCATGAGATGTGATATCCAACTTCTTCCCATTCCACTCCTGAGACCCTTCCTATAACATGAGATGTGATGTCTCAATGCTTCTAATACCAAACCTGAGATCTTTCCTATAACATGAGATGTGATATCCAACTGATTCCCATTCCAATCCTGAGACCCTTCCTAAAGCATGAGATGTGATATCTCAATGCTTATACCAAACCTGAGACCCTTCCTATAGCTTGAGATGTGATATCCAACTCCTTCCCATTCCAATCCAGAGACCCTTCCTATAGCATGAGATGTGATATCTCAAGGCCTCTAATACCAAACCTGAGATCCTTCCTCTAACATGAAATGTGATATCCAACTCCTTCCCCTTCCAAACCTGAGAGCCTTCCTATAGCATGAGATATGATATCCAAGTCCTTCCCATCCAATCCTGAGACCCTTCCTATAACATGAAATGTGATATCCAACTCCTTCCCATTCCAACCTGAGACCCTTCCTATAGCATGAGATGGGATATCCAACTCCTTCCAAATCCAATACTGATACCCTTCCGATAGCATGAGATGTGATATCCCAATGCTTCTACCAAACCTGAGACCCATACTATGGCATGAGATGTGATATCAAACTCCTTCCCATTCCAATCCTGAGACCCTACCTATAGCTTGAGATGTGATATCCAACTCCTTCCCATTCCAATTCTGAGACCCTTCCTATACCATGAGACTTGATATCTCAATGCTTCTAGTACCAAACCTGAGATCCTTCCTATAACATGAGATGTGATTTCCAAATCCTTCCACTTCCAAACCTGAGACCCTCCCTTTAGCATGAGATGTGATATCCAACTCCTTCCCATTCCAATCCTGAGACCCTTCTGATAGCATGAGATGTGATATTTCAATGCCTCTAATACCAAACCTGAGATCCTACCTCTAACATGAAATGTGATATCCATCTCCTTCCCTTTCCAAACCTGAGACCCTGCCTATAGCATGAGATGTGATATCAAAAGTCCTTCCCATTCCAATCCTGAGACCCTTCCTATAGCATGTGATGTGATATCTCAATGCTTATACCAAACCTGAGACCCTTCCTATAGCATGAGATGTGATATCCAACTTCTTCCCATTCCAATCCTGAGACCCTTCCTATAACATGAGATGTGATGTCTCAATGCTTCTAATACCAAACCTGAGACCCTTCCAATAACATGAGATGGGATATCCAACTCCTTCCCATTCCAATCCTGAGACCCTTCCGATAGCAGAGATGTGATATCTCAATGCTTATACCAAACCTGAGACCCTTCCTATGGCCTGAGATGTCATATACAACTCCTTCCCATTCCAATCCTGAGACCGTTCCTATAGCATGAGATGTGATATCTCAATGCTTATACCAAATCTGAGACCCTTCCTATAGCATGAGATGTGATATCCAACTCGTTCCCATTCCAATCCTGAGACCCTTCCTATAGCATGAGATGTGATGTCTCAATGCTTCTAATACCAAACCTGAGATCCTTCCTATAACATGAGATGTGATATCCAACTCCTTCCCATTCCAATCCTGAGACCCTTATGAAAGCATGAGATGTGATATCACAATGCCTCTAATACCAAACCTGAGATACTTCCGATAGCATGAGATGTGATTTCCAAATCCTTCCCCTTCCAAACCTGAGACCCTCCCTTTAGCATGAGATGTGATATTTCAATGCCTCTAATACCAAACCGGAGATCCTACCTCTAACATGAAATGTGATATCCATCTCCTTCCCTTTCCAAACCTGAGACCCTGCCTATAGCATGAGATGTGATATCCAAGTCCTTCCCATTACAATCCTGAGACCCTTCCTATAGCATGTGATGTGATATCTCAATGCTTATACCAAACCTGAGACCCTTCCTATGGCATGAGATGTGATATCCAACTCCTTCCCATTCCAATCCCGAGATCCTTCCTATAGCATGAGATGTGATATCTCAATGCTTATACCAAACCTGAGACCCTTCCTATAGCATGAGATGTGATATCCAACTCCTTCCCATTCCAATCCTGAGACCCTTCCTATAGCATGAGATGTGATATCTCAATGCCTCTAATACCAAACCTGAGATCCTTCCTCTAACATGAAATGTGATATCCAACTCCTTCCCTTTCCAAACCTGAGAGCCTACCTATAGCATGAGATGTGATATCCAAGTCCTTCCCATTCCAATCCTTAGACCCTTCCTACAGCATGCAATATGATATCTCAATGATTCTAATAACAAACCTGAGACCCATCCTATAACATGAGATGGGATATCCAACTCCTTCCCATTCCAATCCTGAGACACTTCCGATAGCAGAGATGTGATATCTCAATGCTTATACCAAACCTGAGACCCTTCCTATAACATGAGATGTGATATCCAACTCCTTCCCGGTCCAAACCTGAGACCCTTCCTATAGCATATGTGATATCCAACTCCTTCCCATTCCAAACATGAGACCCTTCCTATAGCAAGAATGTAATATCCAACTCCTTCCCATTCCAATCCTGAGACCATTCCTATAGCATGAGATGTGATATCTCAATGCTTCTAATACCAAACCTGAGATCCTTCCTATGACATGAGATGTGATATCCAATTCCTCCCCATTCCAATCCTGAGACCATTCCTATAGCATGAGATGTGATATCTCAATGCTTCTAATACCAAACCTGAGATCCTTCCTATGACATGAGATGTGATATCCAATTCCTCCCCATTCCAAACCTGAGAACCTTCCTACAGCATGCGATGTGATATCTCAATGCTTCTAATACCAAACCCGAGACCAGTCCTATAACATGAGATTGGATATCCAACTCCTTCCCCTTCCAAACCTGAGACCCTTCCTATAGCATGAGATGTGATATCCAACTTCTTCCCATTCCACTCCTGAGACCCTTCCTATAACATGAGATGTGATGTCTCAATGCTTCTAATACCAAACCTGAGATCTTTCCTATAACATGAGATGTGATATCCAACTGATTCCCATTCCAATCCTGAGACCCTTCCTAAAGCATGAGATGTGATATCTCAATGCTTATACCAAACCTGAGACCCTTCCTATAGCTTGAGATGTGATATCCAACTCCTTCCCATTCCAATCCAGAGACCCTTCTTATAGCATGAGATGTGATATCTCAAGGCCTCTAATACCAAACCTGAGATCCTTCCTCTAACATGAAATGTGATATCCAACTCCTTCCCCTTCCAAACCTGAGAGCCTTCCTATAGCATGAGATATGATATCCAAGTCCTTCCCATCCAATCCTGAGACCCTTCCTATAACATGAAATGTGATATCCAATTCCTTCCCATTCCAACCTGAGACCCTTACTATAGCATGAGATGGGATATCCAACTCCTTCCAAATCCAATACTGATACCCTTCCGATAGCATGAGATGTGATATCCCAATGCTTCTACCAAACCTGAGACCCATACTATGGCATGAGATGTGATATCAAACTCCTTCCCATTCCAATCCTGAGACCCTACCTATAGCTTGAGATGTGATATCCAACTCCTTCCCATTCCAATTCTGAGACCCTTCCTATACCATGAGACTTGATATCTCAATGCTTCTAATACAAAACCTGAGACCCGTCCTATAACATGAGATGTGATATCCAAATCCTTCCCCTTCCAAACCTTAGACCCTTCCTTTATCATGAGATGTGATATCCAATTCCTTCCCATTCCAATCCTGAGACCCTTCAGATATCATGAGATTTGTTATCTCAATGCTTCTAATATCAAACTTGAGACCCTCCCTATAGCATGAGATGTGACATCCAAGTCCTCCCCATTCCAATCCTGAGACTCTTCCTATAGCATGAGATGTGATATCTCAATGCTTCTAATACCAAACCTGAGACCCTTCCTATAACATGAGATGGGATATCCAACTCCTTCCCATTCCAATCCTGAGACCCTTCTGATAGCATGAGATGTGATATTTCAATGCCTCTAATACCAAACCTGAGATCCTACCTCTAACATGAAATGTGATATCCATCTCCTTCCCTTTCCAAACCTGAGACCCTGCCTATAGCATGAGATGTGATATCAAAAGTCCTTCCCATTCCAATCCTGAGACCCTTCCTATAGCATGTGATGTGATATCTCAATGCTTATACCAAACCTGAGACCCTTCCTATGGCATGAGATGTCATATACAACTCCTTCCCATTCCAAACCTGAGACCCTTCCTATAGCATGAGATGTGATATCTCAATGCTTATACCAAACCTGAGACCCTTCCTATAGCATGAGATGTGATATCCAACTTCTTCCCATTCCAATCCTGAGACCCTTCCTATAAAATGAGATGTGATGTCGCAATGCTTCTAATACCAAACCTGAGATCTTTCCTATAACATGAGATGTGATATTCAACTCCTTCCCATTCCAATCCTGAGACCCTTCCTATAGCATGAGATGTGATATCACAATGCTTATACCAAACCTGAGACCGTTCCTATAGCTTGAGATGTGATATCCAACTCCTTCCCATTCCAATCCTGAGACGCTTCCTATAGCATGAGATGTGATATCTCAAGGCCTCTAATACCAAACCTGAGATCGTTCCTCTAACATGAAATGTGATATCCAACTCCTTCCCCTTCCAAACCTGAGAGCCTTCCTATAGCATGAGATATGATAGCCAAGTCCTTCCAATTCCAATCCTGAGACCCTTCCTATAACATGAAATGTGATATCCAACTCCTTCCCATTCCAACCTGAGACCCTTCCTATAGCATGAGATGGGATATCTCAATGCTTCTAATACCAAACCTGAGACTCTTCCTATAACACGAGATGGGATATCCAACTCATTCCCATTCCAATCCTGAGACCCTTCCGATAGCAGAGATGTGATATCTCAATGCTTATACCAAACCTGAGACCCTTCCTATGGCCTGAGATGTCATATACAACTCCTTCCCATTCCAATCCTGAGACCCTTCCTATAGCATGAGATGTGATATCTCAATGCTTATACCAAATCTGAGACCCTTCCTATAGCATGAGATGTGATATCCAACTCCTTCCCATTCCAAACCTGAGACCCTTCCTATAGCATGAGATGTGATGTCTCAATACTTCTAATACCAAACCTGAGATCCTTCCTATAACATGAGATGTGATATCCATCTCCTTCCCATTCCAATCCTGAGACCCTTATGATAGCATGAGATGTGATATCTCAATGCCTCTAATACCAAACCTGAGATACTTCCGATAGCATGAGATGTGATATCTCAATGCTTCTAATACCAAGCCTGAGATCCTTCCTATAACATGAGATGTGATTTCCAAATCCTCCCCCTTCCAAACCTGAGACCCTCCCTTTAGCATGAGATGTGATATCCAACTCCTTCCCATTCCAATCCTGAGACCCTTCTGATAGCATGAGATGTGATATCTCAATGCCTCTAATTCCAAACCTGAGATCCTACCTCTAACATGAAATGTGATATCCAACTCCTTCCCTTTCCAAACCTGAGAGCCTACCTATAGCATGAGATGTGATATCCAAGTCCTTCCCATTCCAATCCTTAGACCCTTCCTACAGCATGCAATATGATATCTCAATGATTCTAATAACAAACCTGAGACCCATCCTATAACATGAGATGGGATATCCAACTCCTTCCCATTCCAATCCTGAGACACTTCCGATAGCAGAGATGTGATATCTCAATGCTTATACCAAACCTGAGACCCTTCCTATAACATGAGATGTGATATCCAACTCCTTCCCGGTCCAAACCTGAGACCCTTCCTATAGCATATGTGATATCCAACTCCTTCCCATTCCAAACATGAGACCCTTCCTATGGCAAGAATGTAATATCCAACTCCTTCCCATTCCAATCCTGAGACCATTCCTATAGCATGAGATGTGATATCTCAATGCTTCTAATACCAAACCTGAGATCCTTCCTATGACATGAGATGTGATATCCAATTCCTCCCCATTCCAAACCTGAGAACCTTCCTACAGCATGCGATGTGATATCTCAATGCTTCTAATACCAAACCCGAGACCAGTCCTATAACATGAGATTGGATATCCAACTCCTTCCCCTTCCAAACCTGAGACCCTTCCTATAGCATGAGATGTGATATCCAACTTCTTCCCATTCCACTCCTGAGACCCTTCCTATAACATGAGATGTGATGTCTCAATGCTTCTAATACCAAACCTGAGATCTTTCCTATAACATGAGATGTGATATCCAACTGATTCCCATTCCAATCCTGAGACCCTTCCTATAGCATGACATGTGATATCTCAATGCTTATACCAAACCTGAGACCCTTCCTATAGCTTGAGATGTGATATCCAACTCCTTCCCATTCCAATCCTGAGACCCTTCCTATAGCATGAGATGTGATATCTCAAGGCCTCTAATACCAAACCTGAGATCCTTCCTCTAACATGAAATGTGATATCCAACTCCTTCCCATTCCAACCTGAGACCCTTCCTATAGCATGAGATGGGATATCCAACTCCTTCCAAATCCAATACTGATACCCTTCCGATAGCATGAGATGTGATATCCCAATGCTTCTACCAAACCTGAGACCCATACTATGGCATGAGATGTGATATCAAACTCCTTCCCATTCCAATCCTGAGACCCTACCTATAGCTTGAGATGTGATATCCAACTCCTTCCCATTCCAATTCTGAGACCCTTCCTATACCATGAGACTTGATATCTCAATGCTTCTAGTACCAAACCTGAGATCCTTCCTATAACATGAGATGTGATTTCCAAATCCTTCCACTTCCAAACCTGAGACCCTCCCTTTAGCATGAGATGTGATATCCAACTCCTTCCCATTCCAATCCTGGGACCCTTCTGATAGCATGAGATGTGATATTTCAATGCCTCTAATACCAAACCTGAGATCCTACCTCTAACATGAAATGTGATATCCATCTCCTTCCCTTTCCAAACCTGAGACCCTTCCTATAGCATGACATGTGATATCTCAATGCTTATACCAAACCTGAGACCCTTCCTATAGCTTGAGATGTGATATCCAACTCCTTCCCCTTCCAAACCTGAGAGCCTTCCTATAGCATGAGATATGATATCCAAGTCCTTCCCATCCAATCCTGAGACCCTTCCTATAACATGAAATGTGATATCCAACTCCTTCCCATTCCAACCTGAGACCCTTCCTATAGCATGAGATGGGATATCCAACTCCTTCCAAATCCAATACTGATACCCTTCCGATAGCATGAGATGTGATATCCCAATGCTTCTACCAAACCTGAGACCCATACTATGGCATGAGATGTGATATCAAACTCCTTCCCATTCCAATCCTGAGACCCTACCTATAGCTTGAGATGTGATATCCAACTCCTTCCCATTCCAATTCTGAGACCCTTCCTATACCATGAGACTTGATATCTCAATGCTTCTAGTACCAAACCTGAGATCCTTCCTATAACATGAGATGTGATTTCCAAATCCTTCCACTTCCAAACCTGAGACCCTCCCTTTAGCATGAGATGTGATATCCAACTCCTTCCCATTCCAATCCTGGGACCCTTCTGATAGCATGAGATGTGATATTTCAATGCCTCTAATACCAAACCTGAGATCCTACCTCTAACATGAAATGTGATATCCATCTCCTTCCCTTTCCAAACCTGAGACCCTGCCTATAGCATGAGATGTGATATCAAAAGTCCTTCCCATTCCAATCCTGAGACCCTTCCTATAGCATGTGATGTGATATCTCAATGCTTATACCAAACCTGAGACCCTTCCTATAGCATGAGATGTGATATCCAACTTCTTCCCATTCCAATCCTGAGACCCTTCCTATAACATGAGATGTGATGTCTCCTTGCTTCTAATACCAAACCTGAGACCCTTCCAATAACATGAGATGGGATATCCAACTCCTTCCCATTCCAATCCTGAGACCCTTCCGATAGCAGAGATGTGATATCTCAATGCTTATACCAAACCTGAGACCCTTCCTATGGCCTGAGATGTCATATACAACTCCTTCCCATTCCAATCCTGAGACCGTTCCTATAGCATGAGATGTGATATCTCAAATCTTATACCAAATCTGAGACCCTTCCTTTTAGCATGAGATGTGATATCCAACTCGTTCCCATTCCAATCCTGAGACCCTTCCTATAGCATGAGATGTGATGTCTCAATGCTTCTAATACCAAACCTGAGATCCTTCCTATAACATGAGATGTGATATCCAACTCCTTCCCATTCCAATCCTGAGACCCTTATGATAGCATGAGATGTGATATCTCAATGCCTCTAATACCAAACCTGAGATACTTCCGATAGCATGAGATGTGATTTCCAAATCCTTCCCCTTCCAAACCTGAGACCCTCCCTTTAGCATGAGATGTGATATTTCAATGCCTCTAATACCAAACCGGAGATCCTACCTCTAACATGAAATGTGATATCCATCTCCTTCCCTTTCCAAACCTGAGACCCTGCCTATAGCATGAGATGTGATATCCAAGTCCTTCCCATTACAATCCTGAGACCCTTCCTATAGCATGTGATGTGATATCTCAATGCTTATACCAAACCTGAGACCCTTCCTATGGCATGAGATGTGATATCCAACTCCTTCCCATTCCAATCCCGAGATCCTTCCTATAGCATGAGATGTGATATCTCAATGCTTATACCAAACCTGAGACCCTTCCTATAGCATGAGATGTGATATCCAACTCCTTCCCATTCCAATCCTGAGACCCTTCCTATAGCATGAGATGTGATATCTCAATGCCTCTAATACCAAACCTGAGATCCTTCCTCTAACATGAAATGTGATATCCAACTCCTTCCCTTTCCAAACCTGAGAGCCTACCTATAGCATGAGATGTGATATCCAAGTCCTTCCCATTCCAATCCTTAGACCCTTCCTACAGCATGCAATATGATATCTCAATGATTCTAATAACAAACCTGAGACCCATCCTATAACATGAGATGGGATATCCAACTCCTTCCCATTCCAATCCTGAGACACTTCCGATAGCAGAGATGTGATATCTCAATGCTTATACCAAACCTGAGACCCTTCCTATAACATGAGATGTGATATCCAACTCCTTCCCGGTCCAAACCTGAGACCCTTCCTATAGCATATGTGATATCCAACTCCTTCCCATTCCAAACATGAGACCCTTCCTATAGCAAGAATGTAATATCCAACTCCTTCCCATTCCAATCCTGAGACCATTCCTATAGCATGAGATGTGCTATCTCAATGCTTCTAATACCAAACCTGAGATCCTTCCTATGACATGAGATGTGATATCCAATTCCTCCCCATTCCAATCCTGAGACCATTCCTATAGCATGAGATGTGATATCTCAATGCTTCTAATACCAAACCTGAGATCCTTCCTATGACATGAGATGTGATATCCAATTCCTCCCCATTCCAAACCTGAGAACCTTCCTACAGCATGCGATGTGATATCTCAATGCTTCTAATACCAAACCCGAGACCAGTCCTATAACATGAGATTGGATATCCAACTCCTTCCCCTTCCAAACCTGAGACCCTTCCTATAGCATGAGATGTGATATCCAACTTCTTCCCATTCCACTCCTGAGACCCTTCCTATAACATGAGATGTGATGTCTCAATGCTTCTAATACCAAACCTGAGATCTTTCCTATAACATGAGATGTGATATCCAACTGATTCCCATTCCAATCCTGAGACCCTTCCTAAAGCATGAGATGTGATATCTCAATGCTTATACCAAACCTGAGACCCTTCCTATAGCTTGAGATGTGATATCCAACTCCTTCCCATTCCAATCCAGAGACCCTTCCTATAGCATGAGATGTGATATCTCAAGGCCTCTAATACCAAACCTGAGATCCTTCCTCTAACATGAAATGTGATATCCAACTCCTTCCCCTTCCAAACCTGAGAGCCTTCCTATAGCATGAGATATGATATCCAAGTCCTTCCCATCCAATCCTGAGACCCTTCCTATAACATGAAATGTGATATCCAACTCCTTCCCATTCCAACCTGAGACCCTTCCTATAGCATGAGATGGGATATCCAACTCCTTCCAAATCCAATACTGATACCCTTCCGATAGCATGAGATGTGATATCCCAATGCTTCTACCAAACCTGAGACCCATACTATGGCATGAGATGTGATATCAAACTCCTTCCCATTCCAATCCTGAGACCCTACCTATAGCTTGAGATGTGATATCCAACTCCTTCCCATTCCAATTCTGAGACCCTTCCTATACCATGAGACTTGATATCTCAATGCTTCTAATACAAAACCTGAGACCCGTCCTATAACATGAGATGTGATATCCAAATCCTTCCCCTTCCAAACCTTAGACCCTTCCTTTATCATGAGATGTGATATCCAATTCCTTCCCATTCCAATCCTGAGACCCTTCAGATATCATGAGATTTGTTATCTCAATGCTTCTAATATCAAACTTGAGACCCTCCCTATAGCATGAGATGTGACATCCAAGTCCTCCCCATTCCAATCCTGAGACTCTTCCTATAGCATGAGATGTGATATCTCAATGCTTCTAATACCAAACCTGAGACCCTTCCTATAACATGAGATGGGATATCCAACTCCTTCCCATTCCAATCCTGAGACCCTTCCGATAGCAGAGATGTGATATCTCAATGCTTGTACCAAACCTGAGACCCTTCCTATGGCCTGATTTGTCATATACAACTCCTTCCCATTCCAATCCTGAGACCCTTCCTATAGCATGAGATGTGATATCTCAATGCTTATACCAAATCCGAGACCCTTCCTATAGCATGAGATGTGATATCCAACTCCTTCCCATTCCAATCCTGAGACCCTTCCTATAGCATGAGATGTGATATCTCAATGCTTCTAATACCAAACCCGAGACCCTTCCTATAACATGAGATGTGATATCCAATCCCTTCCCATTCCAATCCTGAGACCCTTATGATAGCATGAGATGTGATATCTCAATGCCTCTAATACCAAACCTGAGATACTTCTGATAGCATGAGATGTGATATCTCAATGCTTCTAGTACCAAACCTGAGATCCTTCCTATAACATGAGATGTGATTTCCAAATCCTTCCACTTCCAAACCTGAGACCCTCCCTTTAGCATGAGATGTGATATCCAACTCCTTCCCATTCCAATCCTGAGACCCTTCTGATAGCATGAGATGTGATATTTCAATGCCTCTAATACCAAACCTGAGATCCTACCTCTAACATGAAATGTGATATCCATCTCCTTCCCTTTCCAAACCTGAGACCCTGCCTATAGCATGAGATGTGATATCAAAAGTCCTTCCCATTCCAATCCTGAGACCCTTCCTATAGCATGTGATGTGATATCTCAATGCTTATACCAAACCTGAGACCCTTCCTATGGCATGAGATGTCATATACAACTCCTTCCCATTCCAAACCTGAGACCCTTCCTATAGCATGAGATGTGATATCTCAATGCTTATACCAAACCTGAGACCCTTCCTATAGCATGAGATGTGATATCCAACTTCTTCCCATTCCAGTCCTGAGACCCTTCCTATAAAATGAGATGTGATGTCGCAATGCTTCTAATACCAAACCTGAGATATTTCCTATAACATGAGATGTGATATTCAACTCCTTCCCATTCCAATCCTGAGACCCTTCCTATAGCATGAGATGTGATATCACAATGCTTATACCAAACCTGAGACCGTTCCTATAGCTTGAGATGTGATATCCAACTCCTTCCCATTCCAATCCTGAGACCCTTCCTATAGCATGAGATGTGATATCTCAAGGCCTCTAATACCAAACCTGAGATCGTTCCTCTAACATGAAATGTGATATCCAACTCCTTCCCCTTCCAAACCTGAGAGCCTTCCTATAGCATGAGATATGATAGCCAAGTCCTTCCAATTCCAATCCTGAGACCCTTCCTATAACATGAAATGTGATATCCAACTCCTTCCCATTCCAACCTGAGACCCTTCCTATAGCATGAGATGGGATATCTCAATGCTTCTAATACCAAACCTGAGACTCTTCCTATAACACGAGATGGGATATCCAACTCATTCCCATTCCAATCCTGAGACCCTTCCGATAGCAGAGATGTGATATCTCAATGCTTATACCAAACCTGAGACCCTTCCTATGGCCTGAGATGTCATATACAACTCCTTCCCATTCCAATCCTGAGACCCTTCCTATAGCATGAGATGTGATATCTCAATGCTTATACCAAATCTGAGACCCTTCCTATAGCATGAGATGTGATATCCAACTCCTTCCCATTCCAAACCTGAGACCCTTCCTATAGCATGAGATGTGATGTCTCAATACTTCTAATACCAAACCTGAGATCCTTCCTATAACATGAGATGTGATATCCAACTCCTTCCCATTCCAATCCTGAGACCCTTATGATAGCATGAGATGTGATATCTCAATGCCTCTAATACCAAACCTGAGATACTTCCGATAGCATGAGATGTGATATCTCAATGCTTCTAATACCAAACCTGAGATCCTTCCTATAACATGAGATGTGATTTCCAAATCCTCCCCCTTCCAAACCTGAGACCCTCCCTTTAGCATGAGATGTGATATCCAACTCCTTCCCATTCCAATCCTGAGACCCTTCTGATAGCATGAGATGTGATATCTCAATGCCTCTAATTCCAAACCTGAGATCCTACCTCTAACATGAAATGTGATATCCAACTCCTTCCCTTTCCAAACCTGAGAGCCTACCTATAGCATGAGATGTGATATCCAAGTCCTTCCCATTCCAATCCTTAGACCCTTCCTACAGCATGCAATATGATATCTCAATGATTCTAATAACAAACCTGAGACCCATCCTATAACATGAGATGGGATATCCAACTCCTTCCCATTCCAATCCTGAGACACTTCCGATAGCAGAGATGTGATATCTCAATGCTTATACCAAACCTGAGACCCTTCCTATAACATGAGATGTGATATCCAACTCCTTCCCGGTCCAAACCTGAGACCCTTCCTATAGCATATGTGATATCCAACTCCTTCCCATTCCAAACATGAGACCCTTCCTATAGCAAGAATGTAATATCCAACTCCTTCCCATTCCAATCCTGAGACCATTCCTATAGCATGAGATGTGATATCTCAATGCTTCTAATACCAAACCTGAGATCCTTCCTATGACATGAGATGTGATATCCAATTCCTCCCCATTCCAAACCTGAGAACCTTCCTACAGCATGCGATGTGATATCTCAATGCTTCTAATACCAAACCCGAGACCAGTCCTATAACATGAGATTGGATATCCAACTCCTTCCCCTTCCAAACCTGAGACCCTTCCTATAGCATGAGATGTGATATCCAACTTCTTCCCATTCCACTCCTGAGACCCTTCCTATAACATGAGATGTGATGTCTCAATGCTTCTAATACCAAACCTGAGATCTTTCCTATAACATGAGATGTGATATCCAACTGATTCCCATTCCAATCCTGAGACCCTTCCTATAGCATGAGATGTGATATCTCAATGCTTATACCAAACCTGAGACCCTTCCTATAGCTTGAGATGTGATATCCAACTCCTTCCCATTCCAATCCTGAGACCCTTCCTATAGCATGAGATGTGATATCCCAAGGCCTCTAATACCAAACCTGAGATCCTTCCTCTAACATGAAATGTGATATCCAACTCCTTCCCCTTCCAAACCTGAGAGCCTTCCTATAGCATGAGATATGATATCCAAGTCCTTCCCATCCAATCCTGAGACCCTTCCTATAACATGAAATGTGATATCCAACTCCTTCCCATTCCAACCTGAGACCCTTCCTATAGCATGAGATGGGATATCCAACTCCTTCCAAATCCAATACTGATACCCTTCCGATAGCATGAGATGTGATATCCCAATGCTTCTACCAAACCTGAGACCCATACTATGGCATGAGATGTGATATCAAACTCCTTCCCATTCCAATCCTGAGACCCTACCTATAGCTTGAGATGTGATATCCAACTCGTTCCCATTCCAATTCTGAGACCCTTCCTATACCATGAAACTTGATATCTCAATGCTTCTAATACAAAACCTGAGACCCGTCCTATAACATGAGATGTGATATCCAAATCCTTCCCCTTCCAAACCTTAGACCCTTCCTTTATCATGAGATGTGATATCCAATTCCTTCCCATTCCAATCCTGAGACCCTTCCGATATCATGAGATTTGTTATCTCAATGCTTCTAATATCAAACTTGAGACCCTCCCTATAGCATGAGATGTGACATCCAAGTCCTCCCCATTCCAATCCTGAGACTCTTCCTATAGCATGAGATGTGATATCTCAATGCTTCTAATACCAAACCTGAGACCCTTCCTATAACATGAGATGGGATATCCAACTCCTTCCCATTCCAATCCTGAGACCCTTCCGATAGCAGAGATGTGATATCTCAATGCTTATACCAAACCTGAGACCCTTCCTATGGCCTGATTTGTCATATACAACTCCTTCCCATTCCAATCCTGAGACCCTTCCTATAGCATGAGATGTGATATCTCAATGCTTATACCAAATCCGAGACCCTTCCTATAGCATGAGATGTGATATCCAACTCCTTCCCATTCCAATCCTGAGACCCTTCCTATAGCATGAGATGTGATATCTCAATGCTTCTAATACCAAACCTGAGATCCTTCCTATAACATGAGATGTGATATCCAACCCCTTCCCATTCCAATCCTGAGACCCTTATGATAGCATGAGATGTGATATCTCAATGCCTCTAATACCAAACCTGAGATACTTCTGATAGCATGAGATGTGATATCTCAATGCTTCTAGTACCAAACCTGAGATCCTTCCTATAACATGATATGTGATTTCCAAATCCTTCCACTTCCAAACCTGAGACCCTCCCTTTAGCATGAGATGTGATATCCAACTCCTTCCCATTCCAATCCTGAGACCCTTCTGATAGCATGAGATGTGATATTTCAATGCCTCTAATACCAAACCTGAGATCCTACCTCTAACATGAAATGTTATATCCATCTCCTTCCCTTTCCAAACCTGAGACCCTGCCTATAGCATGAGATGTGATATCAAAAGTCCTTCCCATTCCAATCCTGAGACCCTTCCTATAGCATGTGATGTGATATCTCAATGCTTATACCAAACCTGAGACCCTTCCTATGGCATGAGATGTCATATACAACTCCTTCCCATTCCAAACCTGAGACCCTTCCTATAGCATGAGATGTGATATCTCAATGCTTATACCAAACCTGAGACCCTTCCTATAGCATGAGATGTGATATCCAACTTCTTCCCATTCCAATCCTGAGACCCTTCCTATAACATGAGATGTGATGTCGCAATGCTTCTAATACCAAACCTGAGATCTTTCCTATAACATGAGATGTGATATTCAACTCCTTCCCATTCCAATACTGAGACCCTTCCTATAGCATGAGATGTGATATCACAATGCTTATACCAAACCTGAGACCGTTCCTATAGCTTGAGATGTGATATCCAACTCCTTCCCATTCCAATCCTGAGACC
The DNA here is from genome assembly GCF_040938575.1 of Ambystoma mexicanum. Taxonomy (NCBI): domain Eukaryota; kingdom Metazoa; phylum Chordata; class Amphibia; order Caudata; family Ambystomatidae; genus Ambystoma; species Ambystoma mexicanum. Next base: position 1,486,369,309 of record NC_090923.1, on the reverse strand, counting down.
CTTCCTATAGCATGAGATGTGATATCTCAAGGCCTCTAATACCAAACCTGGGATCGTTCCTCTAACATGAAATGTGATATCCAACTCCTTCCCCTTCCAAACCTGAGAGCCTTCCTATAGCATGAGATGTGATAGCCAAGTCCTTCCAATTCCAATCCTGAGACCCTTCCTATAACATGAAATGTGATATCCAACTCCTTCCCATTCCAACCTGAGACCCTTCCTATAGCATGTGATGGGATATCTCAATGCTTCTAATACCAAACCTGAGACTCTTCCTATAACATGAGATGGGATAGCCAACTCATTCCCATTCCAATCCTGAGACCCTTCCGATAGCAGAGATGTGATATCTCAATGCTTATACCAAACCTGAGACCCTTCCTATGGCCTGAGATGTCATATACAACTCCTTCCCATTCCAATCCTGAGACCCTTCCTATAGCATGAGATGTGATATCTCAATGCTTATACCAAATCTGAGACCCTTCCTATAGCATGAGATGTGATGTCTCAATGCTTCTAATACCAAACCTGAGATCCTTCCTATAACATGAGATGTGATATCCAACTCCTTCCCATTCCAATCCTGAGACCCTTATGATAGCATGAGATGTGATATCTCAATGCCTCTAATACCAAACCTGAGATACTTCCGATAGCATGAGATGTGATATCTCAATGCTTCTAATACCAAACCTGAGATCCTTCCTATAACATGAGATGTGATTTCCAAATCCTCCCCCTTCCAAACCTGAGACCCTCCCTTTAGCATGAGATGTGATATCCAACTCCTTCCCATTCCAATCCTGAGACCCTTCTGATAGCATGAGATGTGATATCTCAATGCCTCTAATTCCAAACCTGAGATCCTACCTCTAACATGAAATGTGACATCCATCTCCTTCCCTTTCCAAACCTGAGACCCTGCCTATAGCATGAGATGTGATATCCAAGTCCTTCCCATTCCAATCCTGAGACCCTTCCTATAGCATGTGATGTGATATCTCAATGCCTTTACCAAACCTGAGACCCTTCCTATGGCATGAGATGTCATATACAACTCCTTCCCATTCCAATCCTGAGACCCTTCCTATAGCATGAGATGTGATATCTCAATGCTTATACCAAACCTGAGACCCTTCCTATAGCATGAGATGTGATATCCAACTCCTTCCCATTCCAATCCTGAGAACCCTTCCGATAGCAGAGATGTGATATCTCAATGCTTATACCAAACCTGAGATCCTTCATATAACATGAGATGTGATATCCAACTCCTTCCCATTCCAATCCTGAGACACTTCCTATAGCATGAGATGTGATATCTCACTGCTTATACCAAACCTGAGACCCTTCCTATAACATGAAATGTGATATCCTACTCCTTCCCATTCCAACCTGGGACCCTTCCTATATCATGAGATGGGATATCTCACTGCTTCTAATACCAAACCTGAGACCCTTCCTATAACATGAGATGTGATATCTCAAGGCCTCTAATACCAAACCTGAGATCCTTCCTCTAACATGAAATGTGATATCCAACTCCTTCCCATTCCAATCCTGAGACCCTTCCTATAGCATGAGATGTGATATCTCAATGCTAATACCAAACCTGAGACCCTTCCTATAGCATGAGATGTGATATCCAACTCCTTCCCATTCCAATCCTGAGACCCTTCCTATAGCATGAGATGTGATATCTCAAGGCCTCTAATACCAAACCTGAGATCCTTCCTCTAACATGAAATGTGATATCCAACTCCTTCCCATTCCAATCCTGAGACCCTTCCTATAGCATGAGATGTGATATCTCAATGCTTATACCAAACCTGAGACCCTTCCTATAGCATGAGATGTGATATCCAACTCCTTCCCATTCCAATCCTGAGAACCCTTCTGATAGCAGAGATGTGATATCTCAATGCTTATACCAAACCTGAGATCCTTCATATAACATGAGATGTGATATCCAACTCCTTCCCATTCCAATCCTGAGACACTTCCTATAGCATGAGATGTGATATCTCACTGCTTATACCAAACCTGAGACCCTTCCTATAGAATGAGATGTGATATCCAACTCCTTCCCATTCCAATCCTGAGACCCTTCCTATAGCATGAGATGTGATATCTCAATGCTTCTAATATCAGACTTGCGACCCTCCCTATAGCATTGAGATGTGATACCCAAGTCCTTCTCATTCCAATCCTGAGACACTTCCTATAGCATGAGATGTGATATCTCAATGCTTCTAATACCAAACCTGAGACTCTTCCTATAACATGAGATGGGATATCCAACCCCTTCCCATTCCAATCCTGAGACCCTTATGATAGCATGAGATGTGATATCTCAATGCCTCTAATACCAAACCTGAGATACTTCTGATAGCATGAGATGTGATATCTCAATGCTTCTAGTACCAAACCTGAGATCCTTCCTATAACATGAGATGTGATTTCCAAATCCTTCCACTTCCAAACCTGAGACCCTCCCTTTAGCATGAGATGTGATATCCAACTCCTTCCCATTCCAATCCTGAGACCCTTCTGATAGCATGAGATGTGATATTTCAATGCCTCTAATACCAAACCTGAGATCCTACCTCTAACATGAAATGTGATATCCATCTCCTTCCCTTTCCAAACCTGAGACCCTGCCTATAGCATGAGATGTGATATCAAAAGTCCTTCCCATTCCAATCCTGAGACCCTTCCTATAGCATGTGATGTGATATCTCAATGCTTATACCAAACCTGAGACCCTTCCTATGGCATGAGATGTCATATACAACTCCTTCCCATTCCAAACCTGAGACCCATCCTATAGCATGAGATGTGATATCTCAATGCTTATACCAAACCTGAGACCCTTCCTATAGCATGAGATGTGATATCCAACTTCTTCCCATTCCAATCCTGAGACCCTTATATAACATGAGATGTGATGTCGCAATGCTTCTAATACCAAACCTGAGATCTTTCCTATAACATGAGATGTGATATTCAACTCCTTCCCATTCCAATCCTGAGACCCTTCCTATAGCATGGGATGTGATATCACAATGCTTATACCAAACCTGAGACCGTTCCTATAGCTTGAGATGTGATATCCAACTCCTTCCCATTCCAATCCTGAGACCCTTCCTATAGCATGAGATGTGATATCTCAAGGCCTCTAATACCAAACCTGAGATCGTTCCTCTAACATGAAATGTGATATCCAACTCCTTCCCCTTCCAAACCTGAGAGCCTTCCTATAGCATGAGATATGATAGCCAAGTCCTTCCAATTCCAATCCTGAGACCCTTCCTATAACATGAAATGTGATATCCAACTCCTTCCCATTCCAACCTGAGACCCTTCCTATAGCATGAGATGGGATATCTCAATGCTTCTAAAACCAAACCTGAGACTCTTCCTATAACATGAGATGGGATATCCAACTCATTCCCATTCCAATCCTGAGACCCTTCCGATAGCAGAGATGTGATATCTCAATGCTTATACCAAACCCGAGACCCTTCCTATGGCCTGAGATGTCATATACAACTCCTTCCCATTCCAATCCTGAGACCCTTCCCATAGCATGAGATGTGATATCTCAATGCTTATACCAAATCTGAGACCCTTCCTATAGCATGAGATGTGATATCCAACTCCTTCCCATTCCAATCCTGAGACCCTTCCTATAGCATGAGATGTGATGTCTCAATGCTTCTAATACCAAACCTGAGATCCTTCCTATAACATGAGATGTGATATCCAACTCCTTCCCATTCCAATCCTGAGACCCTTATGATAGCATGAGATGTGATATCTCAATGCTTCTAATACCAAACCTGAGATCCTTCCTATAACATGAGATGTGATTTCCAAATCCTCCCCCTTCCAAACCTGAGACCCTCCCTTTAGCATGAGATGTGATATCTCAATGCCTCTAATTCCAAACCTGAGATCCTACCTCTAACATGAAATGTGATATCCATCTCCTTCCCTTTCCAAACCTGAGACCCTGCGTATAGCATGAGATGTGATATCCAAGTCCTTCCCATTCCAATCCTGAGAACCTTCCTATAGCATGTGATGTGATATCTCAATGCCTTTACCAAACCTGAGACCCTTCCTATGGCATGAGATGTCATATACAACTCCTTCCCATTCCAATCCTGAGACCCTTCCTATAGCATGAGATGGGATATCCAACTCCTTCCAAATCCAATACTGATACCCTTCCGATAGCATGAGATGTGATATCCCAATGCTTCTACCAAACCTGAGACCTATACTATGGCATGAGATGTGATATCAAACTCCTTCCCATTCCAATCCTGAGACCCTACCTATAGCTTGAGATGTGATATCCAACTCCTTCCCATTCCAATTCTGAGACCCTTCCTATACCATGAGACTTGATATCTCAATGCTTCTAATACAAAACCTGAGACCCGCCCTATAACATGAGATGTGATATCCAAATCCTTCCCCTTCCAAACCTTAGACCCTTCCTTTATCATGAAATGTGATATCCAATTCCTTCCCATTCCAATCCTGAGACCCTTCAGATATCATGAGATTTGTTATCTCAATGCTTCTAATATCAAACTTGAGACCCTCCCTATAGCATGAGATGTGACATCCAAGTCCTCCCCATTCCAATCCTGAGACTCTTCCTATAGCATGAGATGTGATATCTCAATGCTTCTAATACCAAACCTGAGACCCTTCCTATAACATGAGATGGGATATCCAACTCCTTCCCATTCCAATCCTGAGACCCTTCCGATAGCAGAGATGTGATATCTCAATGCTTATACCAAACCTGAGACCCCTCCTATGGCCTGATTTGTCATATACAACTCCTTCCCATTCCAATCCTGAGACCCTTCCTATAGCATGAGATGTGATATCTCAATGCTTATACCAAATCCGAGACCCTTCCTATAGCATGAGATGTGATATCCAACTCCTTCCCATTCCAATCCTGAGACCCTTCCTATAGCATGAGATGTGATATCTCAATGCTTCTAATACCAAACCTGAGATCCTTCCTATAACATGAGATGTGATATCCAACCCCTTCCCATTCCAATCCTGAGACCCTTATGATAGCATGAGATGTGATATCTCAATGCCTCTAATACCAAACCTGAGATACTTCTGATAGCATGAGATGTGATATCTCAATGCTTCTAGTACCAAACCTGAGATCCTTCCTATAACATGAGATGTGATTTCCAAATCCTTCCACTTCCAAACCTGAGACCCTCCCTTTAGCATGAGATGTGATATCCAACTCCTTCCCATTCCAATCCTGAGACCCTTCTGATAGCATGAGATGTGATATTTCAATGCCTCTAATACCAAACCTGAGATCCTACCTCTAACATGAAATGTGATATCCATCTCCTTCCCTTTCCAAACCTGAGACCCTGCCTATAGCATGAGATGTGATATCAAAAGTCCTTCCCATTCCAATCCTGAGACCCTTCCTATAGCATGTGATGTGATATCTCAATGCTTATACCAAACCTGAGACCCTTCCTATGGCATGAGATGTCATATACAACTCCTTCCCATTCCAAACCTGAGACCCTTCCTATAGCATGAGATGTGATATCTCAATGCTTATACCAAACCTGAGACCCTTCCTATAGCATGAGATGTGATATCCAACTTCTTCCCATTCCAATCCTGAGACCCTTCCTATAACATGAGATGTGATGTCGCAATGCTTCTAATACCAAACCTGAGATCTTTCCTATAACATGAGATGTGATATTCAACTCCTTACCATTCCAATCCTGAGACCCTTCCTATAGCATGAGATGTGATATCACAATGCTTATACCAAACCTGAGACCGTTCCTATAGCTTGAGATGTGATATCCAACTCCTTCCCATTCCAATCCTGAGACCCTTCCTATAGCATGAGATGTGATATCTCAAGGCCTCTAATACCAAACCTGAGATCGTTCCTCTAACATGAAATGTGATATCCAACTCCTTCCCCTTCCAAACCTGAGAGCCTTCCTATAGCATGAGATATGATAGCCAAGTCCTTCCAAATCCAATCCTGAGACCCTTCCTATAACATGAAATGTGATATCCAACTCGTTCCCATTCCAACCTGAGACCCTTCCTATAGCATGAGATGGGATATCTCAATGCTTCTAATACCAAACCTGAGACTCTTCCTATAACACGAGATGGGATATCCAACTCATTCCCATTCCAATCCTGAGACCCTTCCGATAGCAGAGATGTGATATCTCAATGCTTATACCAAACCTGAGACCCTTCCTATGGCCTGAGATGTCATATACAACTCCTTCCCATTCCAATCCTGAGACCCTTCCTATAGCATGAGATGTGATATCTCAATGCTTATACCAAATCTGAGACCCTTCCTATAGCATGAGATGTGATATCCAACTCCTTCCCATTCCAATCCTGAGACCCTTATGATAGCATGAGATGTGATATCTCAATGCCTCTAATACCAAACCTGAGATACTTCCGATAGCATGAGATGTGATATCTCAATGCTTCTAATACCAAACCTGAGATCCTTCCTATAACATGAGATGTGATTTCCAAATCCTCCCCCTTCCAAACCTGAGACCCTCCCTTTAGCATGAGATGTGATATCCAACTCCTTCCCATTCCAATCCTGAGACCCTTCTGATAGCATGAGATGTGATATCTCAATGCCTCTAATACCAAACCTGAGATACTTCCGATAGCATGAGATGTGATATCTCAATGCTTCTAATACCAAACCTGAGATCCTTCCTATAACATGAGATGTGATTTCCAAATCCTCCCCCTTCCAAACCTGAGACCCTCCCTTTAGCATGAGATGTGATATCCAACTCCTTCCCATTCCAATCCTGAGACCCTTCTGATAGCATGAGATGTGATATCTCAATGCCTCTAATTCCAAACCTGAGATCCTACCTCTAACATGAAATGTGATATCCAACTCCTTCCCTTTCCAAACCTGAGAGCCTACCTATAGCATGAGATGTGATATCCAAGTCCTTCCCATTCCAATCCTTAGACCCTTCCTACAGCATGCAATATGATATCTCAATGATTCTAATAACAAACCTGAGACCCATCCTATAACATGAGATGGGATATCCAACTCCTTCCCATTCCAATCCTGAGACACTTCCGATAGCAGAGATGTGATATCTCAATGCTTATACCAAACCTGAGACCCTTCCTATAACATGAGATGTGATATCCAACTCCTTCCCGGTCCAAACCTGAGACCCTTCCTATAGCATATGTGATATCCAACTCCTTCCCATTCCAAACATGAGACCCTTCCTATAGCAAGAATGTAATATCCAACTCCTTCCCATTCCAATCCTGAGACCATTCCTATAGCATGAGATGTGATATCTCAATGCTTCTAATACCAAACCTGAGATCCTTCCTATAACATGAGATGTGATATCCAACTCCTTCCCATTCCAATCCTGAGACCCTTATGATAGCATGAGATGTGATATCTCAATGCCTCTAATACCAAACCTGAGATACTTCCGATAGCATGAGATGTGATATCGCAATGCTTCTAATACCAAACCTGAGATCCTTCCTATAACATGAGATGTGATTTCCAAATCCTCCCCCTTCCAAACCTGAGACCCTCCCTTTAGCATGAGATGTGATATCCAACTCCTTCCCATTCCAATCCTGAGACCCTTCTGATAGCATGAGATGTGATATCTCAATGCCTCTAATTCCAAACCTGAGATCCTACCTCTAACATGAAATGTGATATCCAACTCCTTCCCTTTCCAAACCTGAGAGCCTACCTATAGCATGAGATGTGATATCCAAGTCCTTCCCATTCCAATCCTTAGACCCTTCCTACAGCATGCAATATGATATCTCAATGATTCTAATAACAAACCTGAGACCCATCCTATAACATGAGATGGGATATCCAACTCCTTCCCATTCCAATCCTGAGACACTTCCGATAGCAGAGATGTGATATCTCAATGCTTATACCAAACCTGAGACCCTTCCTATAACATGAGATGTGATATCCAACTCCTTCCCGGTCCAAACCTGAGACCCTTCCTATAGCATGAGATGGGATATCTCAATGCTTCTAATACCAAACCTGAGACTCTTCCTATAACACGAGATGGGATATCCAACTCATTCCCATTCCAATCCTGAGACCCTTCCGATAGCAGAGATGTGATATCTCAATGCTTATACCAAACCTGAGACCCTTCCTATGGCCTGAGATGTCATATACAACTCCTTCCCATTCCAATCCTGAGACCCTTCCTATAGCATGAGATGTGATATCTCAATGCTTATACCAAATCTGAGACCCTTCCTATAGCATGAGATGTGATATCCAACTCCTTCCCATTCCAATCCTGAGACCCTTATGATAGCATGAGATGTGATATCTCAATGCCTCTAATACCAAACCTGAGATACTTCCGATAGCATGAGATGTGATATCTCAATGCTTCTAATACCAAACCTGAGATCCTTCCTATAACATGAGATGTGATTTCCAAATCCTCCCCCTTCCAAACCTGAGACCCTCCCTTTAGCATGAGATGTGATATCCAACTCCTTCCCATTCCAATCCTGAGACCCTTCTGATAGCATGAGATGTGATATCTCAATGCCTCTAATACCAAACCTGAGATACTTCCGATAGCATGAGATGTGATATCTCAATGCTTCTAATACCAAACCTGAGATCCTTCCTATAACATGAGATGTGATTTCCAAATCCTCCCCCTTCCAAACCTGAGACCCTCCCTTTAGCATGAGATGTGATATCCAACTCCTTCCCATTCCAATCCTGAGACCCTTCTGATAGCATGAGATGTGATATCTCAATGCCTCTAATTCCAAACCTGAGATCCTACCTCTAACATGAAATGTGATATCCAACTCCTTCCCTTTCCAAACCTGAGAGCCTACCTATAGCATGAGATGTGATATCCAAGTCCTTCCCATTCCAATCCTTAGACCCTTCCTACAGCATGCAATATGATATCTCAATGATTCTAATAACAAACCTGAGACCCATCCTATAACATGAGATGGGATATCCAACTCCTTCCCATTCCAATCCTGAGACACTTCCGATAGCAGAGATGTGATATCTCAATGCTTATACCAAACCTGAGACCCTTCCTATAACATGAGATGTGATATCCAACTCCTTCCCGGTCCAAACCTGAGACCCTTCCTATAGCATATGTGATATCCAACTCCTTCCCATTCCAAACATGAGACCCTTCCTATAGCAAGAATGTAATATCCAACTCCTTCCCATTCCAATCCTGAGACCATTCCTATAGCATGAGATGTGATATCTCAATGCTTCTAATACCAAACCTGAGATCCTTCCTATAACATGAGATGTGATATCCAACTCCTTCCCATTCCAATCCTGAGACCCTTATGATAGCATGAGATGTGATATCTCAATGCCTTTAATACCAAACCTGAGATACTTCCGATAGCATGAGATGTGATATCTCAATGCTTCTAATACCAAACCTGAGATCCTTCCTATAACATGAGATGTGATTTCCAAATCCTCCCCCTTCCAAACCTGAGACCCTCCCTTTAGCATGAGATGTGATATCCAACTCCTTCCCATTCCAATCCTGAGACCCTTCTGATAGCATGAGATGTGATATCTCAATGCCTCTAATTCCAAACCTGAGATCCTACCTCTAACATGAAATGTGATATCCAACTCCTTCCCTTTCCAAACCTGAGAGCCTACCTATAGCATGAGATGTGATATCCAAGTCCTTCCCATTCCAATCCTTAGACCCTTCCTACAGCATGCAATATGATATCTCAATGATTCTAATAACAAACCTGAGACCCATCCTATAACATGAGATGGGATATCCAACTCCTTCCCATTCCAATCCTGAGACACTTCCGATAGCAGAGATGTGATATCTCAATGCTTATACCAAACCTGAGACCCTTCCTATAACATGAGATGTGATATCCAACTCCTTCCCGGTCCAAACCTGAGACCCTTCCTATAGCATATGTGATATCCAACTCCTTCCCATTCCAAACATGAGACCCTTCCTATAGCAAGAATGTAATATCCAACTCCTTCCAATTCCAATCCTGAGACCATTCCTATAGCATGAGATGTGATATCTCAATGCTTCTAATACCAAACCTGAGATCCTTCCTATGACATGAGATGTGATATCCAATTCCTCCCCATTCCAAACCTGAGAACCTTCCTACAGCATGCGATGTGATATCTCAATGCTTCTAATACCAAACCCGAGACCAGTCCTATAACATGAGATTGGATATCCAACTCCTTCCCCTTCCAAACCTGAGACCCTTCCTATAGCATGAGATGTGATATCCAACTTCTTCCCATTCCACTCCTGAGACCCTTCCTATAACATGAGATGTGATGTCTCAATGCTTCGAATCCCAAACCTGAGATCTTTCCTATAACATGAGATGTGATATCCAACTGATTCCCATTCCAATCCTGAGACCCTTCCTATAGCATGAGATGTGATATCTCAATGCTTATACCAAACCTGAGACCCTTCCTATAGCTTGAGATGTGATATCCAACTCCTTCCCATTCCAATCCTGAGACCCTTCCTATAGCATGAGATGTGATATCTCAAGGCCTCTAATACCAAACCTGAGATCCTTCCTCTAACATGAAATGTGATATCCAACTCCTTCCCCTTCCAAACCTGAGAGCCTTCCTATAGCATGAGATATGATATCCAAGTCCTTCCCATCCAATCCTAAGACCCTTCCTATAACATGAAATGTGATATCCAACTCCTTCCCATTCCAACCTGAGACCCTTCCTATAGCATGAGATGGGATATCCAACTCCTTCCAAATCCAATACTGATACCCTTCCGATAGCATGAGATGTGATATCCCAATGCTTCTACCAAACCTGAGACCCATACTATGGCATGAGATGTGATATCAAACTCCTTCCCATTCCAATCCTGAGACCCTACCTATAGCTTGAGATGTGATATCCAACTCGTTCCCATTCCAATTCTGAGACCCTTCCTATACCATGAAACTTGATATCTCAATGCTTCTAATACAAAGCCTGAGACCCGTCCTATAACATGAGATGTGATATCCAAATCCTTCCCCTTCCAAACCTTAGACCCTTCCTTTATCATGAGATGTGATATCCAATTCCTTCCCATTCCAATCCTGAGACCCTTCCGATATCATGAGATTTGTTATCTCAATGCTTCTAATATCAAACTTGAGACCCTCCCTATAGCATGAGATGTGACATCCAAGTCCTCCCCATTCCAATCCTGAGACTCTTCCTATAGCATGAGATGTGATATCTCAATGCTTCTAATACCAAACCTGAGACCCTTCCTATAACATGAGATGGGATATCCAACTCCTTCCCATTCCAATCCTGAGACCCTTCTGATAGCAGAGATGTGATATCTCAATGCTTATACCAAACCTGAGACCCTTCCTATGGCGTGATTTGTCATATACAACTCCTTCCCATTCCAATCCTGAGACCCTTCCTATAGCATGAGATGTGATATCTCAATACTTATACCAAATCCGAGACCCTTCCTATAGCATGAGATGTGATATCCGACTCCTTCCCATTCCAATCCTGAGACCCTTCCTATAGCATGAGATGTGATATCTCAATGCTTCTAATACCAAACCTGAGATCCTTCCTATAACATGAGATGTGATATCCAACCCCTTCCCATTCCAATCCTGAGACCCTTATGATAGCATGAGATGTGATATCTCAATGCCTCTAATACCAAACCTGAGATACTTCTGATAGCATGAGATGTGATATCTCAATGCTTCTAGTACCAAACCTGAGATCCTTCCTATAACATGAGATGTGATTTCCAAATCCTTCCACTTCCAAACCTGAGACCCTCCCTTTAGCATGAGATGTGATATCCAACTCCTTCCCATTCCAATCCTGAGACCCTTCTGATAGCATGAGATGTGATATTTCAATGCCTCTAATACCAAACCTGAGATCCTACCTCTAACATGAAATGTGATATCCATCTCCTTCCCTTTCCAAACCTGAGACCCTGCCTATAGCATGAGATGTGATATCAAAAGTCCTTCCCATTCCAATCCTGAGACCCTTCCTATAGCATGTGATGTGATATCTCAATGCTTATACCAAACCTGAGACCCTTCCTATGGCATGAGATGTCATATACAACTCCTTCCCATTCCAAACCTGAGACCCTTCCTATAGCATGAGATGTGATATCTCAATGCTTATACCAAACCTGAGACCCTTCCTATAGCATGAGATGTGATATACAACTTCTTCCCATTCCAATCCTGAGACCCTTCCTATAACATGAGATGTGATGTCGCAATGCTTCTAATACCAAACCTGAGATCTTTCCTATAACATGAGATGTGATATTCAACTCCTTCCCATTCCAATCCTGAGACCCTTCCTATAGCATGAGATGTGATATCACAATGCTTATACCAAACCTGAGACCGTTCCTATAGCTTGAGATGTGATATCCAACTCCTTCCCATTCCAATCCTGAGACCCTTCCTATAGCATGAGATGTGATATCTCAAGGCCTCTAATACCAAACCTGAGATCGTTCCTCTAACATGAAATGTGATATCCAACTCCTTCCCCTTCCAAACCTGAGAGCCTTCCTATAGCATGAGATATGATAGCCAAGTCCTTCCAATTCCAATCCTGAGACCCTTCCTATAACATGAAATGTGATATCCAACTCCTTCCCATTCCAACCTGAGACCCTTCCTATAGCATGAGATGGGATATCTCAATGTTTCTAATACCAAACCTGAGACTCTTCCTATAACATGAGATGGGATAGCCAACTCATTCCCATTCCAATCCTGAGACCCTTCCTATAGCATGAGATGTGATGTCTCAATGCTTCTAATACCAAACCTGAGATCCTTCCTATAACATGAGATGTGATATCCAACTCCTTCCCATTCCAATCCTGAGACCCTTCCTATAGCATGAGATGTGATGTCTCAATGCTTCTAATACCAAACCTGAGATCCTTCCTATAACATGAGATGTGATATCCAACTCCTTCCCATTCCAATCCTGAGACCCTTATGATCGCATGAGATGTGATATCTCAATGCCTCTAATACCAAACCTGAGATACTTCCGATAGCATGAGATGTGATATCTCAATGCTTCTAATACCAAACCTGAGATCCTTCCTATAACATGAGATGTGATTTCCAAATCCTCCCCCTTCCAAACCTGAGACCCTCCCTTTAGCATGAGATGTGATATCCAACTCCTTCCCATTCCAATCCTGAGACCCTTCTGATAGCATGAGATGTGATATCTCAATGCCTCTAATACCAAACCTGAGATCCTTCCTCTAACATGAAATGTGATATCCAACTCCTTCCCCTTCCAAACCTGAGAGCCTTCCTATAGCATGAGATATGATATCCAAGTCCTTCCCATTCCAATCCTGAGACCCTTCCTATAACATGAAATGTGATATCCTACTCCTTCCCATTCCAACCTGGGACCCTTCCTATATCATGAGATGGGATATCTCACTGCTTCTAATACCAAACCTGAGACCCTTCCTATAACATGAGACGGGAATATCCAACTCCTTCCCATTCCAATCCTGAGACACTTCCTATAGCATGAGATGTGATATCTTACTGCTTATACCAAACCTGAGACCCTTCCTATAGAATGAGATGTGATATCCAACTCCTTCCCATTCCAATCCTGAGACCCTTCCTATAGCATGAGATGTGATATCTCAATGCTTCTAATATCAGACTTGAGACCCTCCCTATAGCATGAGATGTGATACCCAAGTCCTTCCCATTCCAATCCTGAGACACTTCTTATAGCATGAGATGTGATATCTCAATGCTTCTAATACCAAACCTGAGACTCTTCCTATAACATGAGATGGGATACCCAACCCCTTCCCATTCCAATCCTGGAACCTTATGATAGCATGAGATGTGATATCTCAATGCCTCTAATACCAAACCTGAGATACTTCTGATAGCATGAGATGTGATATCTCAATGCTTCTAGTACCAAACCTGAGATCCTTCCTATAACATGAGATGTGATTTCCAAATCCTTCCACTTCCAAACCTGAGACCCTCCCTTTAGCATGAGATGTGATATCCAACTCCTTCCCATTCCAATCCTGAGAGCCTTCTGATAGCATGAGATGTGATATTTCAATGCCTCTAATACCAAACCTGAGATCCTACCTCTAACATGAAATGTGATATCCATCTCCTTCCCTTTCCAAACCTGAGACCCTGCCTATAGCATGAGATGTGATATCAAAAGTCCTTCCCATTCCAATCCTGAGACCCTTCCTATAGCATGTGATGTGATATCTCAATGCTTATACCAAACCTGAGACCCTTCCTATGGCATGAGATGTCATATACAACTCCTTCCCATTCCAAACCTGAGACCCTTCCTATAGCATGAGATGTGATATCTCAATGCTTATACCAAACCTGAGACCCTTCCTATAGCATGAGATGTGATATCCAACTTCTTCCCATTCCAATCCTGAGACCCTTCCTATAACATGAGATGTGATGTCGCAATGCTTCTAATACCAAACCTGAGATCTTTCCTATAACATGAGATGTGATATTCAACTCCTTCCCATTCCAATCCTGAGACCCTTCCTATAGCATGGGATGTGATATCACAATGCTTATACCAAACCTGAGACCGTTCCTATAGCTTGAGATGTGATATCCAACTCCTTCCCATTCCAATCCTGAGACCCTTCCTATAGCATGAGATGTGATATCTCAAGGCCTCTAATACCAAACCTGAGATCGTTTCTCTAACATGAAATGTGATATCCAACTCCTTCCCCTTCCAAACCTGAGAGCCTTCCTATAGCATGAGATATGATAGCCAAGTCCTTCCAATTCCAATCCTGAGACCCTTCCTATAACATGAAATGTGATATCCAACTCCTTCCCATTCCAACCTGAGACCCTTCCTATAGCATGAGATGGGATATCTCAATGCTTCTAATACCAAACCTGAGACTCTTCCTATAACATGAGATGGGATATCCAACTCATTCCCATTCCAATCCTGAGACCCTTCCGATAGCAGAGATGTGATATCTCAATGCTTATACCAAACCTGAGACCCTTCCTATGGCCTGAGATGTCATATACAACTCCTTCCCATTCCAATCCTGAGACCCTTCCTATAGCATGAGATGTGATATCTCAATGCTTATACCAAATCTGAGACCCTTCCTATAGCATGAGATGTGATATCCAACTCCTTCCCATTCCAATCCTGAGACCCTTCCTATAGCATGAGATGTGATGTCTCAATGCTTCTAATACCAAACCTGAGATCCTTCCTATAACATGAGATGTGATATCCAACTCCTTCCCATTCCAATCCTGAGACCCTTATGATAGCATGAGATGTGATATCTCAATGCCTCTAATACCAAACCTGAGATACTTCCGATAGCATGAGATGTGATATCTCAATGCTTCTAATACCAAACCTGAGATCCTTCCTATAACATGAGATGTGATTTCCAAATCCTCCCCCTTCCAAACCTGAGACCCTCCCTTTAGCATGAGATGTGATATCCAACTTCTTCCCATTCCAATCCTGAGACCCTTCTGATAGCATGAGATGTGATATCTCAATGCCTCTAATTCCAAACCTGAGATCCTACCTCTAACATGAAATGTGATATCCATCTCCTTCCCATTCCCAACCTGAGACCCTGCCTATAGCATGAGATGTGATATCCAAGTCCTTCCCATTCCAATCCTGAGACCCTTCCTATAGCATGTGATGTGATATCTCAATGCCTTTACCAAACCTGAGACCCTTCCTATGGCATGAGATGTCATATACAACTCCTTCCCATTCCAATCCTGAGACCCTTCCTATAGCATGAGATGTGATATCTCAATGCTTATACCAAACCTGAGACCCTTCCTATAGCATGAGATGTGATATCCAACTTCTTCCCATTCCAATCCTGAGACCCTTCCTATAACATGAGATGTGATGTCTCAATGCTTCTAATACCAAACCTGAGATCTTTCCTATAACATGAGATGTGATATCCAACTCCTTCCCATTCCAATCCTGAGCCCCTTCCTATAGCATGAGATGTGATATCACAATGCTTATACCAAACCTGAGACCGTTCCTATAGCTTGAGATGTGATATCCAACTCCTTCCCATTCCAATCCTGAGACCCTTCCTATAGCATGAGATGTGATATCTCAAGGCCTCTAATACCAAACCTGAGATCCTTCCTCTAACATGAAATGTGATATCCAACTCCTTCCCCTTCCAAACCTGAGAGCCTTCCTATAGCATGAGATATGATATCCAAGTCCATCCCATTCCAATCCTGAGACCCTTCCTATAACATGAAATGTGATATCCTACTCCTTCCCATTCCAACCTGGGACCCTTCCTATATCATGAGATGGGATATCTCAATGCTTCTAATACCAAACCTGAGACCCTTCCTATAACATGAGATGGGAATATCCAACTCCTTCCCATTCCAATCCTGAGACCCTTCCGATAGCAGAGATGTGATATCTCAATGCTTATACCAAACCTGAGATCCTTCATATAACATGAGATGTGATATCCAACTCCTTCCCATTCCAATCCTGAGACACTTCCTATAGCATGAGATGTGATATCTCACTGCTTATACCAAACCTGAGACCCTTCCTATAGAATGAGATGTGATATCCAACTCCTTCCCATTCCAATCCTGAGACCCTTCCTATAGCATAAGATGTGATATCTCAATGCTTCTAATATCAGACTTGAGACCCTCCCTATAGCATGAGATGTGATACCCAAGTCCTTCCCATTCCAATCCTGAGACACTTCCTATAGCATGAGATGTGATATCTCAATGCTTCTAATACCAAACCTGAGACTCTTCCTATAACATGAGATGGGATATCCAACCCCTTCCCATTCCAATCCTGAGACCCTTATGATAGCATGAGATGTGATATCTCAATTCTTCTAGTACCAAACCTGAGATCCTTCCTATAACATGAGATGTGATTTCCAAATCCTTCCACTTCCAAACCTGAGACCCTCCCTTTAGCATGAGATGTGATATCCAACTCCTTCCCATTCCAATCCTGAGACCCTTCTGATAGCATGAGATGTGATATTTCAATGCCTCTAATACCAAACCTGAGATCCTACCTCTAACATGAAATGTGATATCCATCTCCTTCCCTTTCCAAACCTGAGACCCTGCCTATAGCATGAGATGTGATATCAAAAGTCCTTCCCATTCCAATCCTGAGACCCTTCCTATAGCATGTGATGTGATATCTCAATGCTTATACCAAACCTGAGACCCTTCCTATGGCATGAGATGTCATATACAACTCCTTCCCATTCCAAACCTGAGACCCTTCCTATAGCATGAGATGTGATATCTCAATGCTTATACCAAACCTGAGACCCTTCCTATAGCATGAGATGTGATATCCAACTTCTTCCCATTCCAATCCTGAGACCCTTCCTATAACATGAGATGTGATGTCGCAATGCTTCTAATACCAAACCTGAGATCTTTCCTATAACATGAGATGTGATATTCAACTCCTTCCCATTCCAATCCTGAGACCCTTCCTATAGCATGAGATGTGATATCACAATGCTTATACCAAACCTGAGACCGTTCCTATAGCTTGAGATGTGATATCCAACTCCTTCCCATTCCAATCCTGAGACCCTTCCTATAGCATGAGATGTGATATCTCAAGGCCTCTAATACCAAACCTGAGATCGTTCCTCTAACATGAAATGTGATATCCAACTCCTTCCCCTTCCAAACCTGAGAGCCTTCCTATAGCATGAGATATGATAGCCAAGTCCTTCCAATTCCAATCCTGAGACCCTTCCTATAACATGAAATGTGATATCCAACTCCTTCCCATTCCAACCTGAGACCCTTCCTATAGCATGAGATGGGATATCTCAATGCTTCTAATACCAAACCTGAGACTCTTCCTATAACATGAGATGGGATATCCAACTCATTCCCATTCCAATCCTGAGACCCTTCCGATAGCAGAGATGTGATATCTCAATGCTTATACCAAACCTGAGACCCTTCCTATGGCCTGAGATGTCATATACAACTCCTTCCCATTCCAATCCTGAGACCCTTCCTATAGCATGAGATGTGATATCTCAATGCTTATACCAAATCTGAGACCCTTCCTATAGCATGAGATGTGATATCCAACTCCTTCCCATTCCAATCCTGAGACCCTTCCTATAGCATGAGATGTGATGTCTCAATGCTTCTAATACCAAACCTGAGATCCTTCCTATAACATGAGATGGGATATCCAACTCATTCCCATTCCAATCCTGAGACCCTTCCGATAGCAGAGATGTGATATCTCAATGCTTATACCAAACCTGAGACCCTTCCTATGGCCTGAGATGTCATATACAACTCCTTCCCATTCCAATCCTGAGACCCTTCCTATAGCATGAGATGTGATATCTCAATGCTTATACCAAAACTGAGACCCTCCCTATAGCATGATATGTGATAGCTAAGTCCTTCCCATTCCAATCCTGAGACCCTTCCTATAGCATGAGATGTGATATCTCAATGCTTCTACCAAACCTGAGACCCTTCCTTTAGCATGAGATGTGATAACCAACTCCTTCCCATTCCAATCCTGAGACCCTTCCTATAGCATGAGATGTATATCTCAATACTTCTAATACCAAACCTGAGATCCTTCCGATAACATGAGATGTGATATCCAAATCCTTCCCCTTCCAAACCTGAGACCCTCCCTTTAGCATGAGATGTGATATCCAATTCCTTCCCATTCCAATCCTGAGACCCTTCTGATAGCATGAGATGTGATATCTCAATGCTTCTATACCAAACCTGAGATCCTTACGATAGCATGAGATGTGATATCTCAATGCTTCTAATACCAAACCTGAGATCCTTCCTATAACATGAGATGTGATATCCAAATCCTTCCCCTTCCAAACCTGAGACCCTCCCTTTAGCATGAGATGTGATATCCAACTCCTTCCCATTCCAATCCTGAGACTCTTCTGATAGCATGAGATGTGATATCTCAATGCCTCTAAAACCAAACCTGAGATCCTACCTCTAACATGAAATGTGATATCCAACTCTTTCCCCTTCCAAACCTGAGAGCCTTCCTATAGCATGAGATGTGATATCCAAGTCCTTCCCATTCCAATCCTGAGACCCTTCCTATAACATGAGATGTGATATCCAACTCCTTCCCATTCCACCCTGAGACCCTTCCTATAGCATGAAATGGGATATCCAACTCCTTCCAAATCCAATCCTGATACCCTTCCGATAGCATGAGATGTGATATCCCAATGCTTCTACCAAACCTGAGACCCATACTATGGCATGAGATGTGATATCAAACTCCTTCCCCTTCCAAACCTTAGACCCTTCCTTTATCATGAGGTGTGATATCCAACTCCTTCCCATTCCATCCCTGAGACCCTTCCGATATCATGAGATGTGATATCTCAATGCTTCTAATTTCAAACTTGAGACCCTCCCTATAGCATGAGATGTGCTATCCAAGTCCTTCCCATTCCAATCCTGAGACCGTTCCTATAGCATGAGATGTGATATCTCAATGCTTCTAATACCAAACCTGAGACCCTTCCTATAACATGAGATGGGAATATCCAACTCCTTCCCATTCCAATCCTGAGACCCTTCCGATAGCAGAGATGTGATATCTCAATGCTTATACCAAACCTGAGATCCTTCCTATAACATGAGATGTGATATCCAACTCCTTCCCATTCCAATCCTGAGACACTTCCTATAGCATGAGATGTGATATCTCACTGCTTATACCAAACCTGAGACCCTTCCTATAGCATGAGATGTGATATCCAACTCCTTCCCATTCCAATCCTGAGACCCTTCCTATAGCATGAGATGTGATATCTCAATGCTTCTAATATCAAACTTGAGACCCTCCCTATAGCATGAGATGTGATATCCAAGTCCTTCCGATTCCAATCCTGAGACACTTCCTATAGCATGAGATGTGATATCTCAATGCTTCTAATACCAAACCTGAGACTCTTCCTATAACATGAGATGGGATATCCAACTCCTTCCCATTCCAATCCAGAGACCCTTCCGATAGCATGAGATGTGATGTCTCAATGCTTCTAATACCAAACCTGAGATCCTTCCTATAACATGAGATGTGATATCCAACTCCTTCCCATTCCAATCCTGAGACCCTTCCTATAGCATGAGATGTGATATCTCAATGCTTATACCAAACCTGAGACCCTTCCTATAGCATGAGATGTGATATCCAACTCCTTCCCATTCCAATCCTGAGACCCTTCCTATAGCATGAGATGTGATATCTCAATGCCTCTAATACCAAACCTGAGATCCTTCCTCTAACATGAAATGTGATATCGAACTCCTTCCCTTTCCAAACCTGAGAGCCTACCTATAGCATGAGATGTGATATCCAAGTCCTTCCCATTCCAATCCTTAGACCCTTCCTACAGCATGCAATATGATATCTCAATGATTCTAATAACAAACCTGAGACCCGTCCTATAACATGAGATGGGATATCCAACACCTTCCCATTCCAATCCTGAGACACTTCCGATAGCAGAGATGTGATATCTCAATGCTTATACCAAACCTGAGACCCTTCCTATAACATGAGATGTGATATCCAACTCCTTCCCGTTTCAAACCTGAGACCCTTCCTATAGCATATGTGATATCCAACTCCTTCCCATTCCAAACATGAGACCCTTCCTATAGCAAGAATGTAATATCCAACTCCTTCCCATTCCAATCCTGAGACCATTCCTATAGCATGAGATGTGATATCTCAATGCTTCTAATACCAAACCTGAGATCCTTCCTATGACATGAGATGTGATATCCAATTCCTCCCCATTCCAAACCTGAGAACCTTCCTACAGCATGCGATGTGATATCTCAATGCTTCTAATACCAAACCTGAGACCAGTCCTATAACATGAGATTGGATATCCAACTCCTTTCCCTTCCAAACCTGAGACCCTTCCTATAGCATGAGATGTGATATCCAACTTCTTCCTATTCCAATCCTGAGACCCTTCCTATGACATGAGATGTGATGTCTCAATGCTTCTAATACCAAACCTGAGATCTTTCCTATAACATGAGATGTGATATCCAACTCCTTCCCATTCCATTCCTGAGACCCTTCCTATAGCATGAGATGTGCTATCTCAATGCTTATACCAAACCTGAGACCCTTCCTAAAGCTTGAGATGTGATATCCAACTCCTTCCCATTCCAATCCTGAGACCCTTCCTATAACATGAAATGTGATATCCAACTCCTTCCCATTCCAACCTGAGACCCTTCCTATAGCATGAGATGGGATATCCAACTCCTTCCAAATCCAATACTGATACCCTTCCAATAGCATGAGATGTGATATCCCAATGCTTCTACCAAACCTGAGAACCATACTATGGCATGAGATGTGATATCAAACTCCTTCCCATTCCAATCCTGAGACTCTTCCTATAGCTTGAGATGTGATATCCAAATCCTTCCCATTCCAATTCTGAGACCCTTCCTATACCATGAGACTTGATATCTCAATGCTTCTAATACCAAACCTGAGACCCGTCCTATAACATGAGATGTGATATCCAAATCTTTCCCCTTCCAAACCTTAGACCCTTCCTTTATCATGAGATGTGATATCCAACTCCTTCCCATTCCAATCCTGAGACCCTTCCGATATCATGAGATTTGTTATCTCAATGCTTCTAATATCAAAATTGAGACCCGTCCTATAACATGAGATGTGATATCCAAATCTTTCCCCTTCCAAACCTTAGACCCTTCCTTTATCATGAGATGGGATATCCAACTCCTTCCCATTCCAATCCTGAGACCCTTCCGATAGCAGAGATGTGATATCTCAATGCTTATACCAATCCTGAGACCCTTCCTATGGCCTGAGATGTCATATACAACTCCTTCCCAATCCAATCCTGAGACCCTTCCTATATCATGAGATGTGATATCTCAATGCTTATACCAAATCTGAGACCCTTCCTATAGCATGAGATGTGATATCCAACTCCTTCCCATTCCAATCCTGAGACCCTTCCTATAGCATGAGATGTGATGTCTCAATGCTTCTAATACCAAACCTGAGATCCTTCCTATAACATGAGATGTGATATCCAACTCCTTCCCATTCCAATCCTGAGACCCTTCCTATAGCATGAGATGTGATGTCTCAATGCTTCTAATACCAAACCTGAGAACCTTCCTACAGCATGCGATGTGATATCTCAATGCTTCTAATACCAAACCTGAGACCAGTCCTATAACATGAGATTGGATATCCAACTCCTTCCCCTTCCAAACCTGAGACCCTTCCTATAGCATGAGATGTGATATCCAACTTCTTCCCATTCCAATCCTGAGACCCTTCCTATAACATGAGCTGTGATGTCTCAATGCTTCTAATACCAAACCTGAGATCTTTCCTATGACATGAGATGTAATATCCAACTCCTTCCCATTCCAATACTGAGACCCTTCCTATAGCATGAGATGTAATATCTCAATGCTTCTAATACCAAACCTGAGATCTTTCCTATGACATGAGATGTAATATCCAACTCCTTCCCATTCCAATCCTGAGACCCTTCCTATAGCATGATATGTAATATCTCAATGCCTCTAATACCAAACCTGAGATCCTTCCTCTAACATGAAATGTGATATCGAACTCCTTCCCTTTCCAAACCTGAGAGCCTACCTATAGCATGAGATGTGATATCCAAGTCCTTCCCATTCCAATCCTTAGACCCTTCCTACAGCATGCAATATGATATCTCAATGATTCTAATAACAAACCTGAGACCCGTCCTATAACATGAGATGGGATATCCAACACCTTCCCATTCCAATCCTGAGACACTTCCGATAGCAGAGATGTGATATCTCAATGCTTATAACAAACCTGAGACCCTTCGTATAGCATATGTGATATCCAACTCCTTCCCATTCCAAACATGAGACCCTTCCTATAGCAAGAATGTAATATCCAACTCCTTCCCATTCCAATCCTGAGACCATTCCTATAGCATGAGATGTGATATCTCAATGCTTCTAATACCAAACCTGAGATCCTTCCTATGACATGAGATGTGATATCCAATTCCTCCCCATTCCAAACCTGAGAACCTTCCTACAGCATGCGATGTGATATCTCAATGCTTCTAATACCAAACCTGAGACCAGTCCTATAACATGAGATTGGATATCCAATCCTTCCCCTTCAAAACCTGAGACCCTTCCTATAGCATGAGATGGAATATCCAACTTCTTCCCATTCCAATCCTGAGACCCTTCCTATAACATGAGATGTGATGTCTCAATGCTTCTAATACCAAACCTGAGATCTTTCCTATAACATGAGATGTGATATCCAACTCCTTCCCATTCCAATCCTGAGACCCTTCCTATAGCATGAGATGTGCTATCTCAATGCTTATACCAAACCTGAGACCCTTCCTAAAGCTTGAGATGTGATATCCAACTCCTTCCCATTCCAATCCTGAGACCCTTCCTATAACATGAAATGTGATATCCAACTCCTTCCCATTCCAACCTGAGACCCTTCCTATAGCATGAGATGGGATATCCAACTCCTTCCAAATCCAATACTGATACCCTTTCAATAGCATGAGATGTGATATCCCAATGCTTCTACCAAACCTGAGAACCATACTATGGCATGAGATGTGATATCAAACTCCTTCCCATTCCAATCCTGACACTCTTCCTATAGCTTGAGATGTGATATCCGAAATCCTTCCCATTCCAATTCTGAGACCCTTCCTATACCATGAGACTTGATATGTCAATGCTTCTAATACCAAACCTGAGACCCGTCCTATAACATGAGATGTGATATCCAAATCTTTCCCCTTCCAAACCTTAGACCCTTCCTTTATCATGAGATGTGATATCCAACTCCTTCCCATTCCAATCCTGAGACCCTTCCGATATCATGAGATTTGTTATCTCAATGCTTCTAATATCAAAATTGAGACCCGTCCTATAACATGAGATGTGATATCCAAATCTTTCCCCTTCCAACCCTTAGACCCTTCCTTTATCATGAGATGGGATATCCAACTCCTTCCCATTCAATCCTGAGACCCTTCCGATAGCAGAGATGTGATATCTCAATGCTTATACCAATCCTGAGACCCTTCCTATGGCCTGAGATGTCATATACAACTCCTTCCCAATCCAATCCTGAGACCCTTCCTATAGCATGAGATGTGATATCTCAATGCTTATACCAAATCTGAGACCCTTCCTATAGCATGAGATGTGATATCCAACTCCTTCCCATTCCAATCCTGAGACCCTTCCTATAGCATGAGATGTGATGTCTCAATGCTTCTAATACCAAACCTGAGATCCTTCCTACAGCATGCGATGTGATATCTCAATGCTTCTAATACCAAACCTGAGACCAGTCCTATAACATGAGATTGGATATCCAACTCCTTCCCCTTCCAAACATGAGACCCTTCCTATAGCATGAGATGTGATATCCAACTTCTTCCCATTCCAATCCTGAGACCCTTCCTATAACATGAGATGTGATGTCTCAATGCTTCTAATACCAAACCTGAGATCTTTCCTATAACATGAGATGTAATATCCAACTCCTTCCCATTCCAATCCTGAGACCCTTCCTATAGCATGAGATGTGCTATCTCAATGCTTTTACCAAACCTGAGACCCTTCCTAAAGCTTGAGATGTGATATCCAGCTCCTTCCCATTCCAATCCTGAGACCCTTCCTATAGCATGATATGTGATATCTCAAGGCCTCTAATACCAAAACTGAGATCCTTCCTCTAACATGAAATGTGATATCCAACTCCTTCCCCTTCCAAACCTGAGAGCCTTCCTATAGCATGAGATATGATATCCAAGTCCTTCCCATTCCAATCCTGAGACCCTTCCTATAATATGAAATGTGATATCCAACTCCTTCCCATTCCAACCTGAGACCCTTCCTATAGCATGAGATGGGATATCCAACTCCTTCCAAATCCAATACTGATACCCTTCCAATAGCATGAGATGTGATATCCCAATGCTTCTACCAAACCTGAGACCCATACTATGGCATGAGATGTGATATCAAACTCCTTCCCATTCCAATCTTGAGACTCTTCCTATAGCTTGAGATGTGATATCCAACTCCTTCCCATTCCAATTCTGAGACCCTTCCTATGCCATGAGACTTGATATCTCAATCCTTCTAATACCAAACCTGAGACCCGTCCTATAACATGAGATGTGATATCCAAATCTTTCCCCTTCCAAACCTTAGACCCTTCCTTTATCATGAGATGTGATATCCTACTCCTTCCCATTCCAATCCTGAGACCCTTCCGATATCATGAGATTTGTTATCTCAATGCTTCTAATATCAAACTTGAGACCCTCCCTATAGCATGAGATGTGATATCCAAGTCCTCCCCATTCCAAACCTGAGACCCTTCCTATAGCATGAGATGTGATATCTCAATGCTTCTAATACCAAACCTGAGACCCTTCCTATAACATGAGATGGGATATCCAACTCCTTCCCATTCCAATCCTGAGACCCTTCCGATAGCAGAGATGTGATATCTCAATGCTTATACCAATTCTGAGACCCTTCCTATGCCATGAGACTTGATATCTCAATCCTTCTAATACCAAACCTGAGACCCGTCCTATAACATGAGATGTGATATCCAAATCTTTCCCCTTCCAAACCTTAGACCCTTCCTTTATCATGAGATGTGATATCCAACTCCTTCCCATTCCAATCCTGAGACCCTTCCGATAGCAGAGATGTGATATCTCAATGCTTCTAATACCAAACCTGAGACCCTTCCTATAACATGAGATGGGATATCCAACTCCTTCCCAATCCAATCCTGAGACCCTTCCTATAGCATGAGACTTGATATCTCAATGCTTCTAATACCAAACCTGAGACCCGTCCTATAACATGAGATGTGATATCCAAATCTTTCCCCTTCCAAACCTTAGACCCTTCCATTATCATGAGATGTGATATCCAACTCCTTCCCATTCCAATCCTGAGACCCTTCCGATATCATGAGATTTGTTATCTCAATGCTTCTAATATCAAACTTGAGACCCTCCCTATAGCATGAGATGTGACATCCAAGTCCTCCCCATTCCAATCCTGAGACCCTTCCTATAGCATGAGATGTGATATCTCAATGCTTCTAATACCAAACCTGAGACCCTTCCTATAACATGAGATGTGATTTCCAAATCCTTCCCCTTCCAAACCTGAGACCCTCCCTTTAGCATGAGATGTGATATACAACTCCTTCCCATTCCAATCCTGAGACCCTTCTGATAGCATGAGATGTGATATCTCAATGCCTCTAATACCAAACCTGAGATCCTATCTCTAACATGAAATGTGATATCCATCTCCTTCCCTTTCCAAACCTGAGACCCTGCCTATAGCATGAGATGTGATATCCAAGTCCTTCCCATTCCAATCCTGAGACCCTTCCTATAGCATGTGATGTGATATCTCAATGCTTATACCAAACCTGAGACCCTTCCTATGGCATGAGATGTCATATACAACTCCTTCCCATTCCAATCCTGAGACCCTTCCTATAGCATGAGATGTGATATCTCAATGCATATACCAAACCTGAGACCCTTCCTATAGCATGAGATGTGATATCCAACTTCTTCCCATTCCAATCCTGAGACCCTTCCTATAACATGAGATGTGATGTCTCAATGCTTCTAATACCAAACCTGAGATATTTCCTATAATATGAGATGTGATATCCAACTCCTTCCCATTCCAATTCTGAGACCCTTTCTATAGCATGAGATGTGATATCTCAATGCTTATACCAAACCTGAGACCCTTCCTATAGCTTGAGATGTGATATCCAACTCCTTCCCATTCCAATCCAGAGACCCTTCCTATAGCATGAGATGTGATATCTCAAGGCCTCTAATACCAAACCTGAGATCCTTCCTCTAACATGAAATGTGATATCCAACTCCTTCCCCTTCCAAACCTGAGAGCCTTCCTATAGCATGAAATGTGATATACAACTCCTTCCCATTCCAACCTGAGACCCTTCCTATAGCAAGAGATGGGATATCCAACTCCTTCCAAATCCAATACTGATACCCTTCCGATAGCATGAGATGTGATATCCCAATGCTTCTACCAAACCTGAGACCCATACTATGGCATGAGATGTGATATCAAACTCCTTCCCATTCCAATCCTGAGACCCTTCCTATAGCTTGAGGTGTGATATCCAACTCCTTCCCATTCCAATTCTGAGACCCTTCTTATACCATGAGACTTGATATCTCAATGCTTCTAATACCAAACCTGAGACCCGTCCTATAACATGAGATGTGATATCCAAATCCTTCCCCTTCCAAACCTCAGACCCTTCCTTTATCATGAGATGTGATATCCAACTCCTTCCCATTCCAATCCTGAGACCCTTCCGATATCATGAGATTTGTTATCTCAATGCTTCTAATATCAAACTTGAGACCCTCCCTATAGCATGAGATGTGACATCCAAGTCCTTCCCATTCCAATCCTGAGACCCTTCCTATAGCATGAGATGGGATATCTCTATGCTTCTAATACCAAACCTGAGACCCTTCCTATAACATGAGATGGGATATCCAACTCCTTCCCATTCCAATCCTGAGACCCTTCCGATAGCAGAGATGTGATATCTCAATGCTTATACCAAACCTGAGACCCTTCCTATGGCCTGGGATGTCAAATACACCTCCTTCCCATTCCAATCCTGAGACCCTTCCTATAGCATGAGATGTGATATCTCAATGCTTATACCAAATCTGAGACCCTTCCTATAGCATGAGATGTGATATCCAATTCCTTCCCATTCCAATCCTGAGACCCTTCCTATAGCATGAGATGTGATATCTCAATGCTTATACCAAACCTGAGACCCATACTATGGCATGAGATGTGATATCAAACTCCTTCCCATTCCAATCCTGAGACCCTTCCTATAGCTTGAGGTGTGATATCCAACTCCTTCCCATTCCAATTCTGAGACCCTTCTTATACCATGAGACTTGATATCTCAATGCTTCTAATACCAAACCTGAGACCCGTCCTATAACATGAGATGTGATATCCAAATCCTTCCCCTTCCAAACCTCAGACCCTTCCTTTATCATGAGATGTGATATCCAACTCCTTCCCATTCCAATCCTGAGACCCTTCCGATATCATGAGATTTGTTATCTCAATGCTTCTAATATCAAACTTGAGACCCTCCCTATAGCATGAGATGTGACATCCAAGTCCTTCCCATTCCAATCCTGAGACCCTTCCTATAGCATGAGATGTGATATCTCTATGCTTCTAATACCAAACCTGAGACCCTTCCTATAACATGAGATGGGATATCCAACTCCTTCCCATTCCAATCCTGAGACCCTTCCGATAACAGAGATGTGATATCTCAATGCTTATACCAAACCTGAGACCCTTCCTATGGCCTGGGATGTCATATACACCTCCTTCCCATTCCAATCCTGAGACCCTTCCTATAGCATGAGATGTGATATCTCAATGCTTATACCAAATCTGAGACCCTTCCTATAGCATGAGATGTGATATCCAATACCTTCCCATTCCAATCCTGAGACCCTTCCTATAGCATGAGATGTGATATCTCAATGCTTATACCAAACCTGAGAGCCTACCTTTAGCATGAGATGTGATATCCAAGTCCATCCCATTCCAATCCTTAGACCCTTCCTACAGCATGCGATGTGATATCTCAATGATTCTAATACCAAACCAGAGACTCGTCCTATAACATGAGATGGGATATCCAACTCCTTCCCATTCCAATCCTGAGCCACTTCCGATAGCAGAGATGTGATATCTCAATGCTTATACCAAACCTGAGACCCTTCCTATAACATGAGATGTGATATCCAACTCCTTCCCGTTCCAACCTGAGACACTTCCTATAGCATGAGAAGGGATATCCAAATCCTTCCCATTCCAATCCTGAGACCCTTCCTATAACATGAGATGTGATATCCAACTCCTTCCCATTCCAACCTGAGACACTTCCTATAGCATGAGAAGGGATATCCAACTCCTTCCCAATCCAATCCTGAGACCCTTCCGATAGCAGAGATGTGATATCTCAATGCTTATACCAAATCTGAGACCCTTCCTATAGCAAGAGATGTGATATCCAACTTCTTCCCATTCCAATCCTGAGACCCTTCCTATAACATGAGATGTGATGTCTCAATGCTTCTAATACCAAACCTGAGATCTTTCCTATAACATGAGATGTGATATCCAACTCCTTCCCATTCCAATCCTGAGACCCTTCCTATAGCATGAGATGTGATATCACAATGCTTATACCAAACCTGAGACCGTTCCTATAGCTTGAGATGTGATATCCAACTCCTTCCCATTCCAATCCTGAGACCCTTCCTATAGCATGAGATGTGATATCTCAAGGCCTCTAATACCAAACCTGAGATCCTTCCTCTAACATGAAATGTGATATCCAACTCCTTCCCCTTCCAAACCTGAGAGCCTTCCTATAGCATGGGATATGATATCCAAGTCCTTCCCATTCCAATCCTGAGACCCTTCCTATAACATGAAATGTGATATCCAACTCCTTCCCATTCCAACCTGAGACCCTTCCTATATCATGAGATGGGATATCTCAATGCTTCTAATCCCAAACCTGAGACTCTTCCTATAACATGAGATGGGATATCCAACTCCTTCCCATTCCAATCCTAAGACCCTTTCGATAGCAGAGATGTGATATCTCAATGCTTATACCAAACCTGAGACCCTTCCTACGGCATGAGATGTCATATACAACTCCTTCCCATTCCAATCCTGAGACCCTTCCTATAGCACGAGATGTGATATCTCAATGCTTATACCAAACCTGAGACCCTTCCTCTAGCATGAGATGTGATATCCAACTCCTTCCCATTCCAATCCTGAGACCCTTCCTATAGCATGAGATGTGATATCCAACTCCTTCCCATTCCAATCCTGAGACCCTTCCTATAGCCTGAGATCTGATATCTCAATGCCTCTAATACCAAACCTGAGTCCTTCCTCTAACATGAAATGTGATATCCAACTCCTTCCCTTTCCAAACCTGAGAGCCTATCTATAGCATGAGATGTGATATCCAAGTCCTTCCCATTCCAATCCTGAGACACTTCCGATAGCAGAGATGTGATATCTCAATGCTTATACCAAACCTGAGACCCTTCCTATAACATGAGATGTGATATCCAACTCCTTCCCGTTCCAAACCTGAGACCCTTCCTTTAGCATGAGATGTGATATCCAGCTCCTTCCCATTCCAATCCTGAGACACTTCCGATAGCATGAGATGTGATATCTCAATGCTTCTAATATCAAAACTGAGACCCTCCCTATAGCATGATATGTGATATCTAAGTCCTTCCCATTCCAATCCTGAGACCCTTCCTATAGCATGAGATGTGATATCTCAATGCTTCTACCAAACCTGAGACCCTTCCTTTAGCATGAGATGTGATAACCAACTCCTTCCCATTCCAATCCTGAGACCCTTCCGATAGCATGAGATGTGATATCTCAATACTTCTAATACCAAACCTGAGATCCTTCCGATAACATGAGATGTGATATCCAAATCCTTCCCCTTCCAAACCTGAGACCCTCCCTTTAGCATGAGATGTGATATCCAACTCCTTCCCATTCCAATCCTGAGAACCTTCTGATAGCATGAGATGTGATATCCCAATGCTTCTATACCAAACCTGAGATCCTTCCGATAGCATGAGATGTGATATCTCAATGCTTCTAATACCAAACCTGAGATCCTTCCTATAACATGAGATGTGATATCCAAATCCTTCCCCTTCCAAACCTGAGACCCTCCCTTTAGCATGAGATGTGATATCCAACTCCTTCCCATTCCAATCCTGAGACTCTTCTGATAGCATGAGATGTGATATCTCAATGCCTCTAATACCAAACCTGAGATCCTACCTCTAACATGAAATGTGATATCCAACTCTTTCCCCTTCCAAACCTGAGAGCCTTCCTATAGCATGAGATGTGATATCCAAGTCCTTCTAATTCCAATCCTGAGACCCTTCCTATAACATGAGATGTGATATCCAACTCCTTCCCATTCCAACCTGAGACCCTTCCTATAGCATGAGATGGGATATCCAACTCCTTCCAAATCCAATCCTGATACCCTTCCGATAGCATGAGATGTGATATCCCAATGCTTCTACCAAACCTGAGACCCATACTATGGCATGAGATGTGATATCAAACTCCTTCCCCTTCCAAACCTTAGACACTTCCTTTATCATGAGATGTGATATCCAACTCCTTCCCATTCCATCCCTGAGACCCTTCCGATATCATGAGATGTGATATCTCAATGCTTCTAATATCAAACTTGAGACCCTCCTTATAGCATGAGATGTGATATCCAAGTCCTTCCCATTCCAATCTTGAGACCCTTCCTATAGCATGAGATGTGATATCTCAATGCTTCTAATACCAAACCTGAGACCCTTCCTATAACATGAGATGGGAATATCCAACTCCTTCCCATTCCAATCCTGAGACCCTTCCGATAGTAGAGATGTGATATCTCAATGCCTCTAATACCAAACCTGAGATCCTTCCTCTAACATGAAATGTGATATCCAACTCCTTCCCATTCCAATCCTGAGACACTTCCTATAGCATGAGATGTGATATCTAAATGCTTCTAATACCAAACTTGAGACTCTTCCTATAACATGAGATGGGATATCCAACTCCTTCCCATTCCAATCCTGAGACCCTTCCGATAGCATGAGATGTGATGTCTCAATGCTTCTAATACCAAACCTGAGATCCTTCCTATAACATGAGATGTGATATCCAACTCCTTCCCATTCCAATCCTGAGACCCTTCCTATAGCATGAGATGTGATATCTCAATGCTTATACCAAACCTGAGACCCTTCCTATAGCATGAGATGTGATATCCAACTCCTTCCCATTCCAATCCTGAGACCCTTCCTATAGCATGAGATGTGATATCTCAATGCCTCTAATACCAAACCTGAGATCCTTCCTCTAACATGAAATGTGATATCCAACTCCTTCCCATTCCAATCCTGAGACACTTCCTATAGCATGAGATGTGATATCTAAATGCTTCTAATACCAAACTTGAGACTCTTCCTATAACATGAGATGGGATATCCAACTCCTTCCCATTCCAATCCTTAGACCCTTCCTACAGCATGCAATATGATATCTCAATGATTCTAATAACAAACCTGAGACCCGTCCTATAACATGAGATGGGATATCCAACACCTTCCCATTCCAATCCTGAGACACTTCCGATAGCAGAGATGTGATATCTCAATGCTTATACCAAACCTGAGACCCTCCCTATAGCATGAGATGTGATATCCAAGTC
This sequence comes from Ambystoma mexicanum, assembly GCF_040938575.1. Classification (NCBI taxonomy): domain Eukaryota; kingdom Metazoa; phylum Chordata; class Amphibia; order Caudata; family Ambystomatidae; genus Ambystoma; species Ambystoma mexicanum. The sequence goes on along the minus strand of NC_090923.1, from coordinate 1,486,336,512 downwards.
CTCCCCATTCCAAACCTGAGACCCTTCCTATAGCATGAGATGTGATATCTCAATGCTTCTAATACCAAACCTGAGACCCTTCCTATAACATGAGATGGGATATCCAACTCCTTCCCATTCCAATCCTGAGACCCTTCCGATAGCAGAGATGTGATATCTCAATGCTTATACCAATTCTGAGACCCTTCCTATGCCATGAGACTTGATATCTCACTCCTTCTAATACCAAACCTGAGACCCGTCCTATAACATGAGATGTGATATCCAAATCTTTCCCCTTCCAAACCTTAGACCCTTCCTTTATCATGAGATGTGATATCCAACTCCTTCCCATTCCAATCCTGAGACCCTTCCGATAGCAGAGATGTGATATCTCAATGCTTCTAATACCAAACCTGAGACCCTTCCTATAACATGAGATGGGATATCCAACTCCTTCCCAATCCAATCCTGAGACCCTTCCTATAGCATGAGATGTGATATCTCAATGCTTATACCAAATCTGAGACCCTTCCTATAGCATGAGATGTGATATCCAACTCCTTCCCATTCCAATCCTGAGACCCTTCCTATAGCATGAGATGTGATATCCCAATGCTTCTACCAAACCTGAGACCCATACTATAGCATGAGATGGGATATCCAACTCCTTCCAAATCCAATACTGACACCCTTCCGATAGCATGAGATGTGATATCCCAATGCTTCTACCAAACCTGAGACCCATACTATGGCATGAGATGTGATATCAAACTCCTTCCCCTTCCAAACCTTAGACACTTCCTTTATCATGAGATGTGATATCCAACTCCTTCCCATTCCATCCCTGAGACCCTTCCGATATCATGAGATGTGATATCTCAATGCTTCTAATATCAAACTTGAGACCCTCCTTATAGCATGAGATGTGATATCCAAGTCCTTCCCATTCCAATCTTGAGACCCTTCCTATAGCATGAGATGTGATATCTCAATGCTTCTAATACCAAACCTGAGACCCTTCCTATAACATGAGATGGGAATATCCAACTCCTTCCCATTCCAATCCTGAGACCCTTCCGATAGTAGAGATGTGATATCTCAATGCCTCTAATACCAAACCTGAGATCCTTCCTCTAACATGAAATGTGATATCCAACTCCTTCCCATTCCAATCCTGAGACACTTCCTATAGCATGAGATGTGATATCTAAATGCTTCTAATACCAAACTTGAGACTCTTCCTATAACATGAGATGGGATATCCAACTCCTTCCCATTCCAATCCTGAGACCCTTCCGATAGCATGAGATGTGATGTCTCAATGCTTCTAATACCAAACCTGAGATCCTTCCTATAACATGAGATGTGATATCCAACTCCTTCCCATTCCAATCCTGAGACCCTTCCTATAGCATGAGATGTGATATCTCAATGCTTATACCAAACCTGAGACCCTTCCTATAGCATGAGATGTGATATCCAACTCCTTCCCATTCCAATCCTGAGACCCTTCCTATAGCATGAGATGTGATATCTCAATGCCTCTAATACCAAACCTGAGATCCTTCCTCTAACATGAAATGTGATATCCAACTCCTTCCCATTCCAATCCTGAGACACTTCCTATAGCATGAGATGTGATATCTAAATGCTTCTAATACCAAACTTGAGACTCTTCCTATAACATGAGATGGGATATCCAACTCCTTCCCATTCCAATCCTTAGACCCTTCCTACAGCATGCAATATGATATCTCAATGATTCTAATAACAAACCTGAGACCCGTCCTATAACATGAGATGGGATATCCAACACCTTCCCATTCCAATCCTGAGACACTTCCGATAGCAGAGATGTGATATCTCAATGCTTATACCAAACCTGAGACCCTCCCTATAGCATGAGATGTGATATCCAAGTCCTCCCCATTCCAAACCTGAGACCCTTCCTATAGCATGAGATGTGATATCTCAATGCTTCTAATACCAAACCTGAGACCCTTCCTATAACATGAGATGGGATATCCAACTCCTTCCCATTCCAATCCTGAGACCCTTCCGATAGCAGAGATGTGATATCTCAATGCTTATACCAATTCTGAGACCCTTCCTATGCCATGAGACTTGATATCTCACTCCTTCTAATACCAAACCTGAGACCCGTCCTATAACATGAGATGTGATATCCAAATCTTTCCCCTTCCAAACCTTAGACCCTTCCTTTATCATGAGATGTGATATCCAACTCCTTCCCATTCCAATCCTGAGACCCTTCCGATAGCAGAGATGTGATATCTCAATGCTTCTAATACCAAACCTGAGACCCTTCCTATAACATGAGATGGGATATCCAACTCCTTCCCAATCCAATCCTGAGACCCTTCCTATAGCATGAGATGTGATATCTCAATGCTTATACCAAATCTGAGACCCTTCCTATAGCATGAGATGTGATATCCAACTCCTTCCCATTCCAATCCTGAGACCCTTCCTATAGCATGAGATGTGATATCCCAATGCTTCTACCAAACCTGAGACCCATACTATAGCATGAGATGGGATATCCAACTCCTTCCAAATCCAATACTGACACCCTTCCAATAGCATGTGATGTGATATCCCAATGCTTCTACCAAACCTGAGACCCATACTATGGCATGAGATGTGATATCAAACTCATTCCCATTCCAATCCTGAGACTCTTCCTATAGCTTGAGATGTGATATCCAACTCCTTCCCATTCCAATTCTGAGACCCTTCCTATGCCATGAGACTTGATATCTCAATGCTTCTAATACCAAACCTGAGACCCGTCCTATAACATGAGATGTGATATCCAAATCTTTCCCCTTCCAAACCTTAGACCCTTCCATTATCATGAGATGTGATATCCAACTCCTTACCATTCCAATCCTGAGACCCTTCCGATATCATGAGATTTGTTATCTCAATGCTTCTAATATCAAACTTGAGACCCTCCCTATAGCATGAGATGTGACATCCAAGTCCTCCCCATTCCAATCCTGAGACCCTTCCTATAGCATGAGATGTGATATCTCAATGCTTCTAATACCAAACCTGAGACCCTTCCTATAACATGAGATGTGATTTCCAAATCCTTCCCCTTCCAAACCTGAGACCCTCCCTTTAGCATGAGATGTGATATACAACTCCTTCCCATTCCAATCCTGAGACCCTTCTGATAGCATGAGATGTGATATCTCAATGCCTCTAATACCAAACCTGAGATCCTATCTCTAACATGAAATGTGATATCCATCTCCTTCCCTTTCCAAACCTGAGACCCTGCCTATAGCATGAGATGTGATATCCAAGTCCTTCCCATTCCAATCCTGAGACCCTTCCTATAGCATGTGATGTGATATCTCAATGCTTATACCAAACCTGAGACCCTTCCTATGGCATGAGATGTCATATACAACTCCTTCCCATTCCAATCCTGAGACCCTTCCTATAGCATGAGATGTGATATCTCAATGCATATACCAAACCTGAGACCCTTCCTATAGCATGAGATGTGATATCCAACTTCTTCCCATTCCAATCCTGAGACCCTTCCTATAACATGAGATGTGATGTCTCAATGCTTCTAATACCAAACCTGAGATATTTCCTATAATATGAGATGTGATATCCAACTCCTTCCCATTTAAATTCTGAGACCCTTTCTATAGCATGAGATGTGATATCTCAATGCTTATACCAAACCTGAGACCCTTCCTATAGCTTGAGATGTGATATCCAACTCCTTCCCATTCCAATCCAGAGACCCTTCCTATAGCATGAGATGTGATATCTCAAGGCCTCTAATACCAAACCTGAGATCCTTCCTCTAACATGAAATGTGATATCCAACTCCTTCCCCTTCCAAACCTGAGAGCCTTCCTATAGCATGAGATATGATATCCAAGTCCTTCCCATTCCAATCCTGAGACCCTTTCTATAACATGAAATGTGATATACAACTCCTTCCCATTCCAACCTGAGACCCTTCCTATAGCAAGAGATGGGATATCCAACTCCTTCCAAATCCAATACTGATACCCTTCCGATAGCATGAGATGTGATATCCCAATGCTTCTACCAAACCTGAGACCCATACTATGGCATGAGATGTGATATCAAACTCCTTCCCATTCCAATCCTGAGACCCTTCCTATAGCTTGAGGTGTGATATCCAACTCCTTCCCATTCCAATTCTGAGACCCTTCTTATGCCATGAGACTTGATATCTCAATGCTTCTAATACCAAACCTGAGACCCGTCCTATAACATGAGATGTGATATCCAAATCCTTCCCCTTCCAAACCTCAGACCCTTCCTTTATCATGAGATGTGATATCCAACTCCTTCCCATTCCAATCCTGAGACCCTTCCGATATCATGAGATTTGTTATCTCAATGCTTCTAATATCAAACTTGAGACCCTCCCTATAGCATGAGATGTGACATCCAAGTCCTTCCCATTCCAATCCTGAGACCCTTCCTATAGCATGAGATGTGATATCTCTATGCTTCTAATACCAAACCTGAGACCCTTCCTATAACATGAGATGGGATATCCAACTCCTTCCCATTCCAATCCTGAGACCCTTCCGATAGCAGAGATGTGATATCTCAATGCTTATACCAAACCTGAGACCCTTCCTATGGCCTGGGATGTCATATACACCTCCTTCCCATTCCAATCCTGAGACCCTTCCTATAGCATGAGATGTGATATCTCAATGCTTATACCAAATCTGAGACCCTTCCTATAGCATGAGATGTGATATCCAATTCCTTCCCATTCCAATCCTGAGACCCTTCCTATAGCATGAGATGTGATATCTCAATGCTTATACCAAACCTGAGACCCATACTATGGCATGAGATGTGATATCAAACTCCTTCCCATTCCAATCCTGAGACCCTTCCTATAGCTTGAGGTGTGATATCCAACTCCTTCCCATTCCAATTCTGAGACCCTTCTTATACCATGAGACTTGATATCTCAATGCTTCTAATACCAAACCTGAGACCCGTCCTATAACATGAGATGTGATATCCAAATCCTTCCCCTTCCAAACCTCAGACCCTTCCTTTATCATGAGATGTGATATCCAACTCCTTCCCATTCCAATCCTGAGACCCTTCCGATATCATGAGATTTGTTATCTCAATGCTTCTAATATCAAACTTGAGACCCTCCCTATAGCATGAGATGTGACATCCAAGTCCTTCCCATTCCAATCCTGAGACCCTTCCTATAGCATGAGATGTGATATCTCTATGCTTCTAATACCAAACCTGAGACCCTTCCTATAACATGAGATGGGATATCCAACTCCTTCCCATTCCAATCCTGAGACCCTTCCGATAACAGAGATGTGATATCTCAATGCTTATACCAAACCTGAGACCCTTCCTATGGCCTGGGATGTCATATACACCTCCTTCCCATTCCAATCCTGAGACCCTTCCTATAGCATGAGATGTGATATCTCAATGCTTATACCAAATCTGAGACCCTTCCTATAGCATGAGATGTGATATCCAATACCTTCCCATTCCAATCCTGAGACCCTTCCTATAGCATGAGATGTGATATCTCAATGCTTATACCAAACCTGAGAGCCTACCTTTAGCATGAGATGTGATATCCAAGTCCATCCCATTCCAATCCTTAGACCCTTCCTACAGCATGCGATGTGATATCTCAATGATTCTAATACCAAACCAGAGACTCGTCCTATAACATGAGATGGGATATCCAACTCCTTCCCATTCCAATCCTGAGCCACTTCCGATAGCAGAGATGTGATATCTCAATGCTTATACCAAACCTGAGACCCTTCCTATAACATGAGATGTGATATCCAACTCCTTCCCGTTCCAAACCTGAGACACTAACTATAGCATATGTGATATCCAACTCCTTCCCATTCCAACCTGAGACACTTCCTATAGCATGAGAAGGGATATCCAAATCCTTCCCATTCCAATCCTGAGACCCTTCCTATAACATGAGATGTGATATCCAACTCCTTCCCATTCCAACCTGAGACACTTCCTATAGCATGAGAAGGGATATCCAACTCCTTCCCAATCCAATCCTGAGACCCTTCCGATAGCAGAGATGTGATATCTCAATGCTTATACCAAACCTGAGACCCTTCCTATAGCATGAGAAGGGATATCCAACTCCTTCCCAATCCAATCCTGAGACCCTTCCGATAGCAGAGACGTGATATCTCAATGCTTCTACCAAACCTGAGACCCTTCCTTTAGCATGAGATGTGATATCCAAATCCTTCACATTCCAATCCTGAGACCCTTCCTATAGCATGTGAAGGGATATCTCAATGCTTCTAATACCAAACCTGAGATCCTTCCTATAACATGAGATGTGATATCCAATTCCTTCCCATTCCAATCCTGAGACCCTTCCGATAGCAGAGATGTGATATCTCAATGCTTATACCAAACCTGAGACCCTTCCTATGGCCTGAGATGTCATATACAACTCCTTCCCATTCCAATCCTGAGACCCTTCCTATAGCATGAGATGTGATATCTCAATGCTTATACCAAATCTGAGACCCTTCCTATAGCATGAGATGTGATATCCAACTCCTTCCCATTCCAATCCTGAGACCCTTCCTATAGCATGAGATGTGATGTCTCAATGCTTCTAATACCAAACCTGAGATCCTTCCTATAACATGAGATGTGATATCCAACTCCTTCCCATTCCAATCCTGAGACCCTTATGAAAGCATGAGATGTGATATCTCAATGCTTCTAATACCAAACCTGAGATCCTTCCTATAACATGATATGTGATTTCCAAATCCTTCCCCTTCCAAACCTGAGACCCTCCCTTTAGCATGAGATGTGATATCCAACTCCTTCCCATTCCAATCCTGAGACCCTTCTGATAGCATGAGATGTGATATCTCAATGCCTCTAATACCAAACCTGAGATCCTACCTCTAACATGAAATGTGATATCCATCTCATTCCCTTTCCAAACCTGAGACCCTGCCTATAGCATGAGATGTGATATCCAAGTCCTCCCCATTCCAATCCTGAGACCCTTACTATAGCATGTGATGTGATATCTCAATGCTTATACCAAACCGGAGACACTTCCTATGGCATGAGATGTCATAAACAACTCCTTCCCATTCCAATCCTGAGACCCTTCCTATAGCATGAGATGTGATATCTCAATGCTTATACCAAATCTGAGACCCTTCCTATAGCAAGAGATGTGATATCCAACTTCTTCCCATTCCAATCCTGAGACCCTTCCTATAACATGAGATGTGATGTCTCAATGCTTCTAATACCAAACCTGAGATCTTTCCTATAACATGAGATGTGATATCCAACTCCTTCCCATTCCAATCCTGAGACCCTTCCTATAGCATGAGATGTGATATCACAATGCTTATACCAAACCTGAGACCGTTCCTATAGCTTGAGATGTGATATCCAACTCCTTCCCATTCCAATCCTGAGACCCTTCCTATAGCATGAGATGTGATATCTCAAGGCCTCTAATACCAAACCTGAGATCCTTCCTCTAACATGAAATGTGATATCCAACTCCTTCCCCTTCCAAACCTGAGAGCCTTCCTATAGCATGGGATATGATATCCAAGTCCTTCCCATTCCAATCCTGAGACCCTTCCTATAACATGAAATGTGATATCCAACTCCTTCCCATTCCAACCTGAGACCCTTCCTATATCATGAGATGGGATATCTCAATGCTTCTAATCCCAAACCTGAGACTCTTCCTATAACATGAGATGGGATATCCAACTCCTTCCCATTCCAATCCTAAGACCCTTTCGATAGCAGAGATGTGATATCTCAATGCTTATACCAAACCTGAGACCCTTCCTACGGCATGAGATGTCATATACAACTCCTTCCCATTCCAATCCTGAGACCCTTCCTATAGCACGAGATGTGATATCTCAATGCTTATACCAAACCTGAGACCCTTCCTCTAGCATGAGATGTGATATCCAACTCCTTCCCATTCCAATCCTGAGACCCTTCCTATAGCATGAGATGTGATATCCAACTCCTTCCCATTCCAATCCTGAGACCCTTCCTATAGCCTGAGATCTGATATCTCAATGCCTCTAATACCAAACCTGAGTCCTTCCTCTAACATGAAATGTGATATCCAACTCCTTCCCTTTCCAAACCTGAGAGCCTATCTATAGCATGAGATGTGATATCCAAGTCCTTCCCATTCCAATCCTGAGACACTTCCGATAGCAGAGATGTGATATCTCAATTCTTATACCAAACCTGAGACCCTTCCTATAACATGAGATGTGATATCCAACTCCTTCCCGTTCCAAACCTGAGACCCTTCCTTTAGCATGAGATGTGATATCCAGCTCCTTCCCATTCCAATCCTGAGACACTTCCGATAGCATGAGATGTGATATCTCAATGCTTCTAATATCAAAACTGAGACCCTCCCTATAGCATGATATGTGATATCTAAGTCCTTCCCATTCCAATCCTGAGACCCTTCCTATAGCATGAGATGTGATATCTCAATGCTTCTACCAAACCTGAGACCCTTCCTTTAGCATGAGATGTGATAACCAACTCCTTCCCATTCCAATCCTGAGACCCTTCCGATAGCATGAGATGTGATATCTCAATACTTCTAATACCAAACCTGAGATCCTTCCGATAACATGAGATGTGATATCCAAATCCTTCCCCTTCCAAACCTGAGACCCTCCCTTTAGCATGAGATGTGATATCCAACTCCTTCCCATTCCAATCCTGAGAACCTTCTGATAGCATGAGATGTGATATCCCAATGCTTCTATACCAAACCTGAGATCCTTCCGATAGCATGAGATGTGATATCTCAATGCTTCTAATACCAAACCTGAGATCCTTCCTATAACATGAGATGTGATATCCAAATCCTTCCCCTTCCAAACCTGAGACCCTCCCTTTAGCATGAGATGTGATATCCAACTCCTTCCCATTCCAATCCTGAGACTCTTCTGATAGCATGAGATGTGATATCTCAATGCCTCTAATACCAAACCTGAGATCCTACCTCTAACATGAAATGTGATATCCAACTCTTTCCCCTTCCAAACCTGAGAGCCTTCCTATAGCATGAGATGTGATATCCAAGTCCTTCTAATTCCAATCCTGAGACCCTTCCTATAACATGAGATGTGATATCCAACTCCTTCCCATTCCAACCTGAGACCCTTCCTATAGCATGAGATGGGATATCCAACTCCTTCCAAATCCAATCCTGATACCCTTCCGATAGCATGAGATGTGATATCCCAATGCTTCTACCAAACCTGAGACCCATACTATGGCATGAGATGTGATATCAAACTCCTTCCCCTTCCAAACCTTAGACACTTCCTTTATCATGAGATGTGATATCCAACTCCTTCCCATTCCATCCCTGAGACCCTTCCGATATCATGAGATGTGATATCTCAATGCTTCTAATATCAAACTTGAGACCCTCCTTATAGCATGAGATGTGATATCCAAGTCCTTCCCATTCCAATCCTGAGACCCTTCCTATAGCATGAGATGTGATATCTCAATGCTTCTAATACCAAACCTGAGACCCTTCCTATAACATGAGATGGGAATATCCAACTCCTTCCCATTCCAATCCTGAGACCCTTCCGATAGTAGAGATGTGATATCTCAATGCCTCTAATACCAAACCTGAGATCCTTCCTCTAACATGAAATGTGATATCCAACTCCTTCCCATTCCAATCCTGAGACACTTCCTATAGCATGAGATGTGATATCTAAATGCTTCTAATACCAAACTTGAGACTCTTCCTATAACATGAGATGGGATATCCAACTCCTTCCCATTCCAATCCTGAGACCCTTCCGATAGCATGAGATGTGATGTCTCAATGCTTCTAATACCAAACCTGAGATCCTTCCTATAACATGAGATGTGATATCCAACTCCTTCCCATTCCAATCCTGAGACCCTTCCTATAGCATGAGATGTGATATCTCAATGCTTATACCAAAACGGAGACCCTTCCTATAGCATGAGATGTGATATCCAACTCCTTCCCATTCCAATCCTGAGACACTTCCTATAGCATGAGATGTGATATCTCAATGCCTCTAATACCAAACCTGAGATCCTTCCTCTAACATGAAATGTGATATCCAACTCCTTCCCATTCCAATCCTGAGACACTTCCTATAGCATGAGATGTGATATCTAAATGCCTCTAATACCAAACTTGAGACTCTTCCTATAACATGAGATGGGATATCCAACTCCTTCCCATTCCAATCCTTAGACCCTTCCTACAGCATGCAATATGATATCTCAATGATTCTAATAACAAACCTGAGACCCGTCCTATAACATGAGATGGGATATCCAACACCTTCCCATTCCAATCCTGAGACACTTCCGATAGCAGAGATGTGATATCTCAATGCTTATACCAAACCTGAGACCCTTCCTATAACATGAGATGTGATATCCAACTCCTTCCCGTTCCAAACCTGAGACCCTTCCTATAGCATATGTGATATCCAACACATTCCCATTCCAAACATGAGACCCTTCCTATAGCAGGAATGTAATATCCAACTCCTTCCCGAAACAACAGCAAAAAGTTTAGGGGTTGCCACATGGAAGGAAAATTCCCTACAATTATGAAATCTTTCCTAACACTCGCCCCTCCCAGACTATGGACAGGGGGAACTAATCCACCCCTGGATGAGTCTCTTGTTCAGGTCGGTTAAACATTCTGGACAACCCATCAGCATTGCTATGTTGGACACCTGGCCTATGCTCAATAGTGAAGTCGAAGCCTTGTAGACTTATGGACCACCTAAGCAACTTTGGATTCTCCCCCTTCATGTTCATTAGCCACTTTAACGGCTTATGGTCAGTCTGCACAGTGAAGTGGGTCCCATAGAGGTAGGGCCTCAGCTTCCTTAGGGCCCACACAACAGAGAAACATTCTTTCTCTACCGTGGACCATCTGAGCTCTCTGTCCTTAAGCTGGCGACTAATAAAACCGATAGGGTGTTCCTTACCCTTCTCATCTACTTGTGATAGTACAGCTCCTATCCCAGTGTCAGAGGCATCCGTCTGCACGATAAAAGGTCTTTGATAATCAGGGGCCCTAAGGACAGGGGCCTGGCACAAGGAGTCTTTTAAGCCATTGAAGGCCTTCTCACACTCGTCGGTCCAAGTTACCTTCTTGGGTTTCTTCGGAGTTGTGAGGGCAGTCAGAGGAGCAGCTATGGTGCCATAGTCTGCCACAAAATTGCGGTAATACCCCGTGAGTCCTAAAAAGGCTCTCACTTGGGTTTGCGTAGTGGGGGTAGGCCAGTCTTGTACTGCTTGTACCTGACTGAGTAGAGGCTGTCTCCTCCCTCCACCTACTTCATGTCCAAGGTAAACCACTGAGCCTTGTCCATTTTGGTGAGGGGCCACTCGGACACCCTCAAAAGAGCTGTCTGAAGGACTGCTTGGGAACAGGTCGGGGAGAGGTTCAGACTCCTCTCCCGCAACGTCTGAAGCCAGTAGCAGTGCTGCGATTTCGACGCTTGGGCCGAAAGCCGTCAGCCTATTCACGTGAAACAACTTTTGGAGCCTGTCCAGGCCTTCCAAGGTCCACTGAATAGTTAACCTCACCCAGGGGCTCCACCACTGGGCAAGGACCTGACCATTTATCCTGTAAAGCTCGAGGCCTTATGAGATTCATGATCAGGACTTGCTGACCAAGTGTAAAGTTGATGAGGGAAGCTTTCTGGTCGTACCAATGTTTCACCAGCGCTTGCCCTGCCTTCAATTTATCACTAGTCAAGCCCATCAGAAGTACCATCCGTTTTCTGAGCCCTAGCACATAATCAACTACATTGGTAGTAACAGGGGGAGTGGGCATCTCCCATCCCTCTTTGACGATGGCTAAGGGTCCCCGTACGGGATGACCGAACAGAAGTTCGAAGGGGCTGAAGCCAACACCCTCCTGTGGTAGCTCTCGGTAGGCAAACAGTAAGCATGAAACAAGAAGATCCCATTTTCTTCTCTGAGGCTCCTCCAGAGCCCCAATCATGCTCTTTAACGTCCTGTAAAAACGCCCCCCCAGACCATTGGTCTGGGGGTGGTATGCAGAAGAGAACCTGTAGGTGACCCCACATTCTATCCACATAGCCTGCCTATACTTCGACATAAAGTTGCTGCCATCATCCGGCACAACTTCTTTAGGGAAGCCAACCCTAGTAAACATGCCGAGTAAAGCTTCTGCAACTGGCTTGGCAGTTACAGTTGTAAATGGGACGGCCTCAGGATACCTGGTTGCATGGTCGACCAGCATCAGGATAAACCGATTGCCTGAGGATGTTTGTGGGTCAAGGGGACCAACCATGTCGATCCCTACCCTTTCAAATGGTACCCCCACAACTGGGAGCGGTACCAACGGAGCTTGGATTGTCGCGCCAACCTTACCAGACAACTGGCAGGCGGCACAACTCCTGCAGTGACTTTCTACTTGCTCCCCCATCTTGGGCCAGTAGATGTGCATGGATAACCTTTGCTTGGTCCTCTTCATACCAAGGTGACCAGCAAGGGGAACTTCATGCGCCAACTGCAGGAGGAAGGGCCTAACAGCAAGGGGAACCACCAACCTCCTATGGTCTCCTTCTGTAGACTCTGTGGGCTCACTATACAGGAGTCCACCTTCCCAATAAATCCTATGCTTCCCAGGAGGTTCACCCTCAAGCTGGGAGCAGGCCTGTCTCCTTAGGCCTTCCAGAGATGGGCACTCACGTTGGCCTTTACTGAATTCGTCCCTATCAGGACCTCCTTCAACTAACAAGTCTTTTAGTTCAGGATGATCGTTGGGGTCGAATACTTCAGGCATCGCCACCTCCTCGTCAGGCCCGGGCGATTGACCAACTTCCTCCACCGCAGTGGTAGGCGAGCTCGGGGGAATATTCTCTTTCCCTCGTCTTGACTTGTAGACTCCTTTTGCCTTGGGTTTCCCCTTCGGCTGGGGCGGCGTATTGGACTTGGCCAATGCTGCCCGTGCTTGAGACCGTGTGTAGGGTCTTTCGGCAGTGTCTCCTACGAGCCCTAAAGCTCTGAGATCATTACCCAACAAGACCTTTCCCGGGACGTTTCTCTGAATGCTCACTGGAATCCTGACTGCTGTACCATTTAAAGTAAGATTTACAGGTATTACTGGAAACATACGGAGGGGGCCGTCAGCCAACTTAGTGGGCATCAGAGTAGCTCTGGCAACTTCCTCTGAGTCTACCAAGGTAGAATCCACTACAGTGCGACTGCACCCACTATCCCTAAGAGCTGGAGTATCCACTCCATTGATCAGCACACTGTCTTTAAAGTAGTGCTTGGTATTATCCGGAATCCTAGCATAAGCCTCTGCGACTTTAGGCTCCCAGGAACCCAGGGACACTAAAACTACCTCAGCCTCTATTCCGCTGGGAAATGAGTCTGAGGAGAAGGATGCTCCTGTAATCTCTTCTTCCTCGTAGGAGGAGAAGGCCAGATTAGCGGAGTGGACCCCCAAAGGTCTAACCTTACACCGGGGATCCCCCTTCACATGGTCAGTTGCTCCACAAGAAAAACAAGCCCCAGTGGGTCTGTTTACGTAGGGAGGCTTATTATAACCAGAGTTCTGTTTTGGAGGCGGAGCTCCACTACCCTGTGAGTTCTCTTGTGTCTTACCCTTGTTTTTCTTTTTGTGGCCCTTATGGGAAGAAGATTTAGCAGATTCCCCACCCTCCATATCTTTGGACTTTTTCCCTTCCTCCTGCTTACCAGGATGAGTTTTGTCCTTATGGGACACTCGATGTGACACCCATAAGTCTGCTGCAATGGCCAGCTTCTTAGGATCTATCTCCTTCGAATCGACCAAATGCTGCTTAAGCTCCGGGGAAGAAGAAGCAAAAATATGTTCCAGCATGACAAGATTTATCATGCCGGCGAAGGTAGAAACCTTATAACCTTCGACCCAGCCAGTAAAGTTTTTCAAGGATTCAGCGACATAAGATACCCAAGTACCACCTTCCTTTTTCTTATACTCTCGAAAACGCTTTAAATATTGGGCCGGAGTCTTCCCAAACTTTAAAATGAGAGTTTGCTTTAACATTGCGAAATCAGCCCGCTCAGCCTTCGACATTTCCATAATGGCACTACAGCCAGAATGGGGCAGTCTACTGAGCAACCACGCAATCTTATCAGCATTGTCAACTTCTTGAACCTCGCATGCATACTCAAACGCATTCAGCCAGTCCATAATGTCATTCCTTTCTTCATACACACTGAGCAGATCTTTCGGAAACCGTGGATGAGAGGAAGCCCCGGACCCATGTCCAGGACCCTTGGACCCATTTGCAACCTGAAGCTTGGCCAGTTCCAACTGGTGATCCCTGTCTTTCTGTTTTTCTGCCTGTTCGATTTTTAGTTTGGCTATGCTGAATTCAAGCTCCTGCTGCCTAAACCGCAGCTCTTGCTTCTTGAATTCAAGCATAGCCTCCCCATCAACACTGGCAGAGGAAACATTAGACAGCTCGTCCTCCCTGTCCTCGTGGTCGCGATGGATCAGTGCGGCGGCAGAACCGTCGGTTCTACCAGTGAGAGCAGCCCCACCACCTTCCGCACTGTCCTCAGAAGTTATAGCGTCAAGCTGCGCTTCTTGCCACGCCACGATTCTTTGGATCATTTCCAATTTAGTGCCTTGAGAGGAAACACCTCTCTCCGCACACATCTTTTTAGCGTTTCTGATTTGGAAGCATTTAAAGTTAACAACGTATTTGTTTCCATACTGTTTGATAGGACTATGGCCTTTTTAAAGTTATACTACAACAATTCACTATGTGTACTGGTTGGAATAACCTGAAATGCCCTAGTTCGAGCGCAACACTGGATACCTTCAGTCATATCCCACCGCCGTACACCAATTTGTTAAGACGTATTTCTGAACTCTGTCCTGGTGGCGCAGAAGTTCAGAAGGCCAACCTAATTACTTGGAACAGGGTAACCTCTGGACAAGCCAGACCAATCAAGGTAGCGATCTCGGCGGTCAAGACTAGGTCTCAAGAGGGGTGAGGGTGACTGAAAGCCCGCAATGAGCACACAAAGCAAGAGCGCTTACAAACTACTCCAAACAGTTGTTATATCAAAAATAGATACACATTTATTTTAAGGCCTTTAAAATAATGACCGTAGCGAGAAAATCACAATATCACAATATTAAACCAACACATACCATATCAACACAATATATATACAAATACACAGTCGCAAGCGTTTAAAGCACGAAATATGTAGTCCACCTGAAAGGAAAGGAAAACAGGCAGTGCGATAACGCTTTAGACTCAGTTCGCCTTCAGAGGCACCTAACTAGATGGAAGTCCGAGCCCTGCGAAGAGTGGAGCCTTGTGCTCAAAGTACCTGCCACGCCGTTGCCAACGGGCAAAAGGGGAAGCTCTTCGTAGGAAATCAGGCAGTTCGGGTTAGTGCACAGCAGAAGGAGAGCAGGTTCCGCAACTCAAGCGCAGCCTCCACAGCGGGCAGAAGCAGAGCGCGAGTACGGCCAAAAGGGTGCTGTTTTTACACAGCAGGGAAAAGCAATCGGATACTGCAGGAGGGCGACCAGATCCTAGCTAAACTACTCACCGGTCCCCGAAGCAAGCAGACCCAGGCTTCTCCACGTTAGTTTCAGCAGCTGGCAGGTTCAGAAGAGCAGGGAACGCCTCGTAGTCGTGTAGAGCAAAAAGACGTCCCAATCGACGAAACCAGCACAGTTTGTTGCCGCAGCAGGACAACGGAGCGGCCGTGTGTATTCGAGCCAAATGTACACTCCTCCCTTCAGACTTGGGAACGCCAAGTGTACGAAGCGTGGGAGAGTGACCAGGACTCGAAATACAACACAACCTGGCGGCGGTTACAGAGCAGGACTCCCTTGTAAGCTGGTCAGTCAACTGGATGGCCCAGAGACACTTCCGAAGGCTTACTTGGCAGGAGATGATAAAGTCGCCGGGAATAGCTGTTCCTGCTATTCCAAAGGTCGAAGCACCAGTACAGGCCTTCTGGTTCGATCCAAGGAGGAAAGGGTTTCACAGGACGACAGCAGTGCAAAGGAGGATTCCTTCAGCGGGTCACCAGCGATTCCTCGGTCCAGCCTCTTGGTTGCAGGATACTTGGCTCCTGTATTCCTTCGTTCGTGAGAACTCAGGAGATCGACATGGTAGTGGTGTTTCCAGCCCCCTCTTATCCACGGTTCCCTTCGCGCCAAAACCGAGGGGAGCCAATGGGAGATCCGCTCATCAACACACATACCATACGTGGACCAATCACGGACCACGGTGGTCCCAGGCATTCACACCACCCTAGACTCTCTGGCACCCAGGATGTGTATTGGGACCAGACATCCCAGCCCACACCCTGGAGGCACACAAACGACATGTAGAAGCCCGCGAAAGCAACCACGTTTCGCGGGAAAGTACATGCCCAAATAAGGAAGGCCCCGGGTCGCCCGACCTGGGGAAGGTGAAGGGAGCAAGACGGTCAGTGGACAGGACAAAGGAGCCTCGTGGACTGGCCATTTTGGGAGCCAGGCCACCATTTTGGGTTCAGTGCAAAAAACGTGCTCAGAACGCCAAAAGGAGCTCAAAATAAACAAAACGATCGCTGCCACCATTCGAGTCCCTGAATGACTTGCACCGATCAAATACCATCCTAAAAGAGTATCTAGGGTCTGTAGAAGGCTAGAGACCCAAGAGAGCTGTAATTTAGCTTACAGTGCCCTCTTGTGTCATGTTGCACTAAAGCCGCAACATGATAAAAGAAACTACGGGAAACAGCGTTCCCCGGTACTGACTGTCTTAAGGGCATGTCAGTTTCCCCGTAAGAGAGGAGCGAAAGCCCAGAGGAGTGCGGCAGAAGGCTGCACTTCTCTGGCAAAGTCAAGAACAAGGTGAGAAACAACAGCAAAAAGTTTAGGGGTTGCCACATGGAAGGAAAATTCCCTACAATTATGAAATCTTTCCTAACAGGAAGGAGTTGGATATCACATCTCATCCAATAGGAAGGTTCTCAGGTTTGGAATGGGAAGGAATTGGATATCACATCTCATGTTATAGGAAGGATCTCAGGTTTGGTATTAGAAGCATTGAGATATCACATCTCATGCTATAGGAAGGGTCTCAGGATTGGAATGTGAAGGATTTGGATATCACATCTCATGCTAAAGGAAGGGTCTCAGGTTTGGTAGAAGCATTGAGATATCACGTCTCTGCTATCGGAAGGGTCTCAGGATTGGATTGGGAAGGAGTTGGATATCCCTTCTCATGCTATAGGAAGGGTCTCAGGATTTGAATGGGAAGGAGTTGGATATCACATCTCATGTTATAGGAAGGGTCTCAGGATTGGAATGGGAAGGATTTGGATATCACATCTCTTGCTATAGGAAGGGTCTCAGGATTGGAATGGGTAGGAGTTGGATATTACTTTCTTGCTATAGGAAGGATCTCATGTTTGGAATGGGAAGCAGTTGGATATCACATATGCTATAGTTAGTGTCTCAGGTTTGGAACGGGAAGGAGTTGGATATCACATCTCATGTTATAGGAAGGGTCTCAGGTTTGGTATAAGCATTGAGATATCACATCTCTGCTATCGGAAGAGGCTCAGGATTGGAATGGGAAGGAGTTGGATATCCCATCTCATGTTATAGGAAGAGTCTCTGGTTTGGTATTAGAATAATTGAGATATAACATCGCATGCTGTAGGAAGGGTCTAAGGATTGGAATGGGATGGAATTGGATATCACATCTCATGCTATAGGTAGGCTCTCAGGTTTGGTATAAGCATTGAGATATCACATCTCATGCTATAGGAAGGGTCTCAGGATTGGAATGGGAAGGAATTGGATATCACATCTCATGCTATAGGAAGGGTCTCAGATTTGGTATAAGCATTGAGATATCACATCTCATGCTAAAGAAAGGGTCTCAGGATTGGAATGGGAAGGAGTTGTATATGACATCTCAGGCCATAGGAAGGGTCTCAGGTTTGGTATAAGCATTGAGATATCACATCTCTGCTATCGGAAGGGTCTCAGGATTGGAATGGGAAGGAGTTGGATATCCCATCTCATGTTATAGGAATGGTCTCAGGTTTGGTATTAGAAGCATAGAGATATCACATCTCATGCTATAGGAAGGGTCTCAGGATTGGAATGGGAAGGACTTGGATGTCACATCTCATGCTATAGGGAGGGTCTCAAGTTTGATATTAGAAGCATTGAGATAACAAATCTCATGATATCGGAAGGGTCTCAGGATTGGAATGGGAAGGAGTTGGATATCACATCTCATGATAAAGGAAGGGTCTAAGGTTTGGAAGGGGAAGGATTTGGATATCACATCTCATGTTATAGGACGGGTCTCAGGTTTGGTATTAGAAGCATTGAGATATCAAGTCTCATGGTATAAGAAGGGTCTCAGAATTGGAATGGGAAGGAGTTGGATATCACACCTCAAGCTATAGGAAGGGTCTCAGGATTGGAATGGGAAGGAGTTTGATATCACATCTCATGCCATAGTATGGGTCTCAGGTTTGGTAGAAGCATTGGGATATCACATCTCATGCTATCGGAAGGGTATCAGTATTGGATTTGGAAGAAGTTGGATATCCCATCTCATGCTATAGGAAGGGTCTCAGGTTGGAATGGGAAGGAGTTGGATATCACATTTCATGTTATAGGAAGGGTCTCAGGATTGGAATGGGAAGGACTTGGATATCATATCTCATGCTATAGGAAGGCTCTCAGGTTTGGAAGGGGAAGGAGTTGGATATCACATCTCAAGCTATAGGAAGGGTCTCAGGATTGGAATGGGAAGGAGTTGGATATCACATCTCAAGCTATAGGAAGGGTCTCAGGTTTGGTATAAGCATTGAGATATAACATCTCATGCTATAGGAAGGGTCTCAGGATTGGAATGGGAAGGAGTTGGATATCACATCTCATGTTATAGGAAATATCTCAGGTTTGGTATTAGAAGAATTGAGACATCACATCTCATGTTATAGGAAGGGTCTCAGGATTGGAATGGGAAGAAGTTGGATATCACATCTCATGCTATAGGAAGGGTCTCAGGTTTGGTATAAGCATTGAGATATCACATCTCATGCTATAGGAAGGGTCTCAGGATTGGAATGGGAAGGAGTTGTATATGACATCTCATGCCATAGGAAGGGTCTCAGGTTTGGTATAAGCATTGAGATATCACATCACATGCTATAGGAAGGGTCTCAGGATTGGAATGGGAAGGACTTGGATATCACATCTCATGCTATAGGCAGGGCCTCAGATTTGGAAAGGGAAGGAGATGGATATCACATTTCATGTTAGAGATAGGATCTCAGGTTTGGTATTAGAGGCATTGAGATATCACATCTCATGCTATCAGAAGGGTCTCAGGATTGGAATGGGAAGGAGTTGTATATCACATCTCATGCTAAATGGAGGGTCTCAGGTTTGGAAGGGGAAGGATTTGGAAATCACATCTCATGTTATAGGAAGGATCTCAGGTTTGGTATTAGAAGCATTGAGATATCACATCTCATGCTATCGGAAGTATCTCAGGTTTGGTATTAGAGGCATTGAGATATCACATCTCATGGTATCATAAGGGTCTCAGGATTGGAATGGGAAGGAGTTGGATATCACATCTCATGTTATTGGAAGGATCTCAGGTTTGGTATTAGAAGCATTGAGACATCACATCTCATGCTATAGGAAGGGTCTCAGGATTGGAATGGGAAGGAGTTGGATATCACATCTCATGCTATAGGAAGGGTCTCAGATTTGGTATAAGCATTGAGATATCACATCTCATGCTATAGGAAGGGTCTCAGGATTGGATTGGGAAGGAGTTGTATATGACATCTCATGTTATAGGAAGGGTCTCAGGTTTGGTATTAGAAGCACTGAGATATCACATCTCATGCTATAGGAAGGGTCTCAGGATTGGAATGGGGAGGACTTGGATGTCACATCTCATGCTATAGGGAGGGTCTCAAGTTTGATATTAGAAGCATTGAGATAACAAATCTCATGATATCGGAAGGGTCTCAGGATTGGAATGGGAAGGAGTTGGATATCACATCTCATGATAAAGGAAGGGTCTAAGGTTTGGAAGGGGAAAGATTTGGATATCACATCTCATGTTATAGGACGGGTCTCAGGTTTGGTATTAGAAGCATTTAGATATCAAGTCTCATGGCATAGGAAGGGTCTCAGAATTGGAATGGGAAGGAGTTGGATATCACATCTCAAGCTATAGGAAGAGTCTCAGGATTGGAATGGGAATGAGTTTGATATCACATCTCATGCCATAGTATGGGTCTCAGGTTTGGTAGAAGCATTGGGATATCACATCTCATGCTATTGGAAGGGTATCAGTATTGGATTTGGAAGGAGTTGGATATCCCATCTCATGCTATAGGAAGGGTCTCAGGTTGGAATGGGAAGGAGTTGGATATCACATTTCATGTTATAGGAATGGTCTCAGGATTGGAATGGGAAGGACTTGGATATCATATCTCATGCTATAGGAAGGCTCTCAGGTTTGGAAGGGGAAGGAGTTGGATATCACATTTCATGTTAGAGGAAGGATCTCAGGTTTGGTATTAGAGGCCTTGAGATATCACATCTCATGCTATAGGAAGGGTCTCAGGATTGGAATGGGAAGGAGTTGGATATCACGTCTCAAGCTTTAGGAAGGGTCTCAGGTTTGGTATAAGCATTGAGATAGCACATCTCATGCTATAGGAAGGGTCTCAGGATTGGAATGGGAAGGAGTTGGATATCACATCTCATGTTATAGGAAAGATCTCAGGTTTGGTATTAGAAGCATTGAGACATCACATCTCATGTTATAGGAAGGGTCTCAGGATTGGAATGGGAAGAAGTTGGATATCACATCTCATGCTATAGGAAGGGTCTCAGGTTTGGAAGGGGAAGGAGTTGGATATCCAATCTCATGTTATAGGACTGGTCTCAGGTTTGGTATTAGAAGCATTGAGATATCACATGGCATGCTGTAGGGAGGTTCTCAGGTTTGGTATTAGAAGCATTGAGACATCACATCTCATGCTATAGGAAGGGTCTCAGGATTGGAATGGGAAGGAGTTGGATATCACATCTCATGTTATAGGAAGGATCTCAGGTTTGGTATTAGAAGCATTGAGACATCACATCTCATGCTATAGGAAGGGTCTCAGGATTGGAATGGGAAGGAGTTGGATATCACATCTCATGCTATAGGAAGGGTCTCACATTTGGTATAAGCATTGAGATATCACATCTCATTCTATAGGAAGGGTCTCAGGATTGGATTGGGAAGGAGTTGTATATGACATCTCAGGCCATAGGAAGGGTCTCAGGATTGGTATAAGCATTGAGATATCACATCTCTGCTATCGGAAGGGTCTCAGGATTGGAATGGGGAGGACTTGGATGTCACATCTCATGCTATAGGGAGGGTCTAAGGTTTGGAAGGGGAAAGATTTGGATATCACATCTCATGTTATAGGACGGGTCTCAGGTTTGGTATTAGAAGCATTGAGATATCACATCTCTGCTATAGGAAGGGTCTCAGGATTGGAATGGGAAGGATTTGGATATCACATCTCATGTTATAGGAAGGGTCTCAGGTTTGGTATTAGAAGCATTGAGATATCACATCTCATGCTATAGGAAGGGTCTCAGGAATGGAATGGGAAGGACTTGGATATCACATCTCATGATAAAGGAAGGGTCTAAGGTTTGGAAGGGGAAGGAGTTGGATATCAAATTTCATGTTAGAGGAAGGATCTCAGGTTTGGTATTAGAGGCCTTGAGATATCACATCTCATGCTATAGGAAGGGTCTCAGGATTGGAATGGGAAGGAGTTGGATATCACATCTCAAGCTTTAGGAAGGGTCTCAGGTTTGGTATAAGCATTGAGATAGCACATCTCATGCTATAGGAAGGGTCTCAGGATTGGAATGGGAAGGAGTTGGATATCACATCTCATGTTATAGGAAGGATCTCAGGTTTGGTATTAGAAGCATTGAGACATCACATCTCATGCTATAGGAAGGGTCTCAGGATTGGAATGGGAAGGAGTTGGATATCACATCTCATGCTATAGGAAGGGTCTCAGATTTGGTATAAGCATTGAGATATCACATCTCTGCTATCGGAAGGGTTTTAGGATTGGAATGGGAAGGAGTTGGATATCCCATCTCATGCTATAGGGAGGGTCTCAATTTTGATATTAGAAGCATTGAGATAACAAATCTCATGATATCGGAAGGGTCTCAGGATTGGAATGGGAAGGAGTTGGATATCACATCTCATGATAAAGGAAGGGTCTAAGGTTTGGAAGGGGAAAGATTTGGATATCACATCTCATGTTATAGGACGGGTCTCAGGTTTGGTATTAGAAGCATTGAGATATCAAGTCTCATGGTATAGGTAGGGTCTCAGAATTGGAATGGGAAGGAGTTGGATATCACATCTCAAGCTATAGGAAGAGTCTCAGGATTGGAATGGGAAGGAGTTTGATATCACATCTCATGCCATAGTATGGTTCTCAGGTTTGATAGAAGCATTGGGATATCACATCTCATGCTATTGGAAGGGTATCAGTATTGGATTTGGAAGGAGTTGGATATCCCATCTCATGCTATAGGAAGGGTCTCAGGTTGGAATGGGAAGGAGTTGGATATCACATTTCATGTTATAGGAAGGGTCTCAGGATTGGAATGGGAAGGACTTGGATATCATATCTCATGCTAAAGGAAGGCTCTCAGGTTTGGAAGGAGAAGGAGTTGGATATCACATTTCATGTTAGAGGAAGGATCTCAGGTTTGGTATTAGAGGCCTTGAGATATCACATCTCATGCTATAGGAAGGGTCTCAGGTTGGAATGGGAAGGAGTTGGATATCACATTTCATGTTATAGGAAGGGTCTCAGGATTGGAATGGGAAGGAGGTGGATATCACATCTCAAGCTTTAGGAAGGGTCTCAGGTTTGGTATAAGCATTGAGATAGCACATCTCATGCTATAGGAAGGGTCTCAGGATTGGAATGGGAAGGAGTTGGATATCACATCTCATGTTATAGGAAAGATCTCAGGTTTGGTATTAGAAGCATTGAGACATCACATCTCATGTTATAGGAAGGGTCTCAGGATTGGAATGGGAAGAAGTTGGATATCATATCTCATGCTATAGGAAGGGTCTCAGGTTTGGAAGGGGAAGGAGTTGGATATCCAATCTCATGTTATAGGACTGGTCTCAGGTTTGGTATTAGAAGCATTGAGATATCACATCGCATGGTGTAGGAAGGTTCTCAGGTTTGGAATGGGGAGGAATTGGATATCACATCTCATGTCATAGGAAGGATCTCAGGTTTGGTATTAGAAGCATTGAGATATCACATCTCATGCTATAGGAATGGTCTCAGGATTGGAATGGGAAGGAGTTGGATATTCCATTCCTGCTATAGGAAGGGTCTCATGTTTGGAATGGGAATGTGTTGGATATCACATATGCTATAGGAAGGGTCTCAGGTTTGGAACGGGAAGGAGTTGGATATCACATCTCATGTTATAGGAAGGGTCTCAGGTTTGGTATAAGCATTGAGATATCACATCTCTGCTATCGGAAGTGACTCAGGATTGGAATGGGAAGGTGTTGGATATCCCATCTCATGTTATAGGACGGGTCTCAGGTTTGTTATTAGAATCATTGAGATATCATATTGCATGCTGTAGGAAGGGTCTAAGGATTGGAATGGGAAGGAGTTGGATATCCCATCTCATGTTATAGGAAGAGTCTCAAGTTTGGTATTAGAAGCATTTAGATATCACATCTCATGCTATAGGAAGTGTCTCAGGATTGGAATGGGAAGGAGTTGGATATCACATTTCATGTTAGAGGAAGGATCTCAGGTTTGGTATTAGAGGCATTGAGATATCACATCTCATGCTATAGGAAGGGTCTCAGGATTGGAATGGGAAGGAGTTGGATATCACATCTCATGCTATAGGAAGGGTCTCAGGTTTGGTATAAGCATTGAGATATCACATCTCATGCTATAGGAAGGGTCTCAGGATTGGAATGGGAAGGAGTTGGATATCACATCTCATGTTATAGGAAGGATCTCAGGTTTGGTATTAGAAGCATTGAGACATCACATCTCATGCTATCGGAATGGTCTCAGGATTGGAATGGGAAGGACTTGGATATCACATCTCTTGCTATAGGGAGGGTCTCAAGTTTGATATTAGAAGCATTGAGATATCATATCTCATGCTATAGGAAGGGTATCAGGATTGGAATGGGAAGGAGTTGGATATCACATCTCATGCTATAGGAAGGGTCTCAGGTTTGGTATAAGCAGTGAGATATCACATCTCATGCTATAGGAAGTGTCTCAGGATTGGAATGGGAAGGAGTTGGATATCACATCTCATGTTATAGGAAGGAT
Source organism: Ambystoma mexicanum (assembly GCF_040938575.1). Taxonomy (NCBI): domain Eukaryota; kingdom Metazoa; phylum Chordata; class Amphibia; order Caudata; family Ambystomatidae; genus Ambystoma; species Ambystoma mexicanum. The sequence continues at coordinate 1,486,311,933 of NC_090923.1, read as the reverse complement.
CTCAGGTTTGGTATAAGCATTGAGATATCACATCTCTACTATCGGAAGGGTCTCAGGATTGGAATGGGAAGGAGTTGGATATTCCCATCTCATGTTATAGGAAGGGTCCCAGGTTTGGTATTAGAAGCATTGAGATATCACATCTCATGCTATAGGAAGGGTCTCAGGATTGGAAAGGGGAGGACTTGGATATCACATCTCATGCTATAAGGAGGGTCTCAAGTTTGATATTAGAAGCATTGAGATATCACATCTCATGATATCGGAAGGGTCTCAGGGATGGAATGGGAAGGAGTTGGATATCACATCTCATGATAAAGGAAGTGTCTAAGGTTTGGAAGGGGAAGGAGTTTGATATCACATCTCATGCCATAGTATGGGTCTCAGGTTTGGTAGAAGCATTGGGATATCACATCTCATGCTATCGGAAGGTTATCAGGATTGGATTTGGAAGGAGTTGGATATCCCATCTCATGCTATAGGAAGGGTCTCAGGTTGGAATGGGAAGGAGTTGGATATCACATCTCATGTTATAGGAAGGGTCTCAGGATTGGAATTAGAAGGACTTGGATATCACATCTCATGCTATAGGAAGGCTCTCAGGTTTGGAAGGGGAAAGAGTTGGATATCACATTTCATGTTAGAGGTAGGATCTCAGGTTTGGTATTAGAGGCATTGAGATATCACATCTCATGCTATCAGAAGGGTCTCAGGAATGGAATGGGAAGGAGTTGGATATCACATCTCATGCTAAAGGGAGGGTCTCCGGTTTGGAAGGGGAAGGATTTGGATATCACATCTCATGTTATAGGAAGGATCTCACGTTTGGTATTAGAAGTATTGAGATATCATATCTCATGCTATAGGAAGGGTCTCAGGATTGGAATGGGAAAGAGTTGGATATCACATCTCATGCTATAGGGAGTGTCTCAGGATTGGAATGGGAAGGACTTAGATATCACATATCATGCTATAGGGAGGGTCTCAGTTTTGATATTAGAAGCATTGAGATATCACATCTCATGCTATCGGAAGTGTCTCAGGATTGGAATGGGAAGGAGCTGGATATCACATCTCATGCTAAAGGAAGGGTCTCAGGTTTGGAACGGGAAGGATTTGGATATCACATCTCATGTTATAGGACGGGTCTCATGTTTGTTATTAGAATCATTGAGATATCATATTGCATGCTGTAGGAAGGGTCTAAGGGTTGGAATGGGAAGGACTTGGATATCACATCTCATGCTATAGATAGGCTCTTAGGTTTGGAAAGGGAAGGACTTGGATATCACATTTCATGTTAGAGGAAGGATCTCAGGTTTGGTATTAGAAGCATTGAGATATCACATTTCATGCTATAGGAAGGGTCTCAGGATTGGAATTGGAAGTAGTTGGATATCACATCTCATGCTATAGGAAGGGTCTCAGGTTTGGTATAAGCATTGAGGTATCACATCTCATGCTATAGGACGGGTCTCAGGATTGGAATGGAAGGAGTTGGATATCACATCTCATGTTATAGGAAGGATCTCAGGTTTGGTATTAGAAGCATTGAGACATCTCATGCTATAGGAAGGGTCTCAGGGTTGGAATGGGAAGGAGTTGGATATCACATCTCATCCAATAGGAAGGGTCTCAGGTTTGGAATGGGAAGGAATTGGATATCACATCTCATGTTATAGGAAGGATCTTAGGTTTGGTATTAGAAGCATTGAGATATCACATCTCATGCTATAGGAAGGGTCTCAGGATTGGAATGTGAAGGATTTGGATATCATATCTCATGCTAAAGGAAGGGTCTCAGGTTTGGTAGAAGCATTGAGATATCACGTCTCTGCTATCGGAAGGGTCTCAGGATTGGATTGGGAAGGAGTTGGATATCCCTTCTCATGCTATAGGAAGGGTCTCAGGATTTGAATGGCAAGGAGTTGGATATCACATCTCATGCCATAGGAAGGGTCTCAGGTTTGGTATAAGCATTGAGATATCACATCTCTGCTATCGGAAGGGTCTCAGGATTGGATTGGGAAGGAGTTGGATATCCCTTCTCATGCTATAGGAAGTGTCTCAGTTTGGAATGGGAAGGAGTTGGATATCACATCTCATGTTATAGGAAGGGTCTCAGGATTGGAATGGGAAGGATTTGGATATCACATCTCTTGCTATAGGAAGGGTCTCAGGATTGGAATGGGTAGGAGTTGGATATTACTTTCTTGCTATAGGAAGGGTCTCATGTTTGGAATGGGAAGGAGTTGGATATCACATATGCTATAGTTAATGTCCCAGGTTTGGAACGGGAAGGAGTTGGATATCACATCTCATGTTATAGGAAGGGTCTCAGGTTTGGTATAAGCATTGAGATATCACATCTCTGCTATCGGAAGCGGCTCAGGATTGGAAAGGGAAGGAGTTGGATATCCCATCTCATGTTATAGTAAGAGTCTCTGGTTTGGTATTAGAATCATTGAGATATCACATTGCATGCTGTAGGAAGGGTCTAAGGATTGGAATGGGATGGACTTGGATATCACATCTCATGCTATAGGTAGGCTCTCAGGTTTGGTATAAGCATTGAGATATCACATCTCATGCTATAGGAAGGGTCTCAGGATTGGAATGGGAAGGATTTGGATATCACATCTCATGCTATAGGAAGGGTCTCAGATTTGGTATAAGCATTGAGATATCACATCTCATGCTAAAGGAAGGGTCTCAGGATTGGAATGGGAAGGAGTTGTATATGACATCTCAGGCCATAGGAAGGGTCTCAGGTTTGGTATAAGCATTGAGATATCACATCTCTGCTATCGGAAGGGTCTCAGGATTGGAATGGGAAGGACTTGGATGTCACATCTCATGCTATAGGGAGGGTCTCAAGTTTGACATTAGAAGCATTGAGATAACAAATCTCATGATATCGGAAGGGTCTCAGGATTGGAATGGGAAGGAGTTGGATACCACATCTCATGATAAAGGAAGGGTCTAAGGTTTGGAAGGGGAAGGATTTGGATATCACATCTCATGTTATAGGACGGGTCTCAGGTTTGGTATTAGAAGCATTGAGATATCAAGTCTCATGGTATAAGAAGGGTCTCAGAATTGGAATGGGAAGGAGTTGGATATCACACCTCAAGCTATAGGAAGGGTCTCAGGATTGGAATGGGAAGGAGTTTGATATCACATCTCATGCCATAGTATGGGTCTCTGGTTTGGTAAAAGCATTGGGATATCACATCTCATGCTATCAGAAGGGTATCAGTATTGGATTTGGAAGAAGTTGGATATCCCATCTCATGCTATAGGAAGGGTCTCAGGTTGGAATGGGAAGGAGTTGGATATCACATTTCATGTTATAGGAAGGGTCTCAGGATTGGAATGGGAAGGACTTGGATATCATATCTCATGCTATAGGACGGGTCTCAGGTTTGTTATTAGAATCATTGAGATATCATATTGCATGCTGTAGGAAGGGTCTAAGGATTGGAATGGGAAGTTCTTGGATATCACATCTCATGCTATAGATAGGCTCTTAGGTTTGGAAAGGGAAGGAGTTGGATATCACATTTCATGTTAGAGGAAGGATCTCAGGTTTGGTATTAGAAGCATTGAGATATCACATCTCATGCTATAGGAAGGGTCTCAGGATTGGAATGGGAAGTAGTTGGATATCACATCTCATGCTATAGGAAGGGTCTCAGGTTTGGTATAAGCATTGAGATATCACATCTCATGCTATAGGACGGGTCTCAGGATTGGAATGGAAGGAGTTGGATATCACATCTCATGTTATAGGAAGGATCTCAGGTTTGGTATTAGAAGCATTGAGACATCACATCTCATGCTATAGGAAGGGTCTCAGGGTTGGAATGGGAAGGAGTTGGATATCACATCTCATCCAATAGGAAGGGTCTCAGGTTTGGAATGGGAAGGACTTGGATATCACATCTCATGTTATAGGAAGGATCTCAGGTTTGGTATTAGAAGCATTGAGATATCACATCTCATGCTATAGGAAGGGTCTCAGGATTGGAATGTGAAGGATTTGGATATCACATCTCATGCTATAGGAAGGGTCTCAGGATTTGAATGGCAAGGAGTTGGATATCACATCTCATGCCATAGGAAGGGTCTCAGGTTTGGTATAAGCATTGAGATATCACATCTCTGCTATCGGAAGGGTCTCAGGATTGGAATGGGAAGGAGTTGGATATTCCCATCTCATGTTATAGGAAGGGTCTCAGGTTTGGTATTAGAAGCATTGAGATATCACATCTCATGCTATAGGAAGGGTCTCAGGATTGGAATGGGAAGGACTTGGATATCACATCTCATGCTATAGGGAGGGTCTCAAGTTTGATATTAGAAGCTTTGAGATATCACATCTCATGATATCGGAAGGGTCTCAGGATTGGAATGGGAAGGAGTTGGATATCACATCTTATGATAAAGGAAGGGTCTCAGGTTTGGAAGGGGAAAGAGTTGGATATCACATTTCATGTTAGAGGTAGGATCTCAGGTTTGGTATTAGAGGCATTGAGATATCACATCTCATGCTATCAGAAGGGTCTCAGGAATGGAATGGGAAGGAGTTGGATATCACATCTCATGCTAAAGGGAGGGTCTCAGGTTTGGAAGGGGAAGGATTTGGATATCACATCTCATGTTATAGGAAGGATCTCAGGTTTGGTATTAGAAGCATTGAGATATCACATCTCATGCTATCGGAAGGATCCCAGGTTTGGTATTAGAAGCATTGAGATATCACATCTCATGCTATCAGAAGGGTCTCAGGATTGGAATGGGAAGGAGTTGGATATCACATCTCATGCTAAAGGGAGGGTCTCAGGTTTGGAAGGGGAAGGATTTGGATATCACATCTCATGTTATCAGAAGGATCTCACGTTTGGTATTAGAAGTATTGAAATATCATTTCTCATGCTATAGGAAGGGTCTCAGGATTGGAATGGGAAAGAGTTGGATATCACATCTCATGCTATAGGGAGTGTCTCAGGATTGGAATGGGAAGGACTTAGATATCACATATCATGCTATAGGGAGGGTCTCAGTTTTGATATTAGAAGCATTGAGATATCACATCTCATGCTATCGGAAGTGTCTCAGGATTGGAATGGGAAGGAGCTGGATATCACATCTCATGCTAAAGGAAGGGTCTCAGGTTTGGAACGGGAAGGATTTGGATATCACATCTCATGTTATAGGAAGGGTCTCAGGTTTGGTATAAGCATTGAGATATCACATCTCTGCTATCGGAAGTGTCTCAGGATTGGAATGGGAAGGAGTTGGATATCCCATCTCATGTTATAGGACGGGTCTCAGGTTTGTTATTAGAATCATTGAGATATCATATTGCAAGCTGTAGGAAGGGTCTAAGGGTTGGAATGGGAAGGACTTGGATATCACATCTCATGCTATAGATAGGCTCTTAGGTTTGGAAAGGGAAGGAGTTGGATATCACATTTCATGTTAGAGGAAGGATCTCAGGTTTGGTATTAGAAGCATTGAGATATCACATCTCATGCTATAGGAAGGGTCTCAGGATTGGAATTGGAAGTAGTTGGATATCACATCTCATGCTATAGGAAGGGTCTCAGGTTTGGTATAAGCATTGAGATATCACATCTCATGCTATAGGACGGGTCTCAGGATTGGAATGGAAGGAGTTGGATATCACATCTCATGTTATAGGAAGGATCTCAGGTTTGGTATTAGAAGCATTGAGACATAACATCTCATGCTATAGGAAGGGTCTCAGGGTTGGAATACGAAGGAGTTGGATATCACATCTCATCCAATAGGAAGGGTCTCAGGTTTGGAATGGGAAGGAATTGGATATCACATCTCATGTTATAGGAAGGATCTTAGGTTTGGTATTAGAAGCATTGAGATATCACATCTCATGCTATAGGAAGGGTCTCAGGATTGGAATGTGAAGGATTTGGATATCACATCTCATGCTAAAGGAAGGGTCTCAGGTTTGGTAGAAGCATTGAGATATCACGTCTCTGCTATCGGAAGGGTCTCAGGATTGGATTGGGAAGGAGTTGGATATCCCTTCTCATGCTATAGGAAGGGTCTCAGGATTTGAATGGCAAGGAGTTGGATATCACATCTCATGCCATAGGAAGGGTCTCAGGTTTGGTATAAGCATTGAGATATCACATCTCTGCTATCGGAAGGGTCTCAGGATTGGATTGGGAAGGAGTTGGATATCCCTTCTCATGCTATAGGAAGTGTCTCAGTTTGGAATGGGAAGGAGTTGGATATCACATCTCATGTTATAGGAAGGGTCTCAGGATTGGAATGGGAAGGATTTGGATATCACATCTCTTGCTATAGGAAGGGTCTCAGGATTGGAATGGGTAGGAGTTGGATATTACTTTCTTGCTATAGGAAGGGTCTCATGTTTGGAATGGGAAGGAGTTGGATATCACATATGCTATAGTTAGTGTCTCAGGTTTGGAACGGGAAGGAGTTGGATATCACATCTCATGTTATAGGAAGGGTCTCAGGTTTGGTATAAGCATTGAGATATCACATCTCTGCTATCGGAAGCGGCTCAGGATTGGAATGGGAAGGAGTTGGATATCCCATCTCATGTTATAGTAAGAGTCTCTGGTTTGGTATTAGAATCATTGAGATATCACATCGCATGCTGTAGGAAGGGTCTAAGGATTGGAATGGGATGGACTTGGATAAGACATCTCATGCTATAGGTAGGCTCTCAGGTTTGGTATAAGCATTGAGATATCACATCTCATGCTATAGGAAGGGTCTCAGGATTGGAATGGGAAGGATTTGGATATCACATCTCATGCTATAGGAAGGGTCTCAGATTTGGTATAAGCATTGAGATATCACATCTCATGCTAAAGGAAGGGTCTCAGGATTGGAATGGGAAGGAGTTGTATATGACATCTCAGGCAATAGGAAGGGTCTCAGGTTTGGTATAAGCATTGCGATATCACATCTCTGCTATCGGAAGGGTCTCAGGATTGGAATGGGAAGGAGTTGGATATCCCATCTCATGTTATAGGAAGGGTCTCAGGTTTGGTATTAGAAGCATAGAGATATCACATCTCATGCTATAGGAATGGTCTCAGGATTGGAATGGGAAGGACTTGGATGTCACATCTCATGCTATAGGGAGGGTCTCAAGTTTGATATTAGAAGCATTGAGATAACAAATCTCATGATATCGGAAGGGTCTCAGGATTGGAATGGGAAGGAGTTGGATACCACATCTCATGATAAAGGAAGGGTCTAAGGTTTGGAAGGGGAAGGATTTGGATATCACATCTCATGTTATAGGACGGGTCTCAGGTTTGGTATTAGAAGCATTGAGATATCAAGTCTCATGGTATAAGAAGGGTCTCAGAATTGGAATGGGAAGGAGTTGGATATCACACCTCAAGCTATAGGAAGGGTCTCAGGATTGGAATGGGAAGGAGTTTGATATCACATCTCATGCCATAGTATGGGTCTCAGGTTTGGTAGAAGCATTGGGATATCACATCTCATGCTATCGGAAGGGTATCAGTATTGGATTTGGAAGAAGTTGGATATCCCATCTCATGCTATAGGAAGGGTCTCAGGTTGGAATGGGAAGGAGTTGGATATCACATTTCATGTTATAGGAAGGGTCTCAGGATTGGAATGGGAAGGACTTGGATATCATATCTCATGCTATAGGACGGGTCTCAGGTTTGTTATTAGAATCATTGAGATATCATATTGCATGCTGTAGGAAGGGTCTAAGGATTGGAATGGGAAGGACTTGGATATCACATCTCATGCTATAGATAGGCTCTTAGGTTTGGAAAGGGAAGGAGTTGGATATCACATTTCATGTTAGAGGAAGGATCTCAGGTTTGGTATTAGAAGCATTGAGATATCACATCTCATGCTATAGGAAGGGTCTCAGGATTGGAATGGGAAGTAGTTGGATATCACATCTCATGCTATAGGAAGGGTCTCAGGTTTGGTATAAGCATTGAGATATCACATCTCATGCTATAGGACGGGTCTCAGGATTGGAATGGAAGGAGTTGGATATCACATCTCATGCTATAGGAAGGATCTCAGGTTTGGTATTAGAAGCATTGAGACATCACATCTCATGCTATAGGAAGGGTCTCAGGGTTGGAATGGGAAGGAGTTGGATATCACATCTCATCCAATAGGAAGGGTCTCAGGTTTGGAATGGGAAGGAATTGGATATCACATCTCATGTTATAGGAAGGATCTCAGGTTTGGTATTAGAAGCATTGAGATATCACATCTCATGCTATAGGAAGGGTCTCAGGATTGGAATGTGAAGGATTTGGATATCACATCTCATGCTAAAGGAAGGGTCTCAGGTTTGGTAGAAGCATTGAGATATCACGTCTCTGCTATCGGAAGGGTCTCAGGATTGGATTGGGAAGGAGTTGGATATCCCTTCTCATGCTATAGGAAGGGTCTCAGGATTTGAATGGGAAGGAGTTGGATATCACATCTCATGTTATAGGAAGGGTCTCAGGATTGGAATGGGAAGGATTTGGATATCACATCTCTTGCTATAGGAAGGGTCTCAGGATTGGAATGGGTAGGAGTTGGATATTACTTTCTTGCTATAGGAAGGGTCTCATGTTTGGAATGGGAAGCAGTTGGATATCACATATGCTATAGTTAGTGTCTCAGGTTTGGAACGGGAAGGAGTTGGATATCACATCTCATGTTAGAGGAAGGGTCTCAGGTTTGGTATAAGCATTGAGATATCACATCTCTGCTATCGGAAGAGGCTCAGGATTGGAATGGGAAGGAGTTGGATATCCCATCTCATGTTATAGGAAGAGTCTCTGGTTTGGTATTAGAATCATTGAGATATCACATCGCATGCTGTAGGAAGGGTCTAAGGATTGGAATGGGATGGACTTGGATAAGACATCTCATGCTATAGGTAGGCTCTCAGGTTTGGTATAAGCATTGAGATATCACATCTCATGCTATAGGAAGGGTCTCAGGATTGGAATGGGAAGGATTTGGATATCACATCTCATGCTATAGGAAGGGTCTCAGATTTGGTATAAGCATTGAGATATCACATCTCATGCTAAAGGAAGGGTCTCAGGATTGGAATGGGAAGGAGTTGTATATGACATCTCAGGCCATAGGAAGGGTCTCAGGTTTGGTATAAGCATTGCGATATCACATCTCTGCTATCGGAAGGGTCTCAGGATTGGAATGGGAAGGAGTTGGATATCCCATCTCATGTTATAGGAAGGGTCTCAGGTTTGGTATTAGAAGCATAGAGATATCACATCTCATGCTATAGGAATGGTCTCAGGATTGGAATGGGAAGGACTTGGATGTCACATCTCATGCTATAGGGAGGGTCTCAAGTTTGATATTAGAAGCATTGAGATAACAAATCTCATGATATCGGAAGGGTCTCAGGATTGGAATGGGAAGGAGTTGGATACCACATCTCATGATAAAGGAAGGGTCTAAGGTTTGGAAGGGGAAGGATTTGGATATCACATCTCATGTTATAGGACGGGTCTCAGGTTTGGTATTAGAAGCATTGAGATATCAAGTCTCATGGTATAAGAAGGGTCTCAGAATTGGAATGGGAAGGAGTTGGATATCACACCTCAAGCTATAGGAAGGGTCTCAGGATTGGAATGGGAAGGAGTTTGATATCACATCTCATGCCATAGTATGGGTCTCAGGTTTGGTAGAAGCATTGGGATATCACATCTCATGCTATCGGAAGGGTATCAGTATTGGATTTGGAAGAAGTTGGATATCCCATCTCATGCTATAGGAAGGGTCTCAGGTTGGAATGGGAAGGAGTTGGATATCACATTTCATGTTATAGGAAGGGTCTCAGGATTGGAATGGGAAGGACTTGGATATCATATCTCATGCTATAGGACGGGTCTCAGGTTTGTTATTAGAATCATTGAGATATCATATTGCATGCTGTAGGAAGGGTCTAAGGATTGGAATGGGAAGGACTTGGATATCACATCTCATGCTATAGATAGGCTCTTAGGTTTGGAAAGGGAAGGAGTTGGATATCACATTTCATGTTAGAGGAAGGATCTCAGGTTTGGTATTAGAAGCATTGAGATATCACATCTCATGCTATAGGAAGGGTCTCAGGATTGGAATGGGAAGTAGTTGGATATCACATCTCATGCTATAGGAAGGGTCTCAGGTTTGGTATAAGCATTGAGATATCACATCTCATGCTATAGGACGGGTCTCAGGATTGGAATGGAAGGAGTTGGATATCACATCTCATGCTATAGGAAGGATCTCAGGTTTGGTATTAGAAGCATTGAGACATCACATCTCATGCTATAGGAAGGGTCTCAGGGTTGGAATGGGAAGGAGTTGGATATCACATCTCATCCAATAGGAAGGGTCTCAGGTTTGGAATGGGAAGGAATTGGATATCACATCTCATGTTATAGGAAGGATCTCAGGTTTGGTATTAGAAGCATTGAGATATCACATCTCATGCTATAGGAAGGGTCTCAGGATTGGAATGTGAAGGATTTGGATATCACATCTCATGCTAAAGGAAGGGTCTCAGGTTTGGTAGAAGCATTGAGATATCACGTCTCTGCTATCGGAAGGGTCTCAGGATTGGATTGGGAAGGAGTTGGATATCCCTTCTCATGCTATAGGAAGGGTCTCAGGATTTGAATGGGAAGGAGTTGGATATCACATCTCATGTTATAGGAAGGGTCTCAGGATTGGAATGGGAAGGATTTGGATATCACATCTCTTGCTATAGGAAGGGTCTCAGGATTGGAATGGGTAGGAGTTGGATATTACTTTCTTGCTATAGGAAGGGTCTCATGTTTGGAATGGGAAGCAGTTGGATATCACATATGCTATAGTTAGTGTCTCAGGTTTGGAACGGGAAGGAGTTGGATATCACATCTCATGTTAGAGGAAGGGTCTCAGGTTTGGTATAAGCATTGAGATATCACATCTCTGCTATCGGAAGAGGCTCAGGATTGGAATGGGAAGGAGTTGGATATCCCATCTCATGTTATAGGAAGAGTCTCTGGTTTGGTATTAGAATCATTGAGATATCACATCGCATGCTGTAGGAAGGGTCTAAGGATTGGAATGGGATGGACTTGGATATCACATCTCATGCTATAGGTAGGCTCCCAGGTTTGGTATAAGCATTGAGATATCACATCTCATGCTATAGGAAGGGTCTCAGGATTGGAATGGGAAGGAATTGGATATCACATCTCATACTATAGGAAGGGTCTCAGATTTGGTATAAGCATTGAGATATCACATCTCATGCTAAAGGAAGGGTCTCAGGATTGGAATGGGAAGGAGTTGTATATGACATCTCAGGCCATAGGAAGGGTCTCAGGTTTGGTATAAGCATTGAGATATCACATCTCTGCTATCGGAAGGGTCTCAGGATTGGAATGGGAAGGAGTTGGATACCCCATCTCATGTTATAGGAATGGTCTCAGGTTTGGTATTAGAAGCATAGAGATATCACATCTCATGCTATAGGAAGGGTCTCAGGATTGGAATGGGAAGGACTTGGATGTCACATCTCATGCTATAGGGAGGGTCTCAAGTTTGATATTAGAAGCATTGAGATAACAAATCTCATGATATCGGAAGGGTCTCAGGATTGGAATGGGAAGGAGTTGGATATCACATCTCATGATAAAGGAAGTGTCTAACGTTTGGAAGGGGAAGGATTTGGATATCACATCTCATGTTATAGGACGGGTCTCAGGTTTGGTATTAGAAGCATTGAGATATCAAGTCTCATGGAATAAGAAGGGTCTCAGAATTGGAATGGGAAGGAGTTGGATATCACACCTCAAGCTATAGGAAGGGTCTCAGGATTGGAATGGGAACGAGTTTGATATCACATCTCATGCCATAGTATGGGTCTCAGGTTTGGTAGAAGCATTGGGATATCACATCTCATGCTATCAGAAGGGTATCAGTATTGGATTTGGAAGAAGTTGGATATCCCATCTCATGCTATAGGAAGGGTCTCAGGTTGGAATGGGAAGGAGTTGGATATCACATTTCATGTTATAGGAAGGGTCTCAGGATTGGAATGGGAAGGACTTGGATATCATATCTCATGCTATAGGAAGGCTCTCAGGTTTGGAAGGGGAAGGAGTTGGATATCACATTTCATGTTAGAGGAAGGATCTCAGGTTTGGTATTAGAGGCCTTGAGATATCACATCTCATGCTATAGGAAGGGTCTCAGGATTGGAATGGGAAGGAGGTGGATATCACATCTCAAGCTATAGGAAGGGTCTCAGGTTTGGTATAAGCATTGAGATATCACATCTCATGTTATAGGAAGGGTCTCAGGATTGGAATGGGAAGAAGTTGGATATCACATCTCATGCTATAGGAAGGGTCTCAGGTTTGGTATAAGCATTGAGATATCACATCTCATGCTGAAGGAAGGGTCTCAGGATTGGAATGGGAAGGAGTTGTATATGACATCTCAGGCCATAGGAAGGGTCTCAGGTTTGGTATAAGCATTGAGATATCACATCTCTGCTATCGGAAGGGTCTCAGGATTGGAATGGGAAGGAGTTGGATATCCCATCTCATGTTATAGGAATGGTCTCAGGTTTGGTATTAGAAGCATAGAGATATCAAATCTCATGCTATAGGAAGGGTCTCAGGATTGGAATGGGAAGGACTTGGATGTCACATCTCATGCTATAGGGAGGGTCTCAAGTTTGATATTAGAAGCATTGAGATAACAAATCTCATGATATCGGAAGGGTCTCAGGATTGGAATGGGGAGGAGTTGGATTTCACATCTCATGATAAAGGAAGGGTCTAACGTTTGGAAGGGGAAGGATTTGGATATCACATCTCATGTTATAGGACGGGTCTCAGGTTTGGTATTAGAAGCATTGAGATATCAAGTCTCATGGTATAAGAAGGGTCTCAGAATTGGAATGGGAAGGAGTTGGATATCACACCTCAAGCTATAGGAAGGGTCTCAGGATTGGAATGGGAACGAGTTTGATATCACATCTCATGCCATAGTATGGGTCTCAGGTTTGGTAGAAGCATTGGGATATCACATCTCATGCTATCGGAAGGGTATCAGTATTGGATTTGGAAGAAGTTGGATATCCCATCTCATGCTATAGGAAGGGTCTCAGGTTGGAATGGGAAGGAGTTGGATATCACATTTCATGTTATAGGAAGGGTCTCAGGATTGGAATGGGAAGGACTTGGATATCATATCTCATGCTATAGGAAGGCTCTCAGGTTTGGAAGGGGAAGGAGTTGGATATCACATTTCATGTTAGAGGAAGGATCTCAGGTTTGGTATTAGAGGCCTTGAGATATCACATCTCATGCTATAGGAAGGGTCTCAGGATTGGAATGGGAAGGAGGTGGATATCACATCTCAAGCTATAGGAAGGGTCTCAGGTTTGGTATAAGCATTGAGACATCACATCTCATGCTATAGGAAGGGTCTCAGGATTGGAATGGGAAGGAGTTGGATATCACATCTCATGTTATAGGAAATATCTCAGGTTTGGTATTAGAAGCATTGAGACATCACATCTCATGTTATAGGAAGGGTCTCAGGATTGGAATGGGAAGAAGTTGGATATCACATCTCATGCTATAGGAAGGGTCTCAGGTTTGGTATAAGCATTGAGATATCACATCTCATGCTATAGGAAGGGTCTCAGGATTGGAATGGGAAGGAGTTGTATATGACATCTCATGCCATAGGAAGGGTCTCAGGTTTGGTATAAGCATTGAGATATCACATCACATGCTATAGGAAGGGTCTCAGGATTGGAATGGGAAGGATTTGGATATCACATCTCATGCTATAGGGAGGGCCTCAGGTTTGGAAAGGGAAGGAGATGGATATCACATTTCATGTTAGAGATAGGATCTCAGGTTTGGTATTAGAGGCATTGAGATATCACATCTCATGCTATCAGAAGGGTCTCAGGATTGGAATGGGAAGGAGTTGTATATCACATCTCATGCTAAATGGAGGGTCTCAGGTTTGGAAGGGGAAGGATTTGGAAATCACATCTCATGTTATAGGAAGGATCTCAGGTTTGGTATTAGAAGCATTGAGATATCACATCTCATGCTATCGGAAGTATCTCAGGTTTGGTATTAGAGGCATTGAGATATCACATCTCATGCTATCATAAGGGTCTCAGGATTGGAATGGGAAGGAGTTGGATAAGACATCTCATGTTATTGGAAGGATCTCAGGTTTGGTATTAGAAGCATTGAGACATCACATCTCATGCTATAGGAAGGGTCTCAGGATTGGAATGGGAAGGAGTTGGATATCACATCTCATGCTATAGGAAGGGTCTCAGATTTGGTATAAGCATTGAGATATCACATCTCATGCTATAGGAAGGGTCTCGGGATTGGATTGGGAAGGAGTTGTATATGACATCTCATGTTATAGGAAGGGTCTCAGGTTTGGTATTAGAAGCATTGAGATATCACATCTCATGCAATAGGAAGGGTCTCAGGATTGGAATGGGGAGGACTTGGATGTCACATCTCATGCTATAGGGAGGGTCTCAAGTTTGATATTAGAAGCATTGAGATAACAAATCTCATGATATCGGAAGGGTCTCAGGATTGGAATGGGAAGGAGTTGGATATCACATCTCATGATAAAGGAAGGGTCTAAGGTTTGGAAGGGGAAAGATTTGGATATCACATCTCATGTTATAGGACGGGTCTCAGGTTTGGTATTAGAAGCATTGAGATATCAAGTCTCATGGCATAGGAAGGGTCTCATAATTGGAATGGGAAGGAGTTGGATATCACATCTCAAGCTATAGGAAGAGTCTCAGGATTGGAATGGGAATGAGTTTGATATCACATCTCATGCCATAGTATGGGTCTCAGGTTTGGTAGAAGCATTGGGATATCACAATTCATGCTATTGGAAGGGTATCAGTATTGGATTTGGAAGGAGTTGGATATCCCATCTCATGCTATAGGAAGGGTCTCAGGTTGGAATGGGAAGGAGTTGGATATCACATTTCATGTTATAGGAAGGGTCTCAGGATTGGAATGGGAAGGACTTGGATATCATATCTCATGCTATAGGAAGGCTCTCAGGTTTGGAAGGGGAAGGAGTTGGATATCACATTTCATGTTAGAGGAAGGATCTCAGGTTTGGTATTAGAGGCCTTGAGATATCACATCTCATGCTATAGGAAGGGTCTCAGGATTGGAATGGGAAGGAGTTGGATATCACATCTCAAGCTTTAGGAAGGGTCTCAGGTTTGATATAAGCATTGAGATAGCACATCTCATGCTATAGGAAGGGTCTCAGGATTGGAATCGGAAGGAGTTGGATATCACATCTCATGTTATAGGAAAGATCTCAGGTTTGGTATTAGAAGCATTGAGACATCACATCTCATGTTATAAGAAGGGTCTCAGGATTGGAACGGGAAGAAGTTGGATATCACATCTCATGCTATAGGAAGGCTCTCAGGTTTGGAAGGGGAAGGAGTTGGATATCCAATCTCATGTTATAGGACTGGTCTCAGGTTTGGTATTAGAAGCATTGAGATATCGCATCGCATGCTGTAGGAAGGTTCTCAGGTTTGGTATTAGAAGCATTGAGACATCACATCTCATGCTATAGGAAGGGTCTCAGGATTGGAATGGGAAGGAGTTGGATATCACATCTCATGTTATAGGAAGGATCTCAGGTTTGGTATTAGAAGCATTGAGACATCACATCTCATGCTATAGGAAGGGTCTCAGGATTGGAATGGGAAGTAGTTGGATATCACATCTCATGCTATAGGAAGGGTCTCACATTTGGTATAAGCATTGAGATATCACATCTCATGCTATAGGAAGGGTCTCAGGATTGGATTGGGAAGGAGTTGTATATGACATCTAAGGCCATAGGAAGGGTCTCAGGATTGGTATAAGCATTGAGATATCAGATCTCTGCTATCGGAAGGGTCTCAGGATTGGAATGGGAAGGAGTTGGATATCCCATCTCATGTTATAGGAAGGGTCTCAGGTTTGGTATTAGAAGCATTGAGATATCACATCTCATGCTATAGGAAGGGTCTCAGGATTGGAATGGGGAGGACTTGGATGTCACATCTCATGCTATAGGGAGGGTCTCAAGTTTGATATTAGAAGCATTGAGATAACAAATCTCATGATATCGGAAGGGTCTCAGGATTGGAATGGGAAGGAGTTGGATATCACATCTCATGATAAAGGAAGGGTCTAAGGTTTGGAAGGGGAAAGATTTGGATATCACATCTCATGTTATAGGACGGGTCTCAGGTTTGGTATTAGAAGCATTGAGATATCAAGTCTCATGGCATAGGAAGGGTCTCAGAATTGGAATGTGAAGGAGTTGGATATCACATCTCAAGCTATAGGAAGAGTCTCAGGATTAGAATGGGAAGGAGTTTGATATCACATCTCATGCCATAGTATGAGTCTCAGGTTTGGTAGAAGCATTGGGATATCACATCTCATGCTATTGGAAGGGTATCAGTATTGGATTTGGAAGGAGTTGGATATCCCATCTCATGCTATAGGAAGGGTCTCAGGTTGGAATGGGAAGAAGTTGGATATCACATTTCATGTTATAGGAAGGGTCTCAGGATTGGAATGGGAAGGACGTGGATATCATATCTCATGCTATAGGAAGGCTCTCAGGTTTGGAAGGGGAAGGAGTTGGATATCACATTTCATGTTAGAGGAAGGATCTCAGGTTTGGTATTAGAGGCCTTGAGATATCACATCTCATGCTATAGGAAGGGTCTCAGGATTGGAATGGGAAGGAGTTGGATATCACATCTCAAGCTTTAGGAAGGGTCTCAGGTTTGGTATAAGCATTGAGATAGCACATCTCATGCTATAGGAAGGGTCTCAGGATTGGAATGGGAAGGAGTTGGATATCACATCTCATGTTATAGGAAGGATCTCAGGTTTGGTATTAGAAGCATTGAGACATCACATCTCATGCTATAGGAAGGGTCTCAGGATTGGAATGGGAAGGAGTTGGATATCACATCTCATGCTATAGGAAGGGTCTCAGATTTGGTATAAGCATTGAGATATCACATCTCTGCTATCGGAAGGGTCTCAGGATTGGAATGGGAAGGAGTTGGATATCACATCTCAAGCTTTAGGAAGGGTCTCAGGTTTGATATAAGCATTGAGATAGCACATCTCATGCTATAGGAAGGGTCTCAGGATTGGAATGGGAAGGAGTTGGATATCACATCTCATGTTATAGGAAAGATCTCAGGTTTGGTATTAGAAGCATTGAGACATCACATCTCATGTTATAAGAAGGGTCTCAGGATTGGAACGGGAAGAAGTTGGATATCACATCTCATGCTATAGGAAGGGTCTCAGGTTTGGAAGGGGAAGGAGTTGGATATCCAATCTCATGTTATAGGACTGGTCTCAGGTTTGGTATTAGAAGCATTGAGATATCGCATCGCATGCTGTAGGAAGGTTCTCAGGTTTGGTATTAGAAGCATTGAGACATCACATCTCATGCTATAGGAAGGGTCTCAGGATTGGAATGGGAAGGAGTTGGATATCACATCTCATGTTATAGGAAGGATCTCAGGTTTGGTATTAGAAGCATTGAGACATCACATCTCATGCTATAGGAAGGGTCTCAGGATTGGAATGGAAAGTAGTTGGATATCACATCTCATGCTATAGGAAGGGTCTCACATTTGGTATAAGCATTGAGATATCACATCTCATGCTATAGGAAGGGTCTCAGGATTGGATTGGGAAGGAGTTGTATATGACATCTCAGGCCATAGGAAGGGTCTCAGGATTGGTATAAGCATTGAGATATCACATCTCTGCTATCGGAAGGGTCTCAGGATTGGAATGGGTTGGAGTTGGATATCCCATCTCATGTTATAGGAAGGGTCTCAGGTTTGGTATTAGAAGCATTGAGATATCACATCTCATGCTATAGGAAGGGTCTCAGGATTGGAATGGGGAGGACTTGGATGTCACATCTCATGCTATAGGGAGGGTCTCAAGTTTGATATTAGAAGCATTGAGATAACAAATCTCATGATATCGGAAGGGTCTCAGGATTGGAATGGGAAGGAGTTGGATATCACATCTCATGATAAAGGAAGGGTCTAAGGTTTGGAAGGGGAAAGATTTGGATATCACATCTCATGTTATAGGACGGGTCTCAGGTTTGGTATTAGAAGCATTGAGATATCAAGTCTCATGGCATAGGAAGGGTCTCAGAATTGGAATGTGAAGGAGTTGGATATCACATCTCAAGCTATAGGAAGAGTCTCAGGATTGGAATGGGAAGGAGTTTGATATCACATCTCATGCCATAGTATGGGTCTCAGGTTTGGTAGAAGCATTGGGATATCACATCTCATGCTATTGGAAGGGTATCAGTATTGGATTTGGAAGGAGTTGGATATCCCATCTCATGCTATAGGAAGGGTCTCAGGTTGGAATGGGAAGGAGTTGGATATCACATTTCATGTTATAGGAAGGGTCTCAGGATTGGAATGGGAAGGACTTGGATATCATATCTCATGCTATAGGAAGGCTCTCAGGTTTGGAAGGGGAAGGAGTTGGATATCACATTTCATGTTAGAGGAAGGATCTCAGGTTTGGTATTAGAGGCCTTGAGATATCACATCTCATGCTATAGGAAGGGTCTCAGGATTGGAATGGGAAGGAGTTGGATATCACATCTCAAGCTTTAGGAAGGGTCTCAGGTTTGGTATAAGCATTGAGATAGCACATCTCATGCTATAGGAAGGGTCTCAGGATTGGAATGGGAAGGAGTTGGATATCACATCTCATGTTATAGGAAGGATCTCAGGTTTGGTATTAGAAGCATTGAGACATCACATCTCATGCTATAGGAAGGGTCTCAGGATTGGAATGGGAAGGAGTTGGATATCACATCTCATGCTATAGGAAGGGTCTCAGATTTGGTATAAGCATTGAGATATCACATCTCTGCTATCGGAAGGGTCTCAGGATTGGAATGGGAAGGAGTTGGATATCCCATCTCATGCTATAGGGAGGGTCTCAATTTTGATATTAGAAGCATTGAGATAACAAATCTCATGATATCGGAAGGGTCTCAGGATTGGAATGGGAAGGAGTTGGATATCACATCTCATGATAAAGAAAGGGTCTAAGGTTTGGAAGGGGAAAGATTTGGATATCACATCTCATGTTATAGGACGGGTCTCAGGTTTGGTATTAGAAGCATTGAGATATCAAGTCTCATGGTATAGGAAGGGTCTCAGAATTTGAATGGGAAGGAGTTGGATATCACATCTCAAGCTATAGGAAGAGTCTCAGGATTGGAATGGGAAGGAGTTTGATATCACATCTCATGCCATAGTATGGTTCTCAGGTTTGATAGAAGCATTGGGATATCACATCTCATGCTATTGGAAGGGTATCAGTATTGGATTTGGAAGGAGTTGGATATCCCATCTCATGCTATAGGAAGGGTCTCAGGTTGGAATGGGAAGGAGTTGGATATCACATTTCATTTTATAGGAAGGGTCTCAGGATTGGAATTGGAAGGACTTGGATATCATATCTCATGCTATAGCAAGGCTCTCAGGTTTGGAAGGAGAAGGAGTTGGATATCACATTTCATGTTAGAGGAAGGATCTCAGGTTTGGTATTAGAGGCCTTGAGATATCACATCTCATGCTATAGGAAGGGTCTCAGGTTGGAATGGGAAGGAGTTGGATATCACATTTCATGTTATAGGAAGGGTCTCAGGATTGGAATGGGAAGGAGTTGGCTATCACATCTCAAGCTTTAGGAAGGGTCTCAGGTTTGGTATAAGCATTGAGATAGCACATCTCATGCTATAGGAAGGGTCTCAGGATTGGAATGGGAAGGAGTTGGATATCACATCTCTTGTTATAGGAAAGATCTCAGGTTTGGTATTAGAAGCATTGAGACATCACATCTCATGTTATAGGAAGGGTCTCAGGATTGGAATGGGAAGAAGTTGGATATCACATCTCATGCTATAGGAAGGGTCTCAGGTTTGGAAGGGGAAGGAGTTGGATATCCAATCTCATGTTATAGGACTGGTCTCAGGTTTGGTATTAGAAGCATTGAGATATCACATCGCATGCTGTAGGAAGGTTATCAGGTTTGGAATGGGGAGGAATTGGATATCACATCTCATGTCATAGGAAGGATCTCAGGTTTGGTATTAGAAGCATTGAGATATCACATCTCATGCTATAGGAATGGTCTCAGGATTGGAATGGGAAGGAGTTGGATATTACATTCCTGCTATAGGAAGGGTCTCATGTTTGGAATGGGAATGTGTTGGATATCACATATGCTATAGGAAGGGTCTCAGGTTTGGAACGGGAAGGAGTTGGATATCACATCTCATGTTATAGGAAGGGTCTCAGGTTTGGTATAAGCATTGAGATATCACATTTCTGCTATCGGAAGTGTCTCAGGATTGGAATGGGAAGGTGTTGGATATCCCATCTCATGTTATAGGACGGGTCTCAGGTTTGTTATTAGAATCATTGAGATATCATATTGCATGCTGTACGAAGGGTCTAAGGATTGGAATGGGAAGGAGTTGGATATCCCATCTCATGTTATAGGAAGAGTCTCAAGTTTGGTATTAGAAGCATTTAGATATCACATCTCATGCTATAGGAAGTGTCTCAGGATTGGAATGGGAAGGAGTTGGATATCACATTTCATGTTAGAGGAAGGATCTCAGGTTTGGTATTAGAGGCATTGAGATATCACATCTCATGCTATAGAAAGGGTCTCAGGATTGGAATGGGAAGGAGTTGGATATCACATCTCATGCTATAGGAAGGGTCTCAGGTTTGGTATAAGCATTGAGATATCACATCTCATGCTATAGGAAGGGTCTCAGGATTGGAATGGGAAGGAGTTGGATATCACATCTCATGTTATAGGAAGGATCTCAGGTTTGGTATTAGAAGTATTGAGACATCACATCTCATGCTATCGGAAGGGTCTCAGGATTGGAATGCGAAGGACTTGGATATCACATCTCATGCTATAGGGAGGGTCTCAAGTTTGATATTAGAAGCATTGAGATATCATATCTCATGCTATAGGAAGGGTCTCAGGATTGGAATGGGAAGGAGTTGGATATCACATCTCATGCTATAGGAAGGGTCTCAGGTTTGGAAGGGGAAGGAGTTGGATATCCAATCTCATGTTATAGGACTGGTCTCAGGTTTGGTATTAGAAGCATTGAGATATCACATCGCATGCTGTAGGAAGGTTCTCAGGTTTGGAATGGGGAGGAATTGGATATCACATCTCATGTCATAGGAAGGATCTCAGGTTTGGTATTAGAAGCATTGAGATATCACATCTCATGCTATAGGAATGGTCTCAGGATTGGAATGGGAAGGAGTTGGATATTACATTCCTGCTATAGGAAGGGTCTCATGTTTGGAATGGGAATGTGTTGGATATCACATATGCTATAGGAAGGGTCTCAGGTTTGGAACGGGAAGGAGTTGGATATCACATCTCATGTTATAGGAAGGGTCTCAGGTTTGGTATAAGCATTGAGATATCACATCTCTGCTATCGGAAGTGACTCAGGATTGGAATGGGAAGGTGTTGGATATCCCATCTCATGTTATAGGACGGGTCTCAGGTTTGTTATTAGAATCATTGAGATATCATATTGCATGCTGTAGGAAGGGTCTAAGGATTGGAATGGGAAGGAGTTGGATATCCCATCTCATGTTATAGGAAGAGTCTCAAGTTTGGTATTAGAAGCATTTAGATATCACATCTCATGCTATAGTAAGTGTCTCAGGATTGGAATGGGAAGGAGTTGGATATCACATTTCATGTTAGAGGAAGGATCTCAGGTTTGGTATTAGAGGCATTGAGATATCACATCTCATGCTATAGGAAGGGTCTCAGGATTGGAATGGGAAGGAGTTGGATATCACATCTCATGCTATAGGAAGGGTCTCAGGTTTGGTATAAGCATTGAGATATCACATCTCATGCTATAGGAAGGGTCTCAGGATTGGAATGGGAAGGAGTTGGATATCACATCTCATGTTATAGGAAGGATCTCAGGTTTGGTATTAGAAGCATTGAGACATCACATCTCATGCTATCGGAATGGTCTCAGGATTGGAATGGGAAGGACTTGGATATCACATCTCATGCTATAGGGAGGGTCTCAAGTTTGATATTAGAAGCATTGAGATATCATATCTCATGCTATAGGAAGGGTATCAGGATTGGAATGGGAAGGAGTTGGATATCACATCTCATGCTATAGGAAGGGTCTCAGGTTTGGTATAAGCAGTGAGATATCACATCTCATGCTATAGGAAGTGTCTCAGGATTGGAATGGGAAGGAGTTGGATATCACATCTCATGTTATAGGAAGGATCTCAGGTTTGGTATAAGCATTGAGATATCACATCTCTACTATCGGAAGGGTCTCAGGATTGGAATGGGAAGGAGTTGGATATTCCCATCTCATGTTATAGGAAGGGTCTCAGCTTTGGTATTAGAAGCATTGAGATATCACATCTCATGCTATAGGAAGGGTCTCAGGATTGGAATGGGAAGGACTTGGATATCACATCTCATGCTATAAGGAGGGTCTCAAGTTTGATATTAGAAGCATTGAGATATCACATCTCATGATATCGGAAGGGTCTCAGGGATGGAATGGGAAGGAGTTGGATATCACATCTCATGATAAAGGAAGTGTCTAAGGTTTGGAAGGGGAAGGAGTTTGATATCACATCTCATGCCATAGTATGGGTCTCAGGTTTGGTAGAAGCATTGGGATATCACATCTCATGCTATCGGAAGGTTATCAGGATTGGATTTGGAAGGAGTTGGATATCCCATCTCATGCTATAGGAAGGGTCTCAGGTTGAAATGGGAAGGAGTTGGATATCACATCTCATGTTATAGGAAGGGTCTCAGGATTGGAATTAGAAGGACTTGGATATCACATCTCATGCTATAGGAAGGCTCTCAGGTTTGGAAGGGGAAAGAGTTGGATATCACATCTCATGCTATAGGAAGGGTCTCAGGTTTGGTATAAGCAGTGAGATATCACATCTCATGCTATAGGAAGTGTCTCAGGATTGGAATGGGAAGGAGTTGGATATCACATCTCATGATAAAGGAAGTGTCTAAGGTTTGGAAGGGGAAGGAGTTTGATATCACATCTCATGCCATAGTATGGGTCTCAGGTTTGGTAGAAGCATTGGGATATCACATCTCATGCTATCGGAAGGATCTCAGGTTTGGTATTAGAAGCATTGAGACATCACATCTCATGCTATCGGAATGGTCTCAGGATTGGAATGGGAAGGACTTGGATATCACATCTCATGCTATAGGGAGGGTCTCAAGTTTGATATTAGAAGCATTGAGATATCATATCTCATGCTATAGGAAGGGTATCAGGATTGGAATGGGAAGGAGTTGGATATCACATCTCATGCTATAGGAAGGGTCTCAGGTTTGGTATAAGCAGTGAGATATCACATCTCATGCTATAGGAAGTGTCTCAGGATTGGAATGGGAAGGAGTTGGATATCACATCTCATGTTATAGGAAGGATCTCAGGTTTGGTATAAGCATTGAGATATCACATCTCTACTATCGGAAGGGTCTCAGGATTGGAATGGGAAGGAGTTGGATATTCCCATCTCATGTTATAGGAAGGGTCTCAGCTTTGGTATTAGAAGCATTGAGATATCACATCTCATGCTATAGGAAGGGTCTCAGGATTGGAATGGGAAGGACTTGGATATCACATCTCATGCTATAAGGAGGGTCTCAAGTTTGATATTAGAAGCATTGAGATATCACATCTCATGATATCGGAAGGGTCTCAGGGATGGAATGGGAAGGAGTTGGATATCACATCTCATGATAAAGGAAGTGTCTAAGGTTTGGAAGGGGAAGGAGTTTGATATCACATCTCATGCCATAGTATGGGTCTCAGGTTTGGTAGAAGCATTGGGATATCACATCTCATGCTATCGGAAGGTTATCAGGATTGGATTTGGAAGGAGTTGGATATCCCATCTCATGCTATAGGAAGGGTCTCAGGTTGAAATGGGAAGGAGTTGGATATCACATCTCATGTTATAGGAAGGGTCTCAGGATTGGAATTAGAAGGACTTGGATATCACATCTCATGCTATAGGAAGGCTCTCAGGTTTGGAAGGGGAAAGAGTTGGATATCACATTTCATGTTAGAGGTAGGATCTCAGGTTTGGTATTAGAGGCATTGAGATATCACATCTCATGCTATCAGAAGAGTCTCAGGATTGGAATGGGAAGGAGTTGGATATCACATCTCATGCTAAAGGGAGGGTCTCAGGTTTGGAAGGGGAAGGATTTGGATATCACATCTCATGTTATAGGAAGGATCTCAGGTTTGGTATTAGAAGCATTGAGATATCACATCTCATGCTATCGGAAGGATCTCAGGTTTGGTATAGAAGCATTGAGATATCACATCTCATGCTATCAGAAGGTTCTCAGGATTGGAATGGGAAGGAGTTGGATATCACATCTCATGCTAAAGGGAGGGTCTCAGGTTTGGAAGGGGAAGGATTTGGATATCACATCTCATGTTATCGGAAGGATCTCAGGTTTGGTATTAGAAGTATTGAGATATCACATCTCATGCTATAGGAAGGGTCTCAGGATTGGAATGGGAAGGAGTTGGTTATCACATCTCATGCTAAAGGAAGGGTCTCAGGTTTGGTAGAAGCATTGAGATATCACATCTCATGCTATAGGAAGGGTCTCAGGATTGGAATGGGAAGGACTTAGATATCACATATCATGCTATAGGGAGGGTCTCAGTTTTGATATTAGAAGCATTGAGATATCACATCTCATGCTATCGGAAGTGTCTCAGGATTGGAATGGGAAGGAGCTGGATATCACATCTCATGCTAAAGGAAGGGTCTCAGGTTTGGAACGGGAAGGAGTTGGATATCACATCTCATGTTATAGGAAGGGTCTCAGGTTTGGTATAAGCATTGAGATATCACATCTCTGCTATCGGAAGTGTCTCAGGATTGGAATGGGAAGGACTTGGATATCACATCTCATGCTATAGATAGGCTCTCAGGTTTGGAAAGGGAAGGAGTTGGATATCACATCTCATGCTATAGGAAGGGTCTCAGGATTGGAATGGGAAGGAAATGGATATCACATCTCATGCTATAGGAAGGGTCTCAGGATTGGAATGGGAAGGAGTTGGATATCACATCTCATGCTAGAGGAAGGGTCTCAGGTTTGGTATAAGCATTGAGATATCACATCTCGTGCTATAGGAAGGTCTCAGGATTGGAATGGGAAGGAGTTGTATATGACATCTCATGCCGTAGGAAGAGTCTCAGGTTTGGTATTAGAAGCATTGAGATATCCCATCTCATGATATAGGAAGGGTCTCAGGTTGGAATGGGAAGGAGTTGGATATCACATTTCATGTTATAGGAAGGGTCTCAGGATTGGAATGGGAAGGACTTGGATATCATATCCCATGCTATAGGAAGGCTCTCAGGTTTGGAAGGGGAAGGAGTTGGATATCACATTTCATGTTAGAGGAAGGATCTCAGGTTTGGTATTAGAGGCCTTGAGATATCACATCTCATGCTATAGGAAGGGTCTCAGGATTGGAATGGGAAGGAGTTGGATATCACATCTCATGCTATAGGAACGGTCTCAGGTTTGGTATAAGCATTGTGATATCACATCTCATGCTATAGGAAGGGTCTCAGGATTGGAATGGGAAGGAGTTGGATATCACATCTCATGTTATAGGAAAGATCTCAGGTTTGGTATTAGAAGCATTGAGACATCACATCTCATGTTATAGGAAGGGTCTCAGGATTGGAATGGGAAGAAGTTGGATATCACATCTCTTGCTATAGGAAGGGTCTCAGATTTGGTATAAGCATTGAGATATCACATCTCATGCTATAGGAAGGGTCTCAGGATTGGAATGGGAAGGAGTTGTATATGACATCTCATGCCATAGGAAGGGTCTCAGGTTTGGTATAAGCATTGAGATATCACATCACATGCTATAGGAAGGGTCTCAGGATTGGAATGGGAAGGACTTGGATATCACATCTCATGCTATAGGCAGGGTCTCAGGTTTGGAAAGGGAATGAGATGGATATCACATTTCATGTTAGAGGTAGGATCTCAGGTTTGGTATTAGAGGCATTGAGATATCACATCTCATGCTATCAGAAGGGTCTCAGGATTGGAATGGGAAGGAGTTGGATATCACATCTCATGCTAAAGGGAGGGTCTCAGGTTTGGAAGGGGAAGGATTTGGAAATCACATCTCATGTTATAGGAAGGATCTCAGGTTTGATATTAGAAGCATTGAGATATCACATCTCATGCTTTCATAAGGGTCTCAGGATTGGAATGGGAAGGAGTTGGATATCACATCTCATGTTATAGGAAGGATCTCAGGTTTGGTATTAGAAGCATTGAGACATCACATCTCATGCTATAGGAAGGGTCTCAGGATTGGAATGGGAAGGAGTTGGATATCACATCTCATGCTATAGGAAGGGTCTCAGATTTGGTATAAGCATTGAGATATCACATCTCATGCTATAGGAATGGTCTCAGGATTGGAATGTGAAGGATTTGGATATCACATCTCATGTTATAGGAAGGATCTCAGGTTTGATATTAGAAGCATTGAGATATCACATCTCATGCTTTCATAAGGGTCTCAGGATTGGAATGGGAAGGAGTTGTATATGACATCGCAGGCCATAGAAAGGGTCTCAGGTTTGGTATAAGCATTGAGATATCACATCTCTGCTATCGGAAGGGTCTCAGGATTGGAATGGGAAGGAATTGGATATCACATCTCATGTTATAGGAAGGATCTCAGGTTTGGTATTAGAAGCATTGAGATATCCCTTCTCATGCTATAGGAATGGTCTCAGGATTGGAATGTGAAGGATTTGGATATCACATCTCATGCTAAAGGAAGGGTCTCAGGTTTGGTAGAAGCATTGAGATATCACGTCTCTGCTATCGGAAGGGTCTCAGGATTGGATTGGGAAGGAGTTGGATATCCCTTCTCATGCTATAGGAAGGGTCTCAGGTTTGGTATAAGCATTGAGATATCACATCTCTGCTATCGGAAGGGTCTCAGGATTGGATTGGGAAGGAGTTGGATATCCCTTCTCATGCTATAGGAAGTGTCTCAGGTTGGAATGGGAAGGAGTTGGATATCACATCTCATGTTATAGGAAGGGTCTCAGGATTGGAATGGGAAGGATTTGGATATCACATCTCTTGCTATAGGAAGGGTCTCAGGATTGGAATGGGTAGGAGTTGGATATTACTTTCTTGCTATAGGAAGGGTCTCATGTTTGGAATGGGAAGGAGTTGGATATCACATATGCTATAGTTAGTGTCTCAGGTTTGGAACGGGAAGGAGTTGGATATCACATCTCATGTTATAGGAAGGGTCTCAGGTTTGGTATAAGCATTGAGATATCACATCTCTGCTATCGGAAGTGGCTCAGGATTGGAATGGGAAGGAGTTGGATATCCCATCTCATGTTATAGGAAGAGTCTCTGGTTTGGTATTAGAATCATTGAGATATCACATCGCATGCTGTAGGAAGGGTCTAAGGATTGGAATGTGATGGACTTGGATATCACATCTCATGCTATAGGTAGGCTCTCAGGTTTGGTATAAGCATTGAGATATCACATCTCATGCTTTCATAAGGGTCTCAGGATTGGAATGGGAAGGAGTTGGATATCACATCTCATGTTATAGGAAGGATCTCAGGTTTGGTATTAGAAGCATTGAGACATCACATCTCATGCTATA
Source organism: Ambystoma mexicanum (assembly GCF_040938575.1). Taxonomy (NCBI): domain Eukaryota; kingdom Metazoa; phylum Chordata; class Amphibia; order Caudata; family Ambystomatidae; genus Ambystoma; species Ambystoma mexicanum. The sequence goes on along the minus strand of NC_090923.1, from coordinate 1,486,283,946 downwards.
GGAAGGGTCTCAGGATTGGAATGGGAAGGAGTTGGATATCACATCTCATGCTATAGGAAGGGTCTCAGATTTGGTATAAGCATTGAGATATCACATCTCATGCTATAGGAAGGGTCTCAGGATTGGAATGGGAAGGAGTTGTATATGACATCTCAGGCCATAGGAAGGGTCTCAGGTTTGGTATAAGCATTGAGATATCACATCTCTGCTATCGGAAGGGTCTCAGGATTGGAATGGGAAGGAATTGGATATCACATCTCATGTTATAGGAAGGATCTCAGGTTTGGTATTAGAAGCATTGAGATATCCCTTCTCATGCTATAGGAAGGTTCTCAGGATTGGAATGTGAAGGATTTGGATATCACATCTCATGATATCGGAAGGGTCTCAGGGATGGAATGGGAAGGAGTTGGACATCACATCTCATGATAAAGGAAGTGTCTAAGGTTTGGAAGGGGAAGGAGTTTGATATCACATCTCATGCCATAGTATGGGTCTCAGGTTTGGTAGAAGCATTGGGATATCACATCTCATGCTATCGGAAGGTTATCAGGATTGGATTTGGAAGGAGTTGGATATCCCATCTCATGCTATAGGAAGGGTCTCAGGTTGGAATGGGAAGGAGTTGGATATCACATCTCATGTTATAGGAAGGGTCTCAGGATTGGAATTAGAATGACTTGGATATCACATCTCATGCTATAGGAAGGCTCTCAGGTTTGGAAGGGGAAAGAGTTGGATATCACATTTCATGTTAGAGGTAGGATCTCAGGTTTGGTATTAGAGGCATTGAGATATCACATCTCATGCTATCAGAAGAGTCTCAGGATTGGAATGGGAAGGAGTTGTATATGACATCTCAGGCCATAGGAAGGGTCTCAGGTTTGGTATAAGCATTGAGATATCACATCTCTGCTATCGGAAGGGTCTCAGGATTGGAATGGGAAGGAATTGGATATCACATCTCATGTTATAGGAAGGATCTCAGGTTTGGTGTTAGAAGGATTGAGATATCCCTTCTCATGCTATAGGAAGGGTCTCAGGATTGGAATGTGAAGGATTTGGATATCACATCTCATGATATAGGAAGGGTCTCAGGGATGGAATGGGAAGGAGTTGGACATCACATCTCATGATAAAGGAAGTGTCTAAGGTTTGGAAGGGGAAGGAGTTTGATATCACATCTCATGCCATAGTATGGGTCTCAGGTTTGGTAGAAGCATTGGGATATCACATCTCATGCTATCGGAAGGTTATCAGGATTGGATTTGGAAGGAGTTGGATATCCCATCTCATGCTATAGGAAGGGTCTCAGGTTTGGAAGGGGAAGGATTTGGATATCACAATTCATGTTATAGGAAGGATCTCAGATTTGGTATTAGAAGCATTGAGATATCACATCTCATGCTATCGGAAGGATCTCAGGTTTGGTATAGAAGCATTGAGATATCACATCTCATGCTATCAGAAGGTTCTCAGGATTGGAATGGGAAGGAGTTGGATATCACATCTCATGCTAAAGGGAGGGTCTCAGGTTTGGAAGGGGAAGGATTTGGATATCACATCTCATGTTATCGGAAGGATTTCAGGTTTGGTATTAGAAGTATTGAGATATCACATCTCATGCTATAGGAAGGGTCTCAGGATTGGAATGGGAAGGACTTAGATATCACATATCATGCTATAGGGAGGGTCTCAGTTTTGATATTAGAAGCATTGAGATATCACATCTCATGCTATCGGAAGTGTCTCAGGATTGGAATGGGAAGGAGCTGGATATCACATCTCATGCTAAAGGAAGGGTCTCAGGTTTGGAACGGGAAGGAGTTGGATATCACATCTCATGTTATAGGAAGGGTCTCAGGTTTGGTATAAGCATTGAGATATCACATCTCTGCTATCGGAAGTGTCTCAGGATTGGAATGGGAAGGACTTGGATATCACATCTCATGCTATAGATAGGCTCTCAGGTTTGGAAAGGGAAGGAGTTGGATATCACATCTCATGCTATAGGAAGGGTCTCAGGATTGGAATGGGAAGGAAATGGATATCACATCTCATGCTATAGGAAGGGTCTCAGGATTGGAATGGGAAGGAGTTGGATATCACATCTCATGCTAGAGGAAGGGTCTCAGGTTTGGTATAAGCATTGAGATATCACATCTCGTGCTATAGGAAGGGTCTCAGGATTGGAATGGGAAGGAGTTGTATATGACATCTCATGCCGTAGGAAGGGTCTCAGGTTTGGTATAAGCATTGAGATATCACATCTCTGCTATCGAAAGGGTCTTAGGATTGGAATGGGAAGGAGTTGGATATCCCATCTCATGTTATAGGAAGAGTCTCAGGTTTGGTATTAGAAGCATTGAGATATCCCATCTCATGATATAGGAAGGGTCTCAGGTTGGAATGGGAAGGAGTTGGATATCACATTTCATGTTATAGGACGGGTCTCAGGATTGGAATGGGAAGGACTTGGATATCATATCCCATGCTATAGGAAGGCTCTCAGGTTTGGAAGGGGAAGGAGTTGGATATCACATTTCATGTTAGAGGAAGGATCTCAGGTTTGGTATTAGAGGCCGTGAGATATCACATCTCATGCTATAGGAAGGGTCTCAGGATTGGAATGGGAAGGAGTTGGATATCACATCTCATGCTATAGGAACGGTCTCAGGTTTGGTATAAGCATTGTGATATCACATCTCATGCTATAGGAAGGGTCTCAGGATTGGAATGGGAAGGAGTTGGATATCACATCTCATGTTATAGGAAAGATCTCAGGTTTTGTATTAGAAGCATTGAGACATCACATCTCATGTTATAGGAAGGGTCTCAGGATTGGAATGGGAAGAAGTTGGATATCACATCTCTTGCTATAGGAAGTGTCTCAGATTTGGTATAAGCATTGAGATATCACATCTCATGCTATAGGAAGGGTCTCAGGAATGGAATGGGAAGGAGTTGTATATGACATCTCATGCCATAGGAAGGGTCTCAGGTTTGGTATAAGCGTTGAGATATCACATCACATGCTATAGGAAGGGTCTCAGGATTGGAATGGGAAGGACTTGGATATCACATCTCATGCTATAGGCAGGGTCTCAGGTTTGGAAAGGGAATGAGATGGATATCACATTTCATGTTAGAGGTAGGATCTCAGGTTTGGTATTAGAGGCATTGAGATATCACATCTCATGCTATCAGAAGGGTCTCAGGATTGGAATGGGAAGGAGTTGGATATCACATCTCATGCTAAAGGGAGGGTCTCAGGTTTGGAAGGGGAAGGATTTGGAAATCACATCTCATGTTATAGGAAGGATCTCAGGTTTGGTATTAGAAGCATTGAGATATCACATCTCATGCTTTCATAAGGGTCTCAGGATTGGAATGGGAAGGAGTTGGATATCACATCTCATGTTATAGGAAGGATCTCAGGTTTGGTATTAGAAGCATTGAGACATCACATCTCATGCTATAGGAAGGGTCTCAGGATTGGAATGGGAAGGAGTTGGATATCACATCTCATGCTATAGGAAGGGTCTCAGATTTGGTATAAGCATTGAGATATCACATCTCATGCTATAGGAAGGGTCTCAGGATTGGAATGGGAAGGAGTTGTATATGACATCTCAGGCCAGGCCATAGGAAGGGTCTCAGGTTTGGTATAAGCATTGAGATATCACATCTCTGCTATCGGAAGGGTCTCAGGATTGGAATGGGAAGGAATTGGATATCACATCTCATGTTATAGGAAGGATCTCAGGTTTGGTATTAGAAGCATTGAGATATCCCTTCTCATGCTATAGGAAGGGTCTCAGGATTGGAATGTGAAGGATTTGGATATCACATCTCATGCTAAAGGAAGGGTCTCAGGTTTGGTAGAAGCATTGAGATATCACGTCTCTGCTATCGGAAGGGTCTCAGGATTGGATTGGGAAGGAGTTGGATATCCCTTCTCATGCTATAGGAAGGGTCTCAGGTTTGGTATAAGCATTGAGATATCACATCTCTGCTATCGGAAGGGTCTCAGGATTGGATTGGGAAGGAGTTGGATATCCCTTCTCATGCTATAGGAAGTGTCTCAGGTTGGAATGGGAAGGAGTTGGATGTCACATCTCATGTTATAGGAAGGGTCTAAGGATTGGAATGGGAAGGATTTGGATATCACATCTCTTGCTATAGGAAGGGTCTCAGGATTGGAAGGGGTAGGAGTTGGATATTACTTTCTTGCTATAGGAAGGGTCTCATGTTTGGAATGGGAAGGAGTTGGATATCACATATGCTATAGTTAGTGTCTCAGGTTTGGAACGGGAAGGAGTTGGATATCACATCTCATGTTATAGGAAGGGTCTCAGGTTTGGTATAAGCATTGAGATATCACATCTCTGCTATCGGAAGTGGCTCAGGATTGGAATGGGAAGGAGTTGGATATCCCATCTCATGTTATAGGACGAGTCTCTGGTTTGGTATTAGAATCATTAAGATATCACATCGCATGCTGTAGGAAGGGTCTAAGGATTGGAATGGGATGGACTTGGATATCACATCTCATGCTATAGGTAGGCTCTCAGGTTTGGTATAAGCATTGAGATATCACATCTCATGCTTTCATAAGGGTCTCAGGATTGGAATGGGAAGGAGTTGGATATCACATCTCATGTTATAGGAAGGATCTCAGGTTTGGTATTAGAAGCATTGAGACATCACATCTCATGCTATAGGAAGGGTCTCAGGATTGGAATGGGAAGGAGTTGGATATCACATCTCATGCTATAGGAAGGGTCTCAGATTTGGTATAAGCATTGAGATATCACATCTCATGCTATAGGAAGGGTCTCAGGATTGGAATGGGAAGGAGTTGTATATGACATCTCAGGCCATAGGAAGGGTCTCAGGTCTGGTATAAGCATTGAGATATCACATCTCTGCTATCGGAAGGGTCTCAGGATTGGAATGGGAAGGAATTGGATATCACATCTCATGTTATAGGAAGGATCTCAGGTTTGGTATTAGAAGCATTGAGACATCCCTTCTCATGCTATAGGAAGGGTCTCAGGATTGGAATGTGAAGGATTTGGATATCACATCTCATGCTAAAGGAAGGGTCTCAGGTTTGGTAGAAGCATTGAGATATCACGTCTCTGCTATCGGAAGGGTCTCAGGATTGGATTGGGAAGGAGTTGGATATCCCTTCTCATGCTATAGGAAGGGTCTCAGGTTTGGTATAAGCATTGAGATATCACATCTCTGCTATCGGAAGGGTCTCAGGATTGGATTGGGAAGGAGTTGGACATCCCTTCTCATGCTATAGGAAGTGTCTCAGGTTGGAATGGGAAGGAGTTGGATATCACATCTCATGTTATAGGAAGGGTCTCAGGATTGGAATGGGAAGGATTTGGATATCACATCTCTTGCTATAGGAAGGGTCTCAGGATTGGAATGGGTAGGAGTTGGATATTACTTTCTTGCTATAGGAAGGGTCTCATGTTTGGAATGGGAAGGAGTTGGATATCACATATGCTATAGTTAGTGTCTCAGGTTTGGAACGGGAAGGAGTTGGATATCACATCTCATGTTATAGGAAGGGTCTCAGGTTTGGTATAAGCATTGAGATATCACATCTCTGCTATCGGAAGTGTCTCAGGTTGGAATGGGAAGGAGTTGGATATCACATCTCATGTTATAGGAAGGGTCTAAGGATTGGAATGGGAAGGATTTGGATATCACATCTCTTGCTATAGGAAGGGTCTCAGGATTGGAAGGGGTAGGAGTTGGATATTACTTTCTTGCTATAGGAAGGGTCTCATGTTTGGAATGGGAAGGAGTTGGATATCACATATGCTATAGTTAGTGTCTCAGGTTTGGAACGGGAAGGAGTTGGATATCACATCTCATGTTATAGGAAGGGTCTCAGGTTTGGTATAAGCATTGAGATATCACATCTCTGCTATCGGAAGTGGCTCAGGATTGGAATGGGAAGGAGTTGGATATCCCATCTCATGTTATAGGACGAGTCTCTGGTTTGGTATTAGAATCATTAAGATATCACATCGCATGCTGTAGGAAGGGTCTAAGGATTGGAATGGGATGGACTTGGATATCACATCTCATGCTATAGGTAGGCTCTCAGGTTTGGTATAAGCATTGAGATATCACATCTCATGCTTTCATAAGGGTCTCAGGATTGGAATGGGAAGGAGTTGGATATCACATCTCATGTTATAGGAAGGATCTCAGGTTTGGTATTAGAAGCATTGAGACATCACATCTCATGCTATAGGAAGGGTCTCAGGATTGGAATGGGAAGGAGTTGGATATCACATCTCATGCTATAGGAAGGGTCTCAGATTTGGTATAAGCATTGAGATATCACATCTCATGCTATAGGAAGGGTCTCAGGATTGGAATGGGAAGGAGTTGTATATGACATCTCAGGCCATAGGAAGGGTCTCAGGTCTGGTATAAGCATTGAGATATCACATCTCTGCTATCGGAAGGGTCTCAGGATTGGAATGGGAAGGAATTGGATATCACATCTCATGTTATAGGAAGGATCTCAGGTTTGGTATTAGAAGCATTGAGACATCCCTTCTCATGCTATAGGAAGGGTCTCAGGATTGGAATGTGAAGGATTTGGATATCACATCTCATGCTAAAGGAAGGGTCTCAGGTTTGGTAGAAGCATTGAGATATCACGTCTCTGCTATCGGAAGGGTCTCAGGATTGGATTGGGAAGGAGTTGGATATCCCTTCTCATGCTATAGGAAGGGTCTCAGGTTTGGTATAAGCATTGAGATATCACATCTCTGCTATCGGAAGGGTCTCAGGATTGGATTGGGAAGGAGTTGGATATCCCTTCTCATGCTATAGGAAGTGTCTCAGGTTGGAATGGGAAGGAGTTGGATATCACATCTCATGTTATAGGAAGGGTCTCAGGATTGGAATGGGAAGGATTTGGATATCACATCTCTTGCTATAGGAAGGGTCTCAGGATTGGAATGGGTAGGTGTTGGATATTACTTTCTTGCTATAGGAAGGGTCTCATGTTTGGAATGGGAAGGAGTTGGATATCACATATGCTATAGTTAGTGTCTCAGGTTTGGAACGGGAAGGAGTTGGATATCACATCTCATGTTATAGGAAGGGTCTCAGGTTTGGTATAAGCATTGAGATATCACATCTCTGCTATCGGAAGTGGCTCAGGATTGGAATGGGAAGGAGTTGGATATCCCATCTCATGCCATAGGAAGGGTCTCAGGTTTGGTATAAGCGTTGAGATATCACATCACATGCTATATGAAGGGTCTCAGGATTGGAATGGGAAGGACTTTGATATCACATCTCATGCTATAGGCAGGGTCTCAGGTTTTGAAAGGGAATGAGATGGATATCACATTTCATGTTAGAGGTAGGATCTCAGGTTTGGTATTAGAGGCATTGAGATATCACATCTCATGCTATCAGAAGGGTCTCAGGATTGGAATGGGAAGGAGTTGGATATCACATCTCATGCTAAAGGGAGGGTCTCAGATTTGGAAGGGGAAGGATTTGGAAATCACATCTCATGTTATAGGAAGGATCTCAGGTTTGGTATTAGAAGCATTGAGATATCACATCTCATGCTTTCATAAGGGTCTCAGGATTGGAATGGGAAGGAGTTGGATATCACATCTCATGTTATAGGAAGGATCTCAGGTTTGGTATTAGAAGCATTGAGACATCACATCTCATGCTATAGGAAGGGTCTCAGGATTGGAATGGGAAGGAGTTGGATATCACATCTCATGCTATAGGAAGGGTCTCAGATTTGGTATAAGCATTGAGATATCACATCTCATGCTATAGGAAGGGTCTCAGGATTGGAATGGGAAGGAGTTGTATATGACATCTCAGGCCATAGGAAGGGTCTCAGGTTTGGTATAAGCATTGAGATATCACATCTCTGCTATCGGAAGGGTCTCAGGATTGGAATGGGAAGGAATTGGATATCACATCTCATGTTATAGGAAGGATCTCAGGTTTGGTATTAGAAGCATTGAGATATCCCTTCTCATGCTATAGGAAGGGTCTCAGGATTGGAATGTGAAGGATTTGGATATCACATCTCATGCTAAAGGAAGGGTCTCAGGTTTGGTAGAAGCATTGAGATATCACGTCTCTGCTATCGGAAGGGTCTCAGGATTGGATTGGGAAGGAGTTGGATATCCCTTCTCATGCTATAGGAAGGGTCTCAGGTTTGGTATAAGCATTGAGATATCACATCTCTGCTATCGGAAGGGTCTCAGGATTGGATTGGGAAGGAGTTGGATATCCCTTCTCATGCTATAGGAAGTGTCTCAGGTTGGAATGGGAAGAAGTTGGATATCACATCTCATGTTATAGGAAGGGTCTAAGGATTGGAATGGGAAGGATTTGGATATCACATCTCTTGCTATAGGAAGGGTCTCAGGATTGGAAGGGGTAGGAGTTGGATATTACTTTCTTGCTATAGGAAGGGTCTCATGTTTGGAATGGGAAGGAGTTGGATATCACATATGCTATAGTTAGCGTCTCAGGTTTGGAACGGGAAGGAGTTGGATATCACATCTCATGTTATAGGAAGGGTCTCAGGTTTGGTATAAGCATTGAGATATCACATCTCTGCTATCGGAAGTGGCTCAGGATTGGAATGGGAAGGAGTTGGATATCCCATCTCATGTTATAGGACGAGTCTCTGGTTTGGTATTAGAATCATTGAGATATCACATCGCATGCTGTAGGAAGGGTCTAAGGATTGGAATGGGATGGACTTGGATATCACATCTCATGCTATAGGTAGGCTCTCAGGTTTGGTATAAGCATTGAGATATCACATCTCATGATTTCATAAGGGTCTCAGGATTGGAATGGGAAGGAGTTGGATATCACATCTCATGTTATAGGAAGGATCTCAGGTTTGGTATTAGAAGCATTGAGACATCACATCTCATGCTATAGGAAGGGTCTCAGGATTGGAATGGGAAGGAGTTGGATATCACATCTCATGCTATAGGAAGGGTCTCAGATTTAGTATAAGCATTGAGATATCACATCTCATGCTATAGGAAGGGTCTCAGGATTGGAATGGGAAGGAGTTGTATATGACATCTCAGGCCATAGGAAGGGTCTCAGGTCTGGTATAAGCATTGAGATATCACATCTCTGCTATCGGAAGGGTCTCAGGATTGGAATGGGAAGGAATTGGATATCACATCTCATGTTATAGGAAGGATCTCAGGTTTGGTATTAGAAGCATTGAGACATCCCTTCTCATGCTATAGGAAGGGTCTCAGGATTGGAATGTGAAGGATTTGGATATCACATCTCATGCTAAAGGAAGGGTCTCAGGTTTGGTAGAAGCATTGAGATATCACGTCTCTGCTATCAGAAGGGTCTCAGGATTGGATTGGGAAGGAGTTGGATATCCCTTCTCATGCTATAGGAAGGGTCTCAGGTTTGGTATAAGCATTGAGATATCACATCTCTGCTATCGGAAGGGTCTCAGGATTGGATTGGGAAGGAGTTGGATATCCCTTCTCATGCTATAGGAAGTGTCTCAGGTTGGAATGGGAAGGAGTTGGATATCACATCTCATGTTATAGGAAGGGTCTCAGGATTGGAATGGGAAGGATTTGGATATCACATCTCTTGCTATAGGAAGGGTCTCAGGATTGGAATGGGTAGGAGTTGGATATTACTTTCTTGCTATAGGAAGGGTCTCATGTTTGGAATGGGAAGGAGTTGGATATCACATATGCTATAGTTAGTGTCTCAGGTTTGGAACGGGAAGGAGTTGGATATCACATCTCATGTTATAGGAAGGGTCTCAGGTTTGGTATAAGCATTGAGATATCACATCTCTGCTATCGGAAGTGGCTCAGGATTGGAATGGGAAGGAGTTGGATATCCCATCTCATGTTATAGGGCGAGTCTCTGGTTTGGTATTAGAATCATTGAGATGTCACATCGCATGCTGTAGGAAGGGTCTAAGGATTGGAATGGGATGGACTTGGATATTACATCTCATGCTATAGGTAGGCTCTCAGGTTTGGTATAAGCATTGAGATATCACATCTCATGCTATAGGAAGGGTCTCAGGATTGGAATGGGAAGGAATTGGATATCACATCTCATGCTATAGGAAGGGTCTCAGATTTGGTATAAGCATTGAGATATCACATCTCATGCTATAGGAAGGGTCTCAGGATTGGAATGGGAAGGAGTTGTATATGACATCCCAGGCCATAGGAAGGGTCTCAGGTTTGGTATAAGCATTGAGATATCACATCTCTGCTATCGGAAGGGTCTCAGGATTGGAATGGGAAGGAGTTGGATATCCCATCTCATATTATAGGAAGGGTCTCAGGTTTGGTATTAGAAGCATAGAGATATCACATCTCATGCTATAGGAAGGGTCTCAGGATTGGAATGGGAAGGACTTGGATGTCACATCTCATGCTATAGGGAGTGTCTCAAGTTTGATATTAGAAGCATTGAGATAACAAATCTCATGATATCGGAAGGGTCTCAGGATTGGAATGGGAAGGAGTTGGATATCACATCTCATGATAAAGGAAGGGTCTGAGGTTTGGAAGGGGAAGGATTTGGATATCACATCTCATGTTATAGGACGGGTCTCAGGTTTGGTATTAGAAGCATTGAGATATCAAGTCTCATGGTATAAGAAGGGTCTCAGAATTGGAATGGGAAGGAGTTGGATATCACACCTCAAGCTATAGGAAGGGTCTCAGGATTGGAATGGGAAGGAGTTTGATATCACATCTCATGCCATAGTATGGGTCTCAGGTTTGGTAGAAGCATTGGGATATCACATCTCATGCTATCGGAAGGGTATCAGTATTGGATTTGGAAGGAGTTGGATATCCCATCTCATGCTATAGGAAGGGTCTCAGGTTGGAATGGGAAGGAGTTGGATATCACATTTCATGTTATAGAACGGGTCTCAGGATTGGAATGGGAAGGACTTGGATATCATATCTCATGCTATAGGAAGGCTCTCAGGTTTGGAAGGGGAAGGAGTTGGATATCACATTTCATGTTAGAGGAAGGATCTCAGGTTTGGTATTAGAGGCCTTGAGATATCACATCTCATGCTATAGGAAGGGTCTCTGGATTGGAATGGGAAGGAGTTGGATATCACATCTCAAGCTATAGGAAGGGTCTCAGGTTTGGTATAAGCATTGAGATATCACATCTCATGCTATAGGAAGGGTCTCAGGATTGGAATGGGAAGGAGTTGGATATCACATCTCATATTATAGGAAATATCTCAGGTTTGGTATTAGAAGCATTGAGACATCACATCTAATGTTATAGGAAGGGTCTCAGGATTGGAATGGGAAGAAGTTGGATATCACATCTCATGCTATAGGAAGGGTCTCAGGTTTGGTATATGCTTTTAGATATCACATCTCATGCTATAGGAAGGGTCTCAGGATTGGAATGGGAAGGAGTTGTATATGACATCTCATGCCATAGGAAGGGTCTCAGGTTTGGTATAAGCATTGAGATATCACATCACATGCTATAGGAAGGGTCTCAGGATTGGAATGGGAAGGACTTGGATATCACATCTCATGCTATAGGCAGGGTCTCAGGTTTGGAAAGGGAAGGAGATGGATATCACATTTCATGTTAGAGATAGGATCTCAGGTTTGGTATTAGAGGCATTGAGATATCATATCTCATGCTATCAGAAGGGTCTCAGGATTGGAATGGGAAGGAGTTGTATATCACATCTCATGCTAAAGGGAGGGTCTCAGGTTTGGAAGGGGAAGGATTTGGAAATCACATCTCATGTTATAGGAAGGGTCTCAGGATTAGAATGGGGAGGACTTGGATGTCACATCTCATGCTATAGGGAGGGTCTCAAGTTTGATATTAGAAGCATTGAGATAACAAATCTCATGATATCGGAAGGGTCTTAGGATTGGAATGGGAAGGAGTTGGATATCACATCTCATGATAATGGAAGGGTCTAAGGTTTGGAAGGGGAAAGATTTGGATATCACATCTCATGTTATAGGACGGGTCTCAGGTTTGGTATTAGAAGCATTGAGATATCAAGTCTCATGGCATAGGAAGGGTCTCAGAATTGGAATGGGAAGGAGTTGGATATCACATCTCAAGCTATAGGAAGAGTCTCAGGATTGGAATGGGAATGAGTTTGATATCACATCTCATGCCATAGTATGGGTCTCAGGTTTGGTAGAAGCATTGGGATATCACATCACATGCTATTGGAAGGGTATCAGTATTGGATTTGGAAGGAGTTGGATATCCCATCTCATGCTATAGTATGGGTCTCAGGTTTGGTAGAAGCATTGGGATATCACATCTCATGCTATTGGAAGGGTATCAGTATTGGATTTGGAAGGAATTGGATATCCCATCTCATGCTATAGGAAGGGTCTCAGATTTGGTATAAGCATTGAGATATCACATCTCATGCTATAGGAAGGGTCTCAGGATTGGATTGGGAAGGAGTTGTATATGACATCTCAGGCCATAGGAAGGGTCTCAGGATTGGTATAAGCATTGAGATATCACATCTCTGCTATCGGAAGGGTCTCAGGATTGGAATGGGAAGGAGTTGGATATCCCATCTCATGTTATAGGAAGGGTCTCAGGTTTGATATTAGAAGCATTGAGATATCACATCTCATGCTATAGGAAGGGTCTCAGGATTGGAATGGGGAGGACTTGGATGTCACATCTCATGCTATAGGGAGGGTCTCAAGTTTGATATTAGAAGCATTGAGATAACAAATCTCATGATATCGGAAGGGTCTCAGGATTGGAATGGGAAGGAGTTGGATATCACATCTCATGATAAAGGAAGGGTCTAAGGTTTGGAAGGGGAAAGATTTGGATATCACATCTCATGTTATAGGACGGGTCTCAGGTTTGCTATTAGAAGCATTGAGATATCAAGTCTCATGGCATAGGAAGGGTCTCAGAATTGGAATGGGAAGGAGTTGGATATCACATCTCAAGCTATAGGAAGAGTCTCAGGATTGGAATGGGAAGGAGTTTGATATCACATCTCATGCCATAGTATGGGTCTCAGGTTTGGTAGAAGCATTGGGATATCACATCTCATGCTATTGGAAGGGTATCAGTATTGGATTTGGAAGGAGTTGGATATCCCATCTCATGCTATAGGAAGGGTCTCAGGTTGGAATGGGAAGGAGTTGGATATCACATTTCATGTTATAGGAAGGGTCTCAGGATTGGAATGGGAAGGACTTGGATATCATATCTCATGCTATAGGAAGGCTCTCAGGTTTGGAAGGGGAAGGAGTTGGATATCACATTTCATGTTAGAGGAAGGATCTCAGGTTTGGTATTAGAGGCCTTGAGATATCACATCTCATGCTATAGGAAGGGTCTCAGGATTGGAATGGGAAGGAGTTGGATATCACATCTCAAGCTTTAGGAAGGGTCTCAGGTTTGGTATAAGCATTGAGATATCACATCTCATGCTATAGGAAGGGTCTCAGGATTGGAATGGGAAGGAGTTGTATATGACATCCCAGGCCATAGGAAGGGTCTCAGGTTTGGTATAAGCATTGAGATATCACATCTCTGCTATCGGAAGGGTCTCAGGATTGGAATGGGAAGGAGTTGGATATCCCATCTCATGTTATAGGAAGGGTCTCAGGTTTGGTATTAGAAGCATAGAGATATCAAATCTCATGCTATAGGAAGGGTCTCAGGATTGGAATGGGAAGGACTTGGATGTCACATCTCATGCTATAGGGAGTGTCTCAAGTTTGATATTAGAAGCATTGAGATAACAAATCTCATGATATCGGAAGGGTCTCAGGATTGGAATGGGAAGGAGTTGGATATCACATCTCATGATAAAGGACGGGTCTGAGGTTTGGAAGGGGAAGGATTTGGATATCACATCTCATGTTATAGGACGGGTCTCAGGTTTGGTATTAGAAGCATTGAGATATCAAGTCTCATGGTATAAGAAGGGTCTCAGAATTGGAATGGGAAGGAGTTGGATATCACACCTCAAGCTATAGGAAGGGTCTCAGGATTGGAATGGGAAGGAGTTTGATATCACATCTCATGCCATAGTATGGGTCTCAGGTTTGGTAGAAGCATTGGGATATCACATCTCATGCTATCGGAAGGGTATCAGTATTGGATTTGGAAGGAGTTGGATATCCCATCTCATGCTATAGGAAGGGTCTCAGGTTGGAATGGGAAGGAGTTGGATATCACATTTCATGTTATAGAAAGGGTCTCAGGATTGGAATGGGAAGGACTTGGATATCATATCTCATGCTATAGGAAGGCTCTCAGGTTTGGAAGGGGAAGGAGTTGGATATCACATTTCATGTTAGAGGAAGGATCTCAGGTTTGGTATTAGAGGCCTTGAGATATCACATCTCATGCTATAGGAAGGGTCTCTGGATTGGAATGGGAAGGAGTTGGATATCACATCTCAAGCTATAGGAAGGGTCTCAGGTTTGGTATAAGCATTGAGATATCACATCTCATGCTATAGGAAGGGTCTCAGGATTGGAATGGGAAGGAGTTGGATATCACATCTCATATTATAGGAAATATCTCAGGTTTGGTATTAGAAGCATTGAGACATCACATCTCATGTTATAGGAAGGGTCTCAGGATTGGAATGGGAAGAAGTTGGATATCACATCTCATGCTATAGGAAGGGTCTCAGGTTTGGTATATGCTTTTAGATATCACATCTCATGCTATAGGAAGGGTCTCAGGATTGGAATGGGAAGGAGTTGTATATGACATCTCATGCCATAGGAAGGGTCTCAGGTTTGGTATAAGCATTGAGATATCACATCACATGCTATAGGAAGGGTCTCAGGATTGGAATGGGAAGGACTTGGATATCACATCTCATGCTATAGGCAGGGTCTCAGGTTTGGAAAGGGAAGGAGATGGATATCACATTTCATGTTAGAGATAGGATCTCAGGTTTGGTATTAGAGGCATTGAGATATCATATCTCATGCTATCAGAAGGGTCTCAGGATTGGAATGGGAAGGAGTTGTATATCACATCTCATGCTAAAGGGAGGGTCTCAGGTTTGGAAGGGGAAGGATTTGGAAATCACATCTCATGTTATAGGAAGGGTCTCAGGATTAGAATGGGGAGGACTTGGATGTCACATCTCATGCTATAGGGAGGGTCTCAAGTTTGATATTAGAAGCATTGAGATAACAAATCTCATGATATCGGAAGGGTCTTAGGATTGGAATGGGAAGGAGTTGGATATCACATCTCATGATAATGGAAGGGTCTAAGGTTTGGAAGGGGAAAGATTTGGATATCACATCTCATGTTATAGGACGGGTCTCAGGTTTGGTATTAGAAGCATTGAGATATCAAGTCTCATGGCATAGGAAGGGTCTCAGAATTGGAATGGGAAGGAGTTGGATATCACATCTCAAGCTATAGGAAGAGTCTCAGGATTGGAATGGGAATGAGTTTGATATCACATCTCATGCCATAGTATGGGTCTCAGGTTTGGTAGAAGCATTGGGATATCACATCACATTCTATTGGAAGGGTATCAGTATTGGATTTGGAAGGAGTTGGATATCCCATCTCATGCTATAGTATGGGTCTCAGGTTTGGTAGAAGCATTGGGATATCACATCTCATGCTATTGGAAGGGTATCAGTATTGGATTTGGAAGGAATTGGATATCCCATCTCATGCTATAGGAAGGGTCTCAGATTTGGTATAAGCATTGAGATATCACATCTCATGCTATAGGAAGGGTCTCAGGATTGGATTGGGAAGGAGTTGTATATGACATCTCAGGCCATAGGAAGGGTCTCAGGATTGGTATAAGCATTGAGATATCACATCTCTGCTATCGGAAGGGTCTCAGGATTGGAATGGGAAGGAGTTGGATATCCCATCTCATGTTATAGGAAGGGTCTCAGGTTTGATAGTAGAAGCATTGAGATATCACATCTCATGCTATAGGAAGGGTCTCAGGATTGGAATGGGGAGGACTTGGATGTCACATCTCATGCTATAGGGAGGGTCTCAAGTTTGATATTAGAAGCATTGAGATAACAAATCTCATGATATCGGAAGGGTCTCAGGATTGGAATGGGAAGGAGTTGGATATCACATCTCATGATAAAGGAAGGGTCTAAGGTTTGGAAGGGGAAAGATTTGGATATCACATCTCATGTTATAGGACGGGTCTCAGGTTTGCTATTAGAAGCATTGAGATATCAAGTCTCATGGCATAGGAAGGGTCTCAGAATTGGAATGGGAAGGAGTTGGATATCACATCTCAAGCTATAGGAAGAGTCTCAGGATTGGAATGGGAAGGAGTTTGATATCACATCTCATGCCATAGTATGGGTCTCAGGTTTGGTAGAAGCATTGGGATATCACATCTCATGCTATTGGAAGGGTATCAGTATTGGATTTGGAAGGAGTTGGATATCCCATCTCATGCTATAGGAAGGGTCTCAGGTTGGAATGGGAAGGAGTTGGATATCACATTTCATGTTATAGGAAGGGTCTCAGGATTGGAATGGGAAGGACTTGGAAATCATATCTCATGCTATAGGAAGGCTCTCAGGTTTGGAAGGGGAAGGAGTTGGATATCACATTTCATGTTAGAGGAAGGATCTCAGGTTTGGTATTAGAGGCCTTGAGATATCACATCTCATGCTATAGGAAGGGTCTCAGGATTGGAATGGGAAGGAGTTGGATATCACATCTCAAGCTTTAGGAAGGGTCTCAGGTTTGGTATAAGCATTGAGATAGCACATCTCATGCTATAGGAAGGGTCTCAGGATTGGAATGGGAAGGAGTTGGATATCACATCTCATGTTATAGGAAAGATCTCCGGTTTGGTATTAGAAGCATTGAGACATCACATCTCATGTTATAGGAAGGGTCTCAGGATTGGAATGGGAAGAAGTTGGATATCACATCTCATGCTATAGGAAGGGTCTCAGGTTTGGAAGGGGAAGGAGTTGGATATCCAATCTCATGTTATAGGACTGGTCTCAGGTTTGGTATTAGAAGCAATGAGATATCACATCGCATGCTGTAGGAAGGTTCTCAGGTTTGGTATTAGAAGCATTGAGACATCACATCTCATGCTATAGGAAGGGTCTCAGGATTGGAATGGGAAGGAGTTGGATATCACATCTCATGCTATAGGAAGGGTCTCAGATTTGGTATAAGCATTGAGATATCACATCTCATGCTATAGGAAGGGTCTCAGGATTGGATTGGGAAGGAGTTGTATATGACATCTCAAGCCATAGGAAGGGTCTCAGGATTGGTATAAGCATTGAGATATCACATCTCTGCTATCGGAAGGGTCTCAGGATTGGAATGGGAAGGAGTTGGATATCCCATCTCATGTTATAGGAAGGGTCTCAGGTTTGGTATTAGAAGCATTGAGATATCACATCTCATGCTATAGGAAGGGTCTCAGGATTGGAATGGGGAGGACTTGGATGTCACATCTCATGCTATAGGGAGGGTCTCAAGTTTGATATTAGAAGCATTGAGATAACAAATCTCATGATATCGGAAGGGTCTCAGGATTGGAATGGGAAGGAGTTGGATATCACAGCTCATGATAAAGGAAGGGTCTAAGGTTTAGAAGGGGAAAGATTTGGATATCACATCTCATGTTATAGGACGGGTCTCAGGTTTGGTATTAGAAGCATTGAGATATCAAGTCTCATGGCATAGGAAGGGTCTCAGAATTGGAATGGGAAGGAGTTGGATATCACATCTCAAGCTATAGGAAGAGTCTCAAGATTGGAATGGGAAGGAGTTTGATATCACATCTCATGCCATAGTATGGGTCTCAGGTTTGGTAGAAGCATTGGGATATCACATCTCATGCTATTGGAAGGGTATCAGTATTGGAGTTGGATATCCCATCTCATGCTATAGGAAGGGTCTCAGGTTGGAATGGGAAGGAGTTGGATATCACATTTCATGTTATAGGAAGGGTCTCAGGATTGGAATGGGAAGGACTTGGATATCATATCTCATGCTATAGGAAGGCTCTCAGGTTTGGAAGGGGAAGGAGTTGGATATCACATTTCTTGTTAGAGGAAGGATCTCAGGTTTGGTATTAGAGGCCTTGAGATATCACATATCATGCTATAGGAAGGGTCTCAGGATTGGAATGGGAAGGAGTTGGATATCACATCTCAAGCTTTAGGAAGGGTCTCAGGTTTGGTATAAGCATTGAGATAGCACATCTCATGCTATAGGAAGGGTCTCAGGATTGGAATGGGAAGGAGTTGGATATTACATCTCATGTTATAGGAAAGATCTCAGGTTTGGTATTAGAAGCATTGAGACATCACATCTCATGTTATAGGAAGGGTCTCAGGATTGGAATGGGAAGAAGTTGGATATCACATCTCATGCTATAGGAAGGGTCTCAGGTTTGGAAGGGGAAGGAGTTGGATATCCAATCTCATGTTATAGGACTGGTCTCAGGTTTGGTATTAGAAGCATTGAGATATCACATCGCATGCTGTAGGAAGCCTCTCAGGTTTGGTATTAGAAGCATTGAGACATCACATCTCATGCTATATGAAGGTCTCAGGATTGGAATGGGAATGAGTTGGATATCACATCTCATGTTATAGGAAGGATCTCAGGTTTGGTATTAGAAGCATTGAGACATCACATCTCATGCTATAGGAAGGGTCTCAGGATTGGAATGGGAAGGAGTTGGATATCACATCTCATGCTATAGGAAGGGTCTCAGATTTGGTATAAGCATTGAGATATCACATCTCATGCTATAGGAAGGGTCTCAGGATTGGATTGGGAAGGAGTTGTATATGACATCTCAGGCCATAGGAAGGGTCTCAGGATTGGTATAAGCATTGAGATATCACATCTCTGCTATCGGAAGGGTCTCAGGATTGGAATGGGAAGGAGTTGGATATCCCATCTCATGATAAAGGAAGGGTCTAAGGTTTGGAAGGGGAAAGATTTGGATGTCACATCTCATGTTATAGGACGGGTCTCAATTTTGATGTTAGAAGCATTGAGATAACAAATCTCATGATATCGGAAGGGTCTCAGGATTGGAATGGGAAGGAGTTGGATAACACATCTCATGATAAAGGAAGGGTCTAAGGTTTGGAAGGGGAAAGATTTGGATATCACATCTCATGTTATAGGACGGGTCTCAGGTTTGGTATTAGAAGCATTGAGATATCAAGTCTCATGGTATAGAAAGGGTCTCAGAATTGGAATGGGAAGGATTTCGGATATCACATCTCAAGCTATAGGAAGAGTCTCAGGATTGGAATGGGAAGGAGTTTGATATCACATCTCATGCCATAGTATGGTTCTCAGGTTTGGTAGAAGCATTGGGATATCACATCTCATGCTATTGGAAGGGTATCAGTATTGGATTTGGAAGGAGTTGGATATCCCATCTCATGCTATAGGAAGGGTCTCAGGTTGGAATGGGAAGGAGTTGGATATCACATTTCATGTTATAGGAAGGGTCTCAGGATTGGAATGGGAAGGAGTTGATATCACATCTCAAGCTTTAGGAAGGGTCTCAGGTTTGGTATAAGCATTGAGATAGCACATCTCATGCTATAGGAAGGGTCTCAGGATTGGAATGGGAAGGAGTTGGATATCACATCTCATGTTATAGGAAAGATCTCAGGTTTGGTATTAGAAGCATTGAGACATCACATCTCATGTTATAGGAAGGGTCTCAGGATTGGAATGGGAAGAAGTTGGATATCACATCTCATGCTATAGGAAGGGTTTCAGGTTTGGAAGGGGAAGGAGTTGGATATCCAATCTCATGTTATAGGACTGGTCTCAGGTTTGGTATTAGAAGCATTGAGATATCACATCGCATGCTGTAGGAAGGTTCTCAGGTTTGGAATGGGGAGGAATTGGATATCACATCTCATGTCATAGGAAGGATCTCAGGTTTGGTATTAGAAGCATTGAGATATCACATCTCATGCTATAGGAATGGTCTCAGGATTGGAATGGGAAGGAGTTGGATATTACATTCTTGCTATAGGAAGGGTCTCATGTTTGGAATGGGAAGGAGTTGGATATCACATATGCTATAGGAAGGGTCTCAGGATTGGAATGGGAAGGTGTTGGATATCCCATCTCATGTTATAGGACGGGTCTCAGGTTTGTTATTAGAATCATTGAGATATCATATTGCATGCTGTAGGAAGGGTCTAAGGATTGGAATGGGAAGGACTTGGATATCACATCTCATGCTATAGGTAGGCTCTCAGGTTTGGAAAGGGAAGGAGTTCGATATCACATTTCATGTTAGAGGAAGGATCTCAGGTTTGGTATTAGAGGCATTGAGATATCACATCTCATGCTATAGGAAGGGTCTCAGGATTGGAATGGGAAGGAGTTGGATATCACATCTCATGCTATAGGAAGGGTCTCAGGTTTGGTATAAGCATTGAGATATCACATCTCATGCTATAGGAAGGGTCTCAGGATTGGAATGGGAAGGAGTTGGATATCACATCTCATGTTATAGGAAGGATCTCAGGTTTGGTATTAGAAGCATTGAGACATCACATCTCATGCTATCGGAAGGGTCTCAGGATTGGAATGGGAAGGAGTTGGATATCCCATCTCATGTTATAGGAAGAGTCTCAGGTTTGGTATTAGAAGCATTGAGATATCACATCTCATGCTATAGGAAGTGTCTCAGGATTGGAATCGGAAGGACTTGGATATCACATCTCATGCTATAGGGAGGGTCTCAAGTTTGATATTAGAAGCATTGAGATATCACATCTCATGCTATAGGAAGGGTCTCAGGATTGGAATGGGAAGGAGTTGGATATCACATCTCATGCTATAGGAAGGGTCTCAGGTTTGGTATAAGCAGTGAGATATCACATCTCATGCTATAGGAAGTGTCTCAGGAATGGAATGGGAAGGAGTTGGATATCACATCTCATGTTACAGGAAGGATCTCAGGTTTGGTATAAGCATTGAGATATCACATCTCTGCTATCGGAAGGGTCTCAGGATTGGAATGGGAAGGAGTTGGATATTCCTATCTCATGTTATAGGAAGGGTCTCAGGTTTGGTATTAGAAGCATTGAGATATCACATCTCATGCTATAGGAAGGGTCTCAGGATTGGAATGGGAAGGACTTGGATATCACATCTCATGCTATAGGGAGGGTCTCAAGTTTGATATTAGAAGCATTGAGATATCACATCTCATGATATCGGAAGGGTCTCAGGGATGGAATGGGAAGGAGTTGGATATCACATCTCATGATAAAGGAAGGGTCTAAGGTTTGGAAGGGGAAGGAGTTTGATATCACATCGCATGCCATAGTATGGGTCTCAGGTTTGGTAGAAGCATTGGGATATCACATCTCATGCTATCGGAAGGGTATCAGGATTGGATTTGGAAGGAGTTGGATATCCCATCTCATGCTATAGGAAGGGTCTCAGGTTGGAATGGGAAGGAGTTGGATATCACATCTCATGTTATAGGAAGGGTCTCAGGATTGGAATGGGAAGGACTTGGATATCACATCTCATGCTATAGGAAGGCTCTCAGGTTTGGAAGGGGAAAGAGTTGGATATCACATTTCATGTTAGAGGTAGGATCTCAGGTTTGGTATTAGAGGCATTGAGATATCACATCTCATGCTATCAGAAGAGTCTCAGGATTGGAATGGGAAGGAGTTGGATATCACATCTCATGCTAAAGGGAGGGTCTCAGGTTTGGAAGGGGAAGGATTTGGATATCACATCTCATGTTATAGGAAGGATCTCAGGTTTGGTATTAGAAGCATTGAGATATCACATCTCATGCTATCGGAAGGATCTCAGGTTTGGTATAGAAGCATTGAGATATCACATCTCATGCTATCAGAAGGGTCTCAGGATTGGAATGGGAAGGAGTTGGATATCACATCTCATGCTAAAGGGAGGGTCTCAGGTTTGGAAGGGGAAGGATTTGGATATCACATCTCATGTTATCGGAAGGATCTCAGGTTTGGTATTAGAAGTATTGAGATATCACATCTCATGCTATAGGAAGGGTCTCAGGATTGGAATGGGAAGGAGTTGGTTATCACATCTCATGCTAAAGAAAGGGTCTCAGGTTTGGTAGAAGCATTGAGATATCACATCTCATGCTATAGGAAGGGTCTCAGGATTGGAATGGGAAGTTCTTAGATATCACATATCATGCTATAGGGAGGGTCTCAGTTTTGATATTAGAAGCATTGAGATATCACATCTCATGCTATCGGAAGTGTCTCAGGATTGGAATGGGAAGGAGCTGGATATCACATCTCATGCTAAAGGAAGGTTCTCAGGTTTGGAACGGGAAGGAGTTGGATATCACATCTCATGTTATAGGATGGTCTCAGGTTTTGTATAAGCATTGAGATATCACATCTCTGCTATCGGAAGTGTCTCAGGATTGGAATGGGAAGGACTTGGATATCACATCTCATGCTATAGATAGGCTCTCAGGTTTGGAAAGGGAAGGAGTTGGATATCACATTTCATGTTAGAGGAAGGATCTCAGGTTTGGTATTAGAGGCATTGAGATATCACATCTCAGGCTATAGGAAGGGTCTCAGGATTGGAATGGGAAGGAGTTGGATATCACATCTCATGCTATAGGAAGGGTCTCAGGATTGGAATGGGAAGGAGTTGGATATCACATCTCATGCTATAGGAAGAGTCTCAGGTTTGGTATAAGCATTGAGATATCACATCTCGTGCTATAGGAAGGGTCTCAGGATTGGAATGGGAAGGAGTTGTATATGACATCTCATGCTATAGACAGGCTCTCAGGTTTGGAAAGGGAAGGAGATGGATATCACATTTCATGTTAGAGGTAGGATCTCAGGTTTGGTATTAGAGGCATTGAGATATCACATCTCATGCTATCAGAAGGGTCTCAGGATTGGAATGGGAAGGAGTTGGATATCACATCTCATGCTAAAGGGAGAGTCTCAGGTTTGGAAGGGGAAGGATTTGGAAATCACATCTCATGTTATAGGAAGGATCTCAGGTTTGGTATTAGAAGTATTGAGATATCACATCTCATGCTATAGGAAGGGTCTCAGGATTGGAATGGGAAGGAGTTGGTTATCACATCTCATGTTATAGGAAGGATCTCAGGTTTGGTATTAGAAGCATTGAGATATCACATCTCATGCTATAGGAAGGGTCTCAGGATTGGAATGGGAAGGAGTTGGATATCACATCTCATGCTATAGGAAGGGTCTCAGATTTGGTATAAGCATTGAGATATCACATCTCATGCTATAGGAAGGGTCTCAGGATTGGAATGGGAAGCAGTTGGATATCACATCTCAGGCCATAGGAAGGGTCTCAGGTTTGGTATAAGCATTGAGATATCACATATCTGCTATCGGAAGGGTCTCAGGATTGGAAGGGGAAGGATTTGGATATCACATCTCATGCTAAAGGGAGGGTCTCAGGTTTGGAAGGGGAAGGATTTGGATATCACATCTCATGTTACAGGAAGGATCTCAGGTTTGGTATTAGAAGCATTGAGATATCACATCTCATGCTATCGGAAGGGTCTCAGGATTGGAATGGGAAGGAGTTGGATATCACATCTCATGCTAAAGGGAGGGTCTCAGGTTTGGAAGGGGAAGGATTTGGATATCACATCTCATTTTATCGGAAGGATCTCAGGTTTGGTATTAGAAGTATTGAGATATCACATCTCATGCTATAGGAAGGGTCTCAGGATTGGAATGGGAAGGAGTTGGTTATCACATCTCATGCTAAAGGAAGGGTCTCAGGTTTGGTAGAAGCATTGAGATATCACATCTCATGCTATAGGAAGGGTCTCAGGATTGGAATGGGAAGTTCTTAGATATCACATATCATGCTATAGGGAGGGTCTCAGTTTTGATATTAGAAGCATTGAGATATCACATCTCATGCTATCGGAAGTGTCTCAGGATTGGAATGGGAAGGAGCTGGATATCACATCTCATGCTAAAGGAAGGTTCTCAGGTTTGGAACGGGAAGGAGTTGGATATCACATCTCATGTTATAGGAAGGGTCTCAGGTTTTGTATAAGTATTGAGATATCACATCTCTGCTATCGGAAGTGTCTCAGGATTGGAATGGGAAGGACCTGGATATCACATCTCATGCTATAGATAGGCTCTCAGGTTTGGAAAGGGAAGGAGTTGGATATCACATTTTATGTTAGAGGAAGGATCTCAGGTTTGGTATTAGAGGCATTGAGATATCACATCTCAGGCTATAGGAAGGGTCTCAGGATTGGAACGGGAAGGAGTTGGATATCACATCTCATGCTATAGGAAGGGTCTCAGGATTGGAATGGGAAGGAGTTGGATATCACATCTCATGCTATAGGAAGGGTCTCAGGTTTGGTATAAGCATTGAGATATCACATCTCGTGCTATAGGAAGGGTCTCAGGATTGGAATGGGAAGGAGTTGTATATGACATCTCATGCTATAGACAGGGTCTCAGGTTTGGAAAGGGAAGGAGATGGATATCACATTTCATGTTAGAGGTAGGATCTCAGGTTTGGTATTAGAGGCATTGAGATATCACATCTCATGCTATCAGAAGGGTCTCAGGATTGGAATGGGAAGGAGTTGGATATCACATCTCATGCTAAAGGGAGGGTCTCAGGTTTGGAAGGGGAAGGATTTGGAAATCACATCTCATGTTATAGGAAGGATCTCAGGTTTGGTATTAGAAGTATTGAGATATCACATCTCATGCTATAGGAAGGGTCTCAGGATTGGAATGGGAAGCAGTTGGATATCACATCTCAGGCCATAGGAAGGGTCTCAGGTTTGGTATAAGCATTGAGATATCACATATCTGCTATCGGAAGGGTCTCAGGATTGGAATGGGAAGGATTTGGATATCACATCTCATGTTATAGGAAGGATCTCAGGTTTGGTATTAGAAGCATTGAGATATCACATCTCATGCTATCGGAAGGATCTCAGGTTTGGTATAGAAGCATTGAGATATCACATCTCATGCTATCAGAAGGGTCTCAGGATTGGAATGGGAAGGAGTTGGATATCACATCTCATGCTAAAGGGAGGGTCTCAGGTTTGGAAGGGGAAGGATTTGGATATCACATCTCATGTTATCGGAAGGATCTCAGGTTTGGTATTAGAAGTATTGAGATATCACATCTCATGCTATAGGAAGGGTCTCAGGATTGGAATGGGAAGGAGTTGGTTATCACATCTCATGCTAAAGGAAGGGTCTCAGGTTTGGTAGAAGCATTGAGATATCACATCTCATGCTATAGGAAGGGTCTCAGGATTGGAATGGGAAGTTCTTAGATATCACATATCATGCTATAGGGAGGGTCTCAGTTTTGATATTAGAAGCATTGAGATATCACATCTCATGCTATCGGAAGTGTCTCAGGATTGGAATGGGAAGGAGCTGGATATCACATCTCATGCTAAAGGAAGGTTCTCAGGTTTGGAACGGGAAGGAGTTGGATATCACATCTCATGTTATAGGAAGGGTCTCAGGTTTTGTATAAGCATTGAGATATCACATCTCTGCTATCGGAAGTGTCTCAGGATTGGAATGGGAAGGACTTGGATATCACATCTCATGCTATAGATAGGCTCTCAGGTTTGGAAAGGGAAGGAGTTGGATATCACATTTCATGTTAGAGGAAGGATCTCAGGTTTGGTATTAGAGGCATTGAGATATCACATCTCAGGCTATAGGAAGGGTCTCAGGATTGGAATGGGAAGGAGTTGGATATCACATCTCATGCTATAGGAAGGGTCTCAGGATTGGAATGGGAAGGAGTTGGATATCACATCTCATGCTATAGGAAGGGTCTCAGGTTTGGTATAAGCAATGAGATATCACATCTCGTGCTATAGGAAGGGTCTCAGGATTGGAATGGGAAGGAGTTGTATATGACATCTCATGCTATAGACAGGGTCTCAGGTTTGGAAAGGGAAGGAGATGGATATCACATTTCATGTTAGAGGTAGGATCTCAGGTTTGGTATTAGAGGCATTGAGATATCACATCTCATGCTATCAGAAGGGTCTCAGGATTGGAATGGGAAGGAGTTGGATATCACATCTCATGCTAAAGGGAGGGTCTCAGGTTTGGAAGGGGAAGGATTTGGAAATCACATCTCATGTTATAGGAAGGATCTCAGGTTTGGTATTAGAAGTATTGAGATATCACATCTCATGCTATAGGAAGGGTCTCAGGATTGGAATGGGAAGGAGTTGGTTATCACATCTCATGTTATAGGAAGGATCTCAGGTTTGGTATTAGAAGCATTGAGACATCACATCTCATGCTATAGGAAGGGTCTCAGGATTGGAATGGGAAGCAGTTGGATATCACATCTCAGGCCATAGGAAGGGTCTCAGGTTTGGTATAAGCATTGAGATATCACATCTCTGCTATCGGAAGGGTCTCAGGATTGGAATGGGAAGGATTTGGAAATCACATCTCATGTTATAGGAAGGATCTCAGGTTTGGTATTAGAAGTATTGAGATATCACATCTCATGCTATAGGAAGGGTCTCAGGATTGGAATGGGAAGGAGTTGGTTATCACATCTCATGTTATAGGAAGGATCTCAGGTTTGGTATTAGAAGCATTGAGATATCACATCTCATGCTATCGGAAGGATCTCAGGGATGGAATGGGAAGGAGTTGGATATCACATCTCATGATAAAGGAAGGGTCTAAGGTTTGGAAGGGGAAGGAGTTTGATATCACATCTCATGCCATAGTATGGGTCTCAGGATTGGAATGGGAAGCAGTTGGATATCACATCTCAGGCCATAGGAAGGGTATCAGGATTGGATTTGGAAGGAGTTGGATATCCCATCTCATGCTATAGGAAGGGTCTCAGGTTGGAATGGGAAGGAGTTGGATATCACATCTCATGTTATAGGAAGGGTCTCAGGATTGGAATGGGAAGGACTTGGATATCACATCTCATGCTATAGGAAGGGTCTCAGATTTGGTATAAGCATTGAGACATCACATCTCATGCTATAGGAAGGGTCTCAGGATTGGAATGGGAAGGAGTTGGATATCACATCTCATGCTATAGGAAGGGTCTCAGATTTGGTATAAGCATTGAGATATCACATCTCATGCTATAGGAAGGGTCTCAGGATTGGAATGGGAAGCAGTTGGATATCGCATCTCAGGCCATAGGAAGGGTCTCAGGTTTGGTATAAGCATTGAGATATCACATATCTGTGTTATGTCACACGGGAGACGGGGGTCTGCCGCTCTCTTCCCCTCCTGGCGAGTCTACCCGCGCATCTGCTTCCGGGGGCTCGCCGGGAGGGGAGTGGCGGGCTACAGGGCTGGCGGCCTTCGGCGCATGCGCGGAAGGCCTCTCTCTCGGCTCCGCGCATGCGCCGTGGGCCGAACTCATCTCCCTAGCGGGGCTTGCTTCTCAAGCCTCGTTATGGGTCCGCCGGCGTCCGGAAACGGAACGGCTTGCGTCCCGGGCCTTTCGGGCGCCGGCGGCCCATAAAAGAGGCCGCAATTCTCAGCGAGTCGCGTCTCAACGCGGTTCGCTTCGCTTGCCTCGTTGTTCCTGCCTCTTACTTACCAGCGGCCTGTCCTGGGCCAGCTTGCCTCCTGCACTTACCTGTGGCCTGTTCTGGGCCAGCTTGCCTCCTGCACTTACCTGTGGCCTGTCCTGGACCAGCTCTCTTCCAGCCTTACCTGTGGCCTGTCCTGGGTCAGCTTACCTCCATTCCTTACCCGTGGCCTGTCCTGGGTCAGCCTATCTCCTGCCCTTACCTGTGGCCTGTCCTGGGTCAGCCTACCTCCTGCCCTTACTTGTGGCCTGTCCTGGGTCAGCCAGTCTCCAGCCCATACCTGTGGCTTGTCTTGAGCCAGCCTGCCTCCAGCCTTACCTGTGGCCTGTCCTGGGTCAGCCAGTCTCCAGCCCATACCTGTGGCTTGTCTTGAGCCAGCCTGCCTCCAGCCTTACCTGTGGCCTGTCCTGGGTCAGCCAGTCTCCAGCCCATACCTGTGGCTTGTCTTGAGCCAGCCTGCCTCCAGCCTTACCTGTGGCCAGTCCTGAGCCAACCTACCTCCAGCCTTACCTGGGGCCTGTCCTGAGCCTGCCTGCCTCCAGCCCTAACTTGTTGTCGGCACTGGGTCTGCCCATCTTCAGACTTACCCGGGACTTGCCCAGTACCAGCTAGTCTCCAGCTGTTCTCTCTCTTCCTGTTTTGCCTACCTCCGAACCTAATCCTGCAAACCTCTGGAACTATCAGCACCAACCGGACTTTCTATCAGCTGTAATTCCTCACTGTTACATTGGTTCCGGAAGATTCATGATATCTACAATCGGCTCTACCTGAACTACAGTGTCACCAACCTGAGCCATCAATCCTCGAGTCACGCTCATCTGGACAGTACTTATCGTGACATTGGGGGTCGGTCCAACCTTCACCCAGTTCCTCTTTTGGGTGGTGGAGGGGCTGATTCCTCGTGCCGCTAATTCATCAGTTCCTGGACTCCAGACTGGCGACCTCAGCAAGACCAACCACCAAGATTACAGGTACGCGGTCCTCTCGGGCCGATCAGCTTAACAGATTGAGACGCCTGCCTTCAGATTCGGAGATGGATGAATCGCAAGAAATGAGGAACGAATTGCTGGCACTCAGAGCTGAGATGACCGCCCTGCATCAAGAGAATCAAACATTACGCCAAATGATAACACAAGGAGCACCCAGTTCTTCTCAGATAGAGGGACCATTGGCTCACACAACACCCATCAAATTCGACGGCGATCCTAGACGGGTGGCAGAGTTTTGTAACCACTGTAGGATCCATTTCCGCTTCAGGTCCATGCACTTTAACAACGATAGGGCCAAGATTGGCTATATCCTGGGGAATCTAACTGGGAACGCATTAGCTTGGGCAACCCCGTTTGTGGTCACGAACAGTCCTATTTTGAATGACTTTGCTGCCTTCGAAAAAGCCTTTCTGGAAGTATTCCAGACGCCGAACCTGGCCTCCGTCGCACAGAATCAGTTGATGGACTACAAACAGGGAAGCAATGACGTCATCACCTACATCAGTCGCTTCCGACTTTTGGCTACCGACTCTCAGTGGCCCGAAATTACACAGAAAACGCTGTTTCGTCGAGGCCTGAGAGAGGAGTACAAAGACGAATTACTCCACATCCCCGAGCCGGAGAGTCTTCAACTCTTGATTGATCAAGTACTTCGTATTGACCAAAGGCTAACCGAACGAAAGGCTGAGAGACGTCGGTTTGACAGAAGCGGTTCCCGGACAACCAACTCGCCTGCTGGTTCATTTGGATCAACCGAGTCCGGATCTGAGCCCATGCAAGTAGGAGCCATGAGAGGGCCTTTGTCGGAAGAAGAGAAGAAACGAAGGAGGTCTTTGCGTCTGTGTCTTTACTGTGGAGCAGCTGGGCATTATCTGAGTATATGTCCTTTACGTCCGCAAAAGAAGAAGTCGGGAAACTAGGAGACCTGTCGTTTATAGGAAGGGCAACGACAGGTCCCATCTCCTCCTCAGACCCTTCGGTTATTTGTTCCATTCGTCGGCCCATGCAACCAGTGGTGCTACAGACCCTAAAGGTCAGGATTAAATTACCAGACAGAGACCTGGAGATATCTGGTCTGCTGGATTGTGGGGCTTCCGGCAACTACATCGACGAAACATTCGTCGCCCGACATAAAATACCACTCGTTTCCAGGCCTACTCCCTTGTCGGTGGAGCTTATTGATGGTACCCCCTTGTCTTCGGGGCCTATTAACCAGTTCACGGTCGGATTGGCTCTTCAGATTACTGATCATTACGAGGAACTCTCCTTTGATGTTATTAAGTCACCTAACTACAAGATGGTCCTAGGTCTACCATGGTTACAACATCACAATCCGTTGATAGACTGGAGAACTCAGACTTTAACCTTTTCCTCCGAAAGGTGTGCTCAAGGATGCAAGCTATCTGTTCCCACCATGACCGTTTCGACTTCTCTAAAGACGGACAACAATGGGGTTCATCTATGTTCCACGTCTCTGGTTCCACAGGTATATGCCGATTTCAAACAGGTATTTTCTGAACCCGGCAACATACCCCTTCCTCCACACCGGTCCTTTGATTGCTCCATTGACCTGTTGCCGAACCATGTCATACCTCATGGGAAGTTGTACGCGTTGACCCGTGACGAGAAGCAAGTTCTTCAGGCATATTTATCTGAAAGTCTAGAAAAGGGGTACATTGTACCGTCAAAGTCACCTGCAGGGTTTCCCCTGTTCTTTGTAAAGAAGAAAGAAGGCACGTTGAGACCCTGTGTCGACTACCGACAGTTGAATGACATTACAGCCAAGGACCGGTACCCGTTACCTTTGATACGTAGTATCCTTGAAACCCTGCATACTGCACGAATCTTCTCCAAATTGGACCTCCGTGGAGCTTATCATTTGATACGCATCAGGAATGGGGACGAGTGGAAGACAGCTTTCAAAACATCTTTTGGGCACTTTGAATACCGGGTTATGCCCTTCGGCTTATGTAATGCCCCCGCTGTTTTTCAACGATTTATGGACCACATCTTTGGTGACCTGTTAGGATTATCCGTTTGGGTTTATCTGGATGACATACTGATATTCTCTAAGTCCTTGGACGAGCATGTGGAACACGTTCGTGAGGTCCTTCATCGACTATCCATCAACAATTTGTTCGCCAAGGCAGAGAAATGTAGCTTTCACCAGACCAGTATCGAATTTTTGGGATTCATTATCAATCAAGAAGGAGTTGGGATGGATCCCAAGAAGGTTCTAGCCATACAAGAATGGAAACACCCACACGATATCAAGGCTCTCCAACGATTTTTGGGGTTCGCAAACTTCTACAGGCGCTTTATTCCACATTACTCGCGGATCTCAGCTCCCCTCACCAGTCTTACCAGCAGCAAGATCGCTTTCGAATGGAGTCCTGTGGCTTCCCAGGCTTTTGGAGTATTAAAATCGGCTTTTATGGCTGCTCCCATCCTGCGCCATCCCCAGGAGGACTTGCCCTACATTGTAGAGGCCGATGCTTCCAGCTTCGCGGTCGGAGCAGTCCTTCTCCAGAAAGATCCAGCCACGCTAGTGGAACATCCAGTTGCCTATTTTTCTCGCAAGTTGAGTCCCAGCGAACGAAACTACGCGGTGATAGAAAGGGAATTGTTGGCCATCAAGACCGCATTCGAGGAATGGAGACATTTTCTCCTCGGAGCCCGTTTTTCTGTAGAAGTGCGAACCGACCATCGCAATCTGCAATATCTTCGCTCTCTGCAATGTCGGACTCCTCGTCAAGCCCGGTGGGCCTTCTTCTTCTCTCCATTCGAGTTCCATGTCACTTATATCCCGGGAACTTCCAATATAAAAGCAGATGCTCTCTCCAGGTCCTTGGAAAATGTTGATGGGACGCAAGGTCCTGAACAGCCATTGATTTCTCCTCGCCATTTCCTGCTGGCTTTGTCCTCTCACCTTAAGTCCATCGCAGAAGCCACTCGGTTGGACCCCGAAAGAACATCCCTTCTTAGTCGTCACTCAGTTTCTGAACGAGAGGGACTCTTGTTTTTTCAGAAGAGACTTTACATACCTAAAGGAGCCATTAGGAGGGGCATTTTACATGGATTCCATGATTCACCCATAGGAGGACACCGTGGGGTCAGAGCCACTGGAGAGTTGATTTCTCGACAGTTCTGGTGGCCAGGTTGGGCGACTGAGGTCCAGAAGTACATCGACAGCTGTCCAATATGTGCACAGTGCAAGGTTCCCAGAAAACGGCCATTGGGTTTATTAATGCCCACTGAAACAGCTCTCTATCCATGGCATACAATCGCTACTGATTTCATTGTGGATTTGCCCCCATCTGAAGGTTACACCTGTATAATGGTGGTCGTAGACTGCTTCACTAAACTGGCTCATTTCATCCCATTTCGGAAGATCCCTACAGCTACCCAAATGGCTTCGGCATTTCTGCATGACATCTACCGGCTGCACGGCCTACCAGAGAAAATCATATCGGATAGAGGAACCCAATTCCTTTCTTCATTCTGGAAACAGGTATGCGGTCATTTAGGAATACATAGAGCTCTAAGCTCAGGCTACCACCCACAGACCAACGGGCTGACCGAAAGGACCAATCAGACTTTGGAGGGGTACCTCCATTGTTTTTCTAATGCCACACAATCTAACTGGAAAGATGGACTAGATCTGGCCGAGGTTTCATATAATAACACCGTCCATGCTTCCACCGGAGTCAGTCCATTCTTCTGTTCCACTGGTTTACATCCTCGATTGATGCCCTTTCAACCCATTCCTTCTAGTACTGTTCCTTCTGCTGATGATCTGGTCAAACACATTCGGAATCAACAAGAACTGGCAAGCAAGATCCTAAGTGAGACCAAAGATCGGATGAAGAGACAGGCAGACAGGAAGAGGAGTGTAGAACCCGACTTTCAGGAGGGTGACAAGGTGTGGTTGTCCTCAAAGAATTTGCCACTCCGCAATTTGCCCGTCAAACTGGCTCCTCGTTACTTGGGTCCCTTTGTTATTACCAAACGGTTGTCCTCCGTATCCTTTCGCCTACGCCTACCCTCTTCCTGGCATGTACATCCCGTTTTTCACGTGTCCTTGTTAAAGCCCTATGTGGTCGATGCTTATGGCCGCACTCCTCCCCGTCCGGCCTCTGTCCTAGTGCAGGGTGTCCCAGAGTTTGAGGTACACGAGATCTGTGATGCCCGTTTCCGTAGAGGGGTGCTCCACTATTTAGTTGACTGGAAGGGGTACCCAGCCTGTGACCGTACATGGGAGCCACGCCAACATGTACATGCTCCCCGGTTGATACGTGAGTTCTATGTACGGTTTCCCTGGAAACCCGGAGCTCCGGGCCTTCCTGGGAGGGGGCATAGTGTTATGTCACACGGGAGACGGGGGTCTGACGCTCTCTTCCCCTCCTGGCGAGTCTACCCGCGCATCTGCTTCCGGGGGCTCGCCGGGAGGGGAGTGGCGGGCTACAGGGCTGGCGGCCTTCGGCGCATGCGCGGAAGGCCTCTCTCTCGGCTCCGCGCATGCGCCGTGGGCCGAACTCATCTCCCTAGCGGGGCTTGCTTCTCAAGCCTCGTTATGGGTCCGCCGGCGTCCGGAAACGGAACGGCTTGCGTCCCGGGCCTTTCGGGCGCCGGCGGCCCATAAAAGAGGCCGCAATTCTCAGCGAGTCGCGTCTCAACGCGGTTCGCTTCGCTTGCCTCGTTGTTCCTGCCTCTTACTTACCAGCGGCCTGTCCTGGGCCAGCTTGCCTCCTGCACTTACCTGTGGCCTGTTCTGGGCCAGCTTGCCTCCTGCACTTACCTGTGGCCTGTCCTGGACCAGCTCTCTTCCAGCCTTACCTGTGGCCTGTCCTGGGTCAGCTTACCTCCATTCCTTACCCGTGGCCTGTCCTGGGTCAGCCTATCTCCTGCCCTTACCTGTGGCCTGTCCTGGGTCAGCCTACCTCCTGCCCTTACTTGTGGCCTGTCCTGGGTCAGCCAGTCTCCAGCCCATACCTGTGGCTTGTCTTGAGCCAGCCTGCCTCCAGCCTTACCTGTGGCCTGTCCTGGGTCAGCCAGTCTCCAGCCCATACCTGTGGCTTGTCTTGAGCCAGCCTGCCTCCAGCCTTACCTGTGGCCTGTCCTGGGTCAGCCAGTCTCCAGCCCATACCTGTGGCTTGTCTTGAGCCAGCCTGCCTCCAGCCTTACCTGTGGCCAGTCCTGAGCCAACCTACCTCCAGCCTTACCTGGGGCCTGTCCTGAGCCTGCCTGCCTCCAGCCCTGACTTGTTGTCGGCACTGGGTCTGCCCATCTTCAGACTTACCCGGGACTTGCCCAGTACCAGCTAGTCTCCAGCTGTTCTCTCTCTTCCTGTTTTGCCTACCTCCGAACCTAATCCTGCAAACCTCTGGAACTATCAGCACCAACCGGAGTTTCTATCAGCTGTAATTCCTCACTGTTACATTGGTTCCGGAAGATTCATGATATCTACAATCGGCTCTACCTGAACTACAGTGTCACCAACCTGAGCCATCAATCCTCGAGTCACGCTCATCTGGACAGTACTTATCGTGACATTGGGGGTCGGTCCAACCTTCACCCAGTTCCTCTTTTGGGTGGTGGAGGGGCTGATTCCTCGTGCCGCTAATTCATCAGTTCCTGGACTCCAGACTGGCGACCTCAGCAAGACCAACCACCAAGATTACAGGTACGCGGTCCTCTCGGGCCGATCAGCTTAACAATCTGCTATCGAAAGGGTCTCAGGATTGGAATGGGAAGGAGTTGGATATCCCATCTCATGTTATAGGAAGGATCTCAGGTTTGGTATTAGAAGCATTGAGATATCACATCTCATGCTATAGGAAGGGTCTCAGGATTGGAATGGGAAGGACTTGGATATCACATCTCATGCTATAGGGAGGGTCTCAAGTTTGATATTAGAAGCATTGATATATCACATCTCATGATATCGGAAGGGTCTCAGGGATGGAATGGGAAGGAGTTGGATATCACATATCATGATAAAGGAAGGGTCTAAGGTTTGGAAGGGGAAGGAGTTTGATATCACATCTCATGCCATAGTATGGGTCTCAGGTTTGGTAGAAGCATTGGGATATCACATCTCATGCTATCGGAAGGGTATCAGGATTGGATTTGGAAGGAGTTGGATATCCCATCTCATGCTATAGGAAGGGTCTCAGGTTGGAATGGGAAGGAGTTGGATATCACATCTCATGTTATAGGAAGGGTCTCAGGATTGGAATGGGAAGGACTTGGATATCACATCTCATGCTATAGGAAGGGTCTCAGATTTGGTATAAGCATTGAGATATCACATCTCATGCTATAGGAAGGGTCTCAGGATTGGAATGGGAAGCAGTTGGATATCACATCTCAGGCCATAGGAACGGTCTCAGGTTTGGTATAAGCATTGAGATATCACATCTCTGCTATCGGAAGGGTCTCAGGATTGGAATGGGAAGGATTTGGAAATCACATCTCATGTTATAGGAAGGATCTCAGGTTTGGTATTAGAAGTATTGAGATATCACATCTCATGCTATAGGAAGGGTCTCAGGATTGGAATGGGAAGGAGTTGGTTATCACATCTCATGTTATAGGAAGGATCTCAGGTTTGGTATTAGAAGCATTGAGACATCACATCTCATGCTATAGGAAGGGTCTCAGGATTGGAATGGGAAGGAGTTGGATATCACATCTCATGCTATAGGAAGGGTCTCAGATTTGGTATAAGCATTGAGATATCACATCTCATGCTATAGGAAGGGTCTCAGGATTGGAATGGGAAGCAGTTGGATATCACATCTCAGGCCATAGGAAGGGTCTCAGGTTTGGTATAAGCATTGAGATATCACATATCTGCTATCGGAAGGGTCTCAGGATTGGAATGGGAAGGAGTTGGATATCCCATCTCATGTTATAGGAAGGATCTCAGGTTTGGTATTAGAAGCATTGAGATATCACATCTCATGCTATCGGAAGGATCTCAGGGATGGAATGGGAAGGAGTTGGATATCACATCTCATGATAAAGGAAGGGTCTAAGGTTTGGAAGGGGAAGGAGTTTGATATCACATCTCATGCCATAGTATGGGTCTCAGGTTTGGTAGAAGCATTGGGATATCACATCTCATGCTATCGGAAGGGTATCAGGATTGGATTTGGAAGGAGTTGGATATCCCATCTCATGCTATAGGAAGGGTCTCAGGTTGGAATGGGAAGGAGTTGGATATCACATCTCATGTTATAGGAAGGGTCTCAGGATTGGAATGGGAAGGAGTTGGATATCACATCTCAGGCCTTAGGAAGGGTCTCAGGTTTGGTATAAGCATTGAGATATCACATATCTGCTATCGGAAGGGTCTCAGGATTGGAATGGGAAGGAGTTGGATATCCCATCTCATGTTATAGGAAGGATCTCAGGTTTGGTATTAGAAGCATTGAGATATCACATCTCATGCTATCGGAAGGATCTCAGGGATGGAATGGGAAGGAGTTGGATATCACATCTCATGATAAAGGAAGGGTCTAAGGTTTGGAAGGGGAAGGAGTTTGATATCACATCTCATGCCATAGTATGGGTCTCAGGTTTGGTAGAAGCATTGGGATATGACATCTCATGCTATCGGAAGGGTCATAAGGGTTTCAGGATTGGAATCGGAAGGAGTTGGATATCACATCTCATGTTATAGGAAGGATCTCAGGTTTGGTATTAGAAGCATTGAGACATCACATCTCATGCTATAGGAAGGGTCTCAGGATTGGAATGGGAAGGAGTTGGATATCACATCTCATGCTATAGGAAGGGTCTCAGATTTGGTATAAGCATTGAGATATCACATCTCATGCTATAGGAAGGGTCTCAGGATTGGAATGGGAAGCAGTTGGATATCACATCTCAGGCCATAGGAAGGGTCTCAGGTTTGGTATAAGCATTGAGATATCACATATCTGCTATCGGAAGGGTCTCAGGATTGGAATGGGATGGAGTTGGATATCCCATCTCATGTTATAGGAAGAGTCTCAGGTTTGGTATTAGAAGCATTGAGATATCCCATCTCATGCTATCGGAAGGATCTCAGGGATGGAATGGGAAGGAGTTGGATATCACATCTCATGATAAAGGAAGGGTCTAAGGTTTGGAAGGGGAAGGAGTTGGATATCACATCTCATGCTATAGGAAGGGTCTCAGATTTGGTATAAGCATTGAGATATCACATCTCATGCTATAGGAAGGGTCTCAGGATTGGAATGGGAAGCAGTTGGATATCACATCTCAGGCCATAGGAAGGGTCTCAGGTTTGGTATAAGCATTGAGATATCACATCTCTGCTATCGGAAGGGTCTCAGGATTGGAATGGGATGGAGTTGGATATCCCATCTCATGTTATAGGAAGAGTCTCAGGTTTGGTATTAGAAGCATTGAGATATCCCATCTCATGCTATCGGAAGGATCTCAGGGATGGAATGGGAAGGAGTTGGATATCACATCTCATGATAAAGGAAGGGTCTAAGGTTTGGAAGGGGAAGGAGTTTGATATCACATCTCATGCCATAGTATGGATCTCAGGTTTGGTAGAAGCATTGGGATATGACATCTCATGCTATCGGAAGGGTCATAAGGGTCTCAGGATTGGAATCGGAAGGAGTTGGATATCACATCTCATGTTATAGGAAGGATCTCAGGTTTGGTATTAGAAGCATTGAGACATCACATCTCATGCTATAGGAAGGGTCTCAGGATTGGAATGGGAAGGAGTTGGATATCACATCTCATGCTATAGGAAGGGTCTCAGATTTGGTATAAGCATTGAGATATCACATCTCATGCTATAGGAAGGGTCTCAGGATTGGAATGGGAAACAGTTGGATATCACATCTCAGGCCATAGGAAGGGTCTCAGGTTTGGTATAAGCATTGAGATATCACATATCTGCTATCGGAAGGGTCTCAGGATTGGAATGGGAAGGAGTTGGATATCACATCTCATGCTATAGGAAGGGTCTCAGGATTGGAATGGGAAGGAGTTGGATATCACATCTCATGCTATAGGAAGGGTCTCAGGTTTGGTATAAGCATTGCGATATCACATCTCGTGCTATAGGAAGGGTCTCAGGATTGGAATGGGAAGGAGTTGTACATGACATCTCATGCTATAGACAGGGTCTCAGGTTTGGAAAGGGAAGGAGATGGATATCACATTTCATGTTAGAGGTAGGATCTCAGGTTTGGTATTAGAGGCATTGAGATATCACATCTCATGCTATCAGAAGGGTCTCAGGATTGGAATGGGAAGGAGTTGGATATCACATCTCATGCTAAAGGGAGGGTCTCAGGTTTGGAAGGGGAAGGATTTGGAAATCACATCTCATGTTATAGGAAGGATCTCAGGTTTGGTATTAGAAGTATTGAGATATCACATCTCATGCTATAGGAAGGGTCTCAGGATTGGAATGGGAAGGAGTTGGTTATCACATCTCATGTTATAGGAAGGATCTCAGGTTTGGTATTAGAAGCATTGAGACATCACATCTCATGCTATAGGAAGGGTCTCAGGATTGGAATGGGAAGCAGTTGGATATCACATCTCAGGCCATAGGAAGGGTCTCAGGTTTGGTATAAGCATTGAGATATCACATCTCTGCTATCGGAAGGGTCTCAGGATTGGAATGGGAAGGATTTGGAAATCACATCTCATGTTATAGGAAGGATCTCAGGTTTGGTATTAGAAGTATTGAGATATCACATCTCATGCTATAGGAAGGGTCTCAGGATTGGAATGGGAAGGAGTTGGTTATCACATCTCATGTTATAGGAAGGATCTCAGGTTTGGTATTAGAAGCATTGAGATATCACATCTCATGCTATCGGAAGGATCTCAGGGATGGAATGGGAAGGAGTTGGATATCACATCTCATGATAAAGGAAGGGTCTAAGGTTTGGAAGGGGAAGAAGTTTGATATCACATCTCATGCCATAGTATGGGTCTCAGGATTGGAATGGGAAGCAGTTGGATATCACATCTCATGATAAAGGAAGGGTCTCAGGTTGGAATGGGAAGGAGTTGGATATCACATTTCATGTTATAGGAAGGGTCTCAGGATTGGAATTGGAAGGACTTGGCTATCACATCTCATGTTATAGGAAGGGTCTCAGGATTGGAATGGGAAGAAGTTGGATATCACATCTCATGCTATAGGAAGGGTCTCAGGTTTGGTATAAGCATTGGGATATCACATCTCATGCTATAGGAAGGGTCTCAGGATTGGAATGGGAAGGAGTTGTATATGACATCTCATGCCATAGGAAGGGTCTCAGGTTTGGTATAAGAATTGAGATATCACATCACATGCTATAGGAAGGGTCTCAGGATTGTAATGGGAAGGACTTGGATATCACATCTCATGCTATAGGCAGGGTCTCAGGTTTGGAAAGGGAAGGAGATGGATATCACATTTCATGTTAGAGGTAGGATCTCAGGTTTGGTATTAGAGGCATTGAAATATCACATCTCATGCTATCAGAAGGGTCTCAGGATTGGAATGGGAAGGAGTTGGATATCACATCTCATGCTAAAGGGAGGGTCTCAGGTTTGGAAGGGTAAGGATTTGGAAATCACATCTCATGTTATAGGAAGGATCTCAGGTTTGGTATTAGAAGCATTGAGATATCACATCTCATGCTATCGGAAGTATCTCAGGTTTGGTATTAGAGGCATTGAGATATCACATCTCATGCTATCATAAGGGTCTCAGGATTGGAATGGGAAGGAGTTGGATATCACATCTCATGTTATAGGAAGGATCTCAGGTTTGGTATTAGAAGCATTGAGACATCACATCTCATGCTATAGGAAGGGTCTCAGGATTGGAATGGGAATGAGTTGGATATCACATCTCATGCTATAGGAAGGGTCTCAGATTTGGTATAAGCATTGAGATATCACATCTCATGCTATAGGAACGGTCTCAGGATTGGAATGGGAAGGAGTTGTATATGACATCTCAGGCCATAGGAAGGGTCTCAGGTTTGGTATAAGCATTGAGATATCACATCTCTGCTATCGGAAGGGTCTCAGGATTGGAATGGGAAGGAGTTGGATATCCCATCTCATGTTATAGGAAGGGTCTCAGGTTTGGTATTAGAAGCATTGAGACATCACATCTCATGTTATAGAAAGGGTCTCAGGATTGGAATGGGAAGAAGTTGGATATCACATCTCATGCTATAGGAAGGGTCTCAGGTTTGGTATAAGCATTGAGATATCACATCTCATGCTATAGGAAGGGTCTCAGGATTGGAATTTGAAGGAGTTGTATATGACATCTCATGCCATAGGAAGGGTCTCAGGATTGGTATAAGCATTGAGATATCACATCACATGCTATAGGAAGGGTCTCAGGATTGGAATGGGAAGGACTTTTGATATCACATCTCATGCTATAGGCAGGGTCTCAGGTTTGGAAAGGAAAGGAGATGGATATCACATTTCATGTTAGAGGTAGGATCTCAGGTTTGGTATTAGAGGCATTGAAATATCACATCTCATGCTATCAGAAGGGTCTCAGGATTGGAATGGGAAGGAGTTGGATATCACATCTCATGCTAAAGGGAGGGTCTCAGGTTTGGAAGTGGAAGGATTTGGAAATCACATCTCATGTTATAGGAAGGATCTCAGGTTTGGTACTAGAAGCATTGAGATATCACATCTCATGCTATCAGAAGTATCTCAGGTTTGGTATTAGAGGCATTGAGATATCACATCTCATGCTATCATAAGGGTCTCAGGATTGGAATGGGAAGGGGTTGGATATCACATCTCATGTTATAGGAAGGATCTCAGGTTTGGTATTAGAAGCATTGAGACATCACATCTCATGCTATAGGAAGGGTCTCAGGATTGGAAGGGTAAGGAGTTGGATATCACATCTCATGCTATAGGAAGGGTCTCGGATTTGGTATAAGCATTGAGATATCACATCTCATGCTATAGGAAGGGTCTCAGGATTGGAATGGGAAGGAGTTGTATATGACAAATCAGGCCATAGGAAGGGTCTCAGGTTTGGTATAAGCATTGAGATATCACATCTCTGCTATCGGAAGGGTCTCAGGATTGGAATGGGAAGGAGTTGGATATCCCATCTCATGTTATAGGAAGGGTCTCAGGTTTGGTATTAGAAGCATTGAGATATCACATCTCATGCTATAGGAAGAGTCTCAGGATTGGAATGGGGAGGACTTGGATGTCACATCTCATGCTATAGGGAGGGTCTCAAGTTTGATATT
Organism: Ambystoma mexicanum; assembly: GCF_040938575.1. Taxonomy (NCBI): domain Eukaryota; kingdom Metazoa; phylum Chordata; class Amphibia; order Caudata; family Ambystomatidae; genus Ambystoma; species Ambystoma mexicanum. Next base: position 1,486,242,979 of record NC_090923.1, on the reverse strand, counting down.
AGAAGCATTGAGATAACAAATCTCATGATATCGGAAGGGTCTCAGGATTGGAATGGGAAGAATTGGATATCACATCTCATGATAAAGGAAGGGTCTAAGGTTTGGAAGGGGAAGGATTTGGATATCACATCTCATGTTATAGGACGGGTCTCAGGTTTTGTATTAGAAGCATTGAGATATCAAGTCTCATGGTATAGGAAGGGTCTCAGAATTGGAATGGGAAGGAGTTGGATATCACATCTCAAGCTATAGGTAGGGTCTCAGGATTGGAATGGGAAGGAGTTTGATATCACATCTCATGCCATAGTATGGGTCTCAGGTTTGGTAGAAGCATTGGGATATCACATCTCATGCTATCGGAAGGGTATCAGTATTGGATTTGGAAGGAGTTGGATATCCCATCTCATGCTATAGGAAGGGTCTCAGGTTGGAATGGGAAGGAGTTGGATATCACATTTCATGTTATAGGAAGGGTCTCAGGATTGGATGGGAAGGACTTGGATATCATATCTTATGCTATAGGAAGGCTCTCAGGTTTGGAAGGGGAAGGGGTTGGATATCACATTTCATGTTAGAGGAAGGATCTCAGGTTTGGTATTAGAGGCCTTGAGATATCACATCTCATGCTATAGGAAGGGTCTCAGGATTGGAATGGGAAGGAGTTGGATATCACATCTCAAGCTATAGGAAGGGTCTCAGGTTTGGTATAAGCATTGAGATATCACATCTCATGCTATAGGAAGGGTCTCAGGATTGGAATGGGAAGGAGTTGGATATCACATCTCATGTTATAGGAAAGATCTCAGGTTTGGTATTAGAAGCATTGAGACATCACATCTCATGTTATAGGAAGGGTCTCAGGAGTGGAATGGGAAGAAGTTGGATATCACATCTCATGCTATAGGAAGGGTCTCAGGTTTGGAAGGGGAAAGAGTTGGATATCCAATCTCATGTTATAGGACTGGTCTCGGGTTTGGTATTAGAAGCATTGAGATATCACATCGCATGCTGTAGGAAGGTTCTCAGGTTTGGAATGGGGAGGAATTGGATATCACATCTCATGTCATAGGAAGGATCTCAGGTTTGGTATTAGAAGCATTGAGATATCATATCTCATGCTATAGGAATGGTCTCAGGATTGGAATGGGAAGGAGTTGGATATTACATTCTTGCTATAGGAAGGGTCTCATGTTTGGAATGGGAAGGAGTTGGACATCACATATGCTATAGGAAGGGTCTCAGGTTTGGACCGGGAAGGAGTTGGATATCACATCTCATGTTATAGGAACGGTCTCAGGTTTGGTATAAGCATTGAGATATCACATCTCTGCTATCGGAAGTGTCTCAGGATTGGAATGGGAAGGAGTTGGATATCCCATCTCATGTTATAGGATGGGTCTCAGGGTTGTTATTAGAATCATTGAGATATCATATTGCATGCTGTAGGAAGGGTCTAAGGATTGGAATGGGAAGGACTTGGATATCACATCTCATGCTATAGGTAGCCTCTCAGGTTTGGAAAGGGAAGGAGTTGGATATCACATTTCATGTTAGAGGAAGGATCTCAGGTTTGGTATTAGAGGCATTGAGATATCACATCTCATGCTATAGGAAGGGTCTCAGGATTGGAATGGGAAGGAGTTGGATATCACATCTCATGCTATAGGAAGGGTCTCAGGTTTGGTATAAGCATCGAGATATCACATCTCATGCTATAGGAAGGGTCTCGGGATTGGAATGGGAAGGAGTTGGATATCACATCTCATGTTATAGGAAGGATATCAGGTTTGGTATTAGAAGCATTGAGACATCACATCTCATGCTATAGGAAGGGTCTCAGGATTGGAATGGGAAGGAGTTGGATATCACATCTCATGCCATAGGAAGGGTCTCAGGTTTGGTATAAGCATTGAGATATCACATCTCATGCTATAGGAAGTGTCTCAGGATTGGAATGGGAAGGACTTGGGTATCACATCTCAAGCTTTAGGAAGGGTCTCAGGTTTGGTAAAAGCATTGAGATAGCACATCTCATGCTATAGGAAGGGTCTCAGGATTGGAATGGGAAGGAGTTGGATATTACATCTCATGTTATAGGAAAGATCTCAGGTTTGGTATTAGAAGCATTGAGACATCACATCTCATGTTATAGGAAGGGTCTCAGGATTGGAATGGGAAGAAGTTGGATATCACATCTCATGCTATAGGAAGGGTCTCAGGTTTGGAAGGGGAAGAAGTTGGATATCCAATCTCATGTTATAGGACTGGTCTCAGGTTTGGTATTATAAGCATTGAGATATCACATCGCATGCTGTAGGAAGGTTCTCAGGTTTGGTATTAGAAGCATTGAGACATCACATCTCATGCTATAGGAAGGGTCTCAGGATTGGAATGGGAAGGAGTTGGATATCACATCTCATGCTATAGGAAGGGTCTCAGATTTGGTATAAGCATTGAGATATCACATCTCATGCTATAGGAAGGGTCTCAGGATTGGATTGGGAAGGAGTTGTATATGACATCTCAGGCCATAGGAAGGGTCTCAGGATTGGTATAAGCATTGAGATATCACATCTCTGCTATCGGAAGGGTCTCAGGATTGGAATGGGAAGGAGTTGGATATCCCATCTCATGATAAAGGAAGGGTCTAAGGTTTGGAAGGGGAAAGATTTGGATATCACATCTCATGTTATAGGCGGGTCTCAATTTTGATATTAGAAGCGTTGAGATAACAAATCTCATGATATCGGAAGGGTCTCAGGATTGGAATGGGAAGAAGTTGGATATCACATCTCATGATAAAGGAAGGGTCTAAGGTTTGGAAGGGGAAAGATTTGGATATCACATCTCATGTTATAGGAGGGGTCTCAGGTTTGGTATTAGAAGCATTGAGATATCAAGTCTCATGGTATAGGAAGGGTCTCAGAATTGGAATGGGAAGGATTTCGGATATCACATCTCAAGCTATAGGAAGAGTCTCAGGATTGGAATGGGAAGGAGTTTGATATCACATCTCATGCCATAGTATGGTTCTCAGGTTTGGTAGAAGCATTGGGATATCACATCTCATGCTATTGGAAGGGTCTCAGGATTGGAATGGGAAGGAGTTGGATATCACATCTCAAGCTTTAGGAAGGGTCTCAGGTTTGGTATAAGCATTGAGATAGCACATCTCATGCTATAGGAAGGGTCTCAGGATTGGAATGGGAAGGAGTTGGATATCACATCTCATGTTATAGGAAAGATCTCAGGTTTGGTATTAGAAGCATTGAGACATCACATCTCATGTTATAGGAAGGGTCTCAGGATTGGAATGGGAAGAAGTTGGATATCACATCTCATGCTATAGGAAGGGTCTCAGGTTTGGAAGGGGAAGGAGTTGGATATCCAATCTCATGTTATAGGACTGGTCTCAGGTTTGGTATTAGAAGCATTGAGATATCACATCGCATGCTGTAGGAAGGTTCTCAGGTTTGGAATGGGGAGGAATTGGATATCACATCTCATGTCATAGGAAGGATCTCAGGTTTGGTATTAGAAGCATTGAGATATCACATCTCATGCTATAGGAATGGTCTCAGGATTGGAATGGGAAGGAGTTGGATATTACATTCTTGCTATAGGAAGGGTCTCATGTTTGGAATGGGAAGGAGTTGGATATCACATATGCTATAGGAAGGGTCTCAGGTTTGAAACGGGAAGGAGTTGGATATCACATCTCATGTTATAGGAAGGGTCTCAGGTTTGTTATAAGCATTGAGATATCACATCTCTGCTATCGGAAGTGTCTCAGGATTGGAATGGGAAGGTGTTGGATATCCCATCTCATGTTATAGGAAAGATCTCAGGTTTGGTATTAGAAGCATTGAGACATCACATCTCATGTTAAAGGAAGGGTCTCAGGATTGGAATGGGAAGAAGTTGGATATCACATCTCATGCTATAGGAAGGGTCTCAGGTTTGGAAGGGGAAGGAGTTGGATATCCAATCTCATGTTATAGGACTGGTCTCAGGTTTGGTATTAGAAGCATTGAGATATCACATCGCATGCTGTAGGAAGGTTCTCAGGTTTGGAATGGGGAGGAATTGGATATCACATCTCATGTCATAGGAAGGATCTCAGCTTTGGTATTAGAAGCATTGAGATATCACATCTCATGCTTTAGGAATGGTCTCAGGATTGGAATGGGAAGGAGTTGGATATTACATTCTTGCTATAGGAAGGGTCTCATGTTTGGAATGGGAAGGAGTTGGATATCACATATGCTATAGGAAGGGTCTCAGGTTTGAAACGGGAAGGAGTTGGATATCACATCTCATGTTATAGGAAGGGTCTCAGGTTTGAAACGGGAAGGAGTTGGATATCACATCTCATGTTATAGGACGGGTCTCAGGTTTGTTATTAGAATCATTGAGATATCATATTGCATGCTATAGGAAGGGTCTCAGGATTGGAATGGGAAGGAGTTGGATATCACATCTCATGCTAAAGGAGGGGCCTCAGGTTTGATAGAAGCATTGAGATATCACATCTCATGCTATAGGAAGGGTCTAAGGATTGGAATGGGAAGGACATGGATATCACATCTCATGCTATAGGTAGGCTCTCAGGTTTGGAAAGGGAAGGAGTTCGATATCACATTTCATGTTAGAGGAAGGATCTCAGGTTTGGTATTAGAGGCATTGAGATATCACATATCATGCTATAGGAAGGGTCTCAGGATTGGAATGGGAAGGAGTTGGATATCACATCTCAAGCTTTAGGAAGGGTCTCAGGTTTGGTATTAGAAGCATTGAGACATCACATCGCATGCTGTAGGAAGGTTCTCAGGTTTGGTATTAGAAGCATTGAGACATCACATCTCATGCTATAGGAAGGGTCTCAGGATTGGAATGGGAAGGAGTTGGATATCACATCTCATGTTATAGGAAGGATCTCAGGTTTGGTATTAGAAGCATTGAGACATCACATCTCATGCTATAGGAAGGGCCTCAGGATTGGAATGGGAAGGAGTTGGATATCACATCTCATGCTATAGGAAGGGTCTCAGATTTGGTATAAGCATCGAGATATCACATCTCATGCTATAGGAAGGGTCTCGGGATTGGAATGGGAAGGAGTTGGATATCACATCTCATGCCATAGGAAGGGTCTTAGGTTTGGTATAAGCATTGAGATATCACATCTCTGCTATTGGAAGGGTCTCAGGATTGGAATGGGAAGGAGTTGGATATCCCATCTCATGTTATAGGAAGAGTCTCAGGTTTGGTATTAGAAGCATTGAGATATCACATCTCATGCTATAGGAAGTGTCTCAGGATTGGAATGGGAAGGACTTGGGTATCACATCTCATGCTATAGGGAGGGTCTCAAGTTTGATATTAGAAGCATTGAGATATCACATCTCATGCTATAGGAAGGGTCTCAGGATTGGAATGGGAAGGAGTTGGATATCACATCTCATTCTATAGGAAGGGTCTCAGGTTTGGTATAAGCAGTGAGATATCACATCTCATGCTATAGGAAGTGTCTCAGGATTGGAATGGGAAGAAGTTGGATATCACATCTCATGTTATAGGAAGGATCTCAGGTTTGGTATAAGCATTGAGATATCACATCTCTGCTATCGGAAGGGTCTCAGGATTGGAATGGGAAGGAGTTGGATATTCCCATCTCATGTTATAGGAAGGGTCTCAGGTTTGGTATTAGAAGCATTGAGATATCCCATCTCATGATATAGGAAGGGTCCCAGGTTGGAATGGGAAGGAGTAGGATATCACATTTCATGTTATAGGAAGGGTCTCAGGATTGGAATGGGAAGGACTTGGATATCATATCTCATGCTATAGGACGGCTCTCAGGTTTGGAAGGGGAAGGAGTTGGATATCACATTTCATGTTAGAGGAAGGATCTCAGGTTTGGTATTAGAGGCCTTGAGATATCACATCTCATGCTATAGGAAGGGTCTCAGGATTGGAATGGGAAGGAGTTGGATATCACATCTCAAGCTATAGGAACGGTCTCAGGTTTGGTATAAGCATTGTGATATCACATCTCATGCTATAGGAAGGGTCTCAGGATTGGAATGGGAAGGAGTTGGATATGACATCTCATGCCATAGGAAGGGTCTCAGGTTTGGTATAAGCATTGAGATATCACATCACATGCTATAGGAAGGGTCTCAGGATTGGAATGGGAAGGACTTGGATATCACATCTCATGCTATAGGCAGGGTCTCAGGTTTGGAAAGGGAAGGAGATGGATATCACATTTCATGTTAGAGGTAGGATCTCAGGTTTGGAATTAGAGGCATTGAGATATCACATCTCATGCTATCAGAAGGGTCTCAGGATTGGAATGGGAAGGAGTTGGATATCACATCTCATGCTAAAGGGAGGGTCTCAGGTTTGGAAGGGGGAGGATTTGGAAATCACATCTCATGGTATAGGAAGGATCTCAGGTTTGGTATTAGAAGCATTGAGATATCACATCTCATGCTATCGGAAGTATCTCAGTTTTGGTATTAGAGGCATTGAGATATCACATCTCATGCTATCATAAGGGTTTCAGGATTGGAATGGGAAGGAGTTGGATATCACATCTCATGTTATAGGAAGGATCTCAGGTTTGGTATTAGAAGCATTGAGACATCACATCTCATGCTATAGGAAGGGTCTCAGGATTGGAATGGGAAGGAGTTGGATATCACATCTCATGCTATAGGAAGGGTATCAGATTTGGTATAAGCATTGAGATATCACATCTCATGCTATAGGAAGGGTCTCAGGATTGGAATGGGAAGGAGTTGTATATGACATCTCAGGCCATAGGAAGGGTCTCAGGTTTGGTATAAGCATTGAGATATCACATCTCTGCTATCGGAAGGGTCTCAGGATTGGAATGGGAATGAGTTGGATATCCCATCTCATGTTATAGGAAGAGTCTCAGGTTTGGTATTAGAAGCATTGAGATATCCCATCTCATGCTATAGGAAGGCTCTCAGGTTTGGAAGGGGAAGGAGTTGGATATCACATTTCATGTTAGAGGAACGATCTCAGGTTTGGTATTAGAGGCCTTGAGATATCACATCTCATGCTATAGGAAGGGTCTCAGGATTGGAATGGGAAGGAGTTGGATATCACATCTCATGTTATAGGAAAGATCTCAGGTTTGGTATTAGAGGCCTTGAGATATCACATCTCATGCTATAGGAAGGGTCTCAGGATTGGAATGGGAAGAAGTTGGATATCACATCTCATGCTATAGGAAGGGTCTCAGGTTTGGTATAAGCATTGAGATATCACATCTCATGCTATAGGAAGGGTCTCAGGATTGGAATGGGAAGGAGTTGTATATGACATCTCATGCCATAGGAAGTGTCTTAGGTTTGGTATAAGCATTGAGATATCACATCACATGCTATAGGAAGGGTCTCAGGATTGGAATGGAAAGGACTTGGATATCACATCTCATGCTATAGGCAGGGTCTCAGGTTTGGAAAGGGAAGGAGATGGATATCACATTTCATGTTAGAGGTAGGATCTCAGGTTTGGTATTAGAGGCATTGAAATATCACATCTCATGCTATCAGATGGGTCTCAGGATTGGAATGGGAAGGAGTTGGATATCACATCTCATGCTAAAGGGAGGGTCTCAGGTTTGGAAGGGGAAGGATTTGGAAATCACATCTCATGTTATAGGAAGGATCTCAGGTTTGGTATTAGAAGCATTGAGATATCACATCTCATGCTATCAGAAGTATCTCAGGTTTGGTATTAGAGGCATTGAGATATCACATCTCATGCTATCATAAGGGTCTCAGGATTGGAATGGGAAGGAGTTGGATATCACATCTCATGTTATAGGAAGGATCTCAGGTTTGGTATTAGAAGCATTGAGACATCACATCTCATGCTATAGGAAGGGTCTCAGGATTGGAATGGGAAGGAGTTGGATATCACATCTCATGCTATAGGAAGGGTCTCAGATTTGGTATAAGCATTGAGATATCACATCTCATGCTATAGGAAGGGTCTCAGGATTGGAATGGGAAGGAGTTGTATATGACATCTCAGGCCATAGGAAGGGTCTCAGGTTTGGTAAAAGCATTGAGATATCACATCTCTGCTATCGGAAGGGTCTCAGGATTGGAATGGGAAGGAGTTGGATATCCCATCTCATGTTATAGGAAGGGTCTCAGGTTTGGTATTAGAAGCATTGAGACATCACATCTCATGTTATAGGAAGGGTCTCAGGATTGGAATGGGAAGAAGTTGGATATCACATCTCATGCTATAGGAAGGGTCTCAGGTTTGGTATAAGCATTGAGATATCACATCTCATGCTATAGGAAGGGTCTCAGGATTGGAATGGGAAGGAGTTGTATATGACATCTCATGCCATAGGAAGGGTCTCAGGTTTGGTATAAGCATTGAGAAATCACATCACATGCTATAGGAAGGGTCTCAGGATTGGAATGGGAAGGACTTGGATATCACATCTCATGCTATAGGCAGGGTCTCAGGTTTGGAAAGGGAAGGAGATGGATATAACATTTCATGTTAGAGGTAGGATCTCAGGTTTGGTATTAGAGGCATTGAAATATCACATCTCATGCTATCAGAAGGGTCTCAGGATTGGAATGGGAAGGAGTTGGATATCACATCTCATGCTAAAGGGAGGGTCTCAGGTTTGGAAGTGGAAGGATTTGGAAATCACATCTCATGTTATAGGAAGGATCTCAGGTTTGGTATTAGAAGCATTGAGATATCACATCTCATGCTATCAGAAGTATCTCAGGTTTGGTATTAGAGGCATTGAGATATCACATCTCATGCTATCATAAGGGTCTCAGGATTGGAATGGGAAGGAGTTGATTATCACATCTCATGTTATAGGAAGGATCTCAGGTTTGGTATTAGAAGAATTGAGACATCACATCTCATGCTATAGGAAGGGTCTCAGGATTGGAATGGGAAGAAGTTGGATATCACATCTCATGCTATAGGAAGGGTCTCAGATTTGGTATAAGCATTGAGATATCACATCTCATGCTATAGGAAGGGTCTCAGGATTGGAATGGGAAGGAGTTGTATATGACATCTCAGGCCATAGGAAGGGTCTCAGGTTTGGTATAAGCATTGAGATATCACATCTCTGCTATCGGAAGGGTCTCAGGATTGGAATGGGAATGAGTTGGATATCCCATCTCATGTTATAGGAAGAGTCTCAGGTTTGGTATTAGAAGCATTGAGATATCCCATCTCATGCTATAGGAAGGGTCTCAGGTTGGAATGGGAAGGAGTTGGATATCACATTTCATGTTATAGGAAGGGTCTCAGGATTGGAATTGGAAGGACTTGGCTATCATATCTCATGCTATAGGAAGGCTCTCAGGTTTGGAAGGGGAAGGAGTTGGATATCACATTTCATGTTAGAGGAACGATCTCAGGTTTGGTATTAGAGGCCTTGAGATATCACATCTCATGCTATAGGAAGGGTCTCAGGATTGGAATGGGAAGGAGTTGGATATCACATCTCAAGCTATAGGAACGGTCTCAGGTTTGGTATAAGCATTGTGATATCACATCTCATGTTATAGGAAGGGTCTCAGGATTGGAATGGGAAGAAGTTGGATATCACATCTCATGCTATAGGAAGGGTCTCAGGTTTGGTATAAGCATTGAGATATCACATCTCATGCTATAGGAAGGGTCTCAGGTTTGGAATGGGAAGGAGTTGTATATGACATCTCATGCCATAGGAAGGGTCTCAGGTTTGGTATAAGCATTGAGATATCACATCACATGCTATAGGAAGGGTCTCAGGATTGGAATGGAAAGGACTTGGATATCACATCTCATGCTATAGGCAGGGTCTCAGGATTGGAATGGGAAGAAGTTGGATATCACATCTCATGCTATAGGAAGGGTCTCAGGTTTGGTATAAGTATTGAGATATCACATCTCATGCTATAGGAATGGTCTCAGGTTTGGAATGGGAAGGAGTTGTATATGACATCTCATGCCATAGGAAGGGTCTCAGGTTTGGTATAAGCATTGAGATATCACATCACATGCTATAGGAAGGGTCTCAGGATTGGAATGGAAAGGACTTGGATATCACATCTCATGCTATAGGCAGGGTCTCAGGTTTGGAAAGTGAAGGAGATGGATATCACATTTCATGTTAGAGGTAGGATCTCAGGTTTGGTATTAGAGGCATTGAAATATCACATCTCATGCTATCAGAAGGGTCTCAGGATTGGAATGGGAAGGAGTTGGATATCACATCTCATGCTAAAGGGAGGGTCTCAGGTTTGGAAGGGGAAGGATTTTGAAATCACATTTCATGTTATAGGAAGGATCTCAGGTTTGGTATTAGAAGCATTGAGATATCACATCTCATGCTATCGGAAGTATCTCAGGTTTGGTATTAGAGGCATTGAGATATCACATCTCATGCTATCATAAGGGTCTCAGGATTGGAATGGGAAGGAGTTGGATATCACATCTCATGTTATAGGAAGGCTCTCAGGTTTGGAAGGGGAAGGAGTTGGATATCACATTTCATGTTAGAGGAACGATCTCAGGTTTGGTATTAGAGGCCTTGAGATATCACATCTCATGCTATAGGAAGGGTCTCAGGATTGGAATGGGAAGGAGTTGGATATCACATCTCAAGCTATAGGAACGGTCTCAGGTTTGGTATAAGCATTGTGATATCACATCTCATGCTATAGGAAGGGTCTCAGGATTGGAATGGGAAGAAGTTGGATATCACATCTCATGCTATAGGAAGGGTCTCAGGTTTGTATAAGCATTGAGATATCACATCTCATGCTATAGGAAGGGTCTCAGGATTGGAATGGGAAGGAGTTGTATATGACATCTCATGCCATAGGAAGGGTCTCAGGTTTGGTATAAGCATTGAGATATCACATCACATGCTATAGGAAGGGTCTCAGGATTGGAATGGAAAGGACTTGGATATCACATCTCATGCTATAGGCACGGTCTCAGGTTTGGAAAGGGAAGGAGATGGATATCACATTTCATGTTAGAGGTAGGATCTCAGGTTTGGAATTAGAGGCATTGAGATATCACATCTCATGCTATCAGAAGGGTCTCAGGATTGGAATGGGAAGGAGTTGGATATCACATCTCATGCTAAAGGGAGGGTCTCAGGTTTGGAAGGGGGAGGATTTGGAAATCACATCTCATGTTATAGGAAGGATCTCAGGTTTGGTATTAGAAGCATTGAGATATCACATCTCATGCTATCGGAAGTATCTCAGTTTTGGTATTAGAGGCATTGAGATATCACATCTCATGCTATAATAAGGGTTTCAGGATTGGAATGGGAAGGAGTTGGATATCACATCTCATGTTATAGGAAGGATCTCAGGTTTGGTATTAGAAGCATTGAGACATCACATCTCATGCTATAGGAAGGGTCTCAGGATTGGAATGGGAAGGAGTTGGATATCACATCTCATGCTATAGGAAGGGTCTCAGATTTGGTATAAGCATTGAGATATCACATCTCATGCTATAGGAAGGGTCTCAGGATTGGAATGGGAAGGAGTTGTATATGACATCTCAGGCCATAGGAAGGGTCTCAGGTTTGGTATAAGCATTGAGATATCACATCTCTGCTATCGGAAGGGTCTCAGGATTGGAATGGGAATGAGTTGGATATCCCATCTCATGTTATAGGAAGAGTCTCAGGTTTGGTATTAGAAGCATTGAGATATCCCATCTCATGCTATAGGAAGGGTCTCAGGTTGGAATGGGAAGGAGTTGGATATCACATTTCATGTTATAGGAAGGGTCTCAGGATTGGAATTGGAAGGACTTGGCTATCATATCTCATGCTATAGGAAGGCTCTCAGGTTTGGAAGGGGAAGGAGTTGGATATCACATTTCATGTTAGAGGAACGATCTCAGGTTTGGTATTAGAGGCCTTGAGATATCACATCTCATGCTATAGGAAGGGTCTCAGGATTGGAATGGGAAGGAGTTGGATATCACATCTCAAGCTTTAGGAACGGTCTCAGGTTTGGTATAAGCATTGTGATATCACATCTCATGCTATAGGAAGGGTCTCAGGATTGGAATGGGAAGGAGTTGGATATCACATCTCATGTTATAGGAAAGATCTCAGGTTTGGTATTAGAGGCCTTGAGATATCACATCTCATGCTATAGGAAGGTTCTCAGGATTGGAATGGGAAGAAGTTGGATATCACATCTCATGCTATAGGAAGGGTCTCAGGTTTGGTATAAGCATTGAGATATCACATCTCATGCTATAGGAAGGGTCTCAGGATTGGAATGGGAAGGAGTTGTATATGACATCTCATGCCATAGGAAGGGTCTCAGGTTTGGTATAAGCATTGAGATATCACATCACATGCTATAGGAAGGGTCTCAGGATTGGAATGGAAAGGACTTGGATATCACATCTCATTCTATAGGCAGGGTCTCAGGTTTGGAAAGGGAAGGAGATGGATATCACATTTCATGTTAGAGGTAGGATCTCAGGTTTGGTATTAGAGGCATTGAAATATCACATCTCATGCTATCAGATGGGTCTCAGGATTGGAATGGGAAGGAGTTGGATATCACATCTCATGCTGAAGGGAGGGTCTCAGGTTTGGAAGGGGAAGGATTTGGAAATCACATCTCATGTTATAGGAAGGATCTCAGGTTTGGTATTAGAAGCATTGAGATATCACATCTCATGCTATCAGAAGTATCTCAGGTTTGGTATTAGAGGCATTGAGATATCACATCTCATGCTATCATAAGGGTCTCAGGATTGGAATGGGAAGGAGTTGGATATCACATCTCATGTTATAGGAAGGATCTCAGGTTTGGTATTAGAAGCATTGAGACATCACATCTCATGCTATAGGAAGGGTCTCAGGATTGGAATGGGAAGGAGTTGGATATCACATCTCATGCTATAGGAAGGGTCTCAGATTTGGTATAAGCATTGAGATATCACATCTCATGCTATAGGAAGGGTCTCAGGATTGGAATGGGAAGGAGTTGTATATGACATCTCAGGCCATAGGAAGGGTCTCAGGTTTGGTAAAAGCATTGAGATATCACATCTCTGCTATCGGAAGGGTCTCAGGATTGGAATGGGAAGGAGTTGGATATCCCATCTCATGTTATAGGAAGGGTCTCAGGTTTGGTATTAGAAGCATTGAGACATCACATCTCATGTTATAGGAAGGGTCTCAGGATTGGAATGGGAAGAAGTTGGATATCACATCTCATGCTATAGGAAGGGTCTCAGGTTTGGTATAAGCATTGAGATATCACATCTCATGCTATAGGAAGGGTCTCAGGATTGGAATGGGAAGGAGTTGTATATGACATCTCATGCCATAGGAAGGGTCTCAGGTTTGGTATAAGCATTGAGAAATCACATCACATGCTATAGGAAGGGTCTCAGGATTGGAATGGGAAGGACTTGGATATCACATCTCATGCTATAGGCAGGGTCTCAGGTTTGGAAAGGGAAGGAGATGGATATCACATTTCATGTTAGAGGTAGGATCTCAGGTTTGGTATTAGAGGCATTGAAATATCACATCTCATGCTATCAGAAGGGTCTCAGGATTGGAATGGGAAGGAGTTGGATATCACATCTCATGCTAAAGGGAGGGTCTCAGGTTTGGAAGTGGAAGGATTTGTAAATCACATCTCATGTTATAGGAAGGATCTCAGGTTTGGTATTAGAAGCATTGAGATATCACATCTCATGCTATCAGAAGTATCTCAGGTTTGGTATTAGAGGCATTGAGATATCACATCTCATGCTATCATAAGGGTCTCAGGATTGGAATGGGAAGGAGTTGGATATCACATCTCATGTTATAGGAAGGATCTCAGGTTTGGTATTAGAAGAATTGAGACATCACATCTCATGCTATAGGAAGGGTCTCAGGATTGGAATGGTAAGAAGTTGGATATCACATCTCATGCTATAGGAAGGGTCTCAGATTTGGTATAAGCATTGAGATATCACATCTCATGCTATAGGAAGGGTCTCAGGATTGGAATGGGAAGGAGTTGTATATGACATCTCAGGCCATAGGAAGGGTCTCAGGTTTGGTATAAGCATTGAGATATCACATCTCTGCTATCGGAAGGGTCTCAGGATTGGAATGGGAATGAGTTGGATATCCCATCTCATGTTATAGGAAGAGTCTCAGGTTTGGTATTAGAAGCATTGAGATATCCCATCTCATGCTATAGGAAGGGTCTCAGGTTGGAATGGGAAGGAGATGGACATCACATTTCATGTTATAGGAAGGGTCTCAGGATTGGAATTGGAAGGACTTGGCTATCATATCTCATGCTATAGGAAGGCTCTCAGGTTTGGAAGGGGAAGGAGTTGGATATCACATTTCATGTTAGAGGAACGATCTCAGGTTTGGTATTAGAGGCCTTGAGATATCACATCTCATGCTATAGGAAGGGTCTCAGGATTGGAATGGGAAGGAGTTGGATATCACATCTCAAGCTATAGGAACGGTCTCAGGTTTGGTATAAGCATTGTGATATCACATCTCATGTTATAGGAAGGGTCTCAGGATTGGAATGGGAAGAAGTTGGATATCACATCTCATGCTATAGGAAGGGTCTCAGGTTTGGTATAAGCATTGAGATATCACATCTCATGCTATAGGAAGGGTCTCAGGTTTGGAATGGGAAGGAGTTGTATATGACATCTCATGCCATAGGAAGGGTCTCAGGTTTGGTATAAGCATTGAGATATCACATCACATGCTATAGGAAGGGTCTCAGGATTGGAATGGAAAGGACTTGGATATCACATCTCATGCTATAGGCAGGGTCTCAGGATTGGAATGGGAAGAAGTTGGATATCACATCTCATGCTATAGGAAGGGTCTCAGGTTTGGTATAATTATTGAGATATCACATCTCATGCTATAGGAAGGGTCTCAGGTTTGGAATGGGAAGGAGTTGTATATGACATCTCATGCCATAGGAAGGGTCTCAGGTTTGGTATAAGCATTGAGATATCACATAACATGCTATAGGAAGGGTCTCAGGATTGGAATGGAAAGGACTTGGATATCACATCTCATGCTATAGGCAGGGTCTCAGGTTTGGAAAGGGAAGGAGATGGATATCACATTTCATGTTAGAGGTAGGATCTCAGGTTTGGTATTAGAGGCATTGAAATATCACATCTCATGCTATCAGAAGGGTCTCAGGATTGGAATGGGAAGGATTTGGAAATCACATTTCATGTTATAGGAAGGATCTCAGGTTTGGTATTAGAAGCATTGAGATATCACATCTCATGCTATCGGAAGTATCTCAGGTTTGGTATTAGAGGCATTGAGATATCACATCTCATGCTATCATAAGGGTCTCAGGATTGGAATGGGAAGGAGTTGGATATCACATCTCATGTTATAGGAAGGCTCTCAGGTTTGGAAGGGGAAGGAGTTGGATATCACATTTCATGTTAGAGGAACGATCTCAGGTTTGGTATTAGAGGCCTTGAGATATCACATCTCATGCTATAGGAAGGGTCTCAGGATTGGAATGGGAAGGAGTTGGATATCACATCTCAAGCTATAGGAACGGTCTCAGGTTTGGTATAAGCATTGTGATATCACATCTCATGCTATAGGAAGGGTCTCAGGATTGGAATGGGAAGGAGTTGGATATCACATCTCATGTTATAGGAAAGATCTCAGGTTTGGTATTAGAAGCATTGCGACATCACATCTCATGTTATAGGAAGGGTCTCAGGATTGGAATGGGAAGAAGTTGGATATCACATCTCATGCTATAGGAAGGGTCTCAGGTTTGGTATAAGCATTGAGATATCACATCTCATGCTATAGGAAGGGTCTCAGGATTGGAATGGGAAGGAGTTGTATATGACATCTCATGCCATAGGAAGGGTCTCAGGTTTGGTATAAGCATTGAGATATCACATCACATGCTATAGGAAGGGTCTCAGGATTGGAATGGAAAGGACTTGGATATCACATCTCATGCTATAGGCAGGGTCTCAGGTTTGGAAAGGGAAGGAGATGGATATCACATTTCATGTTAGAGGTAGGATCTCAGGTTTGGTATTAGAGGCATTGAAATATCACATCTCATGCTATCAGATGGGTCTCAGGATTGGAATGGGAAGGAGTTGGATATCACATCTCATGCTAAAGGGAGGGTCTCAGGTTTGGAAGGGGAAGGATTTGGAAATCACATCTCATGTTATAGGAAGGATCTCAGGTTTGGTATTAGAAGCATTGAGATATCACATCTCATGCTATCAGAAGTATCTCAGGTTTGGTATTAGAGGCATTGAGATATCACATCTCATGCTATCATAAGGGTCTCAGGATTGGAATGGGAAGGAGTTGGATATCACATCTCATGTTATAGGAAGGATCTCAGGTTTGGTATTAGAAGCATTGAGACATCACATCTCATGCTATAGGAAGGGTCTCAGGATTGGAATGGGAAGGAGTTGGATATCACATCTCATGCTATAGGAAGGGTCTCAGATTTGGTATAAGCATTGAGATATCACATCTCATGCTATAGGAAGGGTCTCAGGATTGGAATGGGAAGGAGTTGTATATGACATCTCAGGCCATAGGAAGGGTCTCAGGTTTGGTAAAAGCATTGAGATATCACATCTCTGCTATCGGAAGGGTCTCAGGATTGGAATGGGAAGGAGTTGGATATCCCATCTCATGTTATAGGAAGGGTCTCAGGTTTGGTATTAGAAGCATTGAGACATCACATCTCATGTTATAGGAAGGGTCTCAGGATTGGAATGGGAAGAAGTTGGATATCACATCTCATGCTATGGGAAGGGTCTCAGGTTTGGTATAAGCATTGAGATATCACATTTCATGCTATAGGAAGGGTCTCAGGATTGGAATGGGAAGGAGTTGTATATGACATCTCATGCCATAGGAAGGGTCTCAGGTTTGGTATAAGCATTGAGATATCACATCACATGCTATAGGAAGGGTCTCAGGATTGGAATGGGAAGGACTTGGATATCACATCTCATGCTATAGGCAGGGTCTCAGGTTTGGAAAGGGAAGGAGATGGATATCACATTTCATGTTAGAGGTAGGATCTCAGGTTTGGTATTAGAGGCATTGACATATCACATCTCATGCTATCAGAAGGGTCTCAGGATTGGAATGGGAAGGAGTTGGATATCACATCTCATGCTAAAGGGAGGGTCTCAGGTTTGGAAGTGGAAGGATTTGGAAATCGCATCTCATGTTATAGGAAGGATCTCAGGTTTGGTATTAGAAGCATTGAGATATCACATCTCATGCTATCAGAAGTATCTCATGTTTGGTATTAGAGGCATTGAGATATCACATCTCATGCTATCATAAGGGTCTCAGGATTGGAATGGGAAGGAGTTGGATATCACATCTCATGTATAGTAAGGATCTCAGGTTTGGTATTAGAAGAATTGAGACATCACATCTCATGCTATAGGAAGGGTCTCAGGATTGGAATGGGAAGAAGTTGGATGTCACATCTCATGCTATAGGAAGGGTCTCAGATTTGGTATAAGCATTGAGATATCACATCTAATGCTATAGGAAGGGTCTCAGGATTGGAATGGGAAGGAGTTGCATATGACATCTCAGGCCATAGGAAGGGTCTCAGGTTTGGTATAAGCATTGAGATATCACATCTCTGCTATCGGAAGGGTCTCAGGATTGGAATGGGAAGGAGTTGGATATCCCAAATCATGTTATAGGAAGGGTCTCAGGTTTGGTATTAGAAGCATTGAGATATCACATCTCATGCTATAGGAAGGGTCTCAGGATTGGAATGGGGAGGACTTGGATGTCACATCTCATGTTATAGGAAGGCTCTCAGGTTTGGTATAAGCATTGTGATATCACATCTCATGCTATAGGAAGGGTCTCAGGATTGGAATGGGAAGAAGTTGGATATCACATCTCATGCTATAGGAAGGGTCTCAGGTTTGGTATAAGCATTGTGATATCACATCTCATGCTATAGGAAGGGTCTCAGGATTGGAATGGGAAGGAGTTGGATATCACATCTCAAGCTATAGGAACGGTCTCAGGTTTGGTATAAGCATTGTGATATCACATCTCATGCTATAGGAAGGGTCTCAGGATTGGAATGGGAAGGAGTTGGATATCACATCTCATGTTATAGGAAAGATCTCAGGTTTGGTATTAGAAGCATTGCGACATCACATCTCATGTTATAGGAAGGGTCTCAGGATTGGAATGGGAAGAAGTTGGATATCACATCTCATGCTATAGGAAGGGTCTCAGGTTTGGTATAAGCATTGAGATATCACATCTCATGCTATAGGAAGGGTCTCAGGATTGGAATGGGAATGAGTTGTATATGACATCTCATGCCATAGGAAGGGTCTCAGGTTTGGTATAAGCATTGAGATATCACATCACATGCTATAGGAAGGGTCTCAGGATTGGAATGGAAAGGACTTGGATATCACATCTCATGCTATAGGCAGGGTCTCAGGTTTGGAAAGGGAAGGAGATGGATATCACATTTCATGTTAGAGGTAGGATCTCAGGTTTGGTATTAGAGGCATTGAAATATCACATCTCATGCTATCAGAAGGGTCTCAGGATTGGAATGGAAAGGAGTTGGATATCACATCTCATGCTAAAGGGAAGGTCTCAGGTTTGGAAGTGGAAGGATTTGGAAATCACATCTCATGTTATAGGAAGGATCTCAGGTTTGGTATTGTTAAGACGGATTTCTGAACTCTGTCCTGGTGGCGCAGAAGTTCAGAAGGCCAACCTAATTACTTGGAACAGGGTAACCTCTGGACAAGCCAGACCAATCAAGGTAGCGATCGCGGCGGTCAAGACTTGGTCTCAAGAGGGGTGAGGGTGACTGAAAGCCCGCAGTGAGCACACAAAGCAAGAGCGCTTACAAACTACTCCAAACAGGTGTTATATCAAAAATATAAACACATTTATTTTAAGGCCTTTAAAACAACGACCGTAGCGAGAAAATCACAATATCACAATATTAAACCAACACATACCATATCAACACAATATATATACAAATACACAGTCGCAAGCGTTTAAAGCACGAAATATGTAGTCCACCTGAAAGGGAAGGAAAACAGGCAGTGCGATAACGTTTTAGACTCAGTTCGCCTTCAGAGGCACCTAACTAGATGGAAGTCCGAGCCCTGCGAAGAGTGGAGCCTTGTGCTCAAAGTACCTGCCACGCCGGTGCCAACGGGCAAAAGGGGAAGCTCTTCGGAGGAAGTCAGGCAGTTCGGGTTAGTGCACAGCAGAAGGAGAACAGGTTTCCGCAACTCAAGCGCAGCCTCCACAGCGGGCAGAAGCAGAGCGCGAG
Organism: Ambystoma mexicanum; assembly: GCF_040938575.1. Lineage (NCBI taxonomy): Eukaryota > Metazoa > Chordata > Amphibia > Caudata > Ambystomatidae > Ambystoma > Ambystoma mexicanum. Next base: position 1,486,223,552 of record NC_090923.1, on the reverse strand, counting down.
TACGGCCAAAAGGGTGCTGTTTTACACAGCAGGGAAAAGCAATGGGATACTGCAGGAGGGCGACCAGATCCTAGCTAAACTACTCACCGGTCCCCGAAGCAAGCAGACCCAGGCTTCTCCACGTTAGTTTCAGCAGCTGGCAGGTTCAGAAGAGCAGGGAACGCCTCGTAGTCGTGTAGAGCAAAAAGACGTCCCAATCGACGAAACCAGCACAGTTTTGTTGCCGCACAGGACAACGGAGCGGCCGTGTGTATTCGAGCCAAATGAACACTCTTCCCTTCAGACCTGGGGACGCCAAGCGTACGAAGCGTGGGAGAGTGACCAGGACTCGAAATACAACACAACCTGGCGGCAGTTACAGAGCAGGACTCCCTTGTAAGCTGGTCAGTCAACTGGATGGCCCAGAGACACTTCCGAAGGCTTACTTGGCAGGAGTTGATGAAGTCGCCGGGAATAGCTGTTCCTGCTATTCCAAAGGTTGAAGCGCCAGTACAGGCCTTCTGGTTCGATCCAAGGAGGAAAGGGCTTCACAGGACGACAGCAGTGCAAAGGAGGATTCCTTCAGCGGGTCACCAGCGATTCCTCGGTCCAGCCTCGTAGTTGCAGGATACTTGGCTCCTGTATTCCTTCGTTCGTGAGAACTCAGGAGATCGACCTGGTAGTGGTGTTTCCAGCCCCCTCTTATCCACGGTTCCCTTCGCGCCAAAACGGAGGGGAGCCAATGGGAGATCCGCTCATCAAAACACATACCATACGTGGACCAATCACGGACCACGGTGGTCCCAGGCATTCACACCACCCTAGACTCTCTGGCACCCAGGATGTGTATTGGGACCAGACATCCCAGCCCACACCCTGGAGGCACACAAACGACATGTAGAAGCCCGCGAAAGCAACCACGTTTCGCGGGAAAGTACATGCCCAAATAAGGAAGGCCCCGGGTCGCCGGACCTGGGGAAGGTGAAGGGAGCAAGACGGACAGTGGACAGGACAAAGGAGCCTCGCGGCCTGGCCATTTTGGGAGCCAGGCCACCATTTTGGGTTCAGTGCCAAAACGTGCTCAGAACGCCAAAAGGAGCTCAAAATAAACAAAACGATCGCTGCCACCATTCCAGTCCCTGAATGACTTGCACCGATCAAATACAATCCTAAAAGAGTATCTAGGGCCTGTAGAAGGCTAGAAACCCAAGAGAGCTGTAACTTAGCTTACAGTGCCCTCTTGTGTCGTGTTGCACTAAAGCTGCGACACGATAAAAGAAACTACGGGAAACCACGTTCCCCGGTACTGACTGTCTTAAGGGCATGTCAGTTTCCCCGTAAGAAAGGAGCGAAAGCCCAGAGAAGTGCGGCAGAAGGCTGTACTTCTCTGGCAAAGTCAAGAACAAGGTTAAAAACAATAGCAAAAAGTTTAGGGGTTGCCACATGGAAGGAAAATTCCCTACAATTACGAAATCTTTCCTAACACTCGCCCCTCCCAGACTATGGACAGGGGGAACTAATCCACCCCTGGATGAGTCTCTTGTTCAGGTCGGTTAAACATTCTGGACAACCCATCAGCATTGCTATGTTGGACACCTGGTCTATGCTCAATAGTGAAGTCGAAGCCTTGAAGACTTATGGACCACCTAAGCAACTTTGGATTCTCCCCCTTCATGTTCATTAGCCACTTTAACGGCTTATGGTCAGTCTGCACAGTGAAGTGGGTCCCATAGAGGTAGGGCCTCAGCTTCCTTAGGGCCCACACAACAGAGAAACATTCTTTCTCTACCGTGGACCATCTGAGCTCTCTGTCCTTAAGCTGGCGACTAATGAAACCGATAGGGTGTTCCTTACCCTTCTCATCTACTTGTGATAGTACAGCTCCTATCCCAGTGTCAGAGGCATCCGTCTGCACGATAAAAGGTCTTTGATAATCAGGGGCCCTTAGGACAGGGGCCTGGCACAAGGAGTCTTTTAAGCCATTGAAGGCCTTCTCACACTCGTCGGTCCAAGTTACCTTCTTGGGTTTCTTCGGAGTTGTGAGGGCAGTCAGAGGAGCAGCTATGGTGCCATAGTCTGCCACAAAATTGCGATAATACCCCGTGAGTCCTAAGAAGGCTCTCACTTGGGTTTGCGTAGTGGGGGTAGGCCAGTCTTGTACTGCTTGTACTTTACTGGGTAGAGGCTGTATCCTCCCTCCACCTACTTCATGTCCAAGGTAAACCACTGAGCCTTGTCCAATCTGGCATTTACTAGCCTTTATGGTCAAGTGGGCTTTCTGAAGAGCCTGGAGCACAATCCCGAGGTGTTTCACATGGTCTTCCCAGGTGGCACTGAAAACTGCTATATCGTCCAGATATGCAAGACAGAATTCGTCCAACCCATTCAACACATGATTCACAAGCCTCTGGAAAGTGGCAGGTGCATTCTTCAACCCGAACGGCATTACCCGGAATTGGTAAAGGCCGTCTGGTGTTGAAAATGCCGTCTTCTCCCTGGCATGTTCTGCTAACGCTATTTGCCAATAGCCAGCAGTAAGGTCAAACGTGCTGAGGTACTTGGAGGCACCCAAAGTATCCACCAGCTCATCTGTTCGAGGCAAGGGGTGGGCATCTGTCTTGGTGACAGCATTCAGAGCCCTGTAATCCACGCAGAACCTCAATTCAGAAGTGCCTGCCTTTGGAACCAGAACCACAGGACTGGACCAAGGACTACTAGAGGGTTCAATCACCCCAAGGTCTAACATTTTGTTGACCTCGGTCTTAATATAAGACCGTACTTTATCCGACATCCTGTATTCCCTACTTTTGGTAGGTACACTGTCTCCTGTGTCAATGTTATGTTTGCACCAAGGTGTCAAACCAGGCGATTGTGAGAACAGGGGGGAAAACTGCCTAAGCAAATGTTTCACCTCCGCCTGCTGATCAGAAGTCAGGTGAGGGGCCACTCGGACACCCTCAATGGAGCTATCTGAAGGACCGCTGTGGAACAGGTCGGGGAGAGGTTCTGACTCCTCTTCCTCAACGTCTGACGCCAGTAGCAGTGCTGCGATTTCGACTCTTGGGACGAAAGCCTTCAGCCTATTCACGTGGAACACTTTTGGAGCCTGTCCAGGCCTTCCAAGGTCCACTAAATAGTTTACCTCACCCAGGGGCTCCACCACTGTGTAAGGGCCTGACCATTTGTCCTGTAAAGCGCGAGGCCTTATTGGATTCATGATCAGGACTTGCTGACCAGGTGTAAAGTTGATGAGGGAAGCTTTCTGGTCGTACCAATGTTTCACCAGCGCTTGCCCTGCCTTCAATTTATCACTAGCCAAGCCCATCAGAAGTACCATCCGTTTTCTGAGCCCTAGCACATAGTCAACTACATTGGTAGTAACAGGGGGAGTGGGCATCTCCCATCCCTCCTTGACAATGGCTAAGGGTCCCCGTACGGGATGACCGAACAGAAGTTCGAAGGGGCTGAAGCCAACACCCTCCTGTGGTACCTCTCGGTAGGCAAACAGCAAGCATGGTAAAAGAAGATCCCATTTTCTTCTCTGGGGCTCCTCCAGAGCCCCAATCATGCTCTTTAACGTTCTGTTGAAACGTTCCACCAGACCATTGGTCTGGGGGTGGTATGCAGAAGAGAACTTGTAGGTGACCCCACATTCTTTCCACATAGCCTGCATATACTTCGACATAAAGTTGCTGCGACGATCTGACACAACTTCTTTAGGGAAGCCAACCCTAGTAAATATGCCGAGTAAAGCTTTTGCAACTGACTTGGCAGTTACAGTTTTCAATGGGATGGCCTCAGGATACCTGGTTGCATGGTCGACCAGCACCAGGATAAACCTATTGCCCGAGGATGTTTGCGGGTCAAGGGGACCGACGATGTCGATCCCTACCCTTTCAAATGGTACCCCCACAACTGGGAGCGGTACCAACGGAGCTTGGATTGTCGCGCCAACCTTACCAGACAACTGGCAGGAGGCGCAACTCCTGCAGTGACTTTCTACTTGCACCCCCATCTTGGGCCAGTAGAAGTGCATGGATAACCTTTGCTTGGTCCTCTTCATACCAAGGTGACCATGCAACGGGAACTTCATGCGCCAACTGCAGGAGGAAGGGTCTAACAGCAAGGGGAACCACCAACCTCCTATGGTCTCCTTCTGTAGACTCTGTGGGCTCACTATACAGGAGTCCACCTTCCCAATAAATCCTATGCTTCCCAGGAGGTTCACCCTCAAGCTGGGAGCAGGCCTGTCTCCTTAGGCCTTCCAGAGATGGGCACTCACGTTGGCCTTTACTGAATTCGTCCCTATCAGGACCTCCTTCAACTAACAAGTCTTTTAGTTCAGGATGATCGTTGGGGTCGAATACTTCAGGCATCGCCACCTCCTCGTCAGGCTCGGGCGATTGACCAACTCCCTCCACCGCAGTGGTAGGCGAGCTCGGGGGAATATTCTCTTTCCCCCGTCTTGACTTGTAGACTCCTTTCGCCTTGGGTTGCCCCTTCGGCTGGGGCGGCGTATTGGACTTGGCCAATGCCGCCCGTGCTTGAGACCGTGTGTAGGGTCGTTCGGCAGTGTCTCCTACGAGCCCTAAAGCTCTGAGATCATTGCCTATTAAGACCTTTCCCGGGACGTTTCTCTGAATGCTCACTGGAATCCTGACAGCTGTACCATTTAAGGTTAGATTAACAGGGATCACGGGAAACATACGGAGGGGGCCGTCAGCCAACTTAGTGGGCATCAGAGTAGCTCTGGCAACTTCCTCTGAGTCTACCAAGGTAGAATCCACTACAGTTCGACTGCACCCACTATCCCTAAGAGCTGGAGTATCCACTCCATTGATCAGCACACTGTCTTTAAAGTAGTGCTTGGTATTATCCGGAATCCTAGCATAAGCCTCTGCGACTTTAGGCTCCCAGGAACCCAGGGACACTAAAACTACCTCGGCCTCTATTCCGCTGGGAAATGAGTCCGAGGAGAAGGATGCTCCTGTAATCTCTTCTTCCTCGTAGGAGGAGAAGGCCAGATTAGCGGAGTGGACCCCCAAAGGTCTAACCTTACAACGGGGATCCCCCTTCACATGGTCAGTTGCTCCACAAGAAAAACAAGCCCCAGTGCGTCTGTTTAAGTAGGGAGGCTTATTGTAACCAGAGTTCTGTTTCGGAGGCGCACCTCCACTACCCTGTGAGTTCTCTTGTGTCTTACCCTTGTTTTTCTTTTTGTGGCCCTTTTGGGAAGAAGATTTAGCAGATTCCCCACCCTCCATATCTTTGGACTTTTTCCCCTCCTCCTGCTTACCAGGATGAGTTTTGTCCTTATGGGACACTCGATGTGACACCCATAAGTCTGCTGCAATGGCCAGCTTCTTAGGATCTATCTCCTTCGAATCGGCCAAATGCTGCTTAAGCTCCGGGGAAGAAGAAGCAAAAATGTGTTCCAGCATGACAAGATTTATCATGCCGTCGAAGGTAGAAACCTTATAGCCTTCGACCCAGCCAGTTAAGTTTTTCAAAGATTCAGCGACATAAGATACCCAAGTACCACCTTCCTTTTTCTTATACTCTCGAAAACGCTTTAAATATTGGGCCGGAGTCTTCCCAAACTTTAAAATGAGAGTCTGCTTTAACATTGCGAAATCAGCCCGCTCAGCCTTCGACATTTCCATAATGGCACTACAGCCAGAATGGGGCAGTCTACTGAGCAACCACGCAATCTTATCAGCACTGTCAACTTTCTGGACCTCGCATGCATACTCAAACGCATTCAGCCAGTCCATAATGTCATTCCTCTCTTCATACACACTGAGCAGATCTTTTGGAAACCGTGGATGAGAGGAAGCCCCAGAACCATGTCCAGGACCCTTGGATCCATTTGCAACCTGAAGCTTGGCCAGTTCCAACTGGTGATCCCTGTCTTTTTGTTTTTCTGCCTGTTCGATTTTTAGTTTGGCTATGCTGAATTCAAGCTCCTGCTGCCTAAACCGCAGCTCTTGCTTCTTGAATTCAAGCATAGCCTCCCCATCAGCACTGGCAGAGGAAACATTAGACATTACATCCTCCCTGTCCTCGTGGTCGCGATGGATCAGTGCAGCGGCAGAACCGTCGGTTCTGCCAGTGAGAGCAGCCCCACCACCTTCTGCACTGTCCTCGGAAGTTATAGCGTCAAGCTGCGCTTCTTGCCACGCCACGATTCTCTGGATCATTTCCAATTTTGTGCCTTGAGAGGAAACACCTCTCTCCGCACACATCTTTTTCAGCGTTTCTGATTTGGAAGCATTTAAAGTTAACAACGTACTTGTTTCCATACTGTTTGATAGGACTATGGCCTTTTTAAAGTTATACTATAACAATTCACTACGTGTACTGTTTGGAATAACCTGAAATGCCCTAGTTCGAGCGCAACACCGGATACCTTCAGTCGTATCCCACCGCTGTACACCAATTTGTTAAGACGGATTTCTGAACTCTGTCCTGGTGGCGCAGAAGTTCAGAAGGCCAACCTAATTACTTGGAACAGGGTAACCTCTGGACAAGCCAGACCAATCAAGGTAGCGATCGCGGCGGTCAAGACTAGGTCTCAAGAGGGGTGAGGGTGACTGAAAGCCCGCAGTGAGCACACAAAGCAAGAGCGCTTACAAACTACTCCAAACAGGTGTTATATCAAAAATATAAACACATTTATTTTAAGGCCTTTAAAACAACGACCGTAGCGAGAAAATCACAATATCACAATATTAAACCAACACATACCATATCAACACAATATATATACAAATACACAGTCACAAGCGTTTAAAGCACGAAATATGTAGTCCACCTGAAAGGGAAGGAAAACAGGCAGTGCGATAACGTTTTAGACTCAGTTCGCCTTCAGAGGCACCTAACTAGATGGAAGTCCGAGCCCTGCGAAGAGTGGAGCCTTGTGCTCAAAGTACCTGCCACGCCGGTGCCAACGGGCAAAAGGGGAAGCTCTTCGGAGGAAGTCAGGCAGTTCGGGTTAGTGCACAGCAGAAGGAGAACAGGTTTCCGCAACTCAAGCGCAGCCTCCACAGCGGGCAGAAGCAGAGCGCGAGTACGGCCAAAAGGGTGCTGTTTTACACAGCAGGGAAAAGCAATGGGATACTGCAGGAGGGCGACCAGATCCTAGCTAAACTACTCACCGGTCCCCGAAGCAAGCAGACCCAGGCTTCTCCACGTTAGTTTCAGCAGCTGGCAGGTTCAGAAGAGCAGGGAACGCCTCGTAGTCGTGTAGAGCAAAAAGACGTCCCAATCGACGAAACCAGCACAGTTTTGTTGCCGCACAGGACAACGGAGCGGCCGTGTGTATTCGAGCCAAATGAACACTCTTCCCTTCAGACCTGGGGACGCCAAGCGTACGAAGCGTGGGAGAGTGACCAGGACTCGAAATACAACACAACCTGGCGGCAGTTACAGAGCAGGACTCCCTTGTAAGCTGGTCAGTCAACTGGATGGCCCAGAGACACTTCCGAAGGCTTACTTGGCAGGAGTTGATGAAGTCGCCGGGAATAGCTGTTCCTGCTATTCCAAAGGTTGAAGCGCCAGTACAGGCCTTCTGGTTCGATCCAAGGAGGAAAGGGCTTCACAGGACGACAGCAGTGCAAAGGAGGATTCCTTCAGCGGGTCACCAGCGATTCCTCGGTCCAGCCTCGTAGTTGCAGGATACTTGGCTCCTGTATTCCTTCGTTCGTGAGAACTCAGGAGATCGACCTGGTAGTGGTGTTTCCAGCCCCCTCTTAGCCACGGTTCCCTTCGCGCCAAAACGGAGGGGAGCCAATGGGAGATCCGCTCATCAAAACACATACCATACGTGGACCAATCACGGACCACGGTGGTCCCAGGCATTCACACCACCCTAGACTCTCTGGCACCCAGGATGTGTATTGGGACCAGACATCCCAGCCCACACCCTGGAGGCACACAAACGACATGTAGAAGCCCGCGAAAGCAACCACGTTTCGCGGGAAAGTACATGCCCAAATAAGGAAGGCCCCGGGTCGCCGGACCTGGGGAAGGTGAAGGGAGCAAGACGGACAGTGGACAGGACAAAGGAGCCTCGCGGCCTGGCCATTTTGGGAGCCAGGCCACCATTTTGGGTTCAGTGCCAAAACGTGCTCAGAACGTCAAAAGGAGCTCAAAATAAACAAAACGATCGCTGCCACCATTCCAGTCCCTGAATGACTTGCACCGATCAAATACAATCCTAAAAGAGTATCTAGGGCCTGTAGAAGGCTAGAAACCCAAGAGAGCTGTAACTTAGCTTACAGTGCCCTCTTGTGTCGTGTTGCACTAAAGCTGCGACACGATAAAAGAAACTACGGGAAACCACGTTCCCCGGTACTGACTGTCTTAAGGGCATGTCAGTTTCCCCGTAAGAAAGGAGCGAAAGCCCAGAGAAGTGCGGCAGAAGGCTGTACTTCTCTGGCAAAGTCAAGAACAAGGTTAAAAACAATAGAAAAAAGTTTAGGGGTTGCCACATGGAAGGAAAATTCCCTACAATTACGAAATCTTTCCTAACAGGTATTAGAAGCATTGAGATATCACATCTCATGCTATCAGAAGTATCTCAGGTTTGGTATTAGAGGCATTGAGATATCACATCTCATGCTATCATAAGGGTCTCAGGATTGGAATGGGAAGGAGTTGGATATCACATCTCATGTTATAGGAAGGATCTCAGGTTTGGTATTAGAAGAATTGAGACATCACATCTCATGCTATAGGAAGGGTCTCAGGATTGGAATGGGAAGAAGTTGGATATCACATCTCAAGCTATAGGAACGGTCTCAGGTTTGGTATAAGCATTGTGATATCACATCTCATGTTATAGGAAGGGTCTCAGGTTTGGAATGGGAAGGAGTTGTATATGACATCTCATGCCATAGGAAGGGTCTCAGGTTTGGTATAAGCATTGAGATATCACATCACATGCTATAGGAAGGGTCTCAGGATTGGAATGGAAAGGACTTGGATATCACATCTCATGCTATAGGCAGGGTCTCAGGATTGGAATGGGAAGAAGTTGGATATCACATCTCATGCTATAGGAAGGGTCTCAGGTTTGGTATAAGTATTGAGATATCACATCTCATGCTATAGGAAGGGTCTCAGGTTTGGAATGGGAAGAAGTTGGATATCACATCTCAAGCTATAGGAACGGTCTCAGGTTTGGTATAAGCATTGTGATATCACATCTCATGTTATAGGAAGGGTCTCAGGATTGGAATGGGAAGAAGTTGGATATCACATCTCATGCTATAGGAAGGGTCTCAGGTTTGGTATAAGCATTGAGATATCACATCTCATGCTATAGGAAGGGTCTCAGGTTTGGAATGGGAAGGAGTTGTATATGACATCTCATGCCATAGGAAGGGTCTCAGGTTTGGTATAAGCATTGAGATATCACATCACATGCTATAGGAAGGGTCTCAGGATTGGAATGGAAAGGACTTGGATATCACATCTCATGCTATAGGCAGGGTCTCAGGATTGGAATGGGAAGAAGTTGGATATCACATCTCATGCTATAGGAAGGGTCTCAGGTTTGGTATAAGTATTGAGATATCACATCTCATGCTATAGGAAGGGTCTCAGGTTTGGAATGGGAAGAAGTTGGATATCACATCTCAAGCTATAGGAACGGTCTCAGGTTTGGTATAAGCATTGTGATATCACATCTCATGTTATAGGAAGGGTCTCAGGATTGGAATGGGAAGAAGTTGGATATCACATCTCATGCTATAGGAAGGGTCTCAGGTTTGGTATAAGCATTGAGATATCACATCTCATGCTATAGGAAGGGTCTCAGGTTTGGAATGGGAAGGAGTTGTATATGACATCTCATGCCATAGGAAGGGTCTCAGGTTTGGTATAAGCATTGAGATATCACATCACATTCTATAGGAAGGGTCTCAGGATTGGAATGGAAAGGACTTGGATATCACATCTCATGCTATAGGCAGGGTCTCAGGTTTGGAAAGGGAAGGAGATGGATATCACATTTCATGTTAGAGGTAGGATCTCAGGTTTGGTATTAGAGGCATTGAAATATCACATCTCATGCTATCAGAAGGGTCTCAGGATTGGAATGGGAAGGAGTTGGATATCACATCTCATGCTAAAGGGAGGGTCTCAGGTTTGGAAGGGGAAGGATTTGGAAATCACATTTCATGTTATAGGAAGGATCTCAGGTTTGGTATTAGAAGCATTGAGATATCACATCTCATGCTATCGGAAGTATCTCAGGTTTGGTATTAGAGGCATTGAGATATCACATCTCATGCTATCATAAGGGTCTCAGGATTGGAATGGGAAGGAGTTGGATATCACATCTCATGTTATAGGAAGGCTCTCAGGTTTGGAAGGGGAAGGAGTTGGATATCACATTTCATGTTAGAGGAACGATCTCAGGTTTGGTATTAGAGGCCTTGAGATATCACATCTCATGCTATAGGAAGGGTCTCAGGATTGGAATGGGAAGGAGTTGGATATCACATCTCAAGCTATAGGAACGGTCTCAGGTTTGGTATAAGCATTGTGATATCACATCTCATGCTATAGGAAGGGTCTCAGGATTGGAATGGGAAGGAGTTGGATATCACATCTCATGTTATAGGAAAGATCTCAGGTTTGGTATTAGAAGCATTGCGACATCACATCTCATGTTATAGGAAGGGTCTCAGGATTGGAATGGGAAGAAGTTGGATATCACATCTCATGCTATAGGAAGGGTCTCGGGTTTGGTATAAGCATTGAGATATCACATCTCATGCTATAGGAAGGGTCTCAGGATTGGAATGGGAAGGAGTTGTATATGACATCTCATGCCATAGGAAGGGTCTCAGGTTTGGTATAAGCATTGAGATATCACATCACATGCTATAGGAAGGGTCTCAGGATTGGAATGGAAAGGACTTGGATATCACATCTCATGCTATAGGCAGGGTCTCAGGTTTGGAAAGGGAAGGAGATGGATATCACATTTCATGTTAGAGGTAGGATCTCAGGTTTGGTATTAGAGGCATTGAAATATCACATCTCATGCTATCAGATGGGTCTCAGGATTGGAATGGGAAGGAGTTGGATATCACATATCATGCTAAAGGGAGGGTCTCAGGTTTGGAAGGGGAAGGATTTGGAAATCACATCTCATGTTATAGGAAGGATCTCAGGTTTGGTATTAGAAGCATTGAGATATCACATCTCATGCTATCAGAAGTATCTCAGGTTTGGTATTAGAGGCATTGAGATATCACATCTCATGCTATCATAAGGGTCTCAGGATTGGAATGGGAAGGAGTTGGATATCACATCTCATGTTATAGGAAGGATCTCAGGTTTGGTATTAGAAGCATTGAGACATCACATCTCATGCTATAGGAAGGGTCTCAGGATTGGAATGGGAAGGAGTTGGATATCACATCTCATGCTATAGGAAGGGTCTCAGATTTGGTATAAGCATTGAGATATCACATCTCATGCTATAGGAAGGGTCTCAGGATTGGAATGGGAAGGAGTTGTATATGACATCTCAGGCCATAGGAAGGGTCTCAGGTTTGGTAAAAGCATTGAGATATCACATCTCTGCTATCGGAAGGGTCTCAGGATTGGAATGGGAAGGAGTTGGATATCCCATCTCATGTTATAGGAAGGGTCTCAGGTTTGGTATTAGAAGCATTGAGACATCACATCTCATGTTATAGGAAGGGTCTCAGGATTGGAATGGGAAGAAGTTGGATATCACATCTCATGCTATGGGAAGGGTCTCAGGTTTGGTATAAGCATTGAGATATCACATCTCATGCTATAGGAAGGGTCTCAGGATTGGAATGAGAAGGAGTTGTATATGACATCTCATGCCATAGGAAGGGTCTCAGGTTTGGTATAAGCATTGAGATATCACATCACATGCTATAGGAAGGGTCTCAGGATTGGAATGGGAAGGACTTGGATATCACATCTCATGCTATAGGCAGGGTCTCAGGTTTGGAAAGGGAAGGAGATGGATATCACATTTCATGTTAGAGGTAGGATCTCAGGTTTGGTATTAGAGGCATTGAAATATCACATCTCATGCTATCAGAAGGGTCTCAGGATTGGAATGGGAAGGAGTTGGATATCACATCTCATGCTAAAGGGAGGGTCTCAGGTTTGGAAGTGGAAGGATTTGGAAATCACATCTCATGTTATAGGAAGGATCTCAGGTTTGGTATTAGAAGCATTGAGATATCACATCTCATGCTATCAGAAGTATCTCAGGTTTGGTATTAGAGGCATTGAGATATCACATCTCATGCTATCATAAGGGTCTCAGGATTGGAATGGGAAGGAGTTGGATATCACATCTCATGTTATAGGAAGGATCTCAGGTTTGGTATTAGAAGAATTGAGACATCACATCTCATGCTATAGGAAGGGTCTCAGGATTGGAATGGGAAGAAGTTGGATGTCACATCTCATGCTATAGGAAGGGTCTCAGATTTGGTATAAGCATTGAGATATCACATCTAATGCTATAGGAAGGGTCTCAGGATTGGAATGGGAAGGAGTTGCATATGACATCTCAGGCCATAGGAAGGGTCTCAGGTTTGGTATAAGCATTGAGATATCACATCTCTGCTATCGGAAGGGTCTCAGGATTGGAATGGGAAGGAGTTGGATATCCCAAATCATGTTATAGGAAGGGTCTCAGGTTTGGTATTAGAAGCATTGAGATATCACATCTCATGCTATAGGAAGGGTCTCAGGATTGGAATGGGGAGGACTTGGATGTCACATCTCATGTTATAGGAAGGCTCTCAGGTTTGGAAGGGGAAGGAGTTGGATATCACATTTCATGTTAGAGGAACGATCTCAGGTTTGGTATTAGAGGCATTGAAATATCACATCTCATGCTATCAGATGGGTCTCAGGATTGGAATGGGAAGGAGTTGGATATCACATCTTATGCTAAAGGGAGGGTCTCAGGTTTGGAAGGGGAAGGATTTGGAAATCACATCTCATGTTATAGGAAGGATCTCAGGTTTGGTATTAGAAGCATTGAGATATCACATCTCATGCTATCAGAAGTATCTCAGGTTTGGTATTAGAGGCATTGAGATATCACATCTCATGCTATCATAAGGGTCTCAGGATTGGAATGGGAAGGAGTTGGATATCATATCTCATGTTATAGGAAGGATCTCAGGTTTGGTATTAGAAGCATTGAGACATCACATCTCATGCTATAGGAAGGGTCTCAGGATTGGAATGGGAAGGAGTTGGATATCACATTTCATGTTAGAGGAACGATCTCAGGTTTGGTATTAGAGGCATTGAAATATCACATCTCATGCTATCAGATGGGTCTCAGGATTGGAATGGGAAGGAGTTGGATATCACATCTTATGCTAAAGGGAGGGTCTCAGGTTTGGAAGGGGAAGGATTTGGAAATCACATCTCATGTTATAGGAAGGATCTCAGGTTTGGTATTAGAAGCATTGAGATATCACATCTCATGCTATCAGAAGTATCTCAGGTTTGGTATTAGAGGCATTGAGATATCACATCTCATGCTATCATAAGGGTCTCAGGATTGGAATGGGAAGGAGTTGGATATCATATCTCATGTTATAGGAAGGATCTCAGGTTTGGTATTAGAAGCATTGAGACATCACATCTCATGCTATAGGAAGGGTCTCAGGATTGGAATGGGAAGGAGTTGGATATCACATCTCATGATATAGGAAGGGTCTCAGATTTGGTATAAGCATTGAGATATCACATCACATGCTATAGGAAGGGTCTCAGGATTGGAATGGGAAGGACTTGGATATCACATCTCATGCTATAGGCAGGGTCTCAGGTTTGGAAAGGGAAGGAGATGGATATCACATTTCATGTTAGAGGTAGGATATCAGGTTTGGTATTAGAGGCATTGAAATATCACATCTCATGCTATCAGAAGGGTCTCAGGATTGGAATGGGAAGGAGTTGGATATCACATCTCATGCTAAAGGGAGGGTCTCAGGTTTGGAAGTGGAAGGATTTGGAAATCACATCTCATGTTATAGGAAGGATCTCAGGTTTGGTATTAGAAGCATTGAGATATCACATCTCATGCTATCAGAAGTATCTCATGTTTGGTATTAGAGGCATTGAGATATCACATCTCATGCTATCATAAGGGTCTCAGGATTGGAATGGGAAGGAGTTGGATATCACATCTCATGTATAGTAAGGATCTCAGGTTTGGTATTAGAAGAATTGAGACATCACATCTCATGCTATAGGAAGGGTCTCAGGATTGGAATGGGAAGAAGTTGGATGTCACATCTCATGCTATAGGAAGGGTCTCAGATTTGGTATAAGCATTGAGATATCACATCTAATGCTATAGGAAGGGTCTCAGGATTGGAATGGGAAGGAGTTGCATATAACATCTTAGGCCATAGGAAGGGTCTCAGGTTTGGTATAAGCATTGAGATATCACATCTCTGCTATCGGAAGGGTCTCAGGATTGGAATGGGAAGGAGTTGGATATCCCAAATCATGTTATAGGAAGGGTCTCAGGTTTGGTATTAGAAGCATTGAGATATCACATCTCTGCTATCGGAAGGGTCTCAGGATTGGAATGGGAAGGAGTTGGATATCCCAAATCATGCTATAGGAAGGGTCTCAGGATTGGAATGGGGAGGACTTGGATGTCACATCTCATGTTATAGGAAGGCTCTCAGGTTTGGTATAAGCATTGTGATATCACATCTCATGCTATAGGAAGGGTCTCAGGATTGGAATGGGAAGAAGTTGGATATCACATCTCATGCTATAGGAAGGGTCTCAGGTTTGGTATAAGCATTGTGATATCACATCTCATGCTATAGGAAGGGTCTCAGGATTGGAATGGGAAGGAGTTGGATATCACATCTCAAGCTATAGGAACGGTCTCAGGTTTGGTATAAGTATTGTGATATCACATCTCATGCTATAGGAAGGGTCTCAGGATTGGAATGGGAAGGAGTTGGATATCACATCTCATGTTATAGGAAAGATCTCAGGTTTGGTATTAGAAGCATTGCGACATCACATCTCATGTTATAGGAAGGGTCTCAGGATTGGAATGGGAAGAAGTTGGATATCACATCTCATGCTATAGGAAGGGTCTCAGGTTTGGTATAAGCATTGAGATATCACATCTCATGCTATAGGAAGGGTCTCAGGATTGGAATGGGAATGAGTTGTATATGACATCTCATGCCATAGGAAGGGTCTCAGGTTTGGTATAAGCATTGAGATATCACATCACATGCTATAGGAAGGGTCTCAGGATTGGAATGGAAAGGACTTGGATATCACATCTCATGCTATAGGCAGGGTCTCAGGTTTGGAAAGGGAAGGAGATGGATATCACATTTCATGTTAGAGGTAGGATCTCAGGTTTGGTATTAGAGGCATTGAAATATCACATCTCATGCTATCAGATGGGTCTCAGGATTGGAATGGGAAGGAGTTGGATATCACATCTTATGCTAAAGGGAGGGTCTCAGGTTTGGAAGGGGAAGGATTTGGAAATCACATCTCATGTTATAGGAAGGATCTCAGGTTTGGTATTAGAAGCATTGAGATATCACATCTCATGCTATCAGAAGTATCTCAGGTTTGGTATTAGAGGCATTGAGATATCACATCTCATGCTATCATAAGGGTCTCAGGATTGGAATGGGAAGGAGTTGGATATCATATCTCATGTTATAGGAAGGATCTCAGGTTTGGTATTAGAAGCATTGAGACATCACATCTCATGCTATAGGAAGGGTCTCAGGATTGGAATGGGAAGGAGTTGGATATCACATCTCATGATATAGGAAGGGTCTCAGATTTGGTATAAGCATTGAGATATCACATCACATGCTATAGGAAGGGTCTCAGGATTGGAATGGGAAGGACTTGGATATCACATCTCATGCTATAGGCAGGGTTTCAGGTTTGGAAAGGGAAGGAGATGGATATCACATTTCATGTTAGAGGTAGGATCTCAGGTTTGGTATTAGAGGCATTGAAATATCACATCTCATGCTATCAGAAGGGTCTCAGGATTGGAATGGGAAGGAGTTGGATATCACATCTCATGCTAAAGGGAAGGTCTCAGGTTTGGAAGTGGAAGGATTTGGAAATCACATCTCATGTTATAGGAAGGATCTCAGGTTTGGTATTGTTAAGACGGATTTCTGAACTCTGTCCTGGTGGCGCAGAAGTTCAGAAGGCCAACCTAATTACTTGGAACAGGGTAACCTCTGGACAAGCCAGACCAATCAAGGTAGCGATCGCGGCGGTCAAGACTAGGTCTCAAGAGGGGTGAGGGTGACTGAAAGCCCGCAGTGAGCACACAAAGCAAGAGCGCTTACAAACTACTCCAAACAGGTGTTATATCAAAAATATAAACACATTTATTTTAAGGCCTTTAAAACAACGACCGTAGCGAGAAAATCACAATATCACAATATTAAACCAACACATACCATATCAACACAATATATATACAAATACACAGTCGCAAGCGTTTAAAGCACGAAATATGTAGTCCACCTGAAAGGGAAGGAAAACAGGCAGTGCGATAACGTTTTAGACTCAGTTCGCCTTCAGAGGCACCTAACTAGATGGAAGTCCGAGCCCTGCGAAGAGTGGAGCCTTGTGCTCAAAGTACCTGCCACACCGGGGCCAACGGGCAAAAGGGGAAGCTCTTCGGAGGAAGTCAGGCAGTTCGGGTTAGTGCACAGCAGAAGGAGAACAGGTTTCCGCAACTCAAGCGCAGCCTCCACAGCGGGCAGAAGCAGAGCGCGAGTACGGCCAAAAGGGTGCTGTTTTACACAGCAGGGAAAAGCAATGGGATACTGCAGGAGGGCGACCAGATCCTAGCTAAACTACTCACCGGTCCCCGAAGCAAGCAGACCCAGGCTTCTCCACGTTAGTTTCAGCAGCTGGCAGGTTCAGAAGAGCAGGGAACGCCTCGTAGTCGTGTAGAGCAAAAAGACGTCCCAATCGACGAAACCAGCACAGTTTTGTTGCCGCACAGGACAACGGAGCGGCCGTGTGTATTCGAGCCAAATGAACACTCTTCCCTTCAGACCTGGGGACGCCAAGCGTACGAAGCGTGGGAGAGTGACCAGGACTCGAAATACAACACAACCTGGCGGCAGTTACAGAGCAGGACTCCCTTGTAAGCTGGTCAGTCAACTGGATGGCCCAGAGACACTTCCGAAGGCTTACTTGGCAGGAGTTGATGAAGTCGCCGGGAATAGCTGTTCCTGCTATTCCAAAGGTTGAAGCGCCAGTACAGGCCTTCTGGTTCGATCCAAGGAGGAAAGGGCTTCACAGGACGACAGCAGTGCAAAGGAGGATTCCTTCAGCGGGTCACCAGCGATTCCTCGGTCCAGCCTCGTAGTTGCAGGATACTTGGCTCCTGTATTCCTTCGTTCGTGAGAACTCAGGAGATCGACCTGGTAGTGGTGTTTCCAGCCCCCTCTTATCCACGGTTCCCTTCGCGCCAAAACGGAGGGGAGCCAATGGGAGATCCGCTCATCAAAACACATACCATACGTGGACCAATCACGGACCACGGTGGTCCCAGGCATTCACACCACCCTAGACTCTCTGGCACCCAGGATGTGTATTGGGACCAGACATCCCAGCCCACACCCTGGAGGCACACAAACGACATGTAGAAGCCCGCGAAAGCAACCACGTTTCGCGGGAAAGTACATGCCCAAATAAGGAAGGCCCCGGGTCGCCGGACCTGGGGAAGGTGAAGGGAGCAAGACGGACAGTGGACAGGACAAAGGAGCCTCGCGGCCTGGCCATTTTGGGAGCCAGGCCACCATTTTGGGTTCAGTGCCAAAATGTGCTCAGAACGCCAAAAGGAGCTCAAAATAAACAAAACGATCGCTGCCACCATTCCAGTCCCTGAATGACTTGCACCGATCAAATACAATCCTAAAAGAGTATCTAGGGCCTGTAGAAGGCTAGAAACCCAAGAGAGCTGTAACTTAGCTTACAGCGCCCTCTTGTGTCGTGTTGCACTAAAGCTGCGACACGATAAAAGAAACTACGGGAAACCACGTTCCCCGGTACTGACTGTCTTAAGGGCATGTCAGTTTCCCCGTAAGAAAGGAGCGAAAGCCCAGAGAAGTGCGGCAGAAGGCTGTACTTCTCTGGCAAAGTCAAGAACAAGGTTAAAAACAATAGCAAAAAGTTTAGGGGTTGCCACATGGAAGGAAAATTCCCTACAATTACGAAATCTTTCCTAACAGGTATTAGAAGCATTGAGATATCACATCTCATGCTATCAGAAGTATCTCAGGTTTGGTATTAGAGGCATTGAGATATCACATCTCATGCTATCATAAGGGTCTCAGGATTGGAATGGGAAGGAGTTGGATATCACATCTCATGTTATAGGAAGGATCTCAGGTTTGGTATTAGAAGAATTGAGACATCACATCTCATGCTATAGGAAGGGTCTCAGGATTGGAATGGGAAGAAGTTGGATATCACATCTCAAGCTATAGGAACGGTCTCAGGTTTGGTATAAGCATTGTGATATCACATCTCATGTTATAGGAAGGGTCTCAGGATTGGAATGGGAAGAAGTTGGATATCACATCTCATGCTATAGGAAGGGTCTCAGGTTTGGTATAAGCATTGAGATATCACATCTCATGCTATAGGAAGGGTCTCAGGTTTGGAATGGGAAGGAGTTGTATATGACATCTCATGCCATAGGAAGGGTCTCAGGTTTGGTATAAGCATTGAGATATCACATCACATGCTATAGGAAGGGTCTCAGGATTGGAATGGAAAGGACTTGGATATCACATCTCATGCTATAGGCAGGGTCTCAGGATTGGAATGGGAAGAAGTTGGATATCACATCTCATGCTATAGGAAGGGTCTCAGGTTTGGTATAAGTATTGAGATATCACATCTCATGCTATAGGAAGGGTCTCAGGTTTGGAATGGGAAGGAGTTGTATATGACATCTCATGCCATAGGAAGGGTCTCAGGTTTGGTATAAGCATTGAGATATCACATCACATTCTATAGGAAGGGTCTCAGGATTGGAATGGAAAGGACTTGGATATCACATCTCATGCTATAGGCAGGGTCTCAGGTTTGGAAAGGGAAGGAGATGGATATCACATTTCATGTTAGAGGTAGGATCTCAGGTTTGGTATTAGAGGCATTGAAATATCACATCTCATGCTATCAGAAGGGTCTCAGGATTGGAATGGGAAGGAGTTGGATATCACATCTCATGCTAAAGGGAGGGTCTCAGGTTTGGAAGGGGAAGGATTTGGAAATCACATTTCATGTTATAGGAAGGATCTCAGGTTTGGTATTAGAAGCATTGAGATATCACATCTCATGCTATCGGAAGTATCTCAGGTTTGGTATTAGAGGCATTGAGATATCACATCTCATGCTATCATAAGGGTCTCAGGATTGGAATGGGAAGGAGTTAGATATCACATCTCATGTTATAGGAAGGCTCTCAGGTTTGGAAGGGGAAGGAGTTGGATATCACATTTCATGTTAGAGGAACGATCTCAGGTTTGGTATTAGAGACCTTGAGATATCACATCTCATGCTATAGGAAGGGTCTCAGGATTGGAATGGGAAGGAGTTGGATATCACATCTCAAGCTATAGGAACGGTCTCAGGTTTGGTATAAGCATTGTGATATCACATCTCATGCTATAGGAAGGGTCTCAGGATTGGAATGGGAAGGAGTTGGATATCACTTCTCATGTTATAGGAAAGATCTCAGGTTTGGTATTAGAAGCATTGCGACATCACATCTCATGTTATAGGAAGGGTCTCAGGATTGGAATGGGAAGAAGTTGGATATCACATCTCATGCTATAGGAAGGGTCTCGGGTTTGGTATAAGCATTGAGATATCACATCTCATGCTATAGGAAGGGTCTCAGGATTGGAATGGGAAGGAGTTGTATATGACATCTCATGCCATAGGAAGGGTCTCAGGTTTGGTATAAGCATTGAGATATCACATCACATGCTATAGGAAGGGTCTCAGGATTGGAATGGAAAGGACTTGGATATCACATCTCATGCTATAGGCAGGGTCTCAGGTTTGGAAAGGGAAGGAGATGGATATCACATTTCATGTTAGAGGTAGGATCTCAGGTTTGGTATTAGAGGCATTGAAATATCACATCTCATGCTATCAGATGGGTCTCAGGATTGGAATGGGAAGGAGTTGGATATCACATCTCATGCTAAAGGGAGGGTCTCAGGTTTGGAAGGGGAAGGATTTGGAAATCACATCTCATGTTATAGGAAGGATCTCAGGTTTGGTATTAGAAGCATTGAGATATCACATCTCATGCTATCAGAAGTATCCCAGGTTTGGTATTAGAGTCATTGAGATATCACATCTCATGCTATCATAAGGGTCTCAGGATTGGAATGGGAAGGAGTTGGATATCACATCTCATGTTATAGGAAGGATCTCAGGTTTGGTATTAGAAGCATTGAGACATCACATCTCATGCTATAGGAAGGGTCTCAGGATTGGAATGGGAAGGAGTTGGATATCACATCTCATGCTATAGGAAGGGTCTCAGATTTGGTATAAGCATTGAGATATCACATCTCATGCTATAGGAAGGGTCTCAGGATTGGAATGGGAAGGAGTTGTATATGACATCTCAGGCCATAGGAAGGGTCTCAGGTTTGGTAAAAGCATTGAGATATCACATCTCTGCTATCGGAAGGGTCTCAGGATTGGAATGGGAAGGAGTTGGATATCCCATCTCATGTTATAGGAAGGGTCTCAGGTTTGGTATTAGAAGCATTGAGACATCACATCTCATGTTATAGGAAGGGTCTCAGGATTGGAATGGGAAGAAGTTGGATATCACATCTCATGCTATGGGAAGGGTCTCAGGTTTGGTATAAGCATTGAGATATCACATCTCATGCTATAGGAAGGGTCTCAGGATTGGAATGGGAAGGAGTTGTATATGACATCTCATGCCATAGGAAGGGTCTCAGGTTTGGTATAAGCATTGAGATATCACATCACATGCTATAGGAAGGGTCTCAGGATTGGAATGGGAAGGACTTGGATATCACATCTCATGCTATAGGCAGGGTCTCAGGTTTGGAAAGGGAAGGAGATGGATATCACATTTCATGTTAGAGGTAGGATCTCAGGTTTGGTATTAGAGGCATTGAAATATCACATCTCATGCTATCAGAAGGGTCTCAGGATTGGAATGGGAAGGAGTTGGATATCACATCTCATGCTAAAGGGAGGGTCTCAGGTTTGGAAGTGGAAGGATTTGGAAATCACATCTCATGTTATAGGAAGGATCTCAGGTTTGGTATTAGAAGCATTGAGATATCACATCTCATGCTATCAGAAGTATCTCAGGTTTGGTATTAGAGGCATTGAGATATCACATCTCATGCTATCATAAGGGTCTCAGGATTGGAATGGGAAGGAGTTGGATATCACATCTCATGTTATAGGAAGGATCTCAGGTTTGGTATTAGAAGAATTGAGACATCACATCTCATGCTATAGGAAGGGTCTCAGGATTGGAATGGGAAGAAGTTGGATGTCACATCTCATGCTATAGGAAGGGTCTCAGATTTGGTATAAGCATTGAGATATCACATCTAATGCTATAGGAAGGGTCTCGGGATTGGAATGGGAAGGAGTTGCATATGACATCTCAGGCCATAGGAAGGGTCTCAGGTTTGGTATAAGCATTGAGATATCACATCTCTGCTATCGGAAGGGTCTCAGGATTGGAATGGGAAGGAGTTGGATATCCCAAATCATGTTATAGGAAGGGTCTCAGGTTTGGTATTAGAAGCATTGAGATATCACATCTCATGCTATAGGAAGGGTCTCAGGATTGGAATGGGGAGGACTTGGATGTCACATCTCATGTTATAGGAAGGCTCTCAGGTTTGGAAGGGGAAGGAGTTGGATATCACATTTCATGTTAGAGGAACGATCTCAGGTTTGGTATTAGAGGCATTGAAATATCACATCTCATGCTATCAGATGGGTCTCAGGATTGGAATGGGAAGGAGTTGGATATCACATCTTATGCTAAAGGGAGGGTCTCAGGTTTGGAAGGGGAAGGATTTGGAAATCACATCTCATGTTATAGGAAGGATCTCAGGTTTGGTATTAGAAGCATTGAGATATCACATCTCATGCTATCAGAAGTATCTCAGGTTTGGTATTAGAGGCATTGAGATATCACATCTCATGCTATCATAAGGGTCTCAGGATTGGAATGGGAAGGAGTTGGATATCATATCTCATGTTATAGGAAGGATCTCAGGTTTGGTATTAGAAGCATTGAGACATCACATCTCATGCTATAGGAAGGGTCTCAGGATTGGAATGGGAAGGAGTTGGATATCACATCTCATGATATAGGAAGGGTCTCAGATTTGGTATAAGCATTGAGATATCACATCACATGCTATAGGAAGGGTCTCAGGATTGGAATGGGAAGGACTTGGATATCACATCTCATGCTATAGGCAGGGTTTCAGGTTTGGAAAGGGAAGGAGATGGATATCACATTTCATGTTAGAGGTAGGATCTCAGGTTTGGTATTAGAGGCATTGAAATATCACATCTCATGCTATCAGAAGGGTCTCAGGATTGGAATGGGAAGGAGTTGGATATCACATCTCATGCTAAAGGGAGGGTCTCAGGTTTGGAAGTGTAAGGATTTGGAAATCACATCTCATGTTATAGGAAGGATCTCAGGTTTGGTATTAGAAGCATTGAGATATCACATCTCATGCTATCAGAAGTATCTCAGGTTTGGTATTAGAGGCATTGAGATATCACATCTCATGCTATCATAAGGGTCTCAGGATTGGAATGGGAAGGAGTTGGATATCACATCTCATGTTATAGGAAGGATCTCAGGTTTGGTATTAGAAGAATTGAGACATCACATCTCATGCTATAGGAAGGGTCTCAGGATTGGAATGGGAAGAAGTTGGATATCACATCTCATGCTATAGGAAGGGTCTCAGATTTGGTATAAGCATTGAGATATCACATCTAATGCTATAGGAAGGGTCTCAGGATTGGAATGGGAAGGAGTTGCATATGACATCTCAGGCCATAGGAAGGGTCTCAGGTTTGGTATAAGCATTGAGATATCACATCTAATGCTATAGGAAGGGTCTCAGGATTGGAATGGGAAGGAGTTGCATATGACATCTCAGGCCATAGGAAGGGTCTCAGGTTTGGTATAAGCATTGAGATATCACATCTCTGCTATCGGAAGGGTCTCAGGATTGGAATGGGGAGGACTTGGATGTCACATCTCATGTTATAGGGAGGGTCTCAAGTTTGATATTAGAAGCATTGAGATAACAAATCTCATGATATCGGAAGGGTCTCAGGATTGGAATGGGAAGGAATTGGATATCACATCTCATGATAAAGGAAGGGTCTAAGGTTTGGAAGGGGAAGGATTTGGATATCACATCTCATGTTATAGGACGGGTCTCAGGTTTGGTATTAGAAGCATTGAGATATCAAGTCTCATGGTATAGGAAGGGTCTCAGAATTGGAATGGGAAGGAGTTGGATATCACATCTCAAGCTATAGGTAGGGTCTCAGGATTGGAATGGAAAGGAGTTTGATATCACATCTCATGCCATAGTATGGGTCTCAGGTTTGGTAGAAGCATTGGGATATCACATCTCATGCTATCGGAAGGGTATCAGTATTGGATTTGGAAGGAGTTGGATATCCCATCTCATGCTACTGGAAGGGTCTCAGGTTGGAATGGGAAGGAATTGGATATCACATTTCATGTTATAGGAAGGCTCTCAGGTTTGGAAGCGGAAGGAGTTGGATATCACATTTCATGTTAGAGGAAGGATCTCAGGTTTGGTATTAGAGGCCTTGAGATATCACATCTCATGCTATAGGAAGGGTCTCAGGATTGGAATGGGAAGGAGTTGGATATCACATCTCAAGCTATAGGAAGGGTCTCAGGTTTGGTATAAGCATTGAGATATCACATCTCATGCTATAGGAAGGGTCTCAGGATTGGAATGGGAAGGAGTTGGATATCACATCTCATGTTATAGGAAAGATCTCAGGTTTGGTATTAGAAGCATTGAGACATCACATCTCATGTTATAGGAAGGGTCTCAGGATTGGAATGGGAAGAAGTTGGATATCACATCTCATGCTATAGGAAGAGTCTCAGGTTTGGAAGGGGAAGGAGTTGGATATCCAATCTCATGTTATAGGACTGGTCTCGGGTTTGGTATTAGAAGCATTGAGATATCACATCGCATGCTGTAGGAAGGTTCTCAGGTTTGGAATGGGGAGGAATTGGATATCACATCTCATGTCATAGGAAGGATCTCAGGTTTGGTATTAGAAGCATTGAGATATCACATCTCATGCTATAGGAATGGTCTCAGGATTGGAATGGGAAGGAGTTCGATATTACACTCTTGCTATAGGAAGGGTCTCATGTTTGGAATGGGAAGGAGTTGGATATCACATATGCTATAGGAAGGGTCTCAGGTTTGGACCGGGAAGGAGTTGGATATCACATCTCATGTTATAGGAAGGGTCTCAGGTTTGGTATAAGCATTGAGATATCACATCTCTGCTATCGGAAGTGTCTCAGGATTGGAATGGGAAGGAGTTGGATATCCCATCTCATGTTATAGGACGGGTCTCAGGTTTGTTATTAGAATCATTGAGATATCATATTGCATGCTGTAGGAAGGGTCTAAGGATTGGAATGGGAAGGACTTGGATATCACATCTCATGCTATAGGTAGGCTCTCAGGTTTGGAAAGGGAAGGAGTTGGATATCACATTTCATGTTAGAGGAAGGATCTCAGGTTTGGTATTAGAGGCATTGAGATATCACATCTCATGCTATAGGAAGAGTCTCAGGATTAGAATGGGAAGGAGTTGGATATCACATCTCATGCTATAGGAAGGGTCTCAGGTTTGGTATAAGCATTGAGATATCACATCTCATGCTATAGGAAGGGTCTTGGGATTGGAATGGGAAGGAGTTGGATATCACATCTCATGTTATAGGAAGGATCTCAGGTTTGGTATTAGAAGCATTGAGACATCACATCTCATGCTATAGGAAGGGTCTCAGGATTGGAATGGGAAGGAGTTGGATATCACATCTCATGCTATAGGAAGGGTCTCAGGTTTGGTATAAGCATTGAGATATCACATCTCATGCTATAGGAAGGGTCTCAGGATTAGAATGGGAAGGAGTGGTATATGACATCTCATGCCATAGGAAGGGTCTTAGGTTTGGTATAAGCATTGAGATATCACATCTCTGCTCTCGGAAGGGTCTCAGGATTGGAATGGGAAGGAGTTGGATATCCCATCTCATGTTATAGGAAAAGTCTCAGGTTTGGTATTAGAAGCATTGAGACATCACATCGCATGCTGTAGGAAGGGTCTCAGGATTGGAATGGGAAGGACTTGGGTATCACATCTCATGCTATAGGGAGGGTCTCAAGTTTGATATTAGAAGCATTGAGATATCACATCTCATGCTATAGGAAGGGTCTCAGGATTGGAATGGGAAGGAGTTGGATATCACATCTCATGCTATAGGAAGGGTCTCAGGTTTTGTATAAGCAGTAAGATATCACATCTCATGCTATAGGAAGTGTCTCAGGATTGGAATGGGAAGGAGTTGGATATCACATCTCATGTTATAGGAAGGATCTCAGGTTTGGTATAAGCATTGAGATATCACATCTCTGCTATGGGAAGGGTCTCAGGATTGGAATGGGAAGGAGTTGGATATTCCCATCGCATGTTATAGGAAGGGTCTCAGTATTGGAATGGGAAGGACTTGGATATCACATCTCATGCTATAGGGAGGGTCTCAAGTTTGATATTAGAAGCATTGAGATATCACATCTCATGATATCGGAAGAGTCTCAGGATTGGAATGGGAAGGAGTTGGATATGACATCTCATGATAAAGGAAGGGTCTAAGGTTTGGAAGGGAAAGGATTTGGATGTCACATCTCATGTTATAGGACGGGTCTCAGGTTTGGTATTAGAAGCATTGAGATATCAAGTCTCATTGTATAGGAAGGGTCTCAGAATTGGAATGGGAAGGAGTTGGATATCACATCTCAAGCTATAGGAAGGGTCTCAGGATTGGAATGGGAAGGAGTTTGATATCACATCTCATGCCATAGTATGGGTCTCAGGTTTGGTAGAAGCATTGGGATATCACATCTCATGCTATCGGAAGGGTATCAGGATTGGATTTGGAAGGAGTTGGATATCCCATCTCATGCTATAGGAAGGGACTCAGGTTGGAATGGGAAGGAGTTGGATATCACATCTCATGTTATAGGAAGGGTCTCTGGATTGGAATGGGAAGGACTTGGATATCAGATCTCATGCTATAGGAAGGCTCTCAGGTTTGCAACGGGAAAGAGTTGGATATCACATTTCATGTTAGAGGTAGGATCTCAGGTTTGGTATTAGAGGCATTGAGATATCACATCTCATGCTATCAGAAGAGTCTCAGAATTGGAATGGGAAGGAGTTGGATATCACATCTCAAGCTATAGGAAGGGTCTCAGGTTTGGTATAAGCATTGAGATATCACATCTCATGCTATCGGAAGGATTTCAGGATTGGATTTGGAAGGAGTTGGATATCCCATCTCATGCTATAGGAAGGGTCTCAGGTTGGAATGGGAAGGAGTTTGATATCACATCTCATGCCATAGTATGGGTCTCAGGTTTGGTAGAAGCATTGGGATATCACATCTCATGCTATCGGAAGGGTATCAGGATTGGATTTGGAATGAGTTGGATATCCCATCTCATGCTATAGGAAGGGTCTCAGGTTGGAATGGGAAGGAGTTGGATATCACATCTCATGTTATAGGAAGGGTCTCAGGATTGGAATGGAAAGGACTTGGATATCATATCTCATGATATAGGAAGGCTCTCAGGTTTGGAAGGGGAAGGAGTTAGATATCACATTTCATGTTAGAGGAAGGATCTCAGGTTTGGTATTAGAGGCATTGAGATATCACATCTCATGCTATAGGAAGGGTCTCAGGATTGGAATGGGAAGGAGTTGGATATCACATCTCAAGCTATAGGAAGGGTCTCAGGTTTGGTATAAGCATTGAGATATCACATCTCATGCTATAGGAATGGTCTCAGGATTGGAATGGGAAGGAGTTGGATATCACATCTCATGTTATAGGAAAGATCTCAGGTTTGGTATTAGAAGCATTGAGATATCACATCTCATGCTATAAGCAGGGTCTCAGGATTGGAATGGGAAGGAGTTGTATATGGCATCTCATGCCATAGGAAGGGTCTCAGGTTTGGTATAAGCATTGAGATATCACATCTCATGCTATAGGAAGGGTCTCAGGATTGGAATGGGAAGGACTTGGATATCACATCTCATGCTATAGGCAGGATCTCAGGTTTGGAAAGGGAAGGAGTTGGATATCATATTTCATGTTAGAGGTAGGATCTCCGGTTTGGTATTAGAGGCATTGAGATATCACATCTCATCCTATCAGAAGGGTCTCAGGATTGGAATGGGAAGGAGTTGGATATCACATCTCATGCTAAAGGGAGGGTCTCAGGTTTGGAAGGGGAAGGATTTGGATATCACATCTCATGTTATAGGAAGGATCTCAGGTTTGGTATTAGAAGCATTGAGATATCACATCTCATGCTATCGGAAGTATCTCAGGTTTGGTATTAGAGGCATTGAGATATCACATCTCATGCTATCATAAGGCTCTCAGGATTGGAATGGGAAGGAGTTGGATATCACATTTCATGCTAAAGGGAGGGTCTCGGGTTTGGAAGGGAAAGGATTTGGATATCACATCACATGTTATAAGAAGGATCTCAGGTTTGGTATTAGAAGCATTGAGATATCACATCTCATGCTATCGGAAGGGTCTCAGGATTGGAATGGGAAGGAGTTGGATATCACATCTTATGCTATAGGAAGGGTCTCAGGTTTGGAACGGGAAGGAGTTGGATATCACATCTCATGTTATAGGAAGAGTCTCAGGTTTGGTATAAGCATTGAGATATCACATCTCTGCAATCGGAAGTGTCTCAGGATTGGGATGGGAAGGAGTTGGATATCACATCCCATGCTATAGGAAGGGTCTCAGGTTTGGAACGGGAAGGAGTTGGATATCCCATCTCATGTTATAGGACGGGTCTCAGGTTTGGTATTAGAAGCATTGAGATATCACATCGCATGCTGTAGGAAGGGTCTCAGGATTGGAATGGGAAGGAGTTGGATATCACATCTTATGCTATAGGAAGGGTCTCAGGTTTGGAACGGGAAGGAGTTGGATATCACATCTCATGCCATAGGAAGGGTCTTAGGTTTGGTATAAGCATTGAGATATCACATCTCTGCTCTCGGAAGGGTCTCAGGATTGGAATGGGAAGGAGTTGGATATCCCATCTCATGTTATAGGAAAAGTCTCAGGTTTGGTATTAGAAGCATTGAGACATCACATCACCTGCTGTAGGAAGGGTCTCAGGATTGGAATGGGAAGTACTTGGGTATCACATCTCATGCTATAGGGAGGGTCTCAAGTTTGATATTAGAAGCATTGAGATATCACATCTCATGCTATAGGAAGGGTCTCAGGTTTTGTATAAGCAGTGAGATATCACATCTCATGCTATAGGAAGTGTCTCAGGATTGGAATGGGAAGGAGTTGGATATCACATCTCATGTTATAGGAAGGATCTCAGGTTTGGTATAAGCATTGAGATATCACATCTCTGCTATGGGAAGGGTCTCAGGATTGGAATGGGAAGGAGTTGGATATTCCCATCGCATGTTATAGGAAGGGTCTCAGTATTGGAATGGGAAGGACTTGGATATCACATCTCATGCTATAGGGAGGGTCTCAAGTTTGATATTAGAAGCATTGAGATATCACATCTCATGATATCGGAAGAGTCTCAGGATTGGAATGGGAAGGAGTTGGATATGACATCTCATGATAAAGGAAGGGTCTAAGGTTTGGAAGGGGAAGGATTTGGATGTCACATCTCATGTTATAGGACGGGTCTCAGGTTTGGTATTAGAAGCATTGAGATATCAAGTCTCATTGTATAGGAAGGGTCTCAGAATTGGAATGGGAAGGAGTTGGATATCACATCTCAAGCTATAGGAAGCGTCTCAGGATTGGAATGGGAAGGAGTTTGATATCACATCTCATGCCATAGTATGGGTCTCAGGTTTGGTAGAAGCATTGGGATATCACATCTCATGCTATCGGAAGGGTATCAGGATTGGATTTGGAAGGAGTTGGATATCCCATCTCATGCTATAGGAAGGGTCTCAGGTTGGAATGGTAAGGAGTTGGATATCACATCTCATGTTATAGGAAGGGTCTCTGGATTGGAATGGGAAGGACTTGGATATCAGATCTCATGCTATAGGAAGGCTCTCAGGTTTGCAACGGGAAAGAGTTGGATATCACATTTCATGTTAGAGGTAGGATCTCAGGTTTGGTATTAGAGGCATTGAGATATCACATCTCATGCTATCAGAAGAGTCTCAGAATTGGAATGGGAAGGAGTTGGATATCACATCTCATGCCATAGTATGGGTCTAAGGTTTGGTAGAAGCATTGGGATATCACATCTCATGCTATCGGAAGGATTTCAGGATTGGATTTGGAAGGAGTTGGATATCCCATCTCATGCTATAGGAAGGGTCTCAGGTTGGAATGGGAAGGGGTTTGATATCACATCTCATGCCATAGTATGGGTCTCAGGTTTGGTAGAAGCATTGGGATATCACATCTCATGCTATCGGAAGGGTATCAGGATTGGATTTGGAATGAGTTGGATATCCCATCTCATGCTATAGGAAGGGTCTCAGGTTGGAATGGGAAGGAGTTGGATATCACATCTCATGTTATAGGAAGGGTCTCAGGATTGGAATGGAAAGGACTTGGATATCATATCTCATGCTATAGGAAGGCTCTCAGGTTTGGAAGGGGAAGGAGTTGGATATCACATTTCATGTTAGAGGAAGGATCTCAGGTTTGGTATTAGAGGCATTGAGATATCACATCTCATGCTATAGGAAGGGTCTCAGGATTGGAATGGGAAGGAGTTGGATATCACATCTCAAGCTATAGGAAGGGTCACAGGTTTGGTATAAGCATTGAGATATCACATCTCATGCTATAGGAATGGTCTCAGGATTGGAATGGGAAGGAGTTGGATATCACATCTCATGTTATAGGAAAGATCTCAGGTTTGGTATTAGAAGCATTGAGATATCACATCTCTGCTATCGGAAGGGTCTCAGGATTGGAATGGGAAGGAGTTGGATATCCCATCTCATGTTATAGGAAGAGTCTCAGGTTTGGTATTAGAAGCATTGAGATATCACATCTCATGCTATAGGAATGGTCTCAGGATTGGAATGGGAAGGAGTTTGATATCACATCTCATGCCATGTATGGGTCTCAGGTTTGGTATAAGCATTGAGATATCACATCTCATGCTATAGGAAGGGTCTCAGGATTGGAATGGGAAGGAGTTGTATATGACATCTCATGCCATAGGAAAGGTCTCAGGTTTGGTATAAGTATTGAGATATCACATCTCTGCTTTCGGAAGGGTCTCAGGATTGGAATGGGAAGGAGTTGGATATCCCATCTCATGTTATAGGAAGAGTCTCAGGTTTGGTATTAGAAGCATTGAGATATCACATCTCATGCTATAGGAAGTGTCTCAGGATTGGAATGGGAAGGAGTTTGATATCACATCTCATGCCATGTATGGGTCTCAGGTTTTGTAGAAGCATTGGGATATCACATCTCATGCTATCGGAAGGGTATCAGGATTGGATTTGGAAGGATTTGGATATCACATTTCATGTTATAGGAAGGATCTCAGGTTTGGTATTAGAAGCATTGAGATATCACATCTCATGCTATCGGAAGGATCTCAGGTTTGGTATTATAGGCATTGAGATATCACATCTCATGCTATCAGAAGGGTCTCAGGATTGGAATGGGAAGGAGTCGGATATCACATCTCATGCTAAAGGGAGGGTCTCAGGTTTGGAAGTGGAAGGATTTGGATATCACATCTCATGTTATAGGAAGGATCTCAGGATTGGTATTAGAAGCATTGAGATATCACATCTCATGCTATAGGAAGGGTCTCAGGATTGGAATGGGAAGGAGTTGGATATCACATCTCAAGCTATAGGAAGGGTCTCAGGATTGGAATGGGAAGGAGTTGGATATCACATCTCATGCTAAAGGGAGGGTCTCAGGTTTGGAAGGGGAAGGATTTGGAAATCACATCTCATGTTATAGGAAGGATCTCAGGTTTGGTATTAGAAGCATTGAGATATCAGATCTCATGCTATCAGAAGTATCTCAGGTTTGGTATTAGAGGCATTGAGATATCACATCTCATGCTATCATAAGGGTCTCAGGATTGGAATGGGAAGGAGTTGGATATCACATCTCATGTTATAGGAAGGATCTCAGGTTTGGTATTAGAAGCATTGAGACATCACATCTCATGCTATAGGAAGGGTCTCAGGATTGGAATGGGAAGGAGTTGGATATCACATCTCATGCTATAGGAAGGGTCTCAGATTTGGTATAAGCATTGAGATATCACATCTCATGCTATAGGAAGGGTCTCAGGATTGGAATGGGAAGGAGTTGTATATGACATCTCAGGCCATAGGAAGGGTCTCAGGTTTGGTAAAAGCATTGAGATATCACATCTCTGCTATCGGAAGGGTCTCAGGATTGGAATGGGAAGGAGTTGGATATCCCATCTCATGTTATAGGAAGGGTCTCAGGTTTGGTATTAGAAGCATTGAGACATCACATCTCATGTTATAGGAAGGGTGTCAGGATTGGAATGGGAAGAAGTTGGATATCACATTCCATGCTATGGGAAGGGTCTCAGGTTTGGTATAAGCATTGAGATATCACATCTCATGCTATAGGAAGGGTCTCAGGATTGTAATGGGAAGGAGTTGTATATGACATCTCATGCCATAGGAAGGGTCTCAGGTTTGGTATAAGCATTGAGATATCACATCACATGCTATAGGAAGGGTCTCAGGATTGGAATGGGAAGGACTTGGATATCACATCTCATGCTATAGGCAGGGTCTCAGGTTTGGAAAGGGAAGGAGATGGATATCACATTTCATGTTAGAGGTAGGATCTCAGGTTTGGTATTAGAGGCATTGAAATATCACATCTCATGCTATCAGAAGGGTCTCAGGATTGGAATGGGAAGGAGTTGGATATCACATCTCATGCTAAAGGGAGGGTCTCAGGTTTGGAAGTGGAAGGATTTGGAAATCACATCTCATGTTATAGGAAGGATCTCAGGTTTGGTATTAGAAGCATTGAGATATCACATCTCATGCTATCAGAAGTATCTCAGGTTTGGTATTAGAGGCATTGAGATATCACATCTCATGCTATCATAAGGGTCTCAGGATTGGAATGGGAAGGAGTTGGATATCACATCTCATGTTATAGGAAGGATCTCAGGTTTGGTATTAGAAGAATTGAGACATCACATCTCATGCTATAGGAAGGGTCTCAGGATTGGAATGGGAAGAAGTTGGATGTCACATCTCATGCTATAGGAAGGGTCTCAGATTTGGTATAAGCATTGAGATATCACATCTAATGCTATAGGAAGGGTCTCAGGATTGGAATGGGAAGGAGTTGCATATGACATCTCAGGCCATAGGAAGGGTCTCAGGTTTGGTATAAGCATTGAGATATCACATCTCTGCTATCGGAAGGGTCTCAGGATTGGAATGGGAAGGAGTTGGATATCCCAAATCATGTTATAGGAAGGGTCTCAGGTTTGGTATTAGAAGCATTGAGATATCACATCTCATGCTATAGGAAGGGTCTCAGGATTGGA
Organism: Ambystoma mexicanum; assembly: GCF_040938575.1. Taxonomy (NCBI): domain Eukaryota; kingdom Metazoa; phylum Chordata; class Amphibia; order Caudata; family Ambystomatidae; genus Ambystoma; species Ambystoma mexicanum. The sequence goes on along the minus strand of NC_090923.1, from coordinate 1,486,190,535 downwards.
ATGGGGAGGACTTGGATGTCACATCTCATGTTATAGGAAGGCTCTCAGGTTTGGAAGGGGAAGGAGTTGGATATCACATTTCATGTTAGAGGAACGATCTCAGGTTTGGTATTAGAGGCATTGAAATATCACATCTCATGCTATCAGATGGGTCTCAGGATTGGAATGGGAAGGAGTTGGATATCACATCTTATGCTAAAGGGAGGGTCTCAGGTTTGGAAGGGGAAGGATTTGGAAATCACATCTCATGTTATAGGAAGGATCTCAGGTTTGGTATTAGAAGCATTGAGATATCACATCTCATGCTATCAGAAGTATCTCAGGTTTGGTATTAGAGGCATTGAGATATCACATCTCATGCTATCATAAGGGTCTCAGGATTGGAATGGGAAGGAGTTGGATATCATATCTCATGTTATAGGAAGGATCTCAGGTTTGGTATTAGAAGCATTGAGACATCACATCTCATGCTATAGGAAGGGTCTCAGGATTGGAATGGGAAGGAGTTGGATATCACATCTCATGATATAGGAAGGGTCTCAGATTTGGTATAAGCATTGAGATATCACATCACATGCTATAGGAAGGGTCTCAGGATTGGAATGGGAAGGACTTGGATATCACATCTCATGCTATAGGCAGGGTTTCAGGTTTGGAAAGGGAAGGAGATGGATATCACATTTCATGTTAGAGGTAGGATCTCAGGTTTGGTATTAGAGGCATTGAAATATCACATCTCATGCTATCAGAAGGGTCTCAGGATTGGAATGGGAAGGAGTTGGATATCACATCTCATGCTAAAGGAAGGATCTCAGGTTTGGTATTAGAAGCATTGAGATATCACATCTCATGCTATCAGAAGTATCTCAGGTTTGGTATTAGAGGCATTGAGATATCACATCTCATGCTATCATAAGGGTCTCAGGATTGGAATGGGAAGGAGTTGGATATCATATCTCATGTTATAGGAAGGATCTCAGGTTTGGTATTAGAAGCATTGAGACATCACATCTCATGCTATAGGAAGGGTCTCAGGATTGGAATGGGAAGGAGTTGGATATCACATCTCATGATATAGGAAGGGTCTCAGATTTGGTATAAGCATTGAGATATCACATCACATGCTATAGGAAGGGTCTCAGGATTGGAATGGGAAGGACTTGGATATCACATCTCATGCTATAGGCAGGGTTTCAGGTTTGGAAAGGGAAGGAGATGGATATCACATTTCATGTTAGAGGTAGGATCTCAGGTTTGGTATTAGAGGCATTGAAATATCACATCTCATGCTATCAGAAGGGTCTCAGGATTGGAATGGGAAGGAGTTGGATATCACATCTCATGCTAAAGGAAGGATCTCAGGTTTGGTATTAGAAGAATTGAGACATCACATCTCATGCTATAGGAAGGGTCTCAGGATTGGAATGGGAAGAAGTTGGATATCACATCTCATGCTATAGGAAGGGTCTCAGATTTGGTATAAGCATTGAGATATCACATCTAATGCTATAGGAAGGGTCTCAGGATTGGAATGGGAAGGAGTTGCATATGACATCTCAGGCCATAGGAAGGGTCTCAGGTTTGGTATAAGCATTGAGATATCACATCTAATGCTATAGGAAGGGTCTCAGGATTGGAATGGGAAGGAGTTGCATATGACATCTCAGGCCATAGGAAGGGTCTCAGGTTTGGTATAAGCATTGAGATATCACATCTCTGCTATCGGAAGGGTCTCAGGATTGGAATGGGGAGGACTTGGATGTCACATCTCATGTTATAGGGAGGGTCTCAAGTTTGATATTAGAAGCATTGAGATAACAAATCTCATGATATCGGAAGGGTCTCAGGATTGGAATGGGAAGGAATTGGATATCACATCTCATGATAAAGGAAGGGTCTAAGGTTTGGAAGGGGAAGGATTTGGATATCACATCTCATGTTATAGGACGGGTCTCAGGTTTGGTATTAGAAGCATTGAGATATCAAGTCTCATGGTATAGGAAGGGTCTCAGAATTGGAATGGGAAGGAGTTGGATATCACATCTCAAGCTATAGGTAGGGTCTCAGGATTGGAATGGAAAGGAGTTTGATATCACATCTCATGCCATAGTATGGGTCTCAGGTTTGGTAGAAGCATTGGGATATCACATCTCATGCTATCGGAAGGGTATCAGTATTGGATTTGGAAGGAGTTGGATATCCCATCTCATGCTATAGGAAGGGTCTCAGGTTGGAATGGGAAGGAATTGGATATCACATTTCATGTTATAGGAAGGCTCTCAGGTTTGGAAGGGGAAGGAGTTGGATATCACATTTCATGTTAGAGGAAGGATCTCAGGTTTGGTATTAGAGGCCTTGAGATATCACATCTCATGCTATAGGAAGGGTCTCAGGATTGGAATGGGAAGGAGTTGGATATCACATCTCAAGCTATAGGAAGGGTCTCAGGTTTGGTATAAGCATTGAGATATCACATCTCATGCTATAGGAAGGGTCTCAGGATTGGAATGGGAAGGAGTTGGATATCACATCTCATGTTATAGGAAAGATCTCAGGTTTGGTATTAGAAGCATTGAGACATCACATCTCATGTTATAGGAAGGGTCTCAGGATTGGAATGGGAAGAAGTTGGATATCACATCTCATGCTATAGGAAGAGTCTCAGGTTTGGAAGGGGAAGGAGTTGGATATCCAATCTCATGTTATAGGACTGGTCTCGGGTTTGGTATTAGAAGCATTGAGATATCACATCGCATGCTGTAGGAAGGTTCTCAGGTTTGGAATGGGGAGGAATTGGATATCACATCTCATGTCATAGGAAGGATCTCAGGTTTGGTATTAGAAGCATTGAGATATCACATCTCATGCTATAGGAATGGTCTCAGGATTGGAATGGGAAGGAATTCGATATTACACTCTTGCTATAGGAAGGGTCTCATGTTTGGAATGGGAAGGAGTTGGATATCACATATGCTATAGGAAGGGTCTCAGGTTTGGACCGGGAAGGAGTTGGATATCACATCTCATGTTATAGGAAGGGTCTCAGGTTTGGTATAAGCATTGAGATATCACATCTCTGCTATCGGAAGTGTCTCAGGATTGGAATGGGAAGGAGTTGGATATCCCATCTCATGTCATAGGACGGGTCTCAGGTTTGTTATTAGAATCATTGAGATATCATATTGCATGCTGTAGGAAGGGTCTAAGGATTGGAATGGGAAGGACTTGGATATCACATCTCATGCTATAGGTAGGCTCTCAGGTTTGGAAAGGGAAGGAGTTGGATATCACATTTCATGTTAGAGGAAGGATCTCAGGTTTGGTATTAGAGGCATTGAGATATCACATCTCATGCTATAGGAAGAGTCTCAGGATTAGAATGGGAAGGAGTTGGATATCACATCTCATGCTATAGGAAGGGTCTCAGGTTTGGTATAAGCATTGAGATATCACATCTCATGCTATAGGAAGGGTCTCGGGATTGGAATGGGAAGGAGTTGGATATCACATCTCATGTTATAGGAAGGATCTCAGGTTTGGTATTAGAAGCATTGAGACATCACATCTCATGCTATAGGAAGGGTCTCAGGATTGGAATGGGAAGGAGTTGGATATCACATCTCATGCTATAGGAAGGGTCTCAGGTTTGGTATAAGCATTGAGATATCACATCTCATGCTATAGGAAGGGTCTCAGGATTAGAATGGGAAGGAGTGGTATATGACATCTCATGCCATAGGAAGGGTCTTAGGTTTGGTATAAGCATTGAGATATCACATCTCTGCTCTCGGAAGGGTCTCAGGATTGGAATGGGAAGGAGTTGGATATCCCATCTCATGTTATAGGAAAAGTCTCAGGTTTGGTATTAGAAGCATTGAGACATCACATCGCATGCTGTAGGAAGGGTCTCAGGATTGGAATGGGAAGGACTTGGGTATCACATCTCATGCTATAGGGAGGGTCTCAAGTTTGATATTAGAAGCATTGAGATATCACATCTCATGCTATAGGAAGGGTCTCAGGATTGGAATGGGAAGGAGTTGGATATCACATCTCATGCTATAGGAAGGGTCTCAGGTTTTGTATAAGCAGTAAGATATCACATCTCATGCTATAGGAATTGTCTCAGGATTGGAATGGGAAGGAGTTGGATATCACATCTCATGTTATAGGAAGGATCTCAGGTTTGGTATAAGCATTGAGATATCACATCTCTGCTATGGGAAGGGTCTCAGGATTGGAATGGGAAGGAGTTGGATATTCCCATCGCATGTTATAGGAAGGGTCTCAGTATTGGAATGGGAAGGACTTGGATATCACATCTCATGCTATAGGGAGGGTCTCAAGTTTGATATTAGAAGCATTGAGATATCACATCTCATGATATCGGAAGAGTCTCAGGATTGGAATGGGAAGGAGTTGGATATGACATCTCATGATAAAGGAAGGGTCTAAGGTTTGGAAGGGGAAGGATTTGGATGTCACATCTCATGTTATAGGACGGGTCTCAGGTTTGGTATTAGAAGCATTGAGATATCAAGTCTCATTGTATAGGAAGGGTCTCAGAATTGGAATGGGAAGGAGTTGGATATCACATCTCAAGCTATAGGAAGGGTCTCAGGATTGGAATGGGAAGGAGTTTGATATCACATCTCATGCCATAGTATGGGTCTCAGGTTTGGTAGAAGCATTGGGATATCACATCTCAAGCTATCGGAAGGGTATCAGGATTGGATTTGGAAGGAGTTGGATATCCCATCTCATGCTATAGGAAGGGTCTCAGGTTGGAATGGGAAGGAGTTGGATATCACATCTCATGTTATAGGAAGGGTCTCTGGATTGGAATGGGAAGGACTTGGATATCAGATCTCATGCTATAGGAAGGCTCTCAGGTTTGCAACGGGAAAGAGTTGGATATCACATTTCATGTTAGAGGTAGGATCTCAGGTTTGGTATTAGAGGCATTGAGATATCACATCTCATGCTATCAGAAGAGTCTCAGAATTGGAATGGGAAGGAGTTGGATATCACATCTCATGCCATAGTATGGGTCTAAGGTTTGGTAGAAGGATTGGGATATCACATCTCATGCTATCGGAAGGATTTCAGGATTGGATTTGGAAGGAGTTGGATATCCCATCTCATGCTATAGGAAGGGTCTCAGGTTGGAATGGGAAGGAGTTTGATATCACATCTCATGCCATAGTATGGGTCTCAGGTTTGGTAGAAGCATTGGGATATCACATCTCATGCTATCGGAAGGGTATCAGGATTGGATTTGGAATGAGTTGGATATCCCATCTCATGCTATAGGAAGGGTCTCAGGTTGGAATGAGAAGGAGTTGGATATCACATCTCATGTTATAGGAAGGGTCTCAGGTTTGGTATTAGAAGCATTGAGACATCACATCTCATGTTATAGGAAGGGTCTCAGGATTGGAATGGGAAGAAGTTGGATATCACATTCCATGCTATGGGAAGGGTCTCAGGTTTGGTATAAGCATTGAGATATCACATCTCATGCTATAGGAAGGGTCTCAGGATTGTAATGGGAAGGAGTTGTATATGACATCTCATGCCATAGGAAGGGTCTCAGGTTTGGTATAAGCATTGAGATATCACATCACATGCTATAGGAAGGGTCTCAGGATTGGAATGGGAAGGACTTGGATATCACATCTCATGCTATAGGCAGGGTCTCAGGTTTGGAAAGGGAAGGAGATGGATATCACATTTCATGTTAGAGGTAGGATCTCAGGTTTGGTATTAGAGGCATTGAAATATCACATCTCATGCTATCAGAAGGGTCTCAGGATTGGAATGGGAAGGAGTTGGATATCACATCTCATGCTAAAGGGAGGGTCTCAGGTTTGGAAGTGGAAGGATTTGGAAATCACATCTCATGTTATAGGAAGGATCTCAGGTTTGGTATTAGAAGCATTGAGATATCACATCTCATGCTATCAGAAGTATCTCAGGTTTGGTATTAGAGGCATTGAGATATCACATCTCATGCTATCATAAGGGTCTCAGGATTGGAATGGGAAGGAGTTGGATATCACATCTCATGTTATAGGAAGGATCTCAGGTTTGGTATTAGAAGAATTGAGACATCACATCTCATGCTATAGGAAGGGTCTCAGGATTGGAATGGGAAGAAGTTGGATGTCACATCTCATGCTATAGGAAGGGTCTCAGATTTGGTATAAGCATTGAGATATCACATCTAATGCTATAGGAAGGGTCTCAGGATTGGAATGGGAAGGAGTTGCATATGACATCTCAGGCCATAGGAAGGGTCTCAGGTTTGGTATAAGCATTGAGATATCACATCTCTGCTATCGGAAGGGTCTCAGGATTGGAATGGGAAGGAGTTGGATATCCCAAATCATGTTATAGGAAGGGTCTCAGGTTTGGTATTAGAAGCATTGAGATATCACATCTCATGCTATAGGAAGGGTCTCAGGATTGGAATGGGGAGGACTTGGATGTCACATCTCATGTTATAGGAAGGCTCTCAGGTTTGGAAGGGGAAGGAGTTGGATATCACATTTCATGTTAGAGGAACGATCTCAGGTTTGGTATTAGAGGCATTGAAATATCACATCTCATGCTATCAGATGGGTCTCAGGATTGGAATGGGAAGGAGTTGGATATCACATCTTATGCTAAAGGGAGGGTCTCAGGTTTGGAAGGGGAAGGATTTGGAAATCACATCTCATGTTATAGGAAGGATCTCAGGTTTGGTATTAGAAGCATTGAGATATCACATCTCATGCTATCAGAAGTATCTCAGGTTTGGTATTAGAGGCATTGAGATATCACATCTCATGCTATCATAAGGGTCTCAGGATTGGAATGGGAAGGAGTTGGATATCATATCTCATGTTATAGGAAGGATCTCAGGTTTGGTATTAGAAGCATTGAGACATCACATCTCATGCTATAGGAAGGGTCTCAGGATTGGAATGGGAAGGAGTTGGATATCATATCTCATGTTATAGGAAGGATCTCAGGTTTGGTATTAGAAGCATTGAGACATCACATCTCATGTTATAGGAAGGGTCTCAGGTTTGGTATTAGAAGCATTGAGACATCACATCTCATGTTATAGGAAGGGTCTCAGGATTGGAATGGGAAGAAGTTGGATATCACATTCCATGCTATGGGAAGGGTCTCAGGTTTGGTATAAGCATTGAGATATCACATCTCATGCTATAGGAAGGGTCTCAGGATTGTAATGGGAAGGAGTTGTATATGACATCTCATGCCATAGGAAGGGTCTCAGGTTTGGTATAAGCATTGAGATATCACATCACATGCTATAGGAAGGGTCTCAGGATTGGAATGGGAAGGACTTGGATATCACATCTCATGCTATAGGCAGGGTCTCAGGTTTGGAAAGGGAAGGAGATGGATATCACATTTCATGTTAGAGGTAGGATCTCAGGTTTGGTATTAGAGGCATTGAAATATCACATCTCATGCTATCAGAAGGGTCTCAGGATTGGAATGGGAAGGAGTTGGATATCACATCTCATGCTAAAGGGAGGGTCTCAGGTTTGGAAGTGGAAGGATTTGGAAATCACATCTCATGTTATAGGAAGGATCTCAGGTTTGGTATTAGAAGCATTGAGATATCACATCTCATGCTATCAGAAGTATCTCAGGTTTGGTATTAGAGGCATTGAGATATCACATCTCATGCTATCATAAGGGTCTCAGGATTGGAATGGGAAGGAGTTGGATATCACATCTCATGTTATAGGAAGGATCTCAGGTTTGGTATTAGAAGAATTGAGACATCACATCTCATGCTATAGGAAGGGTCTCAGGATTGGAATGGGAAGAAGTTGGATGTCACATCTCATGCTATAGGAAGGGTCTCAGATTTGGTATAAGCATTGAGATATCACATCTAATGCTATAGGAAGGGTCTCAGGATTGGAATGGGAAGGAGTTGCATATGACATCTCAGGCCATAGGAAGGGTCTCAGGTTTGGTATAAGCATTGAGATATCACATCTCTGCTATCGGAAGGGTCTCAGGATTGGAATGGGAAGGAGTTGGATATCCCAAATCATGTTATAGGAAGGGTCTCAGGTTTGGTATTAGAAGCATTGAGATATCACATCTCATGCTATAGGAAGGGTCTCAGGATTGGAATGGGGAGGACTTGGATGTCACATCTCATGTTATAGGAAGGCTCTCAGGTTTGGAAGGGGAAGGAGTTGGATATCACATTTCATGTTAGAGGAACGATCTCAGGTTTGGTATTAGAGGCATTGAAATATCACATCTCATGCTATCAGATGGGTCTCAGGATTGGAATGGGAAGGAGTTGGATATCACATCTTATGCTAAAGGGAGGGTCTCAGGTTTGGAAGGGGAAGGATTTGGAAATCACATCTCATGTTATAGGAAGGATCTCAGGTTTGGTATTAGAAGCATTGAGATATCACATCTCATGCTATCAGAAGTATCTCAGGTTTGGTATTAGAGGCATTGAGATATCACATCTCATGCTATCATAAGGGTCTCAGGATTGGAATGGGAAGGAGTTGGATATCATATCTCATGTTATAGGAAGGATCTCAGGTTTGGTATTAGAAGCATTGAGACATCACATCTCATGCTATAGGAAGGGTCTCAGGATTGGAATGGGAAGGAGTTGGATATCACATCTCATGATATAGGAAGGGTCTCAGATTTGGTATAAGCATTGAGATATCACATCACATGCTATAGGAAGGGTCTCAGGATTGGAATGGGAAGGACTTGGATATCACATCTCATGCTATAGGCAGGGTTTCAGGTTTGGAAAGGGAAGGAGATGGATATCACATTTCATGTTAGAGGTAGGATCTCAGGTTTGGTATTAGAGGCATTGAAATATCACATCTCATGCTATCAGAAGGGTCTCAGGATTGGAATGGGAAGGAGTTGGATATCACATCTCATGCTAAAGGAAGGATCTCAGGTTTGGTATTAGAAGCATTGAGATATCACATCTCATGCTATCAGAAGTATCTCAGGTTTGGTATTAGAGGCATTGAGATATCACATCTCATGCTATCATAAGGGTCTCAGGATTGGAATGGGAAGGAGTTGGATATCACATCTCATGTTATAGGAAGGATCTCAGGTTTGGTATTAGAAGAATTGAGACATCACATCTCATGCTATAGGAAGGGTCTCAGGATTGGAATGGGAAGAAGTTGGATATCACATCTCATGCTATAGGAAGGGTCTCAGATTTGGTATAAGCATTGAGATATCACATCTAATGCTATAGGAAGGGTCTCAGGATTGGAATGGGAAGGAGTTGCATATGACATCTCAGGCCATAGGAAGGGTCTCAGGTTTGGTATAAGCATTGAGATATCACATCTAATGCTATAGGAAGGGTCTCAGGATTGGAATGGGAAGGAGTTGCATATGACATCTCAGGCCATAGGAAGGGTCTCAGGTTTGGTATAAGCATTGAGATATCACATCTCTGCTATCGGAAGGGTCTCAGGATTGGAATGGGGAGGACTTGGATGTCACATCTCATGTTATAGGGAGGGTCTCAAGTTTGATATTAGAAGCATTGAGATAACAAATCTCATGATATCGGAAGGGTCTCAGGATTGGAATGGGAAGGAATTGGATATCACATCTCATGATAAAGGAAGGGTCTAAGGTTTGGAAGGGGAAGGATTTGGATATCACATCTCATGTTATAGGACGGGTCTCAGGTTTGGTATTAGAAGCATTGAGATATCAAGTCTCATGGTATAGGAAGGGTCTCAGAATTGGAATGGGAAGGAGTTGGATATCACATCTCAAGCTATAGGTAGGGTCTCAGGATTGGAATGGAAAGGAGTTTGATATCACATCTCATGCCATAGTATGGGTCTCAGGTTTGGTAGAAGCATTGGGATATCACATCTCATGCTATCGGAAGGGTATCAGTATTGGATTTGGAAGGAGTTGGATATCCCATCTCATGCTATAGGAAGGGTCTCAGGTTGGAATGGGAAGGAATTGGATATCACATTTCATGTTATAGGAAGGCTCTCAGGTTTGGAAGGGGAAGGAGTTGGATATCACATTTCATGTTAGAGGAAGGATCTCAGGTTTGGTATTAGAGGCCTTGAGATATCACATCTCATGCTATAGGAAGGGTCTCAGGATTGGAATGGGAAGGAGTTGGATATCACATCTCAAGCTATAGGAAGGGTCTCAGGTTTGGTATAAGCATTGAGATATCACATCTCATGCTATAGGAAGGGTCTCAGGATTGGAATGGGAAGGAGTTGGATATCACATCTCATGTTATAGGAAAGATCTCAGGTTTGGTATTAGAAGCATTGAGACATCACATCTCATGTTATAGGAAGGGTCTCAGGATTGGAATGGGAAGAAGTTGGATATCACATCTCATGCTATAGGAAGAGTCTCAGGTTTGGAAGGGGAAGGAGTTGGATATCCAATCTCATGTTATAGGACTGGTCTCGGGTTTGGTATTAGAAGCATTGAGATATCACATCGCATGCTGTAGGAAGGTTCTCAGGTTTGGAATGGGGAGGAATTGGATATCACATCTCATGTCATAGGAAGGATCTCAGGTTTGGTATTAGAAGCATTGAGATATCACATCTCATGCTATAGGAATGGTCTCAGGATTGGAATGGGAAGGAATTCGATATTACACTCTTGCTATAGGAAGGGTCTCATGTTTGGAATGGGAAGGAGTTGGATATCACATATGCTATAGGAAGGGTCTCAGGTTTGGACCGGGAAGGAGTTGGATATCACATCTCATGTTATAGGAAGGGTCTCAGGTTTGGTATAAGCATTGAGATATCACATCTCTGCTATCGGAAGTGTCTCAGGATTGGAATGGGAAGGAGTTGGATATCCCATCTCATGTCATAGGACGGGTCTCAGGTTTGTTATTAGAATCATTGAGATATCATATTGCATGCTGTAGGAAGGGTCTAAGGATTGGAATGGGAAGGACTTGGATATCACATCTCATGCTATAGGTAGGCTCTCAGGTTTGGAAAGGGAAGGAGTTGGATATCACATTTCATGTTAGAGGAAGGATCTCAGGTTTGGTATTAGAGGCATTGAGATATCACATCTCATGCTATAGGAAGAGTCTCAGGATTAGAATGGGAAGGAGTTGGATATCACATCTCATGCTATAGGAAGGGTCTCAGGTTTGGTATAAGCATTGAGATATCACATCTCATGCTATAGGAAGGGTCTCGGGATTGGAATGGGAAGGAGTTGGATATCACATCTCATGTTATAGGAAGGATCTCAGGTTTGGTATTAGAAGCATTGAGACATCACATCTCATGCTATAGGAAGGGTCTCAGGATTGGAATGGGAAGGAGTTGGATATCACATCTCATGCTATAGGAAGGGTCTCAGGTTTGGTATAAGCATTGAGATATCACATCTCATGCTATAGGAAGGGTCTCAGGATTAGAATGGGAAGGAGTGGTATATGACATCTCATGCCATAGGAAGGGTCTTAGGTTTGGTATAAGCATTGAGATATCACATCTCTGCTCTCGGAAGGGTCTCAGGATTGGAATGGGAAGGAGTTGGATATCCCATCTCATGTTATAGGAAAAGTCTCAGGTTTGGTATTAGAAGCATTGAGACATCACATCGCATGCTGTAGGAAGGGTCTCAGGATTGGAATGGGAAGGACTTGGGTATCACATCTCATGCTATAGGGAGGGTCTCAAGTTTGATATTAGAAGCATTGAGATATCACATCTCATGCTATAGGAAGGGTCTCAGGATTGGAATGGGAAGGAGTTGGATATCACATCTCATGCTATAGGAAGGGTCTCAGGTTTTGTATAAGCAGTAAGATATCACATCTCATGCTATAGGAATTGTCTCAGGATTGGAATGGGAAGGAGTTGGATATCACATCTCATGTTATAGGAAGGATCTCAGGTTTGGTATAAGCATTGAGATATCACATCTCTGCTATGGGAAGGGTCTCAGGATTGGAATGGGAAGGAGTTGGATATTCCCATCGCATGTTATAGGAAGGGTCTCAGTATTGGAATGGGAAGGACTTGGATATCACATCTCATGCTATAGGGAGGGTCTCAAGTTTGATATTAGAAGCATTGAGATATCACATCTCATGATATCGGAAGAGTCTCAGGATTGGAATGGGAAGGAGTTGGATATGACATCTCATGATAAAGGAAGGGTCTAAGGTTTGGAAGGGGAAGGATTTGGATGTCACATCTCATGTTATAGGACGGGTCTCAGGTTTGGTATTAGAAGCATTGAGATATCAAGTCTCATTGTATAGGAAGGGTCTCAGAATTGGAATGGGAAGGAGTTGGATATCACATCTCAAGCTATAGGAAGGGTCTCAGGATTGGAATGGGAAGGAGTTTGATATCACATCTCATGCCATAGTATGGGTCTCAGGTTTGGTAGAAGCATTGGGATATCACATCTCATGCTATCGGAAGGGTATCAGGATTGGATTTGGAAGGAGTTGGATATCCCATCTCATGCTATAGGAAGGGTCTCAGGTTGGAATGGGAAGGAGTTGGATATCACATCTCATGTTATAGGAAGGGTCTCTGGATTGGAATGGGAAGGACTTGGATATCAGATCTCATGCTATAGGAAGGCTCTCAGGTTTGCAACGGGAAAGAGTTGGATATCACATTTCATGTTAGAGGTAGGATCTCAGGTTTGGTATTAGAGGCATTGAGATATCACATCTCATGCTATCAGAAGAGTCTCAGAATTGGAATGGGAAGGAGTTGGATATCACATCTCATGCCATAGTATGGGTCTAAGGTTTGGTAGAAGCATTGGGATATCACATCTCATGCTATCGGAAGGATTTCAGGATTGGATTTGGAAGGAGTTGGATATCCCATCTCATGCTATAGGAAGGGTCTCAGGTTGGAATGGGAAGGAGTTTGATATCACATCTCATGCCATAGTATGGGTCTCAGGTTTGGTAGAAGCATTGGGATATCACATCTCATGCTATCGGAAGGGTATCAGGATTGGATTTGGAATGAGTTGGATATCCCATCTCATGCTATAGGAAGGGTCTCAGGTTGGAATGAGAAGGAGTTGGATATCACATCTCATGTTATAGGAAGGGTCTCAGGATTGGAATGGAAAGGACTTGGATATCATATCTCATGATATAGGAAGGCTCTCAGGTTTGGAAGGGGAAGGAGTTAGATATCACATTTCATGTTAGAGGAAGGATCTCAGGTTTGGTATTAGAGGCATTGAGATATCACATCTCATGCTATAGGAAGGGTCTCAGGATTGGAATGGGAAGGAGTTGGATATCACATCTCAAGCTATAGGAAGGGTCTCAGGTTTGGTATAAGCATTGAGATATCACATCTCATGCTATAGGAATGGTCTCAGGATTGGAATGGGAAGGAGTTGGATATCACATCTCATGTTATAGGAAAGATCTCAGGTTTGGTATTAGAAGCATTGAGATATCATATCTCATGCTATAAGCAGGGTCTCAGGATTGGAATGGGAAGGAGTTGTATATGGCATCTCATGCCATAGGAAGGGTCTCAGGTTTGGTATAAGCATTGAGATATCACATCTCATGCTATAGGAAGGGTCTCAGGATTGGAATGGGAAGGACTTGGATATCACATCTCATGCTATAGGCAGGATCTCAGGTTTGGAAAGGGAAGGAGTTGGATATCATATTTCATGTTAGAGGTAGGATCTCCGGTTTGGTATTAGAGGCATTGAGATATCACATCTCATCCTATCAGAAGGGTCTCAGGATTGGAATGGGAAGGAGTTGGATATCACATCTCATGCTAAAGGGAGGGTCTCAGGTTTGGAAGGGGAAGGATTTGGATATCACATCTCATGTTATAGGAAGGATCTCAGGTTTGGTATTAGAAGCATTGAGATATCACATCTCATGCTATCGGAAGTATCTCAGGTTTGGTATTAGAGGCATTGAGATATCACATCTCATGCTATCATAAGGCTCTCAGGATTGGAATGGGAAGGAGTTGGATATCACATTTCATGCTAAAGGGAGGGTCTAAGGTTTGGAAGGGAAAGGATTTGGATATCACATCACATGTTATAAGAAGGATCTCAGGTTTGGTATTAGAAGCATTGAGATATCACATCTCATGCTATCGGAAGGGTCTCAGGATTGGAATGGGAAGGAGTTGGATATGACATCTCATGATAAAGGAAGGGTCTAAGGTTTGGAAGGGGAAGGATTTGGATGTCACATCTCATGTTATAGGACGGGTCTCAGGTTTGGTATTAGAAGCATTGAGATATCAAGTCTCATTGTATAGGAAGGGTCTCAGAATTGGAATGGGAAGGAGTTGGATATCACATCTCAAGCTATAGGAAGGGTCTCAGGATTGGAATGGGAAGGAGTTTGATATCACATCTCATGCCATAGTATGGGTCTCAGGTTTGGTAGAAGCATTGGGATATCACATCTCATGCTATCGGAAGGGTATCAGGATTGGATTTGGAAGGAGTTGGATATCCCATCTCATGCTATAGGAAGGGTCTCAGGTTGGAATGGGAAGGAGTTGGATATCACATCTCATGTTATAGGAAGGGTCTCTGGATTGGAATGGGAAGGACTTGGATATCAGATCTCATGCTATAGGAAGGCTCTCAGGTTTGCAACGGGAAAGAGTTGGATATCACATTTCATGTTAGAGGTAGGATCTCAGGTTTGGTATTAGAGGCATTGAGATATCACATCTCATGCTATCAGAAGAGTCTCAGAATTGGAATGGGAAGGAGTTGGATATCACATCTCATGCCATAGTATGGGTCTAAGGTTTGGTAGAAGCATTGGGATATCACATCTCATGCTATCGGAAGGATTTCAGGATTGGATTTGGAAGGAGTTGGATATCCCATCTCATGCTATAGGAAGGGTCTCAGGTTGGAATGGGAAGGAGTTTGATATCACATCTCATGCCATAGTATGGGTCTCAGGTTTGGTAGAAGCATTGGGATATCACATCTCATGCTATCGGAAGGGTATCAGGATTGGATTTGGAATGAGTTGGATATCCCATCTCATGCTATAGGAAGGGTCTCAGGTTGGAATGAGAAGGAGTTGGATATCACATCTCATGTTATAGGAAGGGTCTCAGGATTGGAATGGAAAGGACTTGGATATCATATCTCATGATATAGGAAGGCTCTCAGGTTTGGAAGGGGAAGGAGTTAGATATCACATTTCATGTTAGAGGAAGGATCTCAGGTTTGGTATTAGAGGCATTGAGATATCACATCTCATGCTATAGGAAGGGTCTCAGGATTGGAATGGGAAGGAGTTGGATATCACATCTCAAGCTATAGGAAGGGTCTCAGGTTTGGTATAAGCATTGAGATATCACATCTCATGCTATAGGAATGGTCTCAGGATTGGAATGGGAAGGAGTTGGATATCACATCTCATGTTATAGGAAAGATCTCAGGTTTGGTATTAGAAGCATTGAGATATCATATCTCATGCTATAAGCAGGGTCTCAGGATTGGAATGGGAAGGAGTTGTATATGGCATCTCATGCCATAGGAAGGGTCTCAGGTTTGGTATAAGCATTGAGATATCACATCTCATGCTATAGGAAGGGTCTCAGGATTGGAATGGGAAGGACTTGGATATCACATCTCATGCTATAGGCAGGATCTCAGGTTTGGAAAGGGAAGGAGTTGGATATCATATTTCATGTTAGAGGTAGGATCTCCGGTTTGGTATTAGAGGCATTGAGATATCACATCTCATCCTATCAGAAGGGTCTCAGGATTGGAATGGGAAGGAGTTGGATATCACATCTCATGCTAAAGGGAGGGTCTCAGGTTTGGAAGGGGAAGGATTTGGATATCACATCTCATGTTATAGGAAGGATCTCAGGTTTGGTATTAGAAGCATTGAGATATCACATCTCATGCTATCGGAAGTATCTCAGGTTTGGTATTAGAGGCATTGAGATATCACATCTCATGCTATCATAAGGCTCTCAGGATTGGAATGGGAAGGAGTTGGATATCACATTTCATGCTAAAGGGAGGGTCTAAGGTTTGGAAGGGAAAGGATTTGGATATCACATCACATGTTATAAGAAGGATCTCAGGTTTGGTATTAGAAGCATTGAGATATCACATCTCATGCTATCGGAAGGGTCTCAGGATTGGAATGGGAAGGAGTTGGATATCACATCTTATGCTATAGGAAGGGTCTCAGGTTTGGAACGGGAAGGAGTTGGATATCACATCTCATGTTATAGGAAGAGTCTCAGGTTTGGTATAAGCATTAAGATATCACATCTCTGCAATCGGAAGTGTCGCAGGATTGGGATGGGAAGGAGTTGGATATCACATCTCATGCTATAGGAAGGGTCTCAGGTTTGGAACGGGAAGGAGTTGGATATCCCATCTCATGTTATAGGACGGGTCTCAGGTTTGGTATTAGAAGCATTGAGATATCACATCGCATGCTGTAGGAAGGGTCTCAGGATTGGAATGGGAAGGAGTTGGATATTACATTCTTGCTATAGGAAGGGTCTCAGGTTTGGAACGGGAAGGAGTTGGATATCACATCTCATGTTATAGGAAGAGTCTCAGGTTTGGTATAAGCATTGAGATATCACATCTCTGCAATCGGAAGTGTCTCAGGATTGGGATGGGAAGGAGTTGGATATCACATCTCATGCTATAGGAAGGGTCTCAGGTTTGGAACGGGAAGGAGTTGGATATCCCATCTCATGCTATAGGAAGGGTCTCAGGTTTGGTATAAGCATTGAGATATCACATCTCATGCTATAGGAAGGGTCTCAGGATTGGAATGGGAAGGAGTGGTATATGACATCTCATGCCATAGGAAGGGTCTTAGGTTTGGTATAAGCATTGAGATATCACATCTCTGCTCTCGGAAGGGTCTCAGGATTGGAATGGGAAGGAGTTGGATATCCCATCTCATGTTATAGGAAAAGTCTCAGGTTTGGTATTAGAAGCATTGAGACATCACATCGCATGCTGTAGGAAGGGTCTCAGGATTGGAATGGGAAGGACTTGGGTATCACATCTCATGCTATAGGGAGGGTCTCAAGTTTGATATTAGAAGCATTGAGATATCACATCTCATGCTATAGGAAGGGTCTCAGGTTTTGTATAAGCAGTGAGATATCACATCTCATGCTATAGGAAGTGTCTCAGGATTGGAATGGGAAGGAGTTGGATATCACATCTCATGTTATAGGAAGGATCTCAGGTTTGGTATAAGCATTGAGATATCACATCTCTGCTATGGGAAGGGTCTCAGGATTGGAATGGGAAGGAGTTGGATATTCCCATCGCATGTTATAGGAAGGGTCTCAGTATTGGAATGGGAAGGACTTGGATATCACATCTCATGCTATAGGGAGGGTCTCAAGTTTGATATTAGAAGCATTGAGATATCACATCTCATGATATCGGAAGAGTCTCAGGATTGGAATGGGAAGGAGTTGGATATGACATCTCATGATAAAGGAAGGGTCTAAGGTTTGGAAGGGGAAGGATTTGGATGTCACATCTCATGTTATAGGACGGGTCTCAGGTTTGGTATTAGAAGCATTGAGATATCAAGTCTCATTGTATAGGAAGGGTCTCAGAATTGGAATGGGAAGGAGTTGGATATCACATCTCAAGCTATAGGAAGCGTCTCAGGATTGGAATGGGAAGGAGTTTGATATCACATCTCATGCCATAGTATGGGTCTCAGGTTTGGTAGAAGCATTGGGATATCACATCTCATGCTATCGGAAGGGTATCAGGATTGGATTTGGAAGGAGTTGGATATCCCATCTCATGCTATAGGAAGGGTCTCAGGTTGGAATGGTAAGGAGTTGGATATCACATCTCATGTTATAGGAAGGGTCTCTGGATTGGAATGGGAAGGACTTGGATATCAGATCTCATGCTATAGGAAGGCTCTCAGGTTTGCAACGGGAAAGAGTTGGATATCACATTTCATGTTAGAGGTAGGATCTCAGGTTTGGTATTAGAGGCATTGAGATATCACATCTCATGCTATCAGAAGAGTCTCAGAATTGGAATGGGAAGGAGTTGGATATCACATCTCATGCCATAGTATGGGTCTAAGGTTTGGTAGAAGCATTGGGATATCACATCTCATGCTATCGGAAGGATTTCAGGATTGGATTTGGAAGGAGTTGGATATCCCATCTCATGCTATAGGAAGGGTCTCAGGTTGGAATGGGAAGGGGTTTGATATCACATCTCATGCCATAGTATGGGTCTCAGGTTTGGTAGAAGCATTGGGATATCACATCTCATGCTATCGGAAGGGTATCAGGATTGGATTTGGAATGAGTTGGATATCCCATCTCATGCTATACGAAGGGTCTCAGGTTGGAATGGGAAGGAGTTGGATATCACATCTCATGTTATAGGAAGGGTCTCAGGATTGGAATGGAAAGGACTTGGATATCATATCTCATGCTATAGGAAGGCTCTCAGGTTTGGAAGGGGAAGGAGTTGGATATCACATTTCATGTTAGAGGAAGGATCTCAGGTTTGGTATTAGAGGCATTGAGATATCACATCTCATGCTATAGGAAGGGTCTCAGGATTGGAATGGGAAGGAGTTGGATATCACATCTCAAGCTATAGGAAGGGTCACAGGTTTGGTATAAGCATTGAGATATCACATCTCATGCTATAGGAATGGTCTCAGGATTGGAATGGGAAGGAGTTGGATATCACATCTCATGTTATAGGAAAGATCTCAGGTTTGGTATTAGAAGCATTGAGATATCACATCTCATGCTATAAGCAGGGTCTCAGGATTGGAATGGGAAGGAGTTGTATATGGCATCTCATGCCATAGGAAGGGTCTCAGGTTTGGTATAAGCATTGAGATATCACATCTCATGCTATAGGAAGGGTCTCAGGATTGGAATGGGAAGGACTTGGATATCACATCTCATGCTATAGGCAGGATCTCAGGTTTGGAAAGGGAAGGAGTTGGATATCATATTTCATGTTAGAGGTAGGATCTCCGGTTTGGTATTAGAGGCATTGAGATATCACATCTCATCCTATCAGAAGGGTCTCAGGATTGGAATGGGAAGGAGTTGGATATCACATCTCATGCTAAAGGGAGGGTCTCAGGTTTGGAAGGGGAAGGATTTGGATATCACATCTCATGTTATAGGAAGGATCTCAGGTTTGGTATTAGAAGCATTGAGATATCACATCTCATGCTATCGGAAGTATCTCAGGTTTGGTATTAGAGGCATTGAGATATCACATCTCATGCTATCATAAGGGTCTCAGGATTGGAATGGGAAGGAGTTGGATATCACATTTCATGCTAAAGGGAGGGTCTCAGGTTTGGAAGGGAAAGGATTTGGATATCACATCACATGTTATAAGAAGGATCTCAGGTTTGGTATTAGAAGCATTGAGATATCACATCTCATGCTATCGGAAGGGTCTCAGGATTGGAATGGGAAGGAGTTGGATATCACATCTTATGCTATAGGAAGGGTCTCAGGTTTGGAACGGGAAGGAGTTGGATATCACATCTCATGTTATAGGAAGAGTCTCAGGTTTGGTATAAGCATTGAGATATCACATCTCTGCAATCGGAAGTGTCTCAGGATTGGGATGGGAAGGAGTTGGATATCACATCTCATGCTATAGGAAGGGTCTCAGGTTTGGAACGGGAAGGAGTTGGATATCCCATCTCATGTTATAGGACGGGTCTCAGGTTTGTTATTAGAATCATTGAGATATCATTTTGTATGCTGTAGGAAGGGTCTAAGGATTGGAATGGGAAGGTCTTGGATATCACATCTCATGCTATAGGTAGGCTCTCAGGTTTGGAAAGGGAAGGAGTTGGATATCACATTTCATGTTAGAGGAAGGATCTCAGGTTTGGTATTAGAGGCATTGAGATATCACATCTCATGCTATAGGAAGGGTCTCATGTTTGGAATGGGAAGGAGTTGGATATCACATATGCTATAGGAAGGGTCTCAGGTTTGGAACGGGAAGGAGTTGGATATCACATCTCATGCTATAGGAAGGGTCTCAGGTTTGGAATAAGCATTGAGATATCACATCTCTGCTATCGGAAGTGTCTCAGGATTGGAATGGGAAGGAGTTGGATATCACATCTCATGTTATAGGACGGGTCTCAGGTTTGTTATTAGAATCATTGAGATATCATATTGTATGCTGTAGGAAGGGTCTAAGGATTGGAATGGGAAGGTCTTGGATATCACATCTCATGCTATATGTAGGCTCTCAGGTTTGGAAAGGGAAGGAGTTGGATATCAATATTTCTTGTTAGAGGAAGGATCTCAGATTTGGTATTAGAGGCATTGAGATATCACATCTCATGCTATAGGAAGGGTCTCAGGATTGGAATGGGAAGGAGTTAGATATCACATCTCATGCTATAGGAAGGGTCTCAGGTTTGGTATAAACATTGAGATATCACATCTCATGCTATAGGAAGGGTCTCAGGATTGGAATGGGAAGGAGTTGGATATCACATCTGATGTTATAGGAAGGATCTCAGGTTTGGTATTAGAAGCATTGAGACATCACATCTCATGCTATAGGAAGGGTCTCAGGATTGAAATGGGAAGGAGTTGGATATCACATCTCATGCTATAGGAAGGGTCTCAGGTTTGGTATAAGCATTGAGATAACACATCTCATGCTATAGGAAGGGTCTCAGGATTGGAATGGGAAGGAGTTGTATATGACATCTCATGCCATAGGAAGGGTCTCAGGTTTGGTATAAGCATTGAGATATCACATCTCTGCTATCGGAAGGGTCTCAGGATTGGAATGGGAAGGAGTTGGATATCCCATCTCATGTTATAGGAAGAGTCTCAGGTTTGGTATTAGAAGCATTGAGATATCACATCTCATGCTATAGGAATGGTCTCAGGATTGGAATGGGAAGGAGTTTTATATCACATCTCATGCCATGTATGGGTCTCAGGTTTGGTATAAGCATTGAGATATCACATCTCATGCTATAGGAAGGGTCTCAGGATTGGAATGGGAAGGAGTTGTATATGACATCTCATGCCATAGGAAAGGTCTCAGGTTTGGTATAAGTATTGAGATATCACATCTCTGCTTTCGGAAGGGTCTCAGGATTGGAATGGGAAGGAGTTGGATATCCCATCTCATGTTATAGGAAGAGTCTCAGGTTTGGTATTAGAAGCATTGAGATATCACATCTCATGCTATAGGAAGTGTCTCAGGATTGGAATGGGAAGGAGTTTGATATCACATCTCATGCCATGTATGGGTCTCAGGTTTTGTAGAAGCATTGGGATATCACATCTCATGCTATCGGAAGGGTATCAGGATTGGATTTGGAAGGATTTGGATATCACATTTCATGTTATAGGAAGGATCTCAGGTTTGGTATTAGAAGCATTGAGATATCACATCTCATGCTATCGGAAGGATCTCAGGTTTGGTATTATAGGCATTGAGATATCACATCTCATGCTATCAGAAGGGTCTCAGGATTGGAATGGGAAGGAGTCGGATATCACATCTCATGCTAAAGGGAGGGTCTCAGGTTTGGAAGTGGAAGGTTTTGGCCATCACATCTCATGTTATAGGACGGGTCCCAGGTTTGGTATTAGAAGCTTTGAGATATCACATCTCATGCTATAGGAAGGGTCTCAGGATTGGAATGGGAAGGAGTTGGATATCACATCTCATGCTTAATGAAGGGACTCAGGTTTGATAGAAGCATTGAGATATCACATCTCATGCTATAGGAAGGGTCTCAGGATTGGAATGGGAAGGAGTTGGATATCACATCTCATGCCATAGGAAGGGTCTCAGGTTTGGTACAAGCATTGAGATATCACATCTCTGCTATCGGAAGGGTCTCAGGATAGGAATGGGAAGGAGTTGGATATCCCATCTCATGTTATAGGAAGAGTCTCAGGTTTGGTATTAGAAGCATTGAGATATCACATCTCATGCTATAGGAATGGTCTCAGGATTGGAATGGGAAGGAGTTTGATATCACATCTCATGCCATGTATGGGTCTCAGGTTTGGTATTAGAAGCATTGAGATATCACATCTCATGCTATAGGAAGGGTTTCAGGATTGGAATGGGAAGGATTTGGATATCACATCTCATGCTAAAGGAAGGGTCTCAGGTTTGGAAGGGGAAGGATTTGGATATCATATCTCATGTTATAGGACGGGTCCCAGGTTTGGTATTAGAAGCTTTGAGATATCACATCTCATGCTATAGGAAGGGTCTCAGGTTTGGTATAAGCACTGAGATATCACATCTCATGCTATAGGAAGGGTCTCAGGATTGGAATGGGAAGGAGTTGTATATGACATCTCATGCCATAGGAAGGGTCTCAGGTTTGGTATAAGCATTGAGATATCACATCTCTGCTATCGGAAGGGTCTCAGGATTGGAATGGGAAGGAGTTTGATATCACATCTCATGCCATGTATGGGTCTCAGGTTTGGTATAAGCATTGAGATATCACATCTCATGCTATAGGAAGGGTCTCAGGATTGGAATGGGAAGGAGTTGTATATGACATCTCATGCCATAGGAAGGGTCTCAGGTTTGGTATAAGCATTGAGATATCACATCTCTGCTATCGGAAGGGTCTCAGGATTGGAATGGGAAGGAGTTGGATATCCCATCTCATGTTATAGGAAGAGTCTCAGGTTTGGTATTAGAAGCATTGAGATATCACATCTCATGCTATAGGAAGTGTCTCAGGATTGGAATGGGAAGGAGTTTGATATCACATCTCATGCCATGTATGGGTCTCAGGTTTTGTAGAAGCATTGGGATATCACATCTCATGCTATCGGAAGGGTATCAGGATTGGATTTGGAAGGATTTGGATATCACATTTCATGTTATAGGAAGGATCTCAGGTTTGGTATTAGAAGCATTGAGATATCACATCTCATGCTATCGGAAGGATCTCAGGTTTGGTATTATAGGCATTGAGATATCACATCTCATGCTATCAGAAGGGTCTCAGGATTGGAATGGGAAGGAGTCGGATATCACATCTCATGCTAAAGGGAGGGTCTCAGGTTTGGAAGTGGAAGGATTTGGATATCACATCTCATGTTATAGGAAGGATCTCAGGTTTGGTATTAGAAGCATTGAGATATCACATCTCATGCTATAGGAAGGGTCTCAGGATTGGAATGGGAAGGAGTTGGATATCACATCTCAAGCTATAGGAAGGGTCTCAGGATTGGAATGAGAAGGAGTTGGATATCACATCTCATGCTATAGGAAGGGTCTCAGGTCTGGAATCGGAAGGAGTTGTATATGACATTTCATGCCATAAGAAGGGTCTCAGGTTTGGTATAAGCATTGAGATATCACATCTCTGCTATTGGAAGGGTCTCAGGATTGGAATGGGAAGGAGTTGGATATCCCATCTCATTATAGGAAGGGTCTCAGGTTTGGTATTAGAAGCATTGAGATAACACATCTCTTGGTATAGGACGGGTATCAGGATTGGAATGGGAAGGACATGGATATAACATCTCTTGTTATAGGAAGGGTCTCAGGTTTGGTATTAGAAGCATTGAGATATCACATCTCATGCTATAGGAAGGGTCTCAGGATTGGAATGGGAAGGACTTGGATATCCCATCTCATGTTATAGGAAGGGTCCCAGGTTTGGTATTAGAAGCATTGAGATATCACATCTCATGCTATAGGAAGGGTCTCAGAATTGGAATGGGGAGGAGTTGGATATCACATCTCAAGCTATAGGAAGGGTCTCAGGATTGGAATGGGAAGGACTTGGATATCACATCTCATGATATAGGAAGGCTCTCAGGTTTGGAAGGGGAAGGAGTTGGATATCACATTTCATGTTAGAGGTAGGATCTCAGGTTTGGTATTAGAGGCATTGAGATATCACATCTCATGCTATCGGAAGGATCTCAGGTTTGGTGTTAGAAGCATTGAGATATCAAATCTCATGCTATAGGAAGGGTCTCAGGATTGGAATGGGAAGGACTTGGATATCCCATCTCATGTTATAGGAAGGGTCCCAGGTTTGGTATTAGAAGCATTGAGATATCTCATGCTATAGGAAGGGTCTCAGAATTGGAATGGGGAGGAGTTGGATAGCACATCTCAAGCTATAGGAAGGGTCTCAGGATTGGAATGGGAAGGACTTGGAAATCACATCTCATGATATAGGAAGGCTCTCAGGTTTGGAAGGGGAAGGAGTTGGATATCACATTTCATGTTAGAGGTAGGATCTCAGGTTTGGTATTAGAGGCATTGAGATATCACATCTCATGCTATCAGAAGGATCTCAGGATTGGAATGGGAAGGAGTTGGATATCACATCTCATGCTAAAGGGAGGGTCTCAGGTTTGGAAGGGGAAGGATTTGGATATTACATCTCGTGTTATAGGAATGATCTCAGGTTTGGTATTAGAAGCATTGAGATATCACATCTCATGCTATCGGAAGGATCTCAGGTTTGGTGTTAGAAGCATTGAGATATCAAATCTCATGCTATAGGAAGGGTCTCAGGATTCGAATGGGAAGGAGTTGGATATCACATCTCATGCTATAGGAAGGGTCTCAGGATTGGAATGGGAAGGAGTTGTATATGACATCTCATGCCACAGGAAGGGTCTCAGGTTTGGTATAAGCATTGAGATATCACATCTCTGCTATCGGAAGGGTCTCAGGATTGGAATGGGAAGGAGTTGGATATCCCATCTTATGTTATAGGAAGGGTCTCAGGTTTGGTATTAGAAGCATTGAGATATCACATCTCATGCTATCAGAAGGGTCTCAGGATTGGAATGGGAAGGAGTCGGATATCACATCTCATGCTAAAGGGAGGGTCTCAGGTTTGGTATTAGAAGCATTGAGATATCACATCTCATGTTATAGGAAGAATCTCAGGTTTGGTATTAGAGGCATTGAGATATCACATCTCATGCTATCAGAAGGCTCTCAGGATTGGTATGGGAAGGAGTTGGATATCACATCTCATGCTAAAGGGAGGGTCTCAGGTTTGGTATTAGAAGCATTGAGATATCACATCTCATGTTATAGGAAGAATCTCAGGTTTGGTATTAGAGGCATTGAGATATCACATCTCATGCTATAGGAAGGGTCTCAGGATTGGAATGGGAAGGAGTTGGATATCACATCTCATGCTAAAGGAAGGGTCTCAGTTTTGGTAGAAGCATTGAGATATCACATCTCATGGTATAGGAAGGGTCTCAGTATTGGAATGGGAAGGAGTTGGATATCACATCTCATCCAATAGGAAGGATCTCAGGATTGGAATGGGAAGGATTTGGATGTCACATCTCTTGCTATAGGAAGGGTCTCAGTTTTTTTATTAGAAACATTGAGATATCACATCTCATGCTATAGGAAGGGTTTCAGGATTGGAATGGGAAGGATTTGTATATCACATTTCATGCTAAAGGAAGGGTCTCAGGTTTGGAAGGGGAAGGATTTGGATATCATATCTCATGTTATAGGACGGGTCGCAGGTTTGGTATTAGAAGCTTTGAGATATCACATCTCATGCTATAGGAAGGTCTCAGGATTGGAATGGGAAGGAGTTGGATATCCCTTCTCATGCTATAGGAAGGTTCTCAGGTTGGAATGGGAAGGAGTTGGATATCACATCTCATGTTATAGGAAGGGTCTCAGGATTGGAATGGGAAGGATTTGGATATCACATCCCTTGCTATAGGAAGGGTCTCAGGTTTTTTATTAGAAACATTGAGATATCACATCTCATGCTATAGGAAGGGTTTCAGGATTGGAATGGGAAGGATTTGGATATCACATCTCATGCTAAAGGAAGGGTCTCAGGTTTGGAAGGGGAAGGATTTGGATATCATATCTCATGTTATAGGACGGGTCCCAGGTTTGGTATTAGAAGCTTTGAGATATCACATCTCATGCTATAGGAAGGGTCTCAGGATTGGAATGGGAAGGAGTTGGATATCACATCTCATGCTAAAGGAAGGGACTCAGGTTTGATAGAAGCATTGAGATATCACATCTCATGCTATAGGAAGGGTCTCAGGATTGGAATGGGAAGGTGTTGGATATCACATCTCATGCCATAGGAAGGGTCTCAGGTTTGGTACAAGCATTGAGATATCACATCTCTGCTATCGGAAGGGTCTCAAGATAGGAATGGGAAGGAGTTGGATATCACATCTCAAGCTATCTCAGGATTGGAATGGGAAGGAGTTTGATATCACATCTCAAGCTATAGGAAGGTTCTCAGGTTTGGAAGGGGAAGGATTTGGCTCTCACATCTCATGTTTTAGGACGGGTCTCAGGTTTGGTATTAGAAGCATTGAGATATCACATCTCATGGTATAGGAAGGGTCTCAGGATTGGAATGGGAAGGAGTTGGATATCACATCTCAAGCTATCACAGGATTGGAATGGGAAGGAGTTTGATATCACATCTCAAGCTATAGGAAGGGTCTCAGGTTTGGAAAGGGAAGGATTTGGATTTCACATCTCATGTTATAGGATGGTTCTCATGTTTGGTTTTAGAAGCATTGAGATATCACATCTAATGCTATCGGAAGGGTCTCAGGTTTGGAAAGGGAAGGATTTGGATTTCACATATGTTATTGGATGGTTCTCAGGTTTGGTTTTAGAAGCATTAAGATATCACATCTCATGCTATAGGAAGGGTCTCAGGTTTTGGAATGGGAAGGAGTCGGATATCACATCTCATGCTAAAGGGAGGGTCTCAGGTTTGGTATTAGAAGCATTGAGATATCACATCTCATGTTATAGGAAGAATCTCTGGTTTGGTATTAGAGGCATTGAGATATCACATCTCATGCTATCAGAAGGGTCTCAGGATTGGAATGGGAAGGAGTCGGATATCACATCTCATGCTAAAGGGAGGGTCTCAGGTTTGGTATTAGAAGCATTGAGATATCACATCTCATGTTATAGGAAGAATCTCAGGTTTGGTATTAGAGGCATTGAGATATCACATCTCATGCTATAGGAAGGGTCTCAGGATTGGAATGGGAAGGATTTGGATATCACATCTCTTGCTATAGGAAGATTCTCAGGTTTTTTATTAGAAACATTGAGATATCACATCTCATGCTATAGGAAGGGTTTCAGGATTGGAATGGGAAGGATTTGGATATCACATCTCATGCTAAAGGAAGGGTCTCAGGTTTGGAAGGGGAAGGATTTGGATATCATATCTCATGTTATAGGACGGGTCCCAGGTTTGGTATTAGAAGCTTTGAAATATCACATCTCATGCTATAGGAAGGGTCTCAGGATTGGAATGGGAAGGAGTTGGATATCACATCTCATGCTAAATGAAGGGACTCAGGTTTGATAGAAGCATTGAGATATCACATCTCATGCTATAGGAAGGGTCTCAGGATTGGAATGGGAAGGAGTTGGATATCACATCTCATGTCATAGGAAGGGTCTCAGGTTTGGTCCAAGCATTGAGATATCACATCTCTGCTATCGGAAGGGTCTCAGGATAGGAATGGGAAGGACTTAGATATCACATCCCATGCTATAGGGAGGGTCTCAGGTTTGGAAAGGGAAGGATTTGGAATTCACATCTCATGTTATAGGATGGTTCTCATGTTTGGTTTTAGAAGCATTGAGATATCACATGTAATGCTATCGGAAGGGTCTCTGGTTTGGAAAGGGAAGGATTTGGATTTCACATATGTTATTGGATGGTTCTCAGGTTTGGTTTTAGAAGCATTAAGATATCACATCTCAGGCTATAGGAAGGGTCTCAGGTTTGGAATGGGAAGGAGTTGGATACACATCTCATGTTATAGGAAGGATCTCAGGTTTGGTATTAGAAAAATTGTGATATCACATATGCTATAGGAAGGGTCTCAGGATTGGAATGGGAAGGAGTTGGATATCACATCTCATGCTAAAGGAAAGATCTCAGGTTTGGAAGGGGAAGGATTTGGATCTCACATCTCATGTTTTAGGACGGGTGTCAGGTTTGGTATTAGAAGCATTAAGATATCACATCTCATGGTATAGGAAGGGTCTCAGGATTGGAATGGGAAGGAGTTGGATATCACATCTCAAGCTATCTCAGGATTGGAATGGGAAGGAGTTTGATATCACATCTCATGCAACCGAAAGGGTCTCAGGTTTGGAATGGGAAGGAGTTGGATATCACATCTCATGTTATAGGAAGGATCTCAGGTTTATTATTAGAAGCATTGAGATATCACATCTCATGCTATAGGAAGGGTCTCAGGATTGGAATCGGAAGGAGTTGTATTTGACATCTCATGCCATAGGAAGGGTCTCAGGTTTGGTATAAGCATTGAGATATCACATCTCTGCTATCGGAAGGGTCTCAGGATTGGAATGGGAAGGAGTTGGATATCCCATCTCATTATAGGAAGGGTCTCAGGTTTGGTATTAGAAGCATTGAGATATCACATCTCATGCTATAGGAAGGGTCTCAGGATTGGAATGGAAGGACTTGAATATCACATCTCATGTTATAGCAAGGGTCTCAGGTTTGGTATTAGAAGCATTGAGATATCACATCTCATGCTATAGGAAGGGTCTCAGGATTGGAATGGGAACGACTTGGATATCACATCTCATGATAAAGGAAGGGTCTAAGGTTTGGAAGGGGAAGGATTTGGATATCACATATCATGTTATAGGACCGGTCTCAGGTTTGGTATTAGAAGCATTGAGATATCAAGTCCCATGGTATAGGACGGGTCTCAGAATTGGAATGGGAAGGAGTTGGATATCACATCTCAAGCTATAGGAAGGGTGTCAGGATTGGAATGGGAAGGAGTTTGATATCACATCTCATGCCATGGTATGGGTCTCAG
The DNA here is from genome assembly GCF_040938575.1 of Ambystoma mexicanum. NCBI lineage: Eukaryota > Metazoa > Chordata > Amphibia > Caudata > Ambystomatidae > Ambystoma > Ambystoma mexicanum. Next base: position 1,486,161,568 of record NC_090923.1, on the reverse strand, counting down.
GTTTTGTAGAAGCATCGGGATATCACATCTCATGCTATCGGAAGGGTATCAGGATTGGATTTGGAAGGAGTTGGATATCCCATCTCATGCTATAGGAAGGGTCTCAGGTTGGAATGGGAAGGAATTGGATATCACATCTCATGTTATAGGAAGGGTATCAGGATTGGAATGGGAAGGACTTGGATATCACATCTCATGCTATAGGAAGGCTATCAGGTTTGGAAGGGGAAGGAGTTGCATATCAAATTTCATTTTAGAGGTAGGATCTCAGGTTTGGTATTAGAGGCATTGAGATATCACATCTCATGCTATAGGAGGGTCTCACGATTGGAATGGGAAGGATTTGGATATCACATCTCATGCTATAGGAAGGGTCTCAGGTTTGGTTTAAGCATTGAGATATCACATCTCATGCTATAGAAACGGTCTCAAGATTGCAATGGGAAGGAGTTGGATATCACATCTCATGTTATAGGAAGGATCTCAGATTTGGTATTAGAAGCATTGAGACATCACATCTCATGCTATAGGAAGGGTCTCAGGATTGGAATGGGAAGGAGTTGGATATCACATCTCATGTTATAGGAAGGGTCTCAGGTTTGGTATAAGCATTGAGATATCACATCTCATGCTACAGGAAGGGTCTCAGGATTGGAATGGGAAGGAGTTGGATATCACATCTCATGTCATAGGAAGGGTCTCAGGATTGGAATGGGAAGCACTTCGATATCAGATCTCATGTTATAGGAAGGCTCCCAGTTTTAGAAGGGGAAGGAGTTGGATATCACATTTCATGTTATAGGACGGGTCTCAGGTTTGGTATTAGAAGCATTGAGATATCAAGTCTCTTGGTATAAGAAGGGTCTCAGAATTGGAATGGGAAGGAGTTGGATATCACACCTCAAGCTATAGGAAGGGTCTCAGGATTGGAATGGGAAGGAGTTTGATATCACATCTCATGCCATAGTATGGGTCTCAGGTTTGGTAGAAGCATTGGGATATCACATCTCATGATATCAGAAGGGTCTCATGATTGAAATGGGAAGGAGTTGGATATCACATCTCATGCTAAAGGGAGGGTCTCAGGTTTGGAAGGTGAAGGATTTGGTTATCACATCTCATGCTATAGGAAGGGTCTCAGGATTGGAATGGGAAGGATTTGGATATCACATCTCATGCTATAGGAAGGGTCTCAGGTTTGGTATAAGCATTGAGATATCACATCTCATGCTATAGGAAGGGTCTCAGGATTGGAATGGGAAGGAGTTGGATATCACATTTCATGCTATAGGTAGGCTCTCAGTTTTGGAAAGGGAAGGTTTTGGATATCACATCTCATGCTATAGGAAGGGTCTCATGATTGGAATGAGAAGGATTTGGATATCACATCTCATGCTATAGGAAGGGTCTCAGGATTGGAATGGGAAGGAGTTGGATATCACATCTCATGCTATAGGAAGGGTCTCAGGAATGGAATGGGAAGGAGTTTTATATGACATCTCATGCCATAGGAAGGATCTCAGGTTTGGTATTAGAAGCATTGAGACATCACATCTCATGTTATAGGAAGGGTCTCAGGATTGGAATGGGAAGGAGTTGGATATCACATCTCATGCTATAGGAAGGGTCTCAGGTTTGGAATGGGAAGGATTTGGATATCACATCTCATGCTATAGGAAGGGTCTCAGGATTGGAATGGGAAGGAGTTGGATATCACATTTCATGCTATAGGTAGGCTCTCAGTTTTGGAAAGGGAAGGTTTTGGATATCACATCTCATGCTATAGGAAGGGTCTCACGATTGGAATGGGAAGGATTTGGATATCACATCTCATGCTATAGGAAGGGTCTCAGGATTGGAATGGGAAGGAGTTGGATATCACATCTCATGCTATAGGAAGGGTCTCAGGAATGGAATGGGAAGGAGTTGTATATGACATCTCATGCCATAGGAAGGGTCTCAGGTTTGGTATCAGCATTGAGATATCACATCTCATGCTATAGGAAGGGTCTCAGGATTGGAATGGGAAGGACTTGAATATCCCATCTCATGCTATAGGGAGGCTCTCACGTTTGGAAATGGAAGAAGTTGGATATCACATTTCATGTTAGAGGTAGGATCTCAGGTTTGGTATTAGAGGCATTGAATATCACATCTCATGCTATCAGAAGGGTCTCAGGATTGGAATGGGAAGGAGTTGGATATCACATCTCATGCTAAAGGGAGGGTCTCAGGTTTGGAAGGGGAAGGATTTTGATATCACATCTCATGTTATAGGAAGGATCTCAGGTTTGGTATTAGAGGGATTGAGATATCACATCTCATGCTATCGGAAGGGTATCAGGATTGGATTTGGAAGTAGTTGGATATCCCATCTCATGCTATAGGAAGGGTCTCAGGTTGGAATGGGAAGGAGTTGGATATCACATCTCATGTTATAGGAAGGGTCTCAGGATTGGAATGGGAAATACTTCGATATCACATCTCATGCTATAGGAAGGCTCTCAGGTTTGCAAGGGGAAGGAGTTGGATATCACATTTCATGTTAGAGGTAGGATCTCAGGTTTGGTATTAGAGGCATTGAGATATCACATCTCATGCTATCAGAAATGTCTCAGGATTGGAATGGGAAGGAGTTGGATATCACATCTCATGCTAAAGGGAGGGTCTCTGGTTTGGAAGGGGAAGGATTTGGATATCACATCTCATGTTATAGGAAGGATCTCAGGTTTGGTATTAGAAGCATTGAGATATCACATCTCATGCTATAGGAAGGGTCTCAGGTTTGGAATGGGAAGGAATTGGATATCACATCTCATGTCATAGGAAGGATCTCAGGTTTGGTATTAGAGGCATTGAGATATCACATCTCATGCTATCAGAAGGATCTCAGGATTGGAATGGGAAGGAGTTGGATATCACATCTCATGCTAAAGGGAGGGTCTCAGGTTTGGAAGGGGAAGGATTTGGATATTACATCTCGTGTTATAGGAATGATCTCAGGTTTGGTATTAGAAGCATTGAGATATCACATCTCATGCTATCGGAAGGATCTCAGGTTTGGTGTTAGAAGCATTGAGATATCAAATCTCATGCTATAGGAAGGGTCTCAGGATTGGAATGGGAAGGAGTTGGATATCACATCTCATGCTATAGGAAGGGTCTCAGGATTGGAATGGGAAGGAGTTGTATATGACATCTCATGCCACAGGAAGGGTCTCAGGTTTGGTATAAGCATTGAGATATCACATCTCTGCTATCGGAAGGGTCTCAGGATTGGAATGGGAAGGAGTTGGATATCCCATCTTATGTTATAGGAAGGGTCTCAGGTTTGGTATTAGAAGCATTGAGATATCACATCTCATGCTTTCAGAAGGGTCTCAGGATTGGAATGGGAAGGAGTCGGATATCACATCTCATGCTAAAGGGAGGGTCTCAGGTTTGGTATTAGAAGCATTGAGATATCACATCTCATGTTATAGGAAGAATCTCAGGTTTGGTATTAGAGGCATTGAGATATCACATCTCATGCTATCAGAAGGCTCTCAGGATTGGTATGGGAAGGAGTTGGATATCACATCTCATGCTAAAGGGAGGGTCTCAGGTTTGGTATTAGAAGCATTGAGATATCACATCTCATGTTATAGGAAGAATCTCAGGTTTGGTATTAGAGGCATTGAAATATCACATCTCATGCTATAGGAAGGGTCTCAGGATTGGAATGGGAAGGAGTTGGATATCACATCTCATGCTAAAGGAAGGGTCTCAGTTTTGGTAGAAGCATTGAGATATCACATCTCATGGTATAGGAAGGGTCTCAGTATTGGAATGGGAAGGAGTTGGATATCACATCTCATCCAATAGGAAGGATCTCAGGATTGGAATGGGAAGGATTTGGATGTCACATCTCTTGCTATAGGAAGGGTCTCAGTTTTTTTATTAGAAACATTGAGATATCACATCTCATGCTATAGGAAGGGTTTCAGGATTGGAATGGGAAGGATTTGTATATCACATTTCATGCTAAAGGAAGGGTCTCAGGTTTGGAAGGGGAAGGATTTGGATATCATATCTCATGTTATAGGACGGGTCGCAGGTTTGGTATTAGAAGCTTTGAGATATCACATCTCATGCTATAGGAAGGTCTCAGGATTGGAATGGGAAGGAGTTGGATATCCCTTCTCATGCTATAGGAAGGTTCTCAGGTTGGAATGGGAAGGAGTTGGATATCACATCTCATGTTATAGGAAGGGTCTCAAGATTGGAATGGGAAGGATTTGGATATCACATCCCTTGCTATAGGAAGGGTCTCAGGTTTTTTATTAGAAACATTGAGATATCACATCTCATGCTATAGGAAGGGTTTCAGGATTGGAATGGGAAGGATTTGGATATCACATCTCATGCTAAAGGAAGGGTCTCAGGTTTGGAAGGGGAAGGATTTGGATATCATATCTCATGTTATAGGACGGGTCCCAGGTTTGGTATTAGAAGCTTTGAGATATCACATCTCATGCTATAGGAAGGGTCTCAGGATTGGAATGGGAAGGAGTTGGATATCACATCTCATGCTAAAGGAAGGGACTCAGGTTTGATAGAAGCATTGAGATATCACATCTCATGCTATAGGAAGGGTCTCAGGATTGGAATGGGAAGGTGTTGGATATCACATCTCATGCCATAGGAAGGGTCTCAGGTTTGGTACAAGCATTGAGATATCACATCTCTGCTATCGGAAGGGTCTCAGGATAGGAATGGGAAGGAGTTGGATATCACATCTCAAGCTATCTCAGGATTGGAATGGGAAGGAGTTTGATATCACATCTCAAGCTATAGGAAGGTTCTCAGGTTTGGAAGGGGAAGGATTTGGCTCTCACATCTCATGTTTTAGGACGGGTCTCAGGTTTGGTATTAGAAGCATTGAGATATCACATCTCATGGTATAGGAAGGGTCTCAGGATTGGAATGGGAAGGAGTTGGATATCACATCTCAAGCTATCACAGGATTGGAATGGGAAGGAGTTTGATATCACATCTCAAGCTATAGGAAGGGTCTCAGGTTTGGAAAGGGAAGGATTTGGATTTCACATCTCATGTTATAGGATGGTTCTGATGTTTGGTTTTAGAAGCATTGAGATATCACATCTAATGCTATCGGAAGGGTCTCAGGTTTGGAAAGGGAAGGATTTGGATTTCACATATGTTATTGGATGGTTCTCAGGTTTGGTTTTAGAAGCATTAAGATATCACATCTCATGCTATAGGAAGGGTCTCAGGTTTTGGAATGGGAAGGAGTCGGATATCACATCTCATGCTAAAGGGAGGGTCTCAGGTTTGGTATTAGAAGCATTGAGATATCACATCTCATGTTATAGGAAGAATCTCTGGTTTGGTATTAGAGGCATTGAGATATCACATCTCATGCTATCAGAAGGGTCTCAGGATTGGAATGGGAAGGAGTCGGATATCACATCTCATGCTAAAGGGAGGGTCTCAGGTTTGGTATTAGAAGCATTGAGATATCACATCTCATGTTATAGGAAGAATCTCAGGTTTGGTATTAGAGGCATTGAGATATCACATCTCATGTTATAGGAAGGGTCTCAGGATTGGAATGGGAAGGATTTGGATATCACATCTCTTGCTATAGGAAGATTCTCAGGTTTTTTATTAGAAACATTGAGATATCACATCTCATGCTATAGGAAGGGTTTCAGGATTGGAATGGGAAGGATTTGGATATCACATCGCATGCTAAAGGAAGGGTCTCAGGTTTGGAAGGGGAAGGATTTGGATATCATATCTCATGTTATAGGACGGGTCCCAGGTTTGGTATTAGAAGCTTTGAAATATCACATCTCATGCTATAGGAAGGGTCTCAGGATTGGAATGGGAAGGAGTTGGATATCACATCTCATGCTAAATGAAGGGACTCAGGTTTGATAGAAGCATTGAGATATCACATATCATGCTATAGGAAGGGTCTCAGGATTGGAATGGGAAGGAGTTGGATATCACATCTCATGTCATAGGAAGGGTCTCAGGTTTGGTCCAAGCATTGAGATATCACATCTCTGCTATCGGAAGGGTCTCAGGATAGGAATGGGAAGGACTTAGATATCACATCCCATGCTATAGGGAGGGTCTCAGGTTTGGAAAGGGAAGGATTTGGATTTCACATATGTTATTGGATGGTTCTCAGGTTTGGTTTTAGAAGCATTAAGATATCACATCTCAGGCTATAGGAAGGGTCTCAGGTTTGGAATGGGAAGGAGTTGGATACACATCTCATGTTATAGGAAGGATCTCAGGTTTGGTATTAGAAAAATTGTGATATCACATATGCTATAGGAAGGGTCTCAGGATTGGAATGGGAAGGAGTTGGATATCACATCTCATGCTAAAGGAAAGATCTCAGGTTTGGAAGGGGAAGGATTTGGATCTCACATCTCATGTTTTAGGACGGGTGTCAGGTTTGGTATTAGAAGCATTAAGATATCACATCTCATGGTGTAGGAAGGGTCTCAGGATTGGAATGGGAAGGAGTTGGATATCACATCTCAAGCTATCTCAGGATTGGAATGGGAAGGAGTTTGATATCACATCTCATGCAACCGAAAGGGTCTCAGGTTTGGAATGGGAAGGAGTTGGATATCACATCTCATGTTATAGGAAGGATCTCAGGTTTATTATTAGAAGCATTGAGATATCACATCTCATGCTATAGGAAGGGTCTCAGGATTGGAATCAGAAGGAGTTGTATTTGACATCTCATGCCATAGGAAGGGTCTCAGGTTTGGTATAAGCATTGGGATATCACATCTCTGCTATCGGAAGGGTCTCAGGATTGGAATGGGAAGGAGTTGGATATCCCATCTCATTATAGGAAGGGTCTCAGGTTTGGTATTAGAAGCATTGAGATATCACATCTCATGCTATAGGAAGGGTCTCAGGATTGGAATGGAAGGACTTGAATATCACATCTCATGTTATAGCAAGGGTCTCAGGTTTGGTATTAGAAGCATTGAGATATCACATCTCATGCTATAGGAAGGGTCTCAGGATTGGAATGGGAACGACTTGGATATCACATCTCATGATAAAGGAAGGGTCTAAGGTTTGGAAGGGGAAGGATTTGGATATCACATATCATGTTATAGGACCGGTCTCAGGTTTGGTATTAGAAGCATTGAGATATCAAGTCCCATGGTATAGGACGGGTCTCAGAATTGGAATGGGAAGGAGTTGGATATCACATCTCAAGCTATAGGAAGGGTGTCAGGATTGGAATGGGAAGGAGTTTGATATCACATCTCATGCCATGGTATGGGTCTCAGGTTTTGTAGAAGCATCGGGATATCACATCTCATGCTATCGGAAGGGTATCAGGATTGGATTTGGAAGGAGTTGGATATCCCATCTCATGCTATAGGAAGGGTCTCAGGTTGGAATGGGAAGGAATTGGATATCACATCTCATGTTATAGGAAGGGTATCAGGATTGGAATGGGAAGGACTTGGATATCACATCTCATGCTATAGGAAGGCTATCAGGTTTGGAAGGGGAAGGAGTTGCATATCAAATTTCATTTTAGAGGTAGGATCTCAGGTTTGGTATTAGAGGCATTGAGATAACACATCTCATGCTATAGGAGGGTCTCACGATTGGAATGGGAAGGATTTGGATATCACATCTCATGCTATAGGAAGGGTCTCAGGTTTGGTTTAAGCATTGAGATATCACATCTCATGCTATAGAAACGGTCTCAAGATTGCAATGGGAAGGAGTTGGATATCACATCTCATGTTATAGGAAGGATCTCAGATTTGGTATTAGAAGCATTGAGACATCACATCTCATGCTATAGGAAGGGTCTCAGGATTGGAATGGGAAGGAGTTGGATATCACATCTCATGTTATAGGAAGGGTCTCAGGTTTGGTATAAGCATTGAGATATCACATCTCATGCTACAGGAAGGGTCTCAGGATTGGAATGGGAAGGAGTTGGATATCACATCTCATGTTATAGGAAGGGTCTCAGGATTGGAATGGGAAGCACTTCGATATCAGATCTCATGTTATGGGAAGGCTCCCAGTTTTAGAAGGGGAAGGAGTTGGATATCACATTTCATGTTATAGGACGGGTCTCAGGTTTGGTATTAGAAGCATTGAGATATCAAGTCTCATGGTATAAGAAGGGTCTCAGAATTGGAATGGGAAGGAGTTGGATATCACACCTCAAGCTATAGGAAGGGTCTCAGGATTGGAATGGGAAGGAGTTTGATATCACATCTCATGCCATAGTATGGGTCTCAGGTTTGGTAGAAGCATTGGGATATCACATCTCATGATATCAGAAGGGTCTCATGATTGAAATGGGAAGGAGTTGGATATCACATCTCATGCTAAAGGGAGGGTCTCAGGTTTGGAAGGTGAAGGATTTGGATATCACATCTCATGCTATAGGAAGGGTCTCAGGATTGGAATGGGAAGGATTTGGATATCACATCTCATGCTATAGGAAGGGTCTCAGGTTTGGTATAAGCATTGAGATATCACATCTCATGCTATAGGAAGGGTCTCAGGATTGGAATGGGAAGGAGTTGGATATCACATTTCATGCTATAGGTAGGCTCTCAGTTTTGGAAAGGGAAGGTTTTGGATATCACATCTCATGCTATAGGAAGGGTCTCACGATTGGAATGAGAAGGATTTGGATATCACATCTCATGCTATAGGAAGGGTCTCAGGATTGGAATGGGAAGGAGTTGGATATCACATCTCATGCTATAGGAAGGGTCTCAGGAATGGAATGGGAAGGAGTTTTATATGACATCTCATGCCATAGGAAGGATCTCAGGTTTGGTATTAGAAGCATTGAGACATCACATCTCATGTTATAGGAAGGGTCTCAGGATTGGAATGGGAAGGAGTTGGATATCACATCTCATGCTATAGGAAGGGTCTCAGGTTTGGAATGGGAAGGATTTGGATATCACATCTCATGCTATAGGAAGGGTCTCACGATTGGAATGGGAAGGATTTGGATATCACATCTCATGCTATAGGAAGGGTCTCAGGATTGGAATGGGAAGGAGTTGGATATCACATCTCATGCTATAGGAAGGGTCTCAGGAATGGAATGGGAAGGAGTTGTATATGACATCTCATGCCATAGGAAGGGTCTCAGGTTTGGTATCAGCATTGAGATATCACATCTCATGCTATAGGAAGGGTCTTTGGATTGGAATGGGAAGGACTTGAATATCCCATCTCATGCTATAGGGAGGCTCTCACGTTTGGAAATGGAAGGAGTTGGATATCACATTTCATGTTAGAGGTAGGATCTCAGGTTTGGTATTAGAGCCATTGAATATCACATCTCATGCTATCAGAAGGGTCTCAGGATTGGAATGGGAAGGAGTTGGATATCACATCTCATGCTAAAGGGAGGGTCTCAGGTTTGGAAGGGGAAGGATTTTGATATCACATCTCATGTTATAGGAAGGATCTCAGGTTTGGTATTAGAGGGATTGAGATATCACATCTCATGCTATCGGAAGGGTATCAGGATTGGATTTGGAAGTAGTTGGATATCCCATCTCATGCTATAGGAAGGGTCTCAGGTTGGAATGGGAAGGAGTTGGATATCACATCTCATGTTATAGGAAGGGTCTCAGGATTGGAATGGGAAATACTTCGATATCACATCTCATGCTATAGGAAGGCTCTCAGGTTTGCAAGGGGAAGGAGTTGGATATCACATTTCATGTTAGAGGTAGGATCTCAGGTTTGGTATTAGAGGCATTGAGATATCACATCTCATGCTATCAGAAATGTCTCAGGATTGGAATGGGAAGGAGTTGGATATCACATCTCATGCTAAAGGGAGGGTCTCTGGTTTGGAAGGGGAAGGATTTGGATATCACATCTCATGTTATAGGAAGGATCTCAGGTTTGGTATTAGAAGCATTGAGATATCACATCTCATGCTATAGGAAGGGTCTCAGGTTTGGAATGGGAAGGAATTGGATATCACATCTCATGTCATAGGAAGGATCTCAGGTTTGGTATTAGAAGCATTGAGATATCACATCTCATGCTATAGGAATGGTCTCAGGATTGGAATGGGAAGGAGTTGGATATCACATCTCATGTTATAGGAAGGGTCTCAGGTTTGGTCTAAGCATTGAGATATCACATCTCTGCTATCAGAAGTTTCTCAGGATTGAAATGGGAAGGAGTTGGATATCCCATCTCATGTTATAGGACGGGTCTCAGGTTTGGTAATAGAATCATTGAGATATCACATCTCATGCTGTAGGAAGTGTCTAAGGATTGGAATGGGAAGGACTTGGATATCACATCTCATGCTATAGGTATACTCTCAGGTTTGGAAAGGGAAGGAGTGGGATATCACATTTCATGTTCAAGGAAGGATCTCAGGTTTGGTATTAGAGGCATTGAGATATCACATCTCATGCTATAGGAAGGGTCTCAGGATTGGAATGGGAAGGATTTGGATATCACATCTCATGCTATAGGAAGGGTCTCAGGTTTGGTATAAGCATTTAGATATCACATCTCATGCTATAGGAAGGGTCTCAGGATTGGAATGGGAAGGAGTTGGATATCACATCTCATGCCATAGGAAGGGTCTCAGGTTTGGTACAAGCATTGAGATATCACATCTCTGCTATCGGAAGGGTCTCAGGATAGGATTGGGAAGGAGTTGGATATCACATCTCAAGCTATCTCAGGATTGGAATGGGAAGGAGTTTGATATCACATCTCAAGCTATAGGAAGGTTCTCAGGTTTGGAGGGTGAAGGATTTGGATCTCACATCTCATGTTTTAGGACGGGTCTCAGGTTTGGTATTAGAAGCATTGAGATATCACATCTCATGGTATAGGAAGGGTCTCAGGATTGGAATGGGAAGGAGTTGGATATCACATCTCAAGCTATCACAGGATTGGAATGGGAAGGAGTTTGATATCACATCTCAAGCTATAGGAAGGGTCTCAGGTTTGGAAAGGGAAGGATTTGGATTTCACATCTCATGTTATAGGATGGTTCTCATGTTTGGTTTTAGAAGCATTGAGATATCACATCTAATGCTATCAGAAGGGTCTCAGGTTTGGAAAGGGAAGGATTTGGATTTCACATATGTTATTGGATGGTTCTCAGGTTTGGTTTTAGAAGCATTAAGATATCACATCTCATGCTATAGGAAGGGTCTCAGGTTTTGGAATGGGAAGGAGTTGGATACACATCTCATGTTATAGGAAGGATCTCAGGTTTGGTATTAGAAAAATTGTGATATCACATATCATGCTATAGGAAGGGTCTCAGGATTGGAATGGGAAGGAGTTGGATATGACATCTCATGCCACAGGAAGGGTCTCAGGTTTGGTATAAGCATTGAGATATCACATCTCTGCTATCGGAAGGGTCTCAGGATTGGAATGGGAAGGAGTTGGATATCCCATCTTATGTTATAGGAAGGGTCTCAGGTTTGGTATTAGAAGCATTGAGATATCACATCTCATGCTATCAGAAGGGTCTCAGGATGGGAATGGGAAGGAGTCGGATATCACATCTCATGCTAAAGGGAGGGTCTCAGGTTTGGTATTAGAAGCATTGAGATATCACATCTCATGTTATAGGAAGAATCTCTGGTTTGGTATTAGAGGCATTGAGATATCACATCTCATGCTATCAGAAGGGTCTCAGGATTGGAATGGGAAGGAGTCGGATATCACATCTCATGCTAAAGGGAGGATCTCAGGTTTGGTATTAGAAGCATTGAGATATCACATCTCATGTTATAGGAAGAATCTCAGGTTTGGTATTAGAGGCATTGAGATATCACATCTCATGTTATAGGAAGGGTCTCAGGATTGGAATGGGAAGGATTTGGATATCACATCTCTTGCTATAGGAAGAGTCTCAGGTTTTTTATTAGAAACATTGAGATATCACATCTCATGCTAAAGGAAGGGTCTCAGGTTTGGAAGGGGAAGGATTTGGATATCATATCTCATGTTATAGGACGTGTCCCAGGTTTGGTATTAGAAGCTTTGAAATATCACATCTCATGCTATAGGAAGGGTCTCAGGATTGGAATGGGAAGGAGTTGGATATCACATCTCATGCTAAAGGAAGGGACTCAGGTTTGATAGAAGCATTGAGATATCACATCGCATGCTATAGGAAGGGTCTCAAGATTGGAATGGGAAGGAGTTGGATATCACATCTCATGCCATAGGAAGGGTCTCAGGTTTGGTCCAAGCATTGAGATATCACATCTCTGCTATTGGAAGGGTCTCAGGATAGGAATGGGAAGGACTTAGATATCACATCTCATGCTATAGGGAGGGTCTCAGGTTTGGAAAGGGAAGGATTTGGATTTCACATCTCATGTTATAGGATGGTTCTCATGTTTGGTTTTAGAAGCATTGAGATATCACATCTAATGCTATCGGAAGGGTCTCAGGTTTGGAAAGTGAAGGATTTGGATTTCACATATGTTATTGGATGGTTCTCAGGTTTGGTTTTAGAAGCATTAAGATATCACATCTCAGGCTATAGGAAGGGTCTCAGGTTTGGAATGGGAAGGAGTTGGATACACATCTCATGTTATAGGAAGGATCTCAGGTTTGGTATTAGAAAAATTGTGATATCACATATCATGCTATAGGAAGGGTCTCAGGATTGGAATGGGAAGGAGTTGGATATCACATCTCATGCTAAAGGAAAGATCTCAGGTTTGGAAGGGGAAGGATTTGGACATCACATCTCATGTTTTAGGACGGGTGTCAGGTTTGGTATTAGAAGCATTGAGATATCACATCTCATGGTATAGGAAGGGTCTCAGGATTGGAATGGGAAGGAGTTGGATATCACATCTCATGCTAAAGGAAAGATCTCAGGTTTGGAAGGGGAAGGATTTGGACATCACATCTCATGTTTTAGGACGGGTGTCAGGTTTGGTATTAGAAGCATTGAGATATCACATCTCATGGTATAGGAAGTGTCTCAGGATTGGAATGGGAAGGAGTTTGATATCACATCTCATGCAATCGGAAGGGTCTCAGGTTTGGAATGGGTAGGAGTTGGATATCACATCTCATGTTATAGGAAGGATCTCAGGTTTATTATTAGAAGCATTGAGATATCACATCTCATGCTATAGGAAGGGTCTCAGGATTGGAATCGGAAGGAGTTGTATTTGACATCTCATGCCATAGGAAGGGTCTCAGGTTTGGTATAAGCATTGAGATATCACATCTCTGCTATCGGAAGGGTCTCAGGATTGGAATGGGAAGGAGTTGGATATCCCATCTCATTATAGGAAGGGTCTCAGGTTTGGTATTAGAAGCATTGAGATATCACATCTCATGCTATAGGAAGGGTCTCAGGATTGGAATGGGAAGGACTTGAATATCACATCTCATGTTATAGCAAGGGTCTCAGGTTTGGTATTAGAAGCATTGAGATATCACATCTCATGCTATAGGAAGGGTCTCAGGATTGGAATGGGAACGACTTGGATATCACATCTCATGATAAAGGAAGGGTCTAAGGTTTGGAAGGGGAAGGATTTGGATATCACATCTCATGTTATAGGACCGGTCTCAGGTTTGGTATTAGAAGCATTGAGATATCAAGTCCCATGGTATAGGACGGGTCTCAGAATTGGAATGGGAAGGAGTTGGATATCACATCTCAAGCTATAGGAAGGGTTTCAGGATTGGAATGGGAAGGAGTTTGATATCACATCTCATGCCATGGTATGGGTCTCAGGTTTTGTAGAAGCATTGGGATATCACATCTCATGCTATCGGAAGGGTATCAGGATTGGATTTGGAAGGAGTTGGATATCCCATCTAATGCTATAGGAAGGGTCTCAGGTTGGAATGGGAAGGAGTTGGATATCACATCTCATGTTATAGGAAGGGTATCAGGATTGGAATGGGAAGGACTTGGATATCACATCTCGTGCTATAGGAAGGCTATCAGGTTTGGAAGGGGAAGGAGTTGCATATCAAATTTCATTATAGAGGTAGGATCTCTGGTTTGGTATTAGAGGCATTGAGATATCACATCTCATGCTATAGGAAGGGTCTCACGATTGGAATGGGAAGGATTTGGATATCACATCTCATGCTATAGGAAGGGTCTCAGGTTTGGTATAAGCATTGAGATATCACATCTCATGCTATAGAAACGGTCTCAAGATTGCAATGGGAAGGAGTTGGATATCACATCTCATGTTATAGGAAGGATCTCAGATTTGGTATTAGAAGCATTGAGACATCACATCTCATGCTATAGGAAGGGTCTCAGGATTGGAATGGGAAGGAGTTGGATATCACATCTCATGTTATAGGAAGGGTCTCAGGATTGGAATGGGAAGCACTTCGATATCACATCTCATGTTATAGGAAGGCTCCCAGGTTTAGAAGGGGAAGGAGTTGGATATCACATTTCATGTTAGAGGTAGGATCTCAGGTTTGGTATTAGAGGCATTGAGATATAACATCTCATGCTATCAGAAGGGTCTCAGGATTGGAATGGGAAGGAGTTGGATATCACATCTCATGCTAAAGGGAGGGTCTCAGGTTTGGAAGGGGAAGGATTTGAATATCACATCTCGTGTTATAGGAAGGATCTCAGGTTTGGTATTAGAAGAATTGAAATATCACATCTCATGCTATCGGAAGGATCTCAGGTTTGGTATTAGAAGCATTGAGATATCACATCTCATGCTATCAGAACGGTCTCAGGATTGGAATGGGAAGGAGTTGGATATCACATCTCATGCTAAAGGGAGGGTCTCTGGTTTGGAAGGGGAAGGATTAGGATATCACATCTCATGTTATAGGAAGGATCTCAGGTTTGTTATTAGAAGCATTGAGATATCACATCTCATGCTATAGGAAGGGTCTCAGGATTGGAATGGGAAGGAGTTGGATATCACATCTCATGCTATAGGAAGGGTCTCAGATTTGGTATAAGCATTGAGATATCACATCTCATGCTATAGGAAGGGTCTCAGGATTGGAATGGGAAGGAGTTGTATATGACATCTCAGGCCATAGAAAGGGTCTCAGATTTGGTATAAGCATTGAGATATCAAATCTCATGATATCGGAAGGGTCTCAGGATTGGAATGGGAAGGAGTTGGATATAACATCTCATGATAAAGGAAGGGTCTAAGGTTTGGAAGGGGAAGGATTTGGATATCACATCTCATGTTATAGGACGGGTCTCAGGTATGGTATTAGAAGCATTGAGATATCAAGTCTCATGGTATAAAAAGGGTCTCAGGATTGGAATGGGAAGGAGTTTGATATCACATCTCATGCCATAATATGGGTCTCAGGTTTGGTAGAAGCATTGGGATATCACATCCGATGCTATCGGAAGGGTATCAGTATTGGATTTGGAAGGAGTTGGATATCCCATCTCATGCTATAGGAAGGGTCTCAGGTTGGAATGGGAAGGAGTTGGATATCACATTTCATGTTATAGGAAGGGTCTCAGGATTGGAATGGGAAGGACTTGGATATCATATCTCATGCTATAGGAAGGCTCTCAGGTTTGGAAGGGGAAGGAGTTGGATATCACATTTCATGTTAGAGGAATGATCTCAGGTTTGGTATTAGAGGCCTTGAGATATCACATCTCATGCTATAGGAAGGGTCTCAGGATTGGAATGGGAAGGAGTTGGATATCACATCTCAAGCTATAGGAAGGGTCTCAGGTTTGGTATAAGCATTGAGATATCACATGTCATGCTATAGGAAGGGTCTCAGGATTGGAATGGGAAGAAGTTGGATATCACATCTCATGCTATAGGAAGGGTATCAGGTTTGGTATAAGCAGTGAGATATCATATCTCATGCTATAGGAAGGGTCTCAGGAATGGAATGGGAAGGAGTTTTATATGACATCTCATGCCATAGGAAGGATCTCATGTTTGGTATTAGAAGCATTGAGACATCACATCTCATGTTATAGGAAGGGTATCAGGATTGGAATGGGAAGGAGTTGGATATCACATCTCATGCTATAGGGAGGGTCTCAAGTTTGATATTAGAAGCATTGAGATGACAAATGTCATGATATCGGAAGGGTCTAAGGATTGGAATGGGAAGGAGTTGGATATCACATCTCATGATAAAGGAAGGGTCTAAGGTTTGGAAGGGGAAGGATTTGGATATCACATCTCATGTTATAGGATGGGTCTCAGGTTTGGTATTAGAAGCATTGAGATATCAGGTCTCATGGTATAGGAAGGGTCTCAGAATTGGAATGGGAAGAAGTTGGATATCACATCTCAAGCTATAGGAAGGGTCTCAGGATTGGAATGGGAAGGAGTTTGATATCACATCTCATGCCATAGTATGGGTCTCAGATTTGGTAGAAGCATTGGGATATCACATCTCATGCTATCGGAATGGTATCAGTATTGGATTTGGAAGGAGTTGGATATCCCATCTCATGCTATAGGAAAGGTCTCAGGTTGGAATGGGATGGAGTTGGATATCACATTTCATGTTATAGGAAGGGTCTCAGGATTGGAATGGGAAGGTCTTGGATATCATATCTCATGCTATAGGAAGGCTCTCAGGTTTGGAAGGGGAAGGAGTTGGATATCACATTCATGTTAGAGGAAGGATCTCAGGTTTGGTATTAGAGGCCTTGAGATATCACATCTCATGCTATAGGAAGGGTCTCAGGATTGGAATGGGAAGGAGTTGGATATCACATCTCATGTTATAGGAAAGATCTCAGGTTTGGTATTAGAAGCATTGAGACATCACATCTCATGTTATAGGAAGAGTCTCAGGATTGGAATGGGAAGAAGTTGGATATCACATCTCATGCTATAGGAAGGGTCTCAGGTTTGGAAGGGGAAGGAGTTGGATATCCAATCTCATGTTATAGGAAGGATCTCAGGTTTGGTATTAGAAGCATTGAGATATCACATCTCATGCTATAGGAATGGTCTCAGGGTTGGAATGGGAAGGAGTTGGATATTACATTCTTGCTATAGGAAGGGTCTCATGTTTGGAATGGGAAGGAGTTGGATATCACATATGCTATAGGAAGGGTCTCAGGTTTGGAACGGGAAGGAGTTGGATATCCGATCTCATGTTATAGGACGGGTCTCAGGTTTGTTATTAGAATCATTGAGATATCATATTGCACGCTGCAGGAAGGGTCTAAGGATTGGAATGGGAAGGACTTGGATATCACATCTCATGCTATAGATAGGCTCTCAGATTTGGAAAGGGAAGGAGTTGGATATCACATTTCATGTTAGAGGAAGGATCTCAGGTTTGGTATTAGAGGCATTGAGATATCACATCTCATGCTATAGGAAGCGTCTCAGGATTGGAATGGGAAGGAGTTGGGTATCACATCTCATGCTATAGGAAGGGTCTCAGGATTGGTATAAGTATTGAGATATAACATCTCATGCTATAGGAAGGGTCTCAGGATTGGAATGGAAGGAGTTGGATATCACATCTCATGTTATAGGAAGGATCTCAGGTTTGGTATTAGAAGCATTGAGACATCACATCTCATGCTATAGGAAGGGTCTCAGGATTGGAATGGGAAGGAGTTGGATATCACATCTCATGCTATAGGAAGGGTCTCAGGTTTGGTATAAGCATTGAGATATCACATCTCATGCTATAGGAAGGGTCTCAGGATTGGAATGGGAAGGAGTTGTATATGACATCTCATGCCGTAGGAAGGGTCTCAGGTTTCGTATAAGCATTGAGATATCACATCTCTGCTATCGGAAGGGTCTCAGGATTGGAATGGGAAGGAGTTGGATATCCCATCTCATGTTATAGGAAGAGTCTCAGGTTTGGTATTAGAAGCATTGGATATCACATATCATGCTATTGGAAGTGTCTCAGGATTGGAATGGGAAGGACGTGGATATCACATCTCATGCTATAGGGAGGGTCTCAAGTTTGATATTAGAAGCATTGAGATATCACATCTCATGCTATAGGAAGGGTCTCAGGATTGGAATGGGAAGGAGTTGGATATCACATCTCATGCTATAGGAAGGGTCTCAGATTTGGTATAAGCAGTGAGATATCACATCTCATGCTATAGGAAGGGTCTCAGGATTGGAATGGGAAGGAGTTGGATATCACATCTCATGTTATAGGAAGGATCTCAGGTTTGGTATAAGCATTGAGATATCACATCTCTGCTATCGGAAGGGTCTCAGGATTGGAATGGGAAGGAGTTGGATATTCCCATCTCATGTTATAGGAAGGGTCTCAGGTTTGGTATTAGAAGCATTGAGATATCACATCTCATGCTGTAGGAAGGGTCTCAGGATTGGAATTGGAAGGAGTTGGATATCACATCTCATGCTATAGGAAGGATCACAGGTTTGGTATTAGAAGCATTGAGATATCACATCTCATGCTATCGGAAGGGTCTCAGGATTGGAATGGGAAGGAGTTGGATATCACATCTCATGCTATAGGAAGGGTCTCAGGTTTGGAACGGGAAGGAGTTGGATATCATATCTCATGTTATAGGAAGAGTCTCAGGTTTGGTATAAGCATTGAGATATCACATCTCTGCTATCGGAGGTGTCTCAGGATTGGGATGGGAAGGAGTTGGATATCACATCTCATGCTATAGGAAGGGCATCAGGTTTGGAACGGGAAGGAGTTGGATATCCCATCTCATGTTATAGGACGGGTCTCAGGTTTGGTATTAGAAGCATTGAGATATCACATCGCATGCTGTAGGAAGGATCTCAGGTTTGGAATGCGAAGGAATTGGATATCACATCTCATGTCATAGGAAGTATCTCAGGTTTGGTATTAGAAGCATTGAGATATCACATCTCATGCTATAGGAATGGTCTCAGGATTAGAATGGGAAAGAGTTGGATATCCCATCTCATGTTATAGGAAGAGTCTCAGGTTTGGTATTAGAAGCATTGGATATCACATATCATGCTATAGGAAGTGTCTCAGGATTGGAATGGGAAGGACTTGGATATCACATCTCATGCTATAGGGAGGGTCTCAAGTTTGATATTAGAAGCATTGAGATATCACATCTCATGCTATAGGAAGGGTCTCAGGATTGGAATAGGAAGGAGTTGGATATCACATCTCATGCTATAGGAAGGGTCTCAGGTTTGGTATAAGCAGGGAGATATCACATCTCATGCTATAGGAAGGGTCTCAGGATTGGAATGGGAAGGAGTTGGATATCACATCTCATGTTATAGGAAGGATCTCAGGTTTGGTATAAGCATTGAGATATCACATCTCTGCTATCGGAAGGGTCTCAGGATTGGAATGGGAAGGAGTTGGATATTCCCATCTCATGTTATAGGAAGGGTCTCAGGTTTGGTATTAGAAGCATTGAGATATCACATCTCATGCTGTAGGAAGGGTCTCAGGATTGGAATTGGAAGGAGTTGGATATCACATCTCATGCTATAGGAGGGATCACAGGTTTGGTATTAGAAGCATTGAGATATCACATCTCATGCTATCAGAAGGGTCTCAGGATTGGAATGGGAAGGAGTTGGATATCACATCTCATGCTATAGGAAGGGTCTCAGGTTTGGAACGGGAGGGAGTTGGATATCATATCTCATGTTATAGGAAGAGTCTCAGGTTTGGTATAAGCATTGAGATATCACATCTCTGCTATCGGAGGTGTCTCAGGATTGGGATGGGAAGGAGTTGGATATCACATCTCATGCTATAGGAAGGGTATCAGGTTTGGAACGGGAAGGAGTTGGCTATCCCATCTCATGTTATAGGACGGGTCTCAGGTTTGGTATTAGAAGCATTGAGATATCACATTGCATGCTGTAGGAAGGATCTCAGGTTTGGAATGGTAAGGAATTGGATATCACATCTCATGTCATAGGAAGTATCTCAGGTTTGGTATTAGAAGCATTGAGATATCACATCTCATGCTATAGGAATGGTCTCAGGATTGGAATGGGTAGGAGTTGGATATTACATTCTTGCTATAGGAAGGGTCTCATGTTTGGAATGGGAAGGAGTTGGATATCACATATGCTATAGGAAGGGTCTCAGGTTTGGAACGGGAAGGAGTTGGATATCACATCTCATGCTATAGGTAGGCTCTCAGGTTTGGTATAAGCATTGAGATATCACATCTCATGCTATAGGAAGGGTCTCAGGATTGGAATGGGAAGGATTTGGATATCACATCTCATGCTATAGGAAGGGTCTCAGGTTTGGTATAAGCATGGAGGTATCACTTCTCATGCTATAGGAAGTGTCTCAGGTTTGGTATTAGAAGCATTCAGATATCACATCTCATGCTATCGGAAGGATCTCAGGTTTGGTATTAGAAGCATTGAGATATCAAATCTCATGCTATAGGAAGGGTCGCAGGATTGGAATGGGAAGGAGTTCGATATCACATCTCATGCTATGGGAAGAGTCTCAGGATTGGAATGGGAAGGAGTTTTATATGACCTCTAATGCCATAGGAAGGATCTCAGGTTTGGTATTAGAAGCATTGAGACATACCATCTCATGTTATAGGAAGGGTCTCAGGATTGGAATGGGAAGGAGTTGGATATCACATCTCATGCTATAGGAAGGGTCTCAGGTTTGGTATAAGTATTGAGATATCACATCTCATGCTATAGGAAGGGTCTCAGGATTGGAATGGGAAGGAGTTGTATATGACATCTCATGCCACAGGAAGGGTCTCAGGTTTGGTATAAGCATTGAGATATCACATCTCTGCTATCGGAAGGGTCTCAGGATTGGAATGGGAAGGAGTTGGATATCCCATCTTACGTTATAGGAAGGGTCTCAGGTTTGGTATTAGAAGCATTGAGATATCACATCTCATGCTATAGGAAGGGTCTCAGGATTGGAATGGGAAGGACTTGGATATCACATCTCATTCTATAGGGAGGGTCTCACGTTTGGAAAGGGAAGGAGTTGGATATCACATTTCATGTTAGATGTAGCATCTCAGGTTTGGTATTAGAGGCATTGAGATATCACATCTCATGCTATCAGAAGGGTCTCAGGATTGGAATGGGAAGGAGTTGGATATCACATCTCATGGTAAAGGGAGGGTCTCAGGAATGGAAGGTGAAGGATTTGGATATCACATCTCATGTTATAGGAAGGATCTCAGGTTTGGTATTAGAAGCATTGAGATATCACATCTCATGCTATCGGAAGGATCTCAGGTTTGGTATTAGAGGCATTGAGATATCACATCTCATGCTAAAGGGAGGGTCTCAGATTTGGAAGGGGAAGGATTTGGATATCACATCTCTTGTTATAGGAAGGATCACAGGTTTGGTATTAGAAGCATTGAGATATCACATCTCATGCTATGGGAAGGGTCTCAGGATTGGAATGGGAAGGAGTTGGATATCGCATCTCATGCTATAGGAAGGGTCTCAGGTTTGGAACGGGAAGGAGTTAGATATCACATCTCATGTTATAGTAAGAGTCTCAGGTTTGGTATAAGCATTGAGATTTCACATCTCTGCTATCGGAGGTGTCTCAGGATTGGGATGGGAAGGAATTGGATATCACATCTCATGCTATAGGAAGGGTATCAGGTTTGGAACGGGAAGGAGTTGGATATCCCATCTCATGTTATAGGACGGGTCTCAGTTTTGATATTAGAAGCATTGAGATATCACATCACATGCTGTAGGAAGGGTCTCAGGTTTGGAATGAGAAGGATTTAGATATCACATCTCATGTCATAGGAAGGATCTCAGGTTTTGTATAAGCATTGAGATATCACATCTCTGCTATTGGAAAGGTCTCAGGATTGGAATGGAAGGAGTTGGATATCACATCTCATGTTATAGGAAGGATCTCAGGTTTGGTATTAGAAGCATTGAGACATCACATCTCATGCTATAGGAAGGGTCTCAGGATTGGAATGGGAAGGAGTTGGATATCACATCTCATGCTATAGGAAGGGTCTCAGGTTTGGTATAAGCATTGAGATATCACATCTCATGCTATAGGAAGGGTCTCAGGATTGGAATGGGAAGGAGTTGTATATGACATCTCATGCCGTAGGAAGGGTCTCAGGTTTCGTATAAGCATTGAGATATCACATCTCTGCTATCGGAAGGGTCTCAGGATTGGAATGGGAAGGAGTTGGATATCCCATCTCATGTTATAGGAAGAGTCTCAGGTTTGGTATTAGAAGCATTGGATATCACATATCATGCTATTGGAAGTGTCTCAGGATTGGAATGGGAAGGACGTGGATATCACATATCATGCTATAGGGAGGGTCTCAAGTTTGATATTAGAAGCATTGAGATATCACATCTCATGCTATAGGAAGGGTCTCAGGATTGGAATGGGAAGGAGTTGGATATCACATCTCATGCTATAGGAAGGGTCTCAGGTTTGGTATAAGCAGTGAGATATCACATCTCATGCTATAGGAAGGGTCTCAGGATTGGAATGGGAAGGAGTTGGATATCACATCTCATGTTATATGAAGGATCTCAGGTTTGGTATAAGCATTGAGATATCACATCTCTGCTATCGGAAGGGTCTCAGGATTGGAATGGGAAGGAGTTGGATATTCCCATCTCATGTTATAGGAAGGGTCTCAGGTTTGGTATTAGAAGCATTGAGATATCACATCTCATGCTGTAGGAAGGGTCTCAGGATTGGAATTGGAAGGAGTTGGATATCACATCTCATGCTATAGGAAGGATCACAGGTTTGGTATTAGAAGCATTGAGATATCACATCTCATGCTATCGGAAGGGTCTCAGGATTGGAATGGGAAGGAGTTGGATATCACATCTCATGCTATAGGAAGGGTCTCAGGTTTGGAACGGGAAGGAGTTGGATATCATATCTCATGTTATAGGAAGAGTCTCAGGTTTGGTATAAGCATTGAGATATCACATCTCTGCTATCGGAGGTGTCTCAGGATTGGGATGGGAAGGAGTTGGATATCACATCTCATGCTATAGGAAGGGCATCAGGTTTGGAACGGGAAGGAGTTGGATATCCCATCTCATGTTATAGGACGGGTCTCAGGTTTGGTATTAGAAGCATTGAGATATCACATCGCATGCTGTAGGAAGGATCTCAGGTTTGGAATGGGAAGGAATTGGATATCACATCTCATGTCATAGGAAGTATCTCAGGTTTGGTATTAGAAGCATTGAGATATCACATCTCATGCTATAGGAATCGTCTCAGGATTGGAATGGGAAAGAGTTGGATATCCCATCTCATGTTATAGGAAGAGTCTCAGGTTTGGTATTAGAAGCATTGGATATCACATATCATGCTATAGGAAGTGTCTCAGGATTGGAATGGGAAGGACTTGGATATCACATCTCATGCTATAGGGAGGGTCTCAAGTTTGATATTAGAAGCATTGAGATATCACATCTCATGCTATAGGAAGGGTCTCAGGATTGGAATAGGAAGGAGTTGGATATCACATCTCATGCTATAGGAAGGGTCTCAGGTTTGGTATAAGCAGGGAGATATCACATCTCATGCTATAGGAAGGGTCTCAGGATTGGAATGGGAAGGAGTTGGATATCACATCTCATGTTATAGGAAGGATCTCAGGTTTGGTATAAGCATTGAGATATCACATCTCTGCTATCGGAAGGGTCTCAGGATTGGAATGGGAAGGAGGTGGATATTCCCATCTCATGTTATAGGAAGGGTCTCAGGTTTGGTATTAGAAGCATTGAGATATCACATCTCATGCTGTAGGAAGGGTCTCAGGATTGGAATTGGAAGGAGTTGGATATCACATCTCATGCTATAGGAAGGATCACAGGTTTGGTATTAGAAGCATTGAGATATCACATCTCATGCTATCAGAAGGGTCTCAGGATTGGAATGGGAAGGAGTTGGATATCACATCTCATGCTATAGGAAGGGTCTCAGGTTTGGAACGGGAGGGAGTTGGATATCATATCTCATGTTATAGGAAGAGTCTCAGGTTTGGTATAAGCATTGAGATATCACATCTCTGCTATCGGAGGTGTCTCAGGATTGGGATGGGAAGGAGTTGGATATCACATCTCATGCTATAGGAAGGGTATCAGGTTTGGAACGGGAAGGAGTTGGCTATCCCATCTCATGTTATAGGACGGGTCTCAGGTTTGGTATTAGAAGCATTGAGATATCACATCGCATGCTGTAGGAAGGATCTCAGGTTTGGAATGGTAAGGAATTGGATATCACATCTCATGTCATAGGAAGTATCTCAGGTTTGGTATTAGAAGCATTGAGATATCACATCTCATGCTGTAGGAATGGTCTCAGGATTGGAATGGGTAGGAGTTGGATATTACATTCTTGCTATAGGAAGGGTCTCATGTTTGGAATGGGAAGGAGTTGGATATCACATATGCTATAGGAAGGGTCTCAGGTTTGGAACGGGAAGGAGTTGGATATCACATCTCATGCTATAGGTAGGCTCTCAGGTTTGGTATAAGCATTGAGATATCACATCTCATGCTATAGGAAGGGTCTCAGGATTGGAATGGGAAGGATTTGGATATCACATCTCATACTATAGGAAGGGTCTCAGGTTTGGTATAAGCATGGAGATATCACTTCTCATGCTATAGGAAGTGTCTCAGGATTGGAATGGGAAGGAGTTGGATATCACATCTCATGTTATAGGAAGGATCTCAGGTTTGGTATTAGAAGCATTGAGACATCACATCTCATGCTATAGGAAGGGTCTCAGGATTGGAATGGGAAGTAGTTGGATATCACATCTCATGCTAAAGGGAGGGTCTCAGGTTTGGAAGGGGAAGGATTTGGATATTACATCTCGTGTTATAGGAATGATCTCAGGTTTGGTATTAGAAGCATTCAGATATCACATCTCATGCTATCGGAAGGATCTCAGGTTTGGTATTAGAAGCATTGAGATATCAAATCTCATGCTATAGGAAGGGTCGCAGGATTGGAATGGGAAGGAGTTCGATATCACATCTCATGCTATGGGAAGAGTCTCAGGATTGGAATGGGAAGGAGTTTTATATGACCTCTAATGCCATAGGAAGGATCTCAGGTTTGGTATTAGAAGCATTGAGACATACCATCTCATGTTATAGGAAGGGTCTCAGGATTGGAATGGGAAGGAATTGGATATCACATCTCATGCTATAGGAAGGGTCTCAGGTTTGGTATAAGTATTGAGATATCACATCTCATGCTATAGGAAGGGTCTCAGGATTGGAATGGGAAGGAGTTGTATATGACATCTCATGCCACAGGAAGGGTCTCAGGTTTGGTATAAGCATTGAGATATCACATCTCTGCTATCGGAAGGATCTCAGGATTGGAATGGGAAGGAGTTGGATATCCCATTTTACGTTATAGGAAGGGTCTCAGGTTTGGTATTAGAAGCATTGAGATATCACATCTCATGCTATAGGAAGGGTCTCAGGATTGGAATGGGAAGGACTTGGATATCACATCTCATTCTATAGGGAGGGTCTCACGTTTGGAAAGGGAAGGAGTTGGATTTCACATTTCATGTTAGATGTAGCATCTCAGGTTTGGTATTAGAGGCATTGAGATATCACATCTCATGCTATCAGAAGGGTCTCAGGATTGGAATGGGAAGGAGTTGGATATCACATCTCATGGTAAAGGGAGGGTCTCAGGAATGGAAGGTGAAGGATTTGGATATCACATCTCATGTTATAGGAAGGATCTCAGGTTTGGTATTAGAAGCATTAAGATATCACATCTCATGCTATCGGAAGGATCTCAGGTTTGGTATTAGAGGCATTGGGATATCACATCTCATGCTAAAGGGAGGGTCTCAGATTTGGAAGGGGAAGGATTTGGATATCACATCTCTTGTTATAGGAAGGATCACAGGTTTGGTATTAGAAGCATTGAGATATCACATCTCATGCTATGGGAAGGGTCTCAGGATTGGAATGGGAAGGAGTTGGATATCGCATCTCATGCTATAGGAAGGGTCTCAGGTTTGGAACGGGAAGGAGTTAGATATCACATCTCATGTTATAGTAAGAGTCTCAGGTTTGGTATAAGCATTGAGATTTCACATCTCTGCTATCGGAGGTGTCTCAGGATTGGGATGGGAAGGAATTGGATATCACATCTCATGCTATAGGAAGGGTATCAGGTTTGGAACGGGAAGGAGTTGGATATCCCATCTCATGTTATAGGACGGGTCTCAGTTTTGATATTAGAAGCATTGAGATATCACATCACCTGCTGTAGGAAGGGTCTCAGGTTTGGAATGAGAAGGATTTAGATATCACATCTCATGTCATAGGAAGGATCTCAGGTTTGGTATAAGCATTGAGATATCACATCTCTGCTATTGGAAAGGTCTCAAGATTGGAATGGGAAGGACTTGGATATCACAATTCATGTTATAGGAAGGGTCTCAGGTTTGGTATTAGAAGCATTGAGATATGACATCTCATGCTATAGGAAGGGTCTCAGGATTGGAATGGGAAGGACTTGGATATCACATCTCATGTTATAGGAAGGGTCTCAGGTTTGGTATTAGAAGCATTGAGATATCACATCTCATGCTATAGGAAGGGTCTCAGGAGTGGAATGGGAAGGAGTTGGATATCACATCTCATGATAAAGGAAGGGTCTAAGGTTTGGAAGGGGAAGGATTTGGATATCACATCTCATGTTATTGGACTGGTCTCAGGTTTGGTATTAGAAGCATTGAGATATCAAGTCTCATGGTATAGGACGGGAGTTTGATATCACATCTCATGCCATGGTATGAGTCTCAGGTTTTGTAGAAGCATTGGGATATCACATCTCATGCTATCGGAAGGATATCAGGATTAGATTTGGAAGGAGTTGGATATCCCATCTCATGCTATAGGAAGGGTCTCAGGTTGGAATGGGAAGGAGTTGGATATCACATCTCATGTTATAGGAAGGGTCTCAGGATTGGAATGGGAAGGACTTGGATATCACATCTCATGCTGTAGGAAGGCTCTCAGGTTTGGAAAGGGAAGGAGTTGGATATCACATTTCATGTTAGAGGTAGGATCTCAGGTTTGGTATTAGAGGCATTGAGATATCACATCTCATGCTATCAGAAGGGTATCAGGATTGGAATGGGAAGGAATTGGATTTCACATCTCATGCTAAAGGGAGGGTCTCAGGTTTGGTATTAGAAGCATTGAGATATTACATCTCATGCGATCGGAAGGATCTCAGGTTTGGTATTAGAAGCATTGAGATATCACATCTCATGCTATAGGAAGGGTCTCAGGATTTAAATGGGAAGGAGTTGGATATCACATCTCATGTTATAGGAAGGATCTCAGGTTTGGTATTAGAAGCATTGAGATATCACATCTCATGCTATAGGAAGGATCTCAGGATTGGAATGGGAAGGAGTTGGATATCACATCTCATGCTAAAGGAAGGGTCTCAGTTTTGGTAGAAGCATTGAGATATCACATCTCATGCTATAGGAAGGGTCTCAGGATTGGAATGGGAAGGAGTTGGATATCACATCTCGTGCTATAGGAAGGGTCTCAGGTTTGGTATAAGCATTGAGATATCACATATCTGCTATCGGAAGGGTCTCAGGATTGGAATGGGAAGGACTTAGATATCACATCTCATGCTATAGGGAGGGTCTCAGTATTGATATTAGAAGCATTGAGATATCACATCTCATGCTATCGGAAGGGTCTCAGGATTGGAATTGAAGGAGCTGGATATCACATCTCATGCTAAGACCTGATATACCCTTCCTATAAAATGAGATGGGAATATCCAACTCCTTCCCATTCCAATCCTGAGACCCTTCCGATAGCAGAGATGTGATATCTCAATGCTTATACCAAACCTGAGATCCTTCCTATAACATGAGGTGTGATATCCAACTCCTTCCCATTCCAATCCTGAGACACTTCCTATAGCATGAGATGTGATATCTCACTGCTTATACCAAACCTGATACCCTTCCTATAGCATGAGATGTGATATCCAACTCCTTCCCATTCCAATCCTGAGACACTTCCTATAGCATGAGATGTGATATCTCAATGCTTCTAATACCAAACCTGAGACTCTTCCTATAATATGAGATGGGATATCCAACTCCTTCCCATTCCAATCCTGAGACCCTTCCAAAAGCAGAGATGTGATATCTCAATGCTTATACCAAACCTGAGACCCTTCCTATGACATGAGATGTCATATACATATCCTTCCCATTCCAATCCTGAGACCCTTCCTATAGCATGAGATGTGATATCTCAATGCTTATACCAAACCTGAGACCCTTCCTATAGCATGAGATGTGATATCCAACTCCTTCCCATTCCAATCCTGAGACCCTTCCTATAGCATGAGATGTGATATCTCAATGCCTCTAATACCAAACCTGAGATCCTTCCTCTAACATGAAATGTGATATCCAACACCTTCCCTTTCCAAACCTGAGAGCCTACCTATAGCTTGAGATGTGATATCCAAGTCCTTCCCATTCCAATCCTTAGACCCTTCCTACAGCATGCAATATGAGATCTCAATGATTCTAATAACAAACCTGAGACCCGTCCTATAACATGAGATGGGATATCCAACTCCTTCCCATTCCAATCCTGAGACACTTCCGATAGCAGAGATGTGATGTCTCAATGCTTATACCAAACCTGAGACCCTTCCTATAACATGAGATGTGATATCCAACTCCTTCCCATTCCAATCCTGAGACCCTTCCTATAGCTTGAGATGTGATATCCAACTCCTTCCCATTCCAATTCTGAGACCCTTCCTATACCATGAGACTTGATATCTCAATGCTTCTAATACCAAACCTGAGACCCGTCCTATAACATGAGATGTGATATCCAAATCCTTCCCCTTCCAAACCTTAGACCCTTCCTTTATCATGAGATGTGATATCCAACTCCTTCCCATTCCAATCCTGAGACCCTTCCGATATCATGAGATGTGATATCTCAATGCTTCTAATATCAAACTTGAGACCCTCCCTATAGCATGAGATGTGATATCCAAGTCCTTCCCATTCCAATCCTGAGACCCTTCCTATAACATGAGATGGGAATATCCAACTCCTTCCCATTCCAATCCTGAGACCCTTCCGATAACAGAGATGTGATATCTCAATGCTTATACCAAACCTGAGATCCTTCCTATAACATGAGATGTAATATCCAACTTCTTCCCATTCCAATCCTGAGACACTTCCTATAGCATGAGATGTGATATCTCACTGCTTATACCAAACCTGAGACCCTTCCTATAGCATGAGATGTGATATCCAACTCCTTCCCATTCCAATCCTGAGACCCTTCCTATAGCATGAGATGAGATATCTCAATGCTTCTAATACCAAACCTGAGACTCTTCCTATAACATGAGATGGGATATCCAACTCCTTCCCATTCCAATCCTGACACCCTTCCGATAGTAGAGATGTGATATCTCACTGCTTATACCAAACCTGAGACCCTTCCTATAGCATGAGATGTGATATCCAACTCCTTCCCATTCCAATCCTGAGACCCTTCCTATAGCATGAGATGTGATATCTCAATGCTTATACCAAACCTGAGACCCTTCATATAGCATGAGATGTGAAATCCAACTCCTTCCCATTACAATCCTGAGACCCTTCCTATAGCATGAGATGTGATGTCTCAATGCTTCTAATACCAAACCTGAGATCCTTCCTATAACATGAGATGTGATATCCAACTCCTTCCATTCCAATCCTGAGACCCTTCCTATAGCATGAGATGTGATATCTCAATGCTTCTAATATCAAACTTGAGACCCTCCCTATAGCATGAGATGTGATATCCAAGTCCTTCCCATTCCAATCCTGAGACACTTCCTATAGCATGAGATGTGATATCTCAATGCTTCTAATACCAAACCTGAGACTCTTCCTATAACATGAGATGGGATATCCAACTCCTTCCCATTCCAATCCTGAGACCCTTCCAAAAGCAGAGATGTGATATCTCAATGCTTATACCAAACCTGAGACCCTTCCTATGGCATGAGATGTCATATACATATCCTTCCCATTCCAATCCTGAGACCCTTCCTATAGCATGAGATGTGATATCTCAATGCTTATACCAAACCTGAGACCCTTCCTATAGCATGAGATGTGATATCCAAGTCCTTCCCATTCCAATCCTTAGACCCTTCCTATAGCATGCAATATGATATCTCAATGAATCTAATACCAAACCTGAGACTCTTCCTATAACATGAGATGGGATATCCAACTCCTTCCCATTCCAATCCTGAGACCCTTCCAAAAGCAGAGATGTGATATCTCAATGCTTATACCAAACCTGAGACCCTTCCTATGGCATGAGATGTCATATACATATCCTTCCCATTCCAATCCTGAGACCCTTCCTATAGCATGAGATGTGATATCTCAATGCTTATACCAAACCTGAGACCCTTCCTATAGCATGAGATGTGATATCCAAGGCCTTCCCATTCCAATCCTTAGACCCTTCCTATAGCATGCAATATGATATCTCAATGATTCTAATAACAAACCTGAGACCCGTCCTATAACATGAGATGGGATATCCAACTCCTTCCCATTCCAATCCTGAGACCCTTCCGATAGCAGAGATGTGATATCTCAATGCTTATACCAAACCTGAGACCCTTCCTACGGCATGAGATGTCATATACAACTCCTTCCCATTCAAATCCTGAGACCCTTCCCATAGCATGAGATGTGATATCTCAATGCTTTTACCAATCCTGAGACCCTTCATATAGCATGAGATGTGATATCCAACTCCTTCCCATTACAATCCTGAGTCCCTTCCTATAGCATGAGATGTGTTAGGAAAGATTTCATAATTGTAGGGAATTTTCCTTCCATGTGGCAACCCCTAAACTTTTTGCTGTTGTTTCTCACCTTGTTCTTGACTTTGCCAGAGAAGTGCAGCCTTCTGCCGCACTCCTCTGGGCTTTCGCTCCTTTCTTACGGGGAAACTGACATGCCCTTAAGACAGTCAGTACCGGGGAACGCTGTTTCCCGTAGTTTCTTTTATCGTGTTGAGGCTTTAGTGCAACATGACACAAGAGGGCACTGTAAGCTAAGTTACAGCTCTCTTGGGTCTCTAGCCTTCTACAGACCCTAGATACTCTTTTAGGATGGTATTTGATCGGTGCAAGTCATTCAGGGACTCGAATGGTGGCAGCGATCATTTTGTTTATTTTGAGCTCCTTTTGGCGTTCTGAGCACGTTTTTCGCACTGAACCCAAAATGGTGGCCTGGCTCCCAAAATGGCCAGTCCACGAGGCTCCTTTGTCCTGTCCACTGACCGTCTTGCTCCCTTCACCTTCCCCAGGTCGGGCGACCCGGGGCCTTCCTTATTTGGGCATGTACTTTCCCGCGAAACGTGGTTGCTTTCGCGGGCTTCTACATGTCGTTTGTGTGCCTCCAGGGTGTGGGCTGGGATGTCTGGTCCCAATACACATCCTGGGTGCCAGAGAGTCTAGGGTGGTGTGAATGCCTGGGACCACCGTGGTCCGTGATTGGTCCACGTATGGTGTGTCTGTTGATGAGCGGATCTCCCATTGGCTCCCCTCCGTTTTGGCGCAAAGGGAACCGTGGATAAGAGGGAGCTGGAAACACCACTACCATGTCGATCTCCTGAGTTCTCACGAACGAAGGAATACAGGAGCCAAGTATCCTGCAACCAAGAGGCTGGACCGAGGAATCGCTGGTGACCCGCTGAAGGAATCCTCCTTTGCACTGCTGTCGTCCTGTGAAACCCTTTCCTCCTTTGATCGAACCAGAAGGCCTGTACTGGTGCTTCGACCTTTGGAATAGCAGGAACAGCTATTCCCGGCGACTTCATCATCTCCTGCCAAGTAAGCCTTCGGAAGTGTCTCTGGGCCATCCAGTTGACTGACCAGCTTACAAGGGAGTCCTGCTCTGTAACTGCCGCCAGGTTGTGTTGTATTTCGAGTCCTGGTCACTCTCCCACGCTTCGTACGCTTGGCGTCCCCAGGTCTGAAGGGAGGAGTGTACATTTGGCTCGAATACACACGGCCGCTCCGTTGTCCTGCTGCGGCAACAAAACTGTGCTGGTTTCGTCGATTGGGACGTCTTTTTGCTCTACACGACTACGAGGCGTTCCCTGCTCTTCTGAACCTGCCAGCTGCTGAAACTAACGTGGAGAAGCCTGGGTCTGCTTGCTTCGGGGACCGGTGAGTAGCTTAGCTAGGATCTGGTCGCCCTCCTGCAGTATCCCACTGCTTTTCCCTGCTGTGTAAAAACAGCACCCTTTTGGCCGTACTCGCGCTCTGCTTCTGCCCGCTGTGGAGGCTGCGCTTGAGTTGCGGAACCTGTTCTCCTTCTGCTGTGCACTAACCCGAACTGCCTGACTTCCTCCGAAGAGCTTCCCCTTTTGCCCGTTGGCACCGGCGTGGCAGGTACTTTGAGCACAAGGCTCCACTCTTCGCAGGGCTCGGACTTCCATCTAGTTAGGTGCCTCTGAAGGCGAACTGAGTCTAAAGCGTTATCGCACTGCCTGTTTTCCTTTCCTTTCAGGTGGACTACATATTTCGTGCTTTAAACGCTTGCGACTGTGTATTTGTATATATATTGTGTTGATATGGTATGTGTTGGTTTAATATTGTGATATTGTGATTTTCTCGCTACGGTCATTGTTTTAAAGGCCTTAAAATAAATGTGTATCTATTTTTGATATAACAACTGTTTGGAGTAGTTTGTAAGCGCTCTTGCTTTGTGTGCTCATTGCGGGCTTTCAGTCACCCTCACCCCTCTTGAGACCTAGTCTTGACCGCCGCGATCGCTACCTTGATTGGTCTGGCTTGTCCAGAGGTTACCCTGTTCCAAGTAATTAGGTTGGCCTTCTGAACTTCTGCGCCACCAGGACAGAGTTCAGAAATCCGTCTTAACAAATTGGTGTACAGCGGTGGGATACGACTGAAGGTATCCAGTGTTGCGCTCGAACTAAGGCATTTCAGGTTATTCCAACCAGTACACGTAGTGGATTGTTGTAGTATAACTTTAAAAAGGCCATAGTCCTATCAAACAGTATGGAAACAAAAACGTTGTTAACTTTAAATGCTTCCAAATCAGAAACGCTGAAAAAGATGTGTGCGGAGAGAGGTGTTTCCTCTCAAGGCACTAAATTGGAAATGATCCAAAGAATCGTGGCGTGGCAAGAAGCGCAGCTTGACGCTATAACTTCTGAGGACAGTGCGGAAGGTGGTGGGGCTGCTCTCACTGGTAGAACCGACGGTTCTGCCGCCGCACTGATCCATCGCGACCACGAGGACAGGGAGGACGAGCTGTCTAATGTTTCCTCTGCCAGTGCTGATGGGGAGGCTATGCTTGAATTCAAGAAGCAAGAGCTGCGGTTTAGGCAGCAGGAGCTTGAATTCAGCATAGCCAAACTAAAAATCGAACAGTCAGAAAAACAGAAAGACAGGGATCACCAGTTGGAACTGGCCAAGCTTCAGGTTGCAAATGGGTCCAAGGGTCCTGGACATGGGTCTGGGGCTTCCTCTCATCCACGGTTTCCGAAAGATCTGCTCAGTGTGTATGAAGAAAGGAATGACATTATGGACTGGCTGAATGCGTTTGAGTATGCATGCGAGGTTCAAGAAGTTGACAATGCTGATAAGATTGCGTGGTTGCTCAGTAGACTGCCCTATTCTGGCTGTAGTGCCAGTATGGAAATGTCGAAGGCTGAGCGAGCTGATTTCGCAATGTTAAAGCAAACTCTCATTTTAAAGTTTGGGAAGACTCCGGCCCAATATTTAAAGCGTTTTCGAGAGTATAAGAAACAGGAAGGTGGTACTTGGGTATCTTATGTCGCTGAATCTTTGAAAAACTTAACTGGCTGGGTCGAAGGTTATAAGGTTTCTACCTTCGAAGGCATGATAAATCTTGTCATGCTGGAACATATTTTTGCTTCTTCTTCCCCGGAGCTTAAGCAGCATTTGGCCGATTCGAAGGAGATAGATCCTAAGAAGCTGGCCATTGCAGCAGACTTATGGGTGTCACATCGAGTGTCCCATAAGGACAAAACTCATCCTGGTAAGCAGGAAAAAGGGAAAAAGTCCAAAGATGTGGAGGGTGGGGAATCTGCTAAATCTTCTTCCCATAAGGGCCACAAAAAGAAAAACAAGGGTAAGACACAAGAGAACTCACAGGGTAGTGGAGGTCCGCCTCCAAAACAGAACTCTGGTTATAATAAGCCTCCCTACGTAAACAGACCCAATGGGGCTTGTTTTTCTTGTGGAGCAACTGACCATGTGAAGGGGGATCCCCGTTGTAAGGTTAGACCTTTGGGGGTCCACTCCGCTAATCTGGCCTTCTCCTCCTACGAGGAAGAAGAGATTACAGGAGCATCCTTCTCCTCAGACTCATTTCCCAGCGGGATAGAGGCTGAGGTAGTTTTAGTGTCCCTGGGTTCCTGGGAGCCTAAAGTCGCAGAGGCTTATGCTAGGATTCCGGATAATACCAAGCACTACTTTAAAGACAGTGTGCTGATCAATGGAGTGGATACTCCAGCTCTTAGGGATAGTGGGTGCAGTCGCACTGTAGTGGATTCTACCTTGGTAGACTCAGAGGAAGTTGCCAGAGCTACTCTGATGCCCACTAAGTTGGCTGACGGCCCCCTCCGTATGTTTCCCGTGATCCCTGTAAATCTTACTTTAAATGGTACAGCAGTCAGGATTCCAGTGAGCATTCAGAGAAACGTCCCGGGAAAGGTCTTGTTGGGTAATGATCTCAGAGCTTTAGGGCTCGTAGGAGACACTGCCGAAAGACCCTACACACGGTCTCAAGCACGGGCAGCATTGGCCAAGTCCAATACGCCGCCCCAGCCGAAGGGGAAACCCAAGGCGAAAGGAG
Source organism: Ambystoma mexicanum (assembly GCF_040938575.1). Taxonomy (NCBI): domain Eukaryota; kingdom Metazoa; phylum Chordata; class Amphibia; order Caudata; family Ambystomatidae; genus Ambystoma; species Ambystoma mexicanum. The sequence continues at coordinate 1,486,126,590 of NC_090923.1, read as the reverse complement.
TCTACAAGTCAAGACGAGGGAAAGAGAATATTCCCCCGAGCTCGCCTACCACTGCGGTGGAGGAAGTTGGTCAATCGCCCGGGCCTGACGAGGAGGTGGCGATGCCTGAAGTATTCGACCCCAACGATCATCCTGAACTAAAAGACTTGTTAGTTGAAGGTGGTCCTGATAGGGACGAATTCAGTAAAGGCCAACGTGAGTGCCCATCTCTGGAAGGCCTAAGGAGACAGGCCTGCTCCCAGCTTGAGGGTGAACCTCCTGGGATGCATAGGATTTACCAGGAAGGTGGACTCCTGTATAGTGAGCCCACAGAGTCTACAGAAGGAGACCATAGGAGGTTGGTGGTTCCCCTTGCTGTTAGGCCCTTCCTCCTGCAGTTGGCGCATGAAGTTCCCCTTGTTGGTCCCCTTGGTATGAAGAGGACCAAGCAAAGGTTATCCATGCACTTCTACTGGCCCAAGATGGGGGTGCAAGTAGAAAGTCACTGCAGGAGTTGTGCCGCCTGCCAGTTGTCTGGTAAGGTTGGCGCGACAATCCAAGCTCCATTGGTACCGCTCCCAGTTGTGGGGGTACCATTTGAAAGGGTAGGGATCGACATGGTTGGTCCCCTTGACCCGCAAACATCCTCAGGCAATAGGTTTATCCTGGTGCTGGTCGACCATGCAACCAGGTATCCTGAGGCCGTCCCATTTACAACTGTAACTGCCAAGCCAGTTGCAGAAGCTTTACTCGGCATGATTACTAGGGTTGGCTTCCCTAAAGAAGTTGTGCCGGATGATGGCAGCAACTTTATGTCGAAGTATAGGCAGGCTATGTGGATAGAATGTGGGGTCACCTACAGGTTCTCTTCTGCATACCACCCCCAGACCAATGGTCTGGGGGGGGCGTTTTTACAGGACGTTAAAGAGCATGATTGGGGCTCTGGAGGAGCCTCAGAGAAGAAAATGGGATCTTCTTGTTTCATGCTTACTGTTTGCCTACCGAGAGGTACCACAGGAGGGTGTTGGCTTCAGCCCCTTCGAACTTCTGTTCGGTCATCCCGTACGGGGACCCTTAGCCATCGTCAAAGAGGGATGGGAGATGCCCACTCCCCCTGTTACTACCAATGTAGTTGATTATGTGCTAGGGCTCAGAAAACGGATGGTACTTCTGATGGGCTTGACTAGTGATAAATTGAAGGCAGGGCAAGCGCTGGTGAAACATTGGTACGACCAGAAAGCTTCCCTCATCAACTTTACACTTGGTCAGCAAGTCCTGATCATGCCTCGAGCTTTACAGGATAAATGGTCAGGTCCTTGCCCAGTGGTGAAGCCCCTGGGTGAGGTTAACTATTCAGTGGACCTTGGAAGGCCTGGACAGGCTCCAAAAGTGTTTCACGTGAATAGGCTGAAGGCTTTCGTCCCAAGCGGCGAAATCGCAGCACTGCTATTGGCTTCAGACTTTGCGGGAGAGGAGTCTGAACCTCTCCCCGACCTGTTCCCGAGCAGTCCTTCAGATAGCTCTTTTGAGGGTGTCCGAGTGGCCCCTCACCAAAATGGACAAGGCTCAGTGGTTTACCTTGGACATGAAGTAGGTGGAGGGAGGAGACAGCCTCTACTCAGTCAGGTACAAGCAGTACAAGACTGGCCTACCCCCACTACGCAAACCCAAGTGAGAGCCTTTTTAGGACTCACGGGGTATTACCGCAATTTTGTGGCAGACTATGGCACCATAGCTGCTCCTCTGACTGCCCTCACAACTCCGAAGAAACCCAAGAAGGTAACTTGGACCGACGAGTGTAAGAAGGCCTTCAATGGCTTAAAAGACTCCTTGTGCCAGGCCCCTGTCCTAAGGGCCCCTGATTATCAAAGACCTTTTATCGTGCAGACGGATGCCTCTGACACTGGGATAGGAGCTGTACTATCACAAGTAGATGAGAAGGGTAAGGAACACCCTATCGGTTTTATTAGTCGCCAGCTTAAGGACAGAGAGCTCAGATGGTCCACGGTAGAGAAAGAATGTTTCTCTGTTGGGTGGGCCCTAAGGAAGCTGAGGCCCTACCTCTATGGGACCCACTTCACTGTGCAGACTGACCATAAGCCGTTAAAGTGGCTAATGAACATGAAGGGGGAGAATCCAAAGTTGCTTAGGTGGTCCATAAGTCTACAAGGCTTCGACTTCACCATTGAGCATAGGCCAGGTGTCCAACATAGCAATGCTGATGGGTTGACCAGAATGTTTAACCGACCTGAACAAGAGACTCATCCAGGGGTGGATTAGTTCCCCCTGTCCATAGTCTGGGAGGGGCGAGTGTTAGGAAAGATTTCATAATTGTAGGGAATTTTCCTTCCATGTGGCAACCCCTAAACTTTTTGCTGTTGTTTCTCACCTTGTTCTTGACTTTGCCAGAGAAGTGCAGCCTTCTGCCGCACTCCTCTGGGCTTTCGCTCCTTTCTTACGGGGAAACTGACATGCCCTTAAGACAGTCAGTACCGGGGAACGCTGTTTCCCGTAGTTTCTTTTATCGTGTTGAGGCTTTAGTGCAACATGACACAAGAGGGCACTGTAAGCTAAGTTACAGCTCTCTTGGGTCTATAGCCTTCTACAGACCCTAGATACTCTTTTAGGATGGTATTTGATCGGTGCAAGTCATTCAGGGACTCGAATGGTGGCAGCAATCGTTTTGTTTATTTTGAGCTCCTTTTGGCGTTCTGAGCACGTTTTTCGCACTGAACCCAAAATGGTGGCCTGGCTCCCAAAATGGCCAGTCCACGAGGCTCCTTTGTCCTGTCCACTGACCGTCTTGCTCCCTTCACCTTCCCCAGGTCGGGCGACCCGGGGCCTTCCTTATTTGGGCATGTACTTTCCCGCGAAACGTGGTTGCTTTCGCGGGCTTCTACATGTCGTTTGTGTGCCTCCAGGGTGTGGGCTGGGATGTCTGGTCCCAATACACATCCTGGGTGCCAGAGAGTCTAGGGTGGTGTGAATGCCTGGGACCACCGTGGTCCGTGATTGGTCCACGTATGGTGTGTGTGTTGATGAGCGGATCTCCCATTGGCTCCCCTCCGTTTTGGCGCGAAGGGAACCGTGGATAAGAGGGAGCTGGAAACACCACTACCATGTCGATCTCCTGAGTTCTCACGAACGAAGGAATACAGGAGCCAAGTATCCTGCAACCAAGAGGCTGGACCGAGGAATCGCTGGTGACCCGCTGAAGGAATCCTCCTTTGCACTGCTGTCGTCCTGTGAAACCCTTTCCTCCTTTGATCGAACCAGAAGGCCTGTACTGGTGCTTCGACCTTTGGAATAGCAGGAACAGCTATTCCCGGCGACTTCATCATCTCCTGCCAAGTAAGCCTTCGGAAGTGGCTCTGGGCCATCCAGTTGACTGACCAGCTTACAAGGGAGTCCTGCTCTGTAACTGCCGCCAGGTTGTGTTGTATTTCGAGTCCTGGTCACTCTCCCACGCTTCGTATGCTTGGCGTCCCCAGGTCTGAAGGGAGGAGTGTACATTTGGCTCGAATACACACGGCCGCTCCGTTGTCCTGCTGCGGCAACAAAACTGTGCTGGTTTCGTCGATTGGGACGTCTTTTTGCTCTACACGACTACGAGGCGTTCCCTGCTCTTCTGAACCTGCCAGCTGCTGAAACTAACGTGGAGAAGCCTGGGTCTGCTTGCTTCGGGGACCGGTGAGTAGCTTAGCTAGGATCTGGTCGCCCTCCTGCAGTATCCCACTGCTTTTCCCTGCTGTGTAAAAACAGCACCCTTTTGGCCGTACTCGCGCTCTGCTTCTGCCCGCTGTGGAGGCTGCGCTTGAGTTGCGGAACCTGTTCTCCTTCTGCTGTGCACTAACCCGAACTGCCTGACTTCCTCCGAAGAGCTTCACCTTTTGCCCGTTGGCACCGGCGTGGCAGGTACTTTGAGCACAAGGCTCCACTCTTCGCAGGGCTCGGACTTCCATCTAGTTAGGTGCCTCTGAAGGCGAACTGAGTCTAAAGCGTTATCGCACTGCCTGTTTTCCTTTCCTTTCAGGTGGACTACATATTTCGTGCTTTAAACGCTTGCGACTGTGTATTTGTATATATATTGTGTTGATATGGTATGTGTTGGTTTAATATTGTGATATTGTGATTTTCTCGCTACGGTCATTGTTTTAAAGGCCTTAAAATAAATGTGTATCTATTTTTGATATAACAACTGTTTGGAGTAGTTTGTAAGCGCTCTTGCTTTGTGTGCTCATTGCGGGCTTTCAGTCACCCTCACCCCTCTTGAGACCTAGTCTTGACCGCTGCGATCGCTACCTTGATTGGTCTGGCTTGTCCAGAGGTTACCCTGTTCCAAGTAATTAGGTTGGCCTTCTGAACTTCTGCGCCACCAGGACAGAGTTCAGAAATCCGTCTTAACAAGATGTGATGTCTCAATGCTTCTAATACCAAACCTGAGATCCTTCCTATAACATGAGATGTGATATCCAACTCCTTCCATTCCAATCCTGAGACCCTTCCTATAGCATGAGATGTGATATCTCAATGCTTCTAATATCAAACTTGAGACCCTCCCTATAGCATGAGATGTGATATCCAATTCCTTCCCATTCCAATCCTGAGACACTTCCTATAGCATGAGATGTGATATCTCAATGCTTCTAATACCAAATCTGAGACTCTTCCTATAACATGAGATGGGATATCCAACTCCTTCCCATTCCAATCCTGAGACCCTTCCAAAAGCAGAGATGTGATATCTCAATGCTTATACCAAACCTGAGACCCTTCCGATAGCATGAGATTTGATATCCAACTCCTTCCCATTCCAATCCTGAGACCCTTCCTATAGCATGAGATGTGATATCTCAATGCCTCTAATACCAAACCTGAGATCCTTCCTCTAACATGAAATGTGATATCCAACTCCTTCCCTTTCCAAACCTGAGAGCCTACCTATAGCATGAGATGTGATATCCAAGTCCTTCCCATTCCAATCCTTAGACCCTTCCTATAGCATGCAATATGATATCTCAATGATTCTAATAACAAACCTGAGACCCGTCCTATAATATGAGATGGGATATCCAACTCCTTCCCATTCCAATCCTGAGACACTTCCGATAGCAGAGATGTGATATCTCAATGCTTATACCAAACCTGAGACCCTTCCTATAACATGAGATGTGATATCCAACTCCTTCCCATTCCAAACCTGAGACCCTTCCTAGAGCATATGTGATATCCAACTCCTTCCAATTCCAAACATGAGACCCTTCCCATAGCAAGAATGTAATATCCAACTCCTTCCCATTCCAATTCTGAGACCATTCCTATAGCATGAGATGTGATATCTCAATGCTTCTAATACCAAACCTGAGATCCTTCCTATGACATGAGATGTGATATCCAATTCCTTCCCATTCCAATCCTGAGACCCTTCCTATAGCATGAGATGTGATATCTCAATGCCTCTAATACCAAACCTGAGATCCTTCCTCTAACATGAAATGTGATATCCAACTCCTTCCCTTTCCAAACCTGAGAGCCTACCTATAGCATGAGATGTGATATCCAAGTCCTTCCCATTCCAATCCTTAGACCCTTCCTATAGCATGCAATATGATATCTCAATGATTCTAATAACAAACCTGAGACCCGTCCTATAACATGAGATGGGATATCCAACTCCTTCCCATTCCAATCCTGAGACACTTCCTATAGCATGAGATGTGATATCTCAATGCTTATACCAAACCTGAGACCCTTCCGATAGCATGAGATTTGATATCCAACTCCTTCCCATTCCAATCCTGAGACCCTTCCTATAGCATGAGATGTGATATCTCAATGCCTCTAATACCAAACCTGAGATCCTTCCTCTAACATGAAATGTGATAACCAACTCCTTCCCTTTCCAAACCTGAGAGCCTACCTATAGCATGAGATGTGATATCCAAGTCCTTCCCATTCCAATCCTTAGACCCTTCCTATAGCATGCAATATGATATCTCAATGATTCTAATAACAAACCTGAGACCCGTCCTATAACATGAGATGGGATATCCAACTCCTTCCCATTCCAATCCTGAGACACTTCCGATAGCAGAGATGTGATATCTCGATGCTTATACCAAACCTGAGACCCTTCCTATAACATGAGATGTGATATCCAACTCCTTCCCATTCCAAACCTGAGACCCTTCCTATAGCATATGTGATATCCAACTCCTTCCAATTCCAAACATGAGACCCTTCCCATAGCAAGAATGTAATATCCAACTCCTTCCCATTCCAATCCTGAGACCATTCCTATAGCATGAGATGTGATATCTCAATGCTTCTAATACCAAACCTGAGATCCTTCCTATGACATGAGATGTGATATCCAATTCCTTCCCATTCCAAACCTGAGACCCTTCCTACAGCATGCGATGTGATATCTCAATGCTTCTAATACCAAACCTGAGACCAGTCCTATAACATGAGATGGGATATCCAACTCCTTCCCGTTCCAATCCTGAGACACTTCCGATTGCAGAGATGTGATATCTCAATGCTTATACCTAACCTGTGACTCTTCCTATAACATGAGATGTGATATCCAACTCCTTCCCGTTCCAAACCTGAGACCCTTCCTATAGCATGAGATGTGATATCCAACTCCTTCCCATTCCAATCCTGAGACCCTTCCGATAGCATGAGATGTGATATCTCAATGCCTCTAATACCGAACCTGAGATCCTTCCTATAACATGTGATGTGATATTCAATTCCTTCCCCTTCCAAACCTGAGACCCTCCCTTTAGCATGAGATGTGATATCCAACTCCTTCCCATTCCAATCCTGAGACCCTTATGATAGCATGAGATGTGATATCTCAATGCCTTTAATACCAAACCTGAGATACTTCCGATAGCATGAGATGTGATATCTCAATGCTTCTAATACCAAACCTGAGATCCTTCCTATAACATGAGATGTGATATCCAACTCCTTCCCATTCCAATCCTGAGACCCTTCTGATAGCATGAGATGTGATATCTCAATGCCTCTAATACCAAACCTGAGATCCTACCTCTAGCATGAAATGTGATATCCAACTCCTTCCCTTTCCAAACCTGAGAGCCTACCTATAGCATGAGATGTGATATCCAAGTCCTTCCCATTCCAATCCTTAGATTCTTCCTATAGCATGCAATATGATATCTCAATGATTCTAATAACAAACCTGAGACCCGTCCTATAACATGAGATGGGATATCCAACTCCTTCCCATTCCAATCCTGAGACACTTCCGATAGCAGAGATGTGATATCTCAATGCTTATACCAAACCTGAGACCCTTCCTATAACATGAGATGTGATATCCATCTCCTTCCAATTCCAAACATGAGACCCTTCCCATAGCAAGAATGTAATATCCAACTCCTTCCCATTCCAATCCTGAGACCATTCCTATAGCATGAAATGTGATATCTCAATGCTTCTAATACCAAACCAGAGATCCTTTCTATGACATGAGATGTGATATCCAATTCCTTCCCATTCCAAACCTGAGACCCTTCCTACAGCATGCGATGTGATATCTCAATGCTTCCAATACCAAACCTGAGACCAGTCCTATAACATGAGATGGGATATCCAACTCCTTCCCGTTCCAATCCTGAGACACTTCCGATTGCAGAGATGTGATATCTCAATGCTTATACCAAACCTGAGACTCTTCCTATAACATGAGATGTGATATACAACTCCTTCCCGTTCCAAACCTGAGACCCTTCCTATAGCAGAGATGTGATATCTCAATGCTTATACCAAACCTGAGACCCTTCCTATAACATGAGATGTGATATCCAACTCCTTCCCATTCCAAACCTGAGACCCTTCCTATAGCATATGTGATATCCAACTCCTTCCAATTCCAAACATGAGACCCTTCCCATAGCAAGAATGTAATATCCAACTCCTTCCCATTCCAATCCTGAGACAATTCCTATAGCATGAGGTGTGATATCTCAATGCTTCTAATACCAAACCTGAGATTCTTCCTATGACATGAGATGTGATATCCAATTCCTTCCCATTCCAAACCTGAGACCCTTCCTACAGCATGCGATGTGATATCTCAATGCTTCTAATACCAAACCTGAGACCAGTCCTATAACATGAGATGGGATATCCAACTCCTTCCCGTTCCAATCCTGAGACACTTCCGATTGCAGAGATGTGATATCTCAATGCTTATACCTAACCTGTGACTCTTCCTATAACATGAGATGTGATATCCAACTCCTTCCCGTTCCAAACCTGAGACCCTTCCTATAGCATGAGATGTGATATCCAACTCCTTCCCATTCCAATCCTGAGACCCTTCCGATAGCATGAGATGTGATATCTCAATGCCTCTAATACCGAACCTGAGATCCTTCCTATAACATGTGATGTGATATTCAATTCCTTCCCCTTCCAAACCTGAGACCCTCCCTTTAGCATGAGATGTGATATCCAACTCCTTCCCATTCCAATCCTGAGACCCTTATGATAGCATGAGATGTGATATCTCAATGCCTTTAATACCAAACCTGAGATACTTCCGATAGCATGAGATGTGATATCTCAATGCTTCTAATACCAAACCTGAGATCCTTCCTATAACATGAGATGTGATATCCAACTCCTTCCCATTCCAATCCTGAGACCCTTCTGATAGCATGAGATGTGATATCTCAATGCCTCTAATACCAAACCTGAGATCCTACCTCTAGCATGAAATGTGATATCCAACACCTTCCCTTTCCAAACCTGAGAGCCTACCTATAGCATGAGATGTGATATCCAAGTCCTTCCCATTCCAATCCTTAGACCCTTCCTATAGCATGCAATATGATATCTCAATGATTCTAATAACAAACCTGAGACCCGTCCTATAACATGAGATGGGATATCCAACTCCTTCCCATTCCAATCCTGAGACACTTCCGATAGCAGAGATGTGATATCTCAATGCTTATACCAAACCTGAGACCCTTCCTATAACATGAGATGTGATATCCATCTCCTTCCAATTCCAAACATGAGACCCTTCCCATAGCAAGAATGTAATATCCAACTCCTTCCCATTCCAATCCTGAGACCATTCGTATAGCATGAAATGTGATATCTCAATGCTTCTAATACCAAACCAGAGATCCTTTCTATGACATGAGATGTGATATCCAATTCCTTCCCATTCCAAACCTGAGACCCTTCCTACAGCATGCGATGTGATATCTCAATGCTTCCAATACCAAACCTGAGACCAGTCCTATAACATGAGATGGGATATCCAACTCCTTCCCGTTCCAATCCTGAGACACTTCCGATTGCAGAGATGTGATATCTCAATGCTTATACCAAACCTGAGACTCTTCCTATAACATGAGATGTGATATACAACTCCTTCCCGTTCAAAACCTGAGACCCTTCCTATAGCATGAGATGTGATATCCAACTCCTTCCCATTCCAATCCTGAGACCCTTCCGATAGCATGAGATGTGATATCTCAATGCCTCTAATACCAAACCTGAGATCCTTCCTATAACATGTGATGTGATATTCAATTCCTTCCCCTTCCAAACCTGAGACCCTCCCTTTAGCATGAGATGTGATATCCAACTCCTTCCCATTCCAATCCTGAGACCCTTATGATAGCATGAGATGTGATATCTCAATGCCTCTAATACCAAAACTGAGATACTTCCGATAGCATGAGATGTGATATCTCAATGCTTCTAATACCAAACCTGAGATCCTTCCTATAACATGAGATGTGATATCCAACTCCTTCCCATTCCAATCCTGAGACCCTTCTGATAGCATGAGATGTGATATCTCAATGCCTCTAATACCAAACCTGAGATCCTACCTCTAAAATGAAATGTGATATCCAACTCTTTCCCTTTCCAAACCTGAGACCCTGCCTATAGCATGAGATGTGATATCCAAGTCCTTCCCATTCCAATCCTGAGACCCTTCCTATAGCATAAGATGTGATATCTCAATGTCTCGTCGTCGTGTTGAGTCTGCAGCAGCAGAGTTGATTAAAAGACGTCCCAAACGAAGGAACCCGCACAGTTTGTTACCACAGCAGGGCAACGGAGCGGCGGTGTGTATCTGAGCCAAATGTACACTACTCACTTCAGACCTGGGAACGCCAAGTGTACGAATCATGTGAGAGTGACAAGGACTCCATATACTACACAACCTGGTGGCGGTTACAGAGCAAGACTCCTGTGTAGGCTGGTCAGTCTGCTGGATGGCCCAGAGACGCTTCCGAAGGCTTACTAGCAGGAGATGGTGAAGATGCCGAGAATAGCTGTCCCCGCTATTCCAAGGGTCGAAGTACCAGTACAGGCCTTCTGGTTCGATCAAAGGTGAAAAGGGTTTCACAAGGCGACAGCAGTGCAGAGGAGCAGTCCTTCAGCGGGTCACCAGCGATTCCTCGGTTCAGCCTCTTGGTTGCAGGATACTTGGCTCCTGTATTCCTTCGTTCGTGATAACTCAGGAGATCGACATGGTAGTGGTGTTTCCAGCCCCCTCTTATCCACGGTTCCCTTCGCGCCAAAACAGAGGGGACCCAATGGGAGATCCGCTCATCAACACTCACACCATTCGTGGACCTATCACGGACCACGGTGGTCCCAGGCATTCACACCACCCTAGACTCTCTGGCACCCAGGATGTGTATTGGGACCAGACATCCCAGCCCACATCCTGGAGGCACACACAAGACATGTAGAAGCCCGCGAAAGCATCTGTGTTTCGCGGGAAAGTACATGGCCAAATAAGGAAGGCCCCAGGTCGGCTCGACCTGGGGAAGGTAAAGGGAGCAAGATGGTCAGCGGACAGGACAAAGGAGCCTCGTGGTCTGGCCATTTTGGGCTCTAGGCCACCATTTTGGGTTAAGCGCGAGAAACGCGCTTAGAACGCCAAAAGGAGCTCAAAACACAATAAACGATCGCTGCCACCATTCCCGTCCGTGAATCACTTGCACCGATCAGTTACAATCCTGGAAGAGTATCTAGGGCCTGTAGAAGGCTAGAGACCCAAGAGAGCAGTAACTTATCTTACAGTGCCCTCTTGTGTCATGTTGCACGAAAGCCGCAACATGATAAAAGAAACTACGGAAACAAGCGTTTCCTGGTACTGACTGTCTTAAGGGCATGACAGTTTCCCCGTAAGAAAGGAGCGAAAGCCCAGAGGAGTGCGGCAGAAGGCTGCACTTCTCTGGCAAAGTCGAGAACAAGGTGAAAAACAACAGCAAAAAGTTTAGGGGTTGCCACATGGAAGGAAAATTACCTACAATTACGAAATCTTTCCTAACACTCGCCCCTCCCAGACTATGGACAGGGGGAACTAATCCACCCCTGGATGAGTCTCTTGTTCAGGTCAGTTAAACATTCTGCACAACCCATCAGCATTGCTATGTTGGACACCTGGCCTATGCTCAATAGTGAAGTCGAAGCCTGTAGACTTATGGACCACCTAAGCAACTTTGGATTCTCCCCCTTCATGTTTATTAGCCACTTTAAGGGCTTATGGTCAGTTTGCACAGTGAAGTGGGTCCCATAGAGGTAGGGCCTCAGCTTCCTTAGGGCCCACACAACAGAGAAACATTCTTTCTCTACCGTGGACCATCTGAGCTCTCTGTCCTTAAACTGGCGACTAATAAAACCAATAGGGTGTTCCTTACCCTTCTCATCTACTTGCGATAGTACAGCTCCTATCCCAGTGTCAGAGGCGTCCGTCTGCACGATAAAAGGTCTTTGATAATCAGGGGCCCTGAGGACAGGGGCCTGGCACAAGGAGTCTTTTAAGCCATTGAAGGCCTTCTCACACTCGTCGGTCCAGGTTACCTTCTTGGGTTTCTTCAGAGTTGTGAGGGCAGTCAGAGGGGCAGCTATGGTGCCATAGTCTGCCACAAAATTGCGGTAATACCCCGTGAGTCCTAAGAAGGCTCTCACTTGGGTTTGTGTAGTGGGGGTAGGCCAGTCTTGTACTGCTTGTACTTTACTGGGTAGAGGCTGTATCCTCCCTCCACCTACTTCATGTCCAAGGTAAAACACTGAGCCTTGTCCAATCTGGCATTTACTAGCCTTTATGGTCAAGTGTGCTTTCTGAAGAGCCTGGAGCACAATCCCGAGGTGTTTCACATGGTCTTCCCAGGTGGCACTGAAAACTGCTATATCGTCCAGATATGCAAGACAGAATTCGTCCAACCCATTCAAAACATGATGCACAAGCCTCTGGAAAGTGGCAGGTGCATTCTTCAACCCGAACGGCATTACCCGGAATTGGTAAAGGCCGTCTGGAGTAGAAAACGCTGTCTTCTCCTTGGCATGTTCTGCTAAAGCTATTTGCCAATAGCCAGCAGTGAGGTCAAACGTGCTGAGGTACTTGGAGGCACCCAAAGTATCCACCAGCTCATCTGTTCGAGGCAAGGGGTGTGCATCTGTCTTGGTGACAGCATTCAGAGCCCTGTAATCCACACAGAACCTCAATTCAGAAGTGCCTGCCTTTGGAACGAAAACCACAGGGCTGGACCAAGGACTACTAGAGGGTTCAATCCCCCCAAGGTCTAACATCTTGTTGACCTCGGTCTTAATATAAGACCGTACTTTGTCTGACATCCTGTATCCCCTACTTTTGGTAGGTACACTGTCTCCTGTGTCTATGTTATGTTTGCACCAAGGTGTCAAACCAGGCGACTGTGAAAACAGGGGGGAAAACTGCCTAAGCAAACTTTTCACCTCAGCCTGCTGATCAGAAGTCAGGTGAGGGGCCCCTCGGACTCCCTCAAAGGAGCTATCTGAAGGACCGCTTTGGAACAGGTCGGGGAGAGGTTCAGACTCCTCTTCCTCAACATCTGAAGCCAGTAACAGTGCTGCGATTTCGACTCTTGGGACGAAAGCCTTCAGCCTATTCACGTGAAACACTTTTGGAGCCTGTCCAGGCCTTCCAAGGTCCACTAAATAGTTAACCTCACCCAGGGGCTCCACCATGTCCTGTAAAGCTCAAGGCCTTATGGGATTCATGATCAGGACTTGCTGACCAGGTGTAAAGTTGATGAGGGAAGCTTTCTGGTCGTACCAATGTTTCACCAGTGCTTGTCCTGCCTTCAATTTATCACTAGCCAAGCCCATCAGAAGTACCATCCGTTTTCTGAGCCCTAGCACATAATCAACTACGTTGGTAGTAACAGGGGGAGTGGGCATCTCCCATCCCTCTTTGACTATGGCTAAGGGTCCCCGTACAGGATGACCAAACAGAAGTTTGAAGGGGCTGAAGCCAACACCCTCCTGTGGTACCTCTCGGTAGGCAAACAGTAAGCATGGTAAAAGAAGATCCCATTGTCTTCTCTGAAGCTTCTCCAGAGTCCCAATCATGCTTTTTAACGTTCTGTTGAAACGTTCCACCAGACCATTGGTCTGGGGGTGGTATGCAGAAGAGAACTTGTAGGTGACCCCACATTCTTTCCACATAGCCTGCATATACTTTGACATAAAGTTGCTTCCACGATCTGACACAACTTCTTTAGGGAAGCCAACCCTAGTAAATATGCCAAGTAAAGCTTTTGCAACTGACTTGGCAGTTACAGTTTTCAATGGGATGGCCTCAGGATATCTGGTTGCATGGTCGACCAGCACCAGGATAAACTTATTGCCCGAGGATGTTTGCGGGTCAAGGGGACCAACAATGTTGATCCCTACCCTTTCAAATGGTACCCCCACAACTGGGAGCGGTACCAACGGAGCTTGGATTGTCGAGCCAACCTTACCAGATAACTGGCAGGAGGCACAACTCCTGCAGTGACTTTCTACTTGCACCCCCATCTTGGGCCAGTAGAAGTGCATGGATAACCTTTGCTTGCTCCTCTTAATACCAAGGTGACCAGCAAGGAGCACTTCATGCGCCAACTGCAGGAGGAAGGGCCTAACAGCAAGGGGAACCACCAACCTCCTATGGTCTCCTTCTGTAGACTCTGTGGGCTCACTATGCAGGAGTCCACCTTCCCAATAAATCCTATGCGTCCCAGGAGGTTCACCCTCAAGCTGGGAGCAGGCCTGTCTCCTTAGGCCTTCCAGAGATGGGCACTCACGTTGGCCTTTACTGAATTCGTCCCTATCAGGACCTCCTTCAACTAACAAGTCTTTTAGTTCAGGATGGTCGTTGGGGTCAAATACTTCAGGCATCGCCACCTCCTCGTCAGGCCCGGGCGATTGACCAACTTCCTCCACCGCAGTGGTAGGCGAGCTCGGGGGAATATTCTCTTTCCCTCGTCTTGACTTGTTGACTCCTTTCGCCTTGGGTTTCCCCTTCGGCTGGGGCGGCGTATTGGTCTTGGCCAATGCTGCCCGTGCTTGAGACCGTGTGTAGGGTCTCTCGGCAGTGTCTCCTACGAGCCCTAAAGCTCTGAGATCATTACCTAACAAGACCTTTCCCGGGACGTTTCTCTGAATGCTCACTGGAATCCTGACTGCTGTACCATTTAAAGTAAGATTTACAGGTATTACTGGGAACATACGGAGTGGGCCGTCAGCCAACTTAGTGGGCATCAGAGTAGCTCTGGCAACTTCCTCTGAGTCTACCAAGGTAGAATCCACTACAGTTCGACTGCACCCACTATCCCTAAGAGCTGGAGTATCTACTCCATTGATCAGCACACTGTCTTTAAAGTAGTGCTTGATATTATCTGTAATCCTAGCATAAGCCTCTGCGACTTTAGGCTCCCAGGAACCCAGGGAAACTAAAACTACCTCAGCCTCTATCCCGCTGGGAAATGAGTCTGAGGAGAAGGATGCTCCTGTAATCTCTTCTTCCTCGTAGGAGGAGAAGGCCAGATTAGCGGAGTGGACCCCCAAAGGTCAAACCTTACACCGGGGATCCCCCTTCACGTGGTCAGTTGATCCACAAGCAAAACAAGATCCATTGGGTCTGTTTACATAGGGAGGCTTATTAAAACCAGAGTTCTGTTTCGGAGGCTGACCTCCACTACCCTGTGAGTTCTCTTGTGTCTTACCCTTATTTTTCTTTTTGTGGCCCTTTTGAGAAGAAGATTCATCAGATTCTCCACCCTCCTTATCTTTGGACTTTTTCCCTTCCTCCTGCTTACCAGGATGAGTTTTGTCCTTATGGGACACTCGATGTGACACCCATAAGTCTGCTGCAATGGCCAGCTTCTTAGGATCTATCTCCTTCGAATCGGCCAAATGCTGCTTAAGCTCCGGGGAAGAAGATGCAAAAATGTGTTCCAGCATGACAAGATTTATCATGCCTTCGAAGGTAGAAACCTTATAACCTTCGACCCAGCCAGTTAAGTTTTTCAAGGATTCAGTGACATAAGATACCCAAGTACCACCTTCCTTTTTCTTATTCTCTATGAATCGTTTCAAATATTGGGCCGGAGTCTTCCCAAACTTTAAAATGAGTGTTTGCTTTAACATTGCGAAATCAGCTTGCTCAGCCTTCGACATTTCCATAATGGCACTACAGCCAGAATGGGGCAGTCTGCTGAGTAACCAGGCAATCTTATCAGCATTGTCAACTTGTTGAACTTCGCATGCATACTCAAACGCATTCATCCAGTCCATAATGTCATTCCTTTCCTCATACACAATGACCAGATCTTTCGGAAACCGTGGATGAGAGGAGGCCCCAGACCCATGTCCAGGACCCTTGGACCCATTTGCAACCTGAAGCTTGGCCAGTTCCAACTGGTGATCCCTGTCTTTCTGTTTTTCTGACTGTTCGATTTTTAGTTTGGCTATGCTGAATTCAAGCTCCTTCTGCCTAAACCGCAGCTCTTGCTTCTTGAATTCAAGCATAGCCTCCCCATCAACACTGGCAGAGGAAACATTAGACATCTCATCCTCCCTGTCCTCGTGGTCGCGGTGGATCAGTGCAGCGGCAGAACCGTCGGTTCTACCAGGGAGAGCAGCCCCACCTCCTTCCGCACTGTCCTCAGAAGTTATAGCGTCAAGCTGCGCTTCTTGCCACGCCACGATTCTTTGGATCATATCCAATTTCGTGCCTTGAGAGGAAACACCTCTCTCCGCACACATTTTTTTCAATGTTTCTGATTTGGAAGCATTTAAAGTTAACAAGGTATTTGTTTCCATACTGTTAGATAGGACTATGGCCTTTTTAAAGTTATACTACAACAATTCACTACGTGTCCTGGTAGGAATAACTTGAAATGCCTTAGTTCGTGCGCAACACTGGATACCTTCAGTCGTATCCCACCGCTGTACACCAATTTGTTAAGACGGATTTCTGAACTCTGTCCTGGTGGCGCAGAAGTTCAGAAGGCCAACCTAATTACTTGGAACAGGGTAACCTCTGGACAAGCCAGACCAATCAAGGTAGCGATCGCGGCGGTCAAGACTAGGTCTCAAGAGGGGTGAGGGTGACTGAAAGCCTGCAATAAGCACACAAAGCAAGGACACTTACAAACTACTCCAAACAGGTGCTATATTAAAAATATATACACATTTATTCCAAGGCCTTTAAAACAATGACCGTAGCGAGAAATCACAATACAACTCTAGTAAACCAACACATACCATACCAATACAATATATATACAAATACAAACAAGTCTCAAGCGTTAGATGCACGAAATGTGTAGTCCACCTAAAAGGGAAGGAAAACAGGCAGTGTGAAATAATGCTTAGACCCAGTCCGCCTTCAGAGGCACCTAACTAAAAGGAAGTCCGAGCCCTACGAAGAGTGGAGCCTTGTGCTCAAAAGTACCTGCACACGCTGGTGCCAACGGGCAAAAGGGGAGTCTCTTCGAGGGAGATCAGGCAGTTCAGTTTAGTGCACAAACGAAGAACAACAGTGTTCCGCGACTCAAGCGCAGCCTCCACTGTGGGCAGAAGCAGAGCGCGAGTACGGAAAGGCGTGCTGTTTTGACACAGCAGGGAAAAGCTATGGGCTCCTGCAGGAGGGCGACCAGTTCCTAGCTATGCTACTCACCGGACCCCGATGCAAGCAGGCCCAGGCTTCTCCGCGTCAGTTTCAGTCGCTGGCAGGTTCCGAAGAGCAGGGGACGTCTCGTCGTCGTGTTGAGTCTGCAGCAGCAGAGTTGAGTAAAAGACGTCCCAAACGAAGGAACCCGCACAGTTTGTTACCACAGCAGGGCAACGGAGCGGCCGTGTGTATCTGAGCCAAATGTACACTACTCACTTCAGACCTGGGAACGCCAAGTGTACGAATCGTGTGAGAGTGACAAGGACTCCATATACTACACAACCTGGTGGCGGTTACAGAGCAAGACTCCTGTGTAGGCTGGTCAGTCTGCTGGATGGCCCAGAGACGCTTCCGAAGGCTTACTAGCAGGAGATGGTGAAGATGCCGAGAATAGCTGTCCCCGCTATTCCAAGGGTCGAAGTACCAGTACAGGTCTTCTGGTTCGATCAAAGGTGAAAAGGGTTTCACAAGGCGACAGCAGTGCAGAGGAGCAGTCCTTCAGCGGGTCACCAGCGATTCCTCGGTTCAGCCTCTTGGTTGCAGGATACTTGGCTCCTGTATTCCTTCGTTCGTGAGAACTCAGGAGATCGACATGGTAGTGGTGTTTCCAGCCCCCTCTTATCCACGGTTCCCTTCGCGCCAAAACGGTGGGGACCCAATGGGAGATCCGGTCATCAACACTCACACCATTCGTGGACCTATCACGGACCACGGTGGTCCGAGGCATTCACACGGGACCAGACATCCCAGCCCACATACTGGAGGCACACACAAGACATGTAGAAGCCCGCGAAAGCATCCGTGTTTCGCGGGAAAGTACATGCCCAAATAAAGAAGGCCCCAGGTCGGCTCGACCTGGGGAAGGTGAAGGGAGCAAGACGGTCAGCGGACAGGACAAAGGAGCCTCGTGGTCTGGCCATTTTGGGAGCCAGGCCACCATTTTGGGTTAAGTGCGAGAAACGTGCTTAGAACACCAAAAGGAGCTCAAAACACAAGAAACGATCGCTGCCACCATTCCCGTCCGTGAATCACTTGCACCGATCAGTTACAATCCTGAAAGAGTATCTAGGGCCTGTAGAAGGCTAGAATCCCAAGAGAGCAGTAACTTAGCTTACAGTGCCCTCTTGTGTCATGTTGCACGAAAGCCGCAACATGATAAAGGAAACTACGGAAAACAGCGTTTCCCGGTACTGACTGTCTTAAGGCCATGTCAGTTTCCCCGTAAGAAAGGAGCGAAAGCCCAGAGGAGTGCGGCAGAAGGCTGCACTTCTCTGGCAAAGTCGAGAACAAGGTGAAAAACAACAGCAAAAAGTTTAGGGGTTGCCACATGGAAGGAAAATTACCTACAATTATTAAATCTTTCCTAACAGATATCACATCTCATGTTATAGGAAGAGTCTCAGGTTTGGTATAAGCATTGAGATATCACATCTCTGCAATCGGAAGTGTCTCAGGATTGGAATGGGAAGGAGTTGGATATCCCATCTCATGTTATAGGACAGGTCTCAGGATTGTTATTAGAATCATTGAGATATCATATTGCATGCTGTAGGAAGGGTCTAAGGATTGGAATGGGAAGGACTTGGATATCACATCTCATGCTATGGATAGGCTCTCAGGTTTGGAAAGGGAAGGAGTGGGATATCACATTTCATGTTAGAGGAAGGATCTCAGGTTTGGTATTAGAGGCATTGAGATATCACATCTCATGCTATAGGAAGGGTCTCAGGATTGGAATGGGAAGGAGTTGGATATCACATCTCATGCTATAGGAAGGGTCTCAGGTTTGGTATAAGCATTGAGATATCACATCTCATGCTATAGGAAGGGTCTCAGGATTGGAATGGAAGGAGTTGGATATCACATCTCATGTTAAACGAAGGATCTCAGGTTTGGTATTAGAAGCATTGAGACATCACATCTCATGCTATAGGAAGGGTCTCAGGATTGGAATGGGAAGGAGTTGTATATCACATCTCATGCTATAGGAAGGGTCTCAGGTTTGGTATAAGCATTGAGATATCACATCTCATGCTATCGGAAGGGTCTCAGGATTGGAATGGGAAGGAGTTGTATATGACATCTCAAGCCATAGGAAGGGTCTCAGGTTTGGTATAAGCTTTGAGATATCACATCTCTGCTATCGGAAGGGTCTCAGGATTGGAATGGGAAGGAGTTGGATATCCCATCTCATGTTATAGGAAGAGTCTCAGGTTTGGTATTAGAAGCACTGAGATATCACATCTCATGCTATAGGAAGTGTCTCAGGATTGGAATGGGAAGGACTTGGATATCACATCTCATGCTATAGGGAGGGTCTCAAGTTTGATATTAGAAGCATTGAGATATCACATCTCATGCTATAGGAAGGGTCTCAGGATTGGAATGGGAAGGACTAGGATATCACATCTCATGCTATAGGAAGGATCTCAGGTTTGGTATAAGCATTGAGATATCACATCTCTTCTATCGGAAGGGTCTCAGGATTGGAATGGGAAGGAGTTGGATATTCCCATCTCATGTTATAGGAAGGGTCTCAGGTTTGGTATTAGAGGCATTGAGATATCACATCTCATGCTATAGGAAGGGTCTCAGGATTGGAATGGGAAGGACTTGGATATCACATCTCATGCTATAGGGAGGGTCTCAAGTTTGATATTAGAAGCATTGAGATATCACATCTCATGCTATCAGAATGGTCTCAGGATTGAAATCGGAAGGAGTTGGATATCACATCTCATGCTAAAAGGAGGGTCTCAGGTTTGGAAGGGGAAGGATTTGGATATCACATCTCATGTTATCGGAAGGATCTCAGGTTTGGTATTAGAAGTATTGAGATATCACATCTCATGCTATAGGAATGGTCTCAGGATTGGAATGGGAAGGACTTGGATATCACATCTCATGCTATAGGGAGGGTCTCAAGTTTGATATTAGAAGCATTGAGATATCACATCTCATGCTATAGGAAGGGTCTCAGGATTGGAATGGAAGGAGTTGGATATCACATCTCATGTTTTAGGAAGGATCTCAGGTTTGGTATTAGAAGCATTGAGACATCACATCTCATGCTATAGGAAGGGTCTCAGGATTGGAATGGGAAGGAGTTGGATATCACATCTCATGCTATATGAAGGGTCTCAGGTTTGGTATAAGCATTGAGATATCACATCTCATGCTATAGGAAGGGTCTCAGGATTGGAATGGGAAGGAGTTGTATATGACATCTCATGCCGTAGGAAGGGTCTCAGGTTTGGTATAAGCATTGAGATATCACATCTCTGCTATCGGAAGGGTCTCAGGATTGGAATGGGAAGGAGTTGGATATCCCATCTCATGTTATAGGAAGAGTCTCAGGTTTGGTATTAGAAGCATTGAGATATCACATCTCATGCTATAGGAAGGGTCTCAGGATTGGAATGGGAAGGAGTTGGATATCACATCTCATGCTATAGGAAGGGTCTCAGGTTTGGTATAAGCAGTGAGATATCACATCTCATGCTATAGGAACTGTCTCAGGATTGGAATGGGAAGAAGTTGGATATCACATATCATGTTATAGGAAGGATCTCAGGTTTGGTATAAGCATTGAGATATCACATCTCTGTTATCGGAAGGGTCTCAGGATTGGAATGGGAAGGAGTTGGATATTCCCATCTCATGTTATAGGAAGGGTCTCAGGTTTGGTATTAGAAGCATTGAGATATCACATCTCATGCTATAGGAAGGGTCTCAGGATTGGAATGGGAAGGACTTGGATATCACATCTCATGCTATAGGGAGGGTCTCAGGATTGGAATGGGAAGGATTTGGATATCACATCTCATGATAAAGGAAGGGTCTAAGGTTTGGAAGGGGAAGGATTTGGATATCACATCTCATGTTATAGGACGGGTCTCAGGTTTGGTATTAGAAGCATTGAGATATCAAGTCTCATGGTATAGGAAGGCTCTCAGAATTGGAATGGGAAGGAGTTGGATATCACATCTCATTCTATAGGAAGAGTCTCAGGATTGGAATGGGAAGGAGTTTGATATCACATCTCATGCCATAGTATGGGTCTCAGGTTTGGTAGAAGCATTGGGATATCACATCTCATGCTATCGGAAGGTTATCAGGATTGGATTTGGAAGGAGTTGGATATCCCATCTCATGCTACAGGAAGGGTCTCAGGTTGGAATGGGAAGGAGTTGGATATCACATCTCATGCTATAGGAAGGGTCTCAGGATTGGAATGGAAGGAGTTGGATATCACATCTCATGTTAAACGAAGGATCTCAGGATTGGTATTAGAAGCATTGAGACATCACATCTCATGCTATAGGAAGGGTCTCAGGATTGGAATGGGAAGGAGTTGGATATCACATCTCATGCTATAGGAAGGGTCTCAGGTTTGGTATAAGCATTGAGATATCACATCTCATGCTATCGGAAGGGTCTCAGGATTGGAATGGGAAGGAGTTGTATATGACATCTCAAGCCATAGGAAGGGTCTCAGGTTTGGTATAAGCTTTGAGATATCACATCTCTGCTATCGGAAGGGTCTCAGGATTGGAATGGGAAGGAGTTGGATATCCCATCTCATGTTATAGGAAGAGTCTCAGGTTTGGTATTAGAAGCACTGAGATATCACATCTCATGCTATAGGAAGTGTCTCAGGATTGGAATGGGAAGGACTTGGATATCACATCTCATGCTATAGGGAGGGTCTCAAGTTTGATATTAGAAGCATTGAGATATCACATCTCATGCTATAGGAAGGGTCTCAGGATTGGAATGGGAAGGAGTAGGATATCACATCTCATGCTATAGGAAGGATCTCAGGTTTGGTATAAGCATTGAGATATCACATCTCTTCTATCGGAAGGGTCTCAGGATTGGAATGGGAAGGAGTTGGATATTCCCATCTCATGTTATAGGAAGGGTCTCAGGTTTGGTATTAGAAGCATTGAGATATCACATCTCATGCTATAGGAAGGGTCTCAGGATTGGAATGGGAAGGACTTGGATATCACATCTCATGCTATAGGGAGGGTCTCAAGTTTGATATTAGAAGCATTGAGATATCACATCTCATGCTATCAGAATGGTCTCAGGATTGAAATCGGAAGGAGTTGGATATCACATCTCATGCTAAAAGGAGGGTCTCAGGTTTGGAAGGGGAAGGATTTGGATATCACATCTCATGTTATCGGAAGGATCTCTGGTTTGGTATTAGAAGTATTGAGATATCACATCTCATGCTATAGGAATGGTCTCAGGATTGGAATGGGAAGGACTTGGATATCACATCTCATGCTATAGGGAGGGTCTCAAGTTTGATATTAGAAGCATTGAGATATCACATCTCATGCTATAGGAAGGGTCTCAGGATTGGAATGGAAGGAGTTGGATATCACATCTCATGTTTTAGGAAGGATCTCAGGTTTGGTATTAGAAGCATTGAGACATCACATCTCATGCTATAGGAAGGGTCTCAGGATTGGAATGGGAAGGAGTTGGATATCACATCTCATGCTATATGAAGGGTCTCAGGTTTGGTATAAGCATTGAGATATCACATCTCATGCTATAGGAAGGGTCTCAGGATTGGAATGGGAAGGAGTTGTATATGACATCTCATGCCGTAGGAAGGGTCTCAGGTTTGGTATAAGCATTGAGATATCACATCTCTGCTATCGGAAGGGTCTCAGGATTGGAATGGGAAGGAGTTGGATATCCCATCTCATGTTATAGGAAGAGTCTCAGGTTTGGTATTAGAAGCATTGAGATATCACATCTCATGCTATAGGAAGGGTCTCAGGATTGGAATGGGAAGGAGTTGGATATCACATCTCATGCTATAGGAAGGGTCTCAGGTTTGGTATAAGCAGTGAGATATCACATCTCATGCTATAGGAACTGTCTCAGGATTGGAATGGGAAGAAGTTGGATATCACATATCATGTTATAGGAAGGATCTCAGGTTTGGTATAAGCATTGAGATATCACATCTCTGTTATCGGAAGGGTCTCAGGATTGGAATGGGAAGGAGTTGGATATTCCCATCTCATGTTATAGGAAGGGTCTCAGGTTTGGTATTAGAAGCATTGAGATATCACATCTCATGCTATAGGAAGGGTCTCAGGATTGGAATGGGAAGGACTTGGATATCACATCTCATGCTATAGGGAGGGTCTCAGGATTGGAATGGGAAGGATTTGGATATCACATCTCATGATAAAGGAAGGGTCTAAGGTTTGGAAGGGGAAGGATTTGGATATCACATCTCATGTTATAGGACGGGTCTCAGGTTTGGTATTAGAAGCATTGAGATATCAAGTCTCATGGTATAGGAAGGCTCTCAGAATTGGAATGGGAAGGAGTTGGATATCACATCTCATTCTATAGGAAGAGTCTCAGGATTGTAATGGGAAGGAGTTTGATATCACATCTCATGCCATAGTATGGGTCTCAGGTTTGGTAGAAGCATTGGGATATCACATCCCATGCTATCGGAAGGTTATCAGGATTGGATTTGGAAGGAGTTGGATATCCCATCTCATGCTACAGGAAGGGTCTCAGGTTGGAATGGGAAGGAGTTGGATATCACATCTCATGTTATAGGAAGGGTCTCAGGATTGGAATGGGAAGGACTTGGATATCACATCTCATGCTATAGGTAGGCTCTCAGGTTTGGAAGGGGAAAGAGTTGGATATCACATTTCATGTTAGAGGTAGGATCTCAGGTTTGGTATTAGAGGCATTGAGATATCACATCTCATGCTATCAGAAGGGTCTCAGGATTGAAATGGGAAGGACTTGGATATCACATCTCACGCTAAAGGGAGGGTCTCAGGTTTGGAAGGGGAAGGATTTGGATATCACATCTCATGTTATAGGAAGGATCTCAGGTTTGGTATTAGAAGCATTGAGATATCGCATCTCATGCTATCGGAAGGATCTCAGGTTTGGTATTAGAAGCATTGAGATATCACATCTCATGCTATCAGAAGGGTCTTAGGATTGGAATGGGAAGGAGTTGGATATCACATCTCATGCTAAAGGGAGGGTCTCAGGTTTGGAAGGGGAAGGATTTGGATATCACATCTTATGTTATCGGAAGGAGCTCAGGTTTGGTATTAGAAGTATTGAGATATCACATCTCATGCTATAGGAAGGGTCTCATGATTGGAATGGGATGGAGTTGGATATCACATCTCATGTTATAGGAAAGATTTCAGGTTTTGTATTAAAAGCATTGAGACATCACATCTCATGTTATAGGAAGGGTCTCAGGATTAGAATGGGAAGAAGTTGGATATCACATCTCATGCTATAGGACGGGTCTCAGGTTTGGCATAAGCATTGAGATATCACACCTCATGCTATAGGAAGGATCTCAGGTTTGGTATATGCATTGAGATATCACATCTCATGCTATAGGAAGGGTCTCAGGATTGGAATGGGAAGGAGTTGGATATCACATCTCATGTTATAGGAAAGATTTCAGGTTTTGTATTAGAAGCATTGAGACATCACATCTCATGTTATAGGAAGGGTCTCAGGATTAGAATGGGAAGAAGTTGGATATCACATCTCATGCTATAGGACGGGTCTCAGGTTTGGCATAAGCATTGAGATATCACACCTCATGCTATAGGAAGGGTCTCAGGATTGGAATGGGAAGGAGTTGTATATGACATCTCATGCCATAGGAAGGGTCTCAGGTTTGGTTTAAGCATTGAGATATCACATCACATGCTATAGGAAGGGTCTCAGGATTGGAATGGGAAGGACTTGGATATCACATCTCATGCTATCAGAAGGGTCTCAGGATTGGAATGGGAAGGAGTTGGATATCACATCTCATGCTAAAGGTAGGGTCTCAGGTTTGGAAGGGGAAGGATTTGGATATCACATCTCATGTTATAGGAAGGATCTCAGGTTTGGTATTAGAAGCATTGAGAAATCACATCTCATGCTATCGGAAGTATCTCAGGTTTGGTATTAGAGGCATTGAAATATCACATCTCATGCTATCATAAGGGTCTCAGGATTGGAATGGGAAGGAGTTGGATATCACATCTCATGCTAAAGGGAGGGTCTCAGGTTTGGAAGGGGAAGGATTTGAATATCACATCACATGTTATAGGAAGGATCTCAGGTTTGGTATTAGAAGCATTGAGATATGACATCTCATGCTATCGGAATGGTCTCAGGATTGGAATGGGAAGGAGTTGGATATCACATCTCATGTTATAGGAAAGATCTCAGGTTTGGTAATAGAAGCATTGAGACATCACATCTCTGCAATCGGAAGTGTCTCAGGATTGGGATGGGAAGGCGTTGGATATCACATCTCATGTTATAGGAAAGATCTCAGGTTTGGTATTAGAAGCATTGAGACATCACATCTCATGTTATAGGAAGGGTCTCAGGATTGGAATGGGAAGGAGTTGTATATGACATCTCATGCCATAGGAAGGGTCTCAGGTTTGGTATAAGCATTGAGATATCACATCACATGCTATAGGAAGGGTCTCAGGATTGGAATGGGAAGGAGTTGGATATTCCCATCTCATGTTATAGGAAGGGTCTCAGGTTTGGTATTAGAAGCATTGAGATATCACATCTCATGCTATAGGAAGGGTCTCAGTATTGGAATGGGAAGGACTTGGATATCACATCTCATGCTATAGGGAGGGTCTCAGGATTGGAATGGGAAGGATTTGGATATCACATCTCATGATAAAGGAAGGGTCTAAGGTTTGGAAGGGGAAGGATTTGGATATCACATCTCATGTTATAGGACGGGTCTCAGGTTTGGTATTAGAAGCATTGAGATATCAAGTCTCATGGTATAGGAAGGCTCTCAGAATTGGAATGGGAAGGAGTTGGATATCACATCTCATTCTATAGGAAGAGTCTCAGGATTGGAATGGGAAGGAGTTTGATATCACATCTCATGCCATAGTATGGGTCTCAGGTTTGGTAGAAGCATTGGGATATCACATCTCATGCTATCGGAAGGTTATCAGGATTGGATTTGGAAGGAGTTGGATATCCCATCTCATGCTACAGGAAGGGTCTCAGGTTGGAATGGGAAGGAGTTGGATATCACATCTCATGTTATAGGAAGGGTCTCAGGATTGGAATGGGAAGGACTTGGATATCACATCTCATGCTATAGGTAGGCTCTCAGGTTTGGAAGGGGAAAGAGTTGGATATCACATTTCATGTTAGAGGTAGGATCTCAGGTTTGGTATTAGAGGCATTGAGATATCACATCTCATGCTATCAGAAGGGTCTCAGGATTGAAATGGGAAGTACTTGGATATCACATCTCACGCTAAAGGGAGGGTCTCAGGTTTGGAAGGGGAAGGATTTGGATATCACATCTCATATTATAGGAAGGATCTCAGGTTTGGTATTAGAAGCATTGAGATATCACATCTCATGCTATCAGAAGGGTCTTAGGATTGGAATGGGAAGGAGTTGGATATCACATCTCATGCTAAAGGGAGGGTCTCAGGTTTGGAAGGGGAAGGATTTGGATATCACATCTTATGTTATCGGAAGGATCTCAGGTTTGGTATTAGAAGTATTGAGATATCACATCTCATGCTATAGGAAGGGTCTCAGGATTGGAATGGGATGGAGTTGGATATCACATCTCAAGCTATAGGAAGGGTCTCAGGATTGGAATGGGAAGGAGTTGGATATCACATCTCATGTTATAGGAAAGATTTCAGGTTTTGTATTAGAAGCATTGAGACATCACATCTCATGTTATAGGAAGGGTCTCAGGATTAGAATGGGAAGAAGTTGGATATCACATCTCATGCTATAGGACGGGTCTCAGGTTTGGCATAAGCATTGAGATATCACACCTCATGCTATAGGAAGGGTCTCAGGATTGGAATGGGAAGGAGTTGTATATGACATCTCATGCCATAGGAAGGGTCTCAGGTTTGGTTTAAGCATTGAGATATCACATCACATGCTATAGGAAGGGTCTCAGGATTGGAATGGGAAGGACTTGGATATCACATCTCATGCTATCAGAAGGGTCTCAGGATTGGAATGGGAAGGAGTTGGATATCACATCTCATGCTAAAGGTAGGGTCTCAGGTTTGGAAGGGGAAGGATTTGGATATCACATCTCATGTTATAGGAAGGATCTCAGGTTTGGTATTAGAAGCATTGAGAAATCACATCTCATGCTATCGGAAGTATCTCAGGTTTGGTATTAGAGGCATTGAAATATCACATCTCATGCTATCATAAGGGTCTCAGGATTGGAATGGGAAGGAGTTGGATATCACATCTCATGCTAAAGGGAGGGTCTCAGGTTTGGAAGGGGAAGGATTTGAATATCACATCACATGTTATAGGAAGGATCTCAGGTTTGGTATTAGAAGCATTGAGATATGACATCTCATGCTATCGGAATGGTCTCAGGATTGGAATGGGAAGGAGTTGGATATCACATCTCATGCTATAGGAAGGGTCTCAGGTTTGGAACGGGAAGGAGTTGGATATCACATCTCATGTTATAGGAAAGATCTCAGGTTTGGTAATAGAAGCATTGAGACATCACATCTCTGCAATCGGAAGTGTCTCAGGATTGGGATGGGAAGGCGTTGGATATCACATCTCATGTTATAGGAAAGATCTCAGGTTTGGTATTAGAAGCATTGAGACATCACATCTCATGTTATAGGAAGGGTCTCAGAATTGGAATGGGAAGAATTTGGATATCACATCTCATGCTATAGGAAGGGTCTCAGGTTTGGTATAAGCATTGAGATATCACATCTCATGCTATAGGAAGGGTCTCAGGATTGGAATGGGAAGGAGTTGTATATGACATCTCATGCCATAGGAAGGGTCTCAGGTTTGGTATAAGCATTGAGATATCACATCACATGCTATAGGAAGGGTCTCAGGATTGGAATGGGAAGGACTTGGGTATCACATCTCATGCTATAGGCAGGGTCTCAGGTTTGGAAAGGGAAGGAGTTGGATATCACATTTCATGTTAGAGGTAGGATCTCAGGTTTGGTATTAGAGGCATTGAGATATCACATCTCATGCTATCAGAAGGGTCTCAGGATTGGAATGGGAAGAAGTTGGATATCACATCTCAAGCTATAGGAAGGGTCTCAGGTTTGGTATAAGCATTGAGATATCACATCTCATGCTATAGGAAGGGTCTCAGGATTGGAATGGGAAGGAGTTGGATATCACATCTCATGCTATAGGAAGGGTCTCAGGTTTGGTATAAGCATTGAGATATCACATCTCATGCTATAGGAAGGGTCTCAGGATTGGAATGGGAAGGATATGTATATGACATCTCATGCCATAGGAAGGGTCTCAGGTTTGGTATAAGCATTGAGATATCACATCTCTGCTTTTGGAAGGGTCTCAGGATTGGAATCGGACGGAGTTGGATATCCCATCTCATGTTATAGGAAGAGTCTCAGGTTTGGTATTAGAAGCATTGAGATATCACATCTCATGCTAGAGGAAGTGTCTCAGGATTGGAATGGGAAGGAATTGGATATCACATCTCATGCTATAGGGAGGGTCTCAAGTTTGATATTAGAAGCATTCAGATATCACATCTCATGCTATAGGAAGGGTCTCAGGATTGTAATGGAAGGAGTTGGATATCACATCTCATGTTATAGGAAGGATCTCAGGTTTGGTATTAGAAGCATTGAGACATCACATCTCATGCTATAGGAAGGGTCTCAGGATTGTAATGGGAAGGAGTTGGATATCACATCTCATGCTATATGAAGGGTCTC
Organism: Ambystoma mexicanum; assembly: GCF_040938575.1. Taxonomy (NCBI): domain Eukaryota; kingdom Metazoa; phylum Chordata; class Amphibia; order Caudata; family Ambystomatidae; genus Ambystoma; species Ambystoma mexicanum. The sequence continues at coordinate 1,486,097,814 of NC_090923.1, read as the reverse complement.
AGGTTTGGTATAAGCATTGAGATATCACATCTCATGCTATAGGAAGGGTCTCAGGATTGGAATGGGAAGGAGTTGTATATGACATCTCATGCCGTAGGAAGGGTCTCAGGTTTGGTATAAGCATTGAGATATCACATCTCTGCTATCGGAAGGGTCTCAGGATTGGAATGGGAAGGAGTTGGATATCCCATCTCATGTTATAGGACGGGTCTCAGGTTTGTTATTAGAATCATTGAGATATCATATTGCATGCTATAGGAAGGGTCTAAGGATTGGAATTGGAAGGACTTGGATATCACATCTCATGCTATAGGTAGGCTCTCAGGTTTGGAAAGGGAAGGAGTTGGATATCACATTTCATGTTAGAGGAAGGATCTCAGGTTTGGTATTAGAGGCATTGAGATATCACATCTCATGCTATAGGAAGGGTCTCAGGATTGGAATGGGAAGGAGTTAGATATCACATCTCATGCTATAGGAAGGGTCTCAGGTTTGGTATAAGCATTGAGATATCACATCTCATGCTATAGGAAGGGTCTCAGGATTGGAATGGGAAGGATATGTATATGACATCTCATGCCATAGGAAGGGTCTCAGGTTTGTTATAAGCATTGAGATATCACATCTATGCTTTTGGAAGGGTCTCAGGATTGGAATGGGAAGGAGTTGGATATCCCATCTCATGTTATAGGAAGAGTCTCAGGTTTGGTATTAGAAGCATTGAGATATCACATCTCATGCTATAGGAAGGGTCTCAGGATTGGAATGGAAGGAGTTGGATATCACATCTCATGTTTTAGGAAGGATCTCAGGTTTGGTATTAGAAGCATTGAGACATCACATCTCATGCTATAGGAAGGGTCTCAGGATTGGAATGGGAAGGAGTTGGATATCACATCTCATGCTATATGAAGGGTCTCAGGTTTGGTATAAGCATTGAGATATCACATCTCATGCTATAGGAAGGGTCTCAGGATTGGAATGGGAAGGAGTTGTATATGACATCTCATGCCGTAGGAAGGGTCTCAGGTTTGGTATAAGCATTGAGATATCACATCTCTGCTATCGTAAGGGTCTCAGGATTGGAATGGGAAGGAGTTGGATATCCCATCTCATGTTATAGGAAGAGTCTCAGGTTTGGTATTAGAAGCATTGAGATATCACATCTCATGCTATAGGAAGGGTCTCAGGATTGGAATGGGAAGGAGTTGGATATCACATCTCATGCTATAGGAAGTGTCTCAGGTTTGGTATAAGCATTGAGATATCACATCTCATGCTATAGGAAGGGTCTCAGGATTGGAATGGGAAGGAGTTGGATATCACATCTCATGTTATAGGAAGGATCTCAGGTTTAGCATTAGAAGCATTGAGACATCACATCTCATGCTATAGGAAGGGTCTCAGGATTGGAATGGGAAGGAGTTGTATATGACATCTCATGCCGTAGGAAGGGTCTCAGGTTTGGTATAAGCATTGAGATATCACATCTCTGCTATCGGAAGGGTCTCAGGATTGGAATGGGAAGGAGTTGGATATCCCATCTCATGTTATAGGAAGGGTCTCATGATTGGAATGGGAAGGACTTGGATATCACATCTCATGCTATAGGAAGGCTCTCAGGTTTGGAAGGGGAAAGAGTTGGATATCACATTTCATGTTAGAGGTAGGATCTCAGGTTTGGTATTAGAGGCATTGAGATATCACATCTCATGCTATCAGAAGGGTCTCAGGATTATAATGGGAAGGAGTTGGATATCAGATCTCATGCTAAAGGGAGGGTCTCAGGTTTGGAAGGGGAAGGATTTGGATATCACATCTCATGCTATAGGAAGGATCTCAGGTTTGGTATTAGAAGCATTAAGATATCACATCTCATGCTATCGGAAGGATCTCAGGTTTGGTATTAGAAGCATTGAGATATCACATCTCATGCTATCAGAAGGTTCTCAGGATTGGAATGGGAAGGAGTTGGATATCCCATCTCATGCTAAAGGGAGGGTCTCAGGTTTGGAAGGGGAAGGATTTGGATATCACATCTCATGTTATCGGAAGGATCTCAGGTTTGGTATTAGAAGTATTGAGATATCACATCTCATGCTATAGGAAGGGTCTCAGGATTGGAATGGGAAGGAGTTGGATATCACATCTCATGCTAAAGGAAGGGTCTCAGGTTTGGTAGAAGCATTGAGATATCACATCTCATGCTATAGGAAGGGTCTCATGATTGGAATGGGAAGGACTTAGATATCACATATCATGCTATAGGGAGGGTCTCAGTTTTGATATTAGAAGCATTGAGATATCACATCTCATGCTATCGGAAGTGTCTCAGGATTGGAATGGGAAGGAGCTGGATATCACATCTCACGCTAAAGGAAGGGTCTCAGGTTTGGAACGGGAAGGAGTTGGATATCCGATCTCATGTTATAGGAAGGGTCTCAGGTTTGGTATAAGCATTGAGATATCACAAATCTGCTATCGGAAGTGTCTCAGGATTGGAATGGGAAGGAGTTGGATATCCCATCTCATGTTATAGGACGGGTCTCAGGATTGTTATTAGAATCATTGAGATATCATATTGCATGCTGTAGGAAGGGTCTAAGGATTGGAATGGGAAGGACTTGGATATCACATCTCATGCTATGGATAGGCTCTCAGGTTTGGAAAGGGGAGGAGTTGGATATCATATTTCATGTTAGAGGAAGGATCTCAGGTTTGGTATTAGAGGCATTGAGATATCACATCTCATGCTATAGGAAGGGTCTCAGGATTGGAATGGGAAGGAGTTGGATATCACATCTCATGTTATAGGAAGGGTCTCAGGTTTGGTATAAGCATTGAGATATCATATCTCATGCTATAGGAAGGGTCTCAGGATTGGAATGGAAGGAGTTGGATATCACATCTCATGTTATAGGAAGGATCTCAGGTTTGGTATTAGAAGCATTGAGACATCACATCTCATGCTATAGGAAGTGTCTCAGGATTGGAATGGGAAGGACTTGGATATCACATCTCATGCTATAGGGAGTGTCTCAAGTTTGATATTAGAAGCATTGAGATATCACATCTCATGCTATAGGAAGGGTCTCAGGATTGGAATGGGAAGGAGTTGGATATCACATCTCATGCTATAGGAAGGGTCTCAGGTTTGGTATAAGCAGTGAGATATCACATCTCATGCTATAGGAAGTGTCTCAGGATTGGAATGGGAAGGAGTTGGATATCCCATCTCATGTTATAGGACGGGTCTCAGGTTTGTTATTAGAATCATTGAGATATCATATTGCATGCTATAGGAAGGGTCTAAGGATTGGAATTGGAAGGACTTGGATATCACATCTCATGCTATAGGTAGGCTCTCAGGTTTGGAAAGGGAAGGAGTTGGATATCACATTTCATGTTAGAGGAAGGATCTCAGGTTTGGTATTAGAGGCATTGAGATATCACATCTCATGCTATAGGAAGGGTCTTAGGATTGGAATGGGAAGGAGTTAGATATCACATCTCATGCTATAGGAAGGGTCTCAGGTTTGGTATAAGCATTGAGATATCACATCTCATGCTATAGGAAGGGTCTCAGGATTGGAATGGGAAGGATATGTATATGACATCTCATGCCATAGGAAGGGTCTCAGGTTTGGTATAAGCATTGAGATATCACATCTATGCTTTTGGAAGGGTCTCAGGATTGGAATGGGAAGGAGTTGGATATCCCATCTCATGTTATAGGAAGAGTCTCAGGTTTGGTATTAGAAGCATTGAGATATCACATCTCATGCTATAGGAAGTGTCTCAGGATTGGAATGGGAAGGACTTGGATATCACATCTCATGCTATAGGGAGGGTCTCAAGTTTGATATTAGAAGCATTGAGATATCACATCTCATGCTATAGGAAGGGTCTCAGGATTGGAATGGAAGGAGTTGGATATCACATCTCATGTTTTAGGAAGGATCTCAGGTTTGGTATTAGAAGCATTGAGACATCACATCTCATGCTATAGGAAGGGTCTCAGGATTGGAATGGGAAGGAGTTGGATATCACATCTCATGCTATATGAAGGGTCTCAGGTTTGGTATAAGCATTGAGATATCACATCTCATGCTATAGGAAGGGTCTCAGGATTGGAATGGGAAGGAGTTGTATATGACATCTCATGCCGTAGGAAGGGTCTCAGGTTTGGTATAAGCATTGAGATATCACATCTCTGCTATCGTAAGGGTCTCAGGATTGGAATGGGAAGGAGTTGGATATCCCATCTCATGGTATAGGAAGAGTCTCAGGTTTGGTATTAGAAGCATTGAGATATCACATCTCATGCTATAGGAAGGGTCTCAGGATTGGAATGGGAAGGAGTTGGATATCACATCTCATGCTATAGGAAGGGTCTCAGGTTTGGTATAAGCATTGAGATATCACATCTCATGCTATAGGAAGGGTCTCAGGATTGGAATGGGAAGGAGTTGGATATCACATCTCATGCTATAGGAAGGATCTCAGGTTTGGTATTAGAAGCATTGAGATATCACATCTCATGCTATCGGAAGGTTCTCAGGATTGGAATGGGAAGGAGTTGGATATCCCATCTCATGCTAAAGGGAGGGTCTCAGGTTTGGAAGGGGAAGGATTTGGATATCACATCTCATGTTATCGGAAGGATCTCAGGTTTGGTATTAGAAGTATTGAGATATCACATCTCATGCTATAGGAAGGGTCTCAGGATTGGAATGGGAAGGAGTTGGATATCACATCTCATGTTATAGGAAGGGTCTCAGGTTTGGTATAAGCATTGAGATATCATATCTCATGCTATAGGAAGGGTCTCAGGATTGGAATGGAAGGAGTTGGATATCACATCTCATGTTATAGGAAGGATCTCAGGTTTGGTATTAGAAGCATTGAGACATCACATCTCATGCTATAAGAAGTGTCTCAGGATTGGAATGGGAAGGACTTGGATATCACATCTCATGCTATAGGGAGTGTCTCAAGTTTGATATTAGAAGCATCTCATGCTATAGGAAGGGTCTCAGGATTGGAATGGGAAGGAGTTGGATATCACATCTCATGCTATAGGAAGGGTCTCAGGTTTGGTATAAGCAGTGAGATATCACATCACATGCTATAGGAAGTGTCTCAGGATTGGAATGGGAAGGAGTTGGATATCACATCTCATGTTATAGGAAGGATCTCAGGTTTGGTATAAGCATTGAGATATCCCATCTCTGCTATCGGAAGGGTCTCAGGATTGGAATGGGAAGGAGTTGGATATTCCCATCTCATGTTATAGGAAGGGTCTCAGGTTTGGTATTAGAAGCATTGAGACATCACATCTCATGCTATAGGAAGGGTCTCAGGATTGGAATGGGAAGGAGTTGTATATGACATCTCATGCCGTAGGAAGGGTCTCAGGTTTGGTATAAGCATTGAGATATCACATCTCTGCTATCGGAAGGGTCTCAGGATTGGAATGGGAAGGAGTTGGATATCCCATCTCATGTTATAGGAAGGGTCTCATGATTGGAATGGGAAGGACTTGGATATCACATCTCATGCTATAGGAAGGCTCTCATGTTTGGAAGGGGAAAGAGTTGGATATCACATTTCATGTTAGAGGTAGGATCTCAGGTTTGGTATTAGAGGCATTGAGATATCACATCTCATGCTATCAGAAGGGTCTCAGGATTAGAATGGGAAGGAGTTGGATATCACATCTCATGCTAAAGGGAGGGTCTCAGGTTTGGAAGGGGAAGGATTTGGATATCACATCTCATGTTATAGGAAGGATCTCAGGTTTGGTATTAGAAGCATTGAGATATCACATCTCATGCTATCAGAAGGGTCTCAGGATAGGAATGGGAAGGAGTTGGATATCACATCTCATGCTAAAGGGAGGGTCTCAGGTTTGGAAGGGGAAGGATTTGGATATCACATCTCATGTTATCGGAAGGATCTCAGGTTTGGTATTAGAAGTATTGAGATATCACATCTCATGCTATAGGAAGGGTCTCAGGATTGGAATGGGAACGAGTTGGATATCACATCTCATGCTAAAGGAAGGGTCTCAGGTTTGGTAGAAGCATTGAGATATCACATCTCATGCTATAGGAAGGGTCTCAGGATTGGAATGGGAAGGACTTAGATATCACATATCATGCTATAGGGAGGGTCTCAGTTTTGATATTAGAAGCATTGAGATATCACATCTCATGCTATCGGAAGTGTCTCAGGATTGGAATGGGAAGGAGCTGGATATCACATCTCAAGCTAAAGGAAGGGTCTCAGGTTTGGAACGGGAAGGAGTTGGATATCACATCTCATGTTATAGGAAGGGTCTCAGGTTGGTATAAGCATTGAGATATCACATCTCTGCTATCGGAAGTGTCTCAGGATTGGAATGGGAAGGAGTTGGATATCCCATCTCATGTTATAGGACGGGTCTCAGGTTTGTTATTAGAATCATTGAGATATCATATTGCATGCTGTAGGAAGGGTCTAAGGATTGGAATGGGAAGGACTTGGATATCACATCTCATGCTATAAGAAGGCTCTCAGGTTTGGAAGGGGAAAGAGTTGGATATCACATTTCATGTTAGAGGTAGGATCTCAGGTTTGGTATTAGAGGCAAAGAGATATCACATCTCATGCTATCAGAAGGGTCTCAGGATTGGAATGGGAAGGAGTTGGATATCACATCTCATGCTAAAGGGAGGGTCTCAGGTTTGGAAGGGGAAGGATTTGGATATCACATCTCATGCTATAGGAAGGATCTCAGGTTTGGTATTAGAAGCATTGAGATATCACATCTCATGCTATCGGAAGGATCTCAGGTTTGGTATTAGAAGCATTGAGATATCACATCTCATGCTATCAGAAGGTTCTCAGGATTGGAATGGGAAGGAGTTGGATATCCCATCTCATGCTAAAGGGAGGGTCTCAGGTTTGGAAGGGGAAGGATTTGGATATCACATCTCATGTTATCGGAAGGATCTCAGGTTTGGTATTAGAAGTATTGAGATATCACATCTCATGCTATAGGAAGGGTCTCAGGATTGGAATGGGAAGGAGTTGGATATCACATCTCATGCTAAAGGAAGGGTCTCAGGTTTGGTAGAAGCATTGAGATATCACATCTCATGCTATAGGAAGGGTCTCATGATTGGAATGGGAAGGACTTAGATATCACATATCATGCTATAGGGAGGGTCTCAGTTTTGATATTAGAAGCATTGAGATATCACATCTCATGCTATTGGAAGTGTCTCAGGATTGGAATGGGAAGGAGCTGGATATCACATCTCATGCTAAAGGAAGGGTCTCAGGTTTGGAACAGGAAGGAGTTGGATATCCGATCTCATGTTATAGGAAGGGTCTCAGGTTTGGTATAAGCATTGAGATATCACAAATCTGCTATCGGAAGTGTCTCAGGATTGGAATGGGAAGGAGTTGGATATCCCATCTCATGTTATAGGACGGGTCTCAGGATTGTTATTAGAATCATTGAGATATCATATTGCATGCTGTAGGAAGGGTCTAAGGATTGGAATGGGAAGTACTTGGATATCACATCTCGTGCTATGGATAGGCTATCAGGTTTGGAAAGGGAAGGAGTTGGATATCACATTTCATGTTAGAGGAAGGATCTCAGGTTTGGTATTAGAGGCATTGAGATATCACATCTCATGCTATAGGAAGGGTCTCAGGATTGGAATGGGAAGGAGTTGGATATCACATCTCATGTTATAGGAAGGGTCTCAGGTTTGGTATAAGCTTTGAGATATCATATCTCATGCTATAGGAAGGGTCTCAGGATTGGAATGGAAGGAGTTGGATATCACATCTCATGTTATAGGAAGGATCTCAGGTTTGGTATTAGAAGCATTGAGACATCACATCTCATGCTATAGGAAGTGTCTCAGGATTGGAATGGGAAGGACTTGGATATCACATCTCATGCTATAGGGAGTGTCTCAAGTTTGATATTAGAAGCATTGAGATATCACATCTCATGCTATAGGAAGGGTCTCAGGATTGGAATGGGAAGGAGTTGGATATCACATCTCATGCTATAGGAAGGGTCTCAGGTTTGGTATAAGCAGTGAGATATCACATCTCATGCTATAGGAAGTGTCTCAGGATTGGAATGGGAAGGAGTTGGATATCACATCTCATGTTATAGGAAGGATCTCAGGTTTGGTATTTGAAGCATTGAGACATCACATCTCATGCTATAGGAAGGGTCTCAGGATTGCAATGGGAAGGACTTGGATATCACATCTCATGCTATAGGGAGGGTCTCAAGTTTGATATTAGAAGCATTGAGATATCACATCTCATGATATCGGAAGGAT